>NC_064638.1:917015917-917710037 GCF_023864345.2 Schistocerca serialis cubense
AATGAATCTACTTCTGATGTAGACTCTTCCACGGATTCCAGTAATGATGATATTAGTGAATAATGATGAGTAACATCTGTAATTTACACAGTATGTTTCTTTGTATGCCATGAAGTAATCAAGTTAGGCGTTGTTCTTTAGTAATGAAAATATCACTTACTATTGTAACGAGTAACTTAAAAATAAGTTATTGTTTTTTTTTAATTCATGTATACATTCACTATTGTCTGAAATAAAGTTAGCAATGTAACATAAATTTCAACAATACAAAAATACCCTACCAGCGATGTGCCAAAATTCCTTTTTTTAATTGATTTAATTTTTAAAATTGGGGTGCACATTACATTCGATGGCACGTACAATTCACATAAATATGGTATTATAAAGCGGTGACCTGTAAACTAGTGAGGACACAGCCATTGCCACCTAATGAAACCAAACCTATGAGGGCTACTGCTTGCTTTGAGCCTGGACTGTGGTGCCTGGATGGAATTCTGTTATACCGAGAGCACCACCTGTTATCAATCACCTGTTATCAATTGTTTTTAAATGAAGACAACCTGGTGTTTGACATCTTGTGGGCTCCGTCCAGCAGCGCCTAGCACTTCCGCAACACTACTTAGGTGGTGGCAATGGACAACAATCTACTGAGGCCATTTGCCCACTGAATAGCTCAGAGGCCATCCAACATCATACCTGTATTGGTTACCCACACTGTAGTGGCACCTAGAGATATAGCTGAAATAATATCTGGTAGGAGTTGCTACAGAATTAAATCATCTTAGTTTTCAAGCCAAGTCAAACTGAAAAATTAACAAATCTCATGCTGCCAAAATCATAACTGATATGGTCATTAGCAATTAAAATATTAACTGCCAGGATTGGAACACTGTCCTCTTCTTACGAGCAAACCAAGAAGTCAGCAATTTTCCACAGCTGCAGCAAAATTAGGCACAAGTGGCAAAGATGAAATGGGCAGTGCATGGCAGATCAGAACTGCCTACAATTGACATAAAATTCATGTAGTCAGCGTGTGTATGTGGACAAGGAAAAAAATTCCCGAATTTTTCCCGGTTAAAAATACACTTTCTCCCAGAAGAAAATGCACTTTTTCCGTTTTAAGTAACAGCACACTTTCCCTCGGAACTGTAAAACTTATTAAGCCTTTCAATGGTTCTGGTTTTATACACCGGCGTAGAATTTCCTAGCAATTTAGAAAACCAAAGTCAGCGAAAAAAACACGTTTTGGCAAGATGTCTGATGTGCAGCAACATGTACGCTGCATATTTTCGTACTACGAAATTATAAATTCGAATTCCACCAAACACCACATGTTACTTCCTGAAGGATTGAACTCGAGCTTGCAATGCGCTTTTGTAAGCCAGTCATAGCTCATGTCACACGATCTCGACAGCGGATAGTCAGAGCATAGGACACGTAATGCAGTCAAGCAATAGCAACATCACTGTTAAGCAGCGCGAACACACAAATAGGAAAAGGTAATGGTTGAAATTAATATACATAGTGTTGCTATAAGAAAAGATTTCACGTATAATATTTGTCTCCAAGATTAATAAGCTGCAAGAGAAGCTAAGCTTTCACACATAATGAAGTTCTTTGCACGTGTCACACTTAAAGATACACCACACAAATGTGCCAGTAAAATTTTTAACGACATAAATCCCTGAGCTTCTTGGCTCGAAAATAATCTAAATGGTCATTCTCAACGAATTGATTTTTGTAGGAGAGTCAAATGCTCTGTGATTTAAGAAATTCATCGGACATTCGCACACAGAGTTCATCTTGCCTAAAAGGAAATTTACTTCTAAAGTAACGCTTTTCAAACAACCATTCGGAATATTTTCCCGTGACCTGTTAGAAATAGATTCGTTTCAGCAGTTGCCAGAGAGCACCAGATAACAGGCGTCACTGCGCTTGCGCAGCTACGATGACGCAGGAAGCCCGTACGTTTGTATATGTAAAACATTAAAAGACCTTACATTATGTTATAAAAGAAATAAGACATTAGAGGATACTCCAAGAGCATGTGGATTTTGTGAACTACACTAAAATGCATAATTCAGCTTAAAGTGCACATTCGTATGTCCAGATTCAGATATAAATTTTCTTGGAGAACCAGCACTGCACTATCTCATGTTTGGTTCTTTATTATGGCATAATGCCATACATGCTAGAAGATGTAAACGTGAACTTGAAATGCAGCAAACAGTGGAAACTAGCCAATAGTCCCAGCTTTAAGTGGTGTACTTTCCTTTCTGGGAAAGAATCTATTACCTCTTCAAAGTTCATCAATGTTTTGCTACATGAAAAAACCAAAATGTTGTTGTCTAATACTAGAAAAGCTGTTAATACAAACTGTACCCAAGACTGGTTGTTTTCTCGAGCTGCTTACGTGTATTTTGTCACTGTCTGCTAGGTAAAACGTAATAGGCCTGCCTAATATTGCAGCAATTGTTACACACACCAAATACACGAGACTGTTTTGGCACTTTTTTAGTCATTTTTGTAACACGGCAGAATATAATTCACGAATACCAATATCAAATGCCTATATGGCCTACTACAAGCAAAAAGTTTTATGTTAGGAAATAGTTTCACATTTCATTCATACTCTCTAGCTTCTGAAGCATGAGATCGAAAAGAATTAGTATGAAATTTTTACATAAATTTGAAATTGTCATATTCTTCCGTAATCTGTGTGTGTCCCCGTTTCTTCTCCTTCCTCATTCTAACAAACAATCTTGTCATCGCTAATTCTGTAACTACTCCTGCCAGTGTAAAAACTTATTTTCTGGTTAACTTTACCAACCCTGACACAATCACCAGTTTAGTTATCCTGCATTTATTCTCCGGTTAGGCATTATTACGTGTTTGGACAACGCCTTTTCCGCGCTACTCCCAGAATAGAAATTTAGAGGCTGCTAGCTGGAAACTGTATAACTGGCCCTTAGTAGTGTAGCGGTCTGGCCAAAAATTTTCTGTCATAATTTCATTTTCTTGGATACACGCAGAAGACAATAAATACGTAATCTTTCTTGGCTGTTATTCCTGTTAGTTGTTTATTTCCACTCTGTTAGTCTGAATCCATGGAATTCGCTAGTAATTATAACAGCACTGATAATTTGCAAACCCAGTCAACCACATAAACAGTGATTGGCATTCAACCGTTCGGCTTTATTCCGCTCAGCTCGTATAGACTCGTCCCCTTTTGTCTGCAGGAAGTTCATTTCTAGATGTGACAGGGATTCCCCTGGCAGAGACATCACATACATTATGCATGTATTCAAAAATCAACTTATGATTCATTCAGAAATCAACTTAAAATTTGTTCAAAAATGTTCAAAAATCAACAGGGATGCGTTCAAAATCGTATGAGTAATCGATAGACCAACGTGCGCTGGATGCTAGGCGCTTTATGAAACAAGGTCTTTTTCCTCAATAATATGAATCATTTTTAGATGATATGATGATATTTTTTATTAAAAATGAATAAACAGACATTACTGACAATGATTAAAAAACTTTCTTTTTTTACTTGCTTGTGCTTGTGCAACTGTTTGTAATTTGTTCTATTCCGGCAAATAAATAAAAGGATGTGCATTATTACTGCCAGTAGTAGCAATACATTGTTGTTGTTGTTGTTGTTGTTGTTGTTGTTGTTGTTGTTTCTGCTGCTAAAGTGTAAATTTTCTTTACTGAAAGCTGAGCTGAGATGGACGACGGATTAAAAATTATGTCTCCTGTACTGTAATGTGCTGATTGGTTACCAAGTAAATGGAATAAGGCAGTAACATTCCGTGATGAAGATTATGCGTATGCACAAACAACAAAAAGATTGTGCGGGGGTGCTACAGAGACAGGTGTGACGAAAGTTTGCAACCTGTATGAAGAAACCAGGTCAATCAAAACTGCTTCAAAAACTGGCACAAAACCAATACTGACTAATTAAGACTGTTGGGGAATCTGCCATCTTTCTCTACAAGATCATCGTCATACCACAAAAGACAAATACCATCTTGCAGGGATTGACATTCCTGATCAAACAGTGAGACAGAAACTTTGCAAAAGTGGTTTATGGACAAGGACTCCAAAGAAGCAGCCTCATCTGAATAAAATGCAGAGGCAGACATGTGCAATGGGGATTAGCACACAGGGAAAGGACACAACCAGACTGGCCTAGAGTAATTTGGAGTAATGAGACAAGGGTCAGCACCTTTGGAAATGATGGAGTTACGTTCATTCATCATTGACGAGGCAAAGACTTATTTCCTCAGTGCACAACTGCCATTATGGAAGCCTCCCATAAGTTTCATGGTGTGGGCCGACATGGCATGTCATGGCATTGAACGTCTGGTAGTGTCACAGGGTAACATTACTGCAAAAAAGAACCAAGATGAAGTCTTAGTGTTGAAATTGTTGCCCTCTATCTGCAATCTGTTTGAAGGTAACAACATTCTGTGCATCTTCCAGCAAGGCAATGCACCATGTGATACCACGAAAATCAATAAGAAATGGCTTGATGGCCATCAAATTAGTGTGCTGCCTGCAAAAGGCCCAACTTCATCCCAATGGAGGACTTGTGGTCAAGGTTTCACGATGGAATCACAGTAGCAAGAAGGAGCTCCTAGACACCACAATCAATTTATGCTTCAGAGTGATCAGAACAGAAGATGTTCGGCATTTGCTGGACTCTATATGCCATACAGAGTCGAGGCAGAGGTTAAACCAAAAGGATATCCCACAAACTACAAAGACACTTTGCAATAACTTTTGAGCCAAGTAACTTGTAATTTTCTGAAACTGTTGACTTTTTAAAATTTTTAATTACTTTTTATGCTTGAACTTTAATCTTCAAGTATTGGCCATTAAGGCAAGTTTTCTGAAAATTTGTAGTAAATTATATTGTATATTTCAACTAAAATAACTCTTGAATGTAATATTCAATGAATCTCTAAAAAAATGCTCAGAATTAATGCCACTACTCTACATAGATTTCAGTTTCTTCCAAAACGTTCATTTTAAATCCCTTTGGCGATACATGTAAGAGATTCGTTGCATTTGTTATGTGATCACCCTTACGTTTTTCTGTTTTCAAGTGGTTTAAGAATGTTAGGTTAGGTTAGATTAGTGTTGTTTAACGTCCCGTCGACAACGAGGTCATTAGAGACGGAGCACAAGCTCGGGTTAGGGAAGGATGGGGTAGGAGATCGGCCGTGCCCTTTCAAAGGAACCATCCCGGCATTTGCCTGAAACATTTAAGAATGTGGATTGGTTTGTGTCACTATTTCTTGTGACTTCTCTGTACTTAGTTTTGAAGTTTCTGCTTGTTTGTCATATACAGAAATTATTACAGTCTGTACAACTGATTTTATATATGCTTGGTAGTGGGGTTAGTGATGGTTTTGCCTTATCGGAATGGATCTGTGTTTTTAGGTTGTGTCCAGTTCTGTATGTGAATTTAACTGTTGTCTTCTTCAGTAATGTGTTCAGTTCAATCAATATTGGTTCTACATAAGTTTGCACTATGTATTTGAACTTTTATTTTGTGGGAGTTTCTTTTGTTAATTTTATGTCATTACGTATCTTAACGGGGTTACCGTTTGTTGTGTTTTCGTATAGTTTTCTCGCTATGCTTGGATCAAAATCTTTTGCTGAGCTATTTAAGTACGGATTGCCAATTCTTTGTGTATGGCCGTATGATCTAACGGTAGATTTCTTAGTCTGTTCTGTTAAAAAAATGCATATTTTTGTATTTCTGTAATATGTAGCTCCCTATATTGTAATAAGTTTTCTTCTATAAAGATCATTGTTTCTCTGATTGGTGTGTGTATATACACATTATAGTCCAATCCTTGGTTGATGGCGGTTCACACATGTCAAGGCACAGACAGGAACGGCATTGTTGATGATTGCAAGAGACAGTTGTGGGCAGCACATGCGCAGTGATTTCCACTTTAAGGAAGTGTATATCCTGCAAATTATGTCTCTCACTTGCTTATGCACAATTTATCACTTACCACCGCCATCAGCGATGACAACTCGCAACAAATGAAATATAAATTCACTAAACAACTCACTACAATCATGTTTAATGCTCACATTACCTACAGCATTCAGGGAAGAGTGCTCAGAACACTACTGTATGCTCACTGGCTGTCGCCATACGTGTAACATAGGTGCACATAGTTGTTCGCGACTCCAACTATACTAATGTCAAAGTTCCTGAATTTACCATTCTGTGGAACGTTTATGTCTTTTTTTATTAGTTGGTGTTCTTGAATTTATTGTGGATTGCTTTTTATATGTGTACTATTTTTTGGGCCAGTTGTTCAGCATTTTACTAATCACATATGTAGGAATATCCACAAAGTTTACCACAGGACATGTTGGTATAAAATTTGTGTGTCTCTTTGTGTGCCGGTGTAGTTTGTGTGTTTTTGGATTCACATTTATAAATGCTTTTTTTCCCCCCAGAAGCACTTAGTAGGGTGTCACTGCTTTTTATTACTTTTTTATTTTCTGCTATGTGTGTGTTAGTGGATCCCTATTCAGTTTGGTAATGTAGTTTGCTATAAGACAAGTACTGTACTTTGTTAATATAGTCATTTTTGTTTATTATCACTACGCTATTACCTTTAACTGTTTTGATTGCTATTGCACGGTATACGAGGTGGAATACAAAATTTTCGGGACTGGTGCTGACATCTGGAAAGTAGGAGTAGTAGATCTTTGCACCACTAGGTGCTGAGAGCTGCATATCTGATGAGTCAGTGTGTGGAGTGGCATTCAGCTGGGAGGACATGTGGAGTGTTCACAGTGATTTCTGAAATACTCTGCGTTTGGTGTGTGGCGATTTTACGATGGATCCGCGAACAGAACAGCACGTGTGTATCAAACTCTATCCGAATATCGGGAAAAGTGCTACGGAAGCCCTCGCAATGATTCAATAAGTGTTTTGCGGACAGAGCATGAGCCGTACACATGTGTGAGTGGCTCTCCAAGACCTAAAAAAGTGAGACAGGTGAAGAGCATGATCATCGTTTTCTTTGATACCAAGGGAATTGTGCATAAAGAATTCGTCCCACCAAACCAAACAGTGAATTCCATGTACTACTGTGACATGTTGCATGAAAACGTGCTGTGATGGCAGCCCGAACTTTGGTGTCAAGGGAACTGGCTGCTGCATCACGACAATGCGCCCCGTCACATGTCCTTGCTCACCAGGACGTTTTTGGCAAAAAACAATATGGTGGTTGTACCCCACCCACTGTACTCACCAGATTTGGCACCTTGCGACTTCATGCTATTCCCAAAACTGAAACTCAAGTTAAAAGGCCGTCAGTTCGACACTCTAGAGTGGATTCAAGAAGCATCGCTGGCGGTGATAAACACCCTCAAAGAACAGGACTTCCAGAGAACATTTGACCAGTGGCAGATGCGCTGGGACCGGTGTGTACGTGCGGATGGAAACTACTTCGAGGGTGATGGCAACCATTGGTCCAAAGGTAAGGTTTTCAACAGATGGCAGCACCAGTCCCGAAAATTTTGGATAGCACCTTGTATAACCAGTTTGTGGTTTATGTTATTAAGAGTTGCGTCCGCGTTCTTTACCAGTTTATTAAATGTGTGTTTTTGGGTTAGAGCTTTTTCTATAATTCATAATGTCTGTATCGTTATTTCTATGTGCTTTTAGTTGTGCCAATGTCCAATTTAATAGTTTTCATTACTTTCACATTTGGTTTTCGTTGTGTATTGTACTTTGTACCTTCATCTAGTAACATTTGTTCATCATTTGTGACATTAATAACTGTTAAAGTTTTTGCTCTTGTGTAGAACTCGAATGGAGATGTGTAATTCTGTACTAGCAGAGTTGCCAGGTACTATGTAATCAGTAGATTTTTTAAATTTCTTTTTATAGTTTAGATGTATTTGTTTGCTTTTGTAGTACACAACTGTCTGTAAGACTAGACAATTAATGAAATATTACTGGGCTTATGTATTTACTACGAGCTAGATGTGTTACATAAATGTCCCGACTCAGAAAGTTTCTCCGCTTAACTTAAAACCATAAGCTGGTTACACGAACTGCCACAGCAATCAAATCAAACAAAGATAATAGTCTAGTGGTAATAAACAAAAATGTCTATATTAACAAAGTACAGGAGCTCTTTTTTCCTTTACAGCAAACAACATTACCAAATTGAACAGGGACACCACAAACAAATATGCAGCAGAAGTTAAAGAAGTAATAACAAGCTGTGACACCTAACTAACTGATTTTGGAAAAAATGTCTGAGCCTAGCCTTGGAAAGCAGAGGCAGTGGTCATGTGTGTGCGAGTTGCGAATATGTGTGTGTGTGTGTGTGTGTGTGTGTGTGTGTGTGTGTGTGTGTGTGTGTGTGTGTAATTGAGGATGACACCTTTTGGTTGAAAGCTTACTTATTTAGCAGTCTTCTTGTTGTACCTGCACTATAAGGTGAGTAGCAATCCCTCCTTTCCGTAATATATATATTTATATAAACCAATAAATAGCAAACTGTTGCAAAGCTGACAACCATATCAACAGCAAAGTCATCAACTATTCAAGATATGTGGGCGATACAATAATTCTTTTCAGTGGCCCAATTGGGAAATTGACCCATTAAGGGGAGCACACCATGGTTCAGGTTTAAAAAAAAATAAACAATTTTTTGTTTTCATCATATTTCAATACATTAAGGTTTTATTTAAGTACTCTGAAAAGGATTTTGCTGATTTTTTTTTTTTTTTTTTTTTTTTTTTTTAGAATTTAAAGAGCATTTTCCTACCACATGTGTTTATGTGCCACGCCCACTTTTCTGCATGTATTTTAGATCTTTATATCCCCTAGACTGCTTGTTAGGGTTTTTAACTCCCGAGTATTTCAGCTATCCTTGGAATGCAACGGTCGGTATTCTTTTGTTTCTGCTGTTTGTAAGCAACACGCTTTCAAACACGCAGTTAGTTTTGTTCAAGTGTGATTGTGAGTAGTTGTTATACTTACAGCGCGTGTGTTTTGTTGTGTTTATTGAAGATGACGAAGCATAAAGGCATTTTCAAGAAATGATAACTTAGAGGAAACAAGTTTAGAAAGCTTTCAGTACAAGAGGCTATGTCGCCTGGCAACGATGTTTCTAATTGTAATTCTTAAACAAGTGCATCATCAAAGAATCTCTCACCATTTCAAGAGAGTTACAACGAATTTACTGTAATATTGCAAAGTTGTAAAGTCAATAAACATAAAGAACACAACTGTGTGGCTAATTTTAGACTAACAACTGGTGGTATGGAAGTTCATGGAGTACAACAAATATTTCATCGCTCCGTAGAGACAAGAGGCGTACAGTACACCAAATATTTGGGAGATGGTGACACTAAGGCATACAACAATGTGGTGAACTCTAAGCCATATGGAGATGCCATTATTAGCAAAATAGAATGTGTAGGCCATGTTCAAAAACATTTCGGAACAAGGCTGAGAAAACTAACTGATGTTACGAGAGGAAAAAAATTAGAAGGTGGAAAATTGTTTACGGACAGGGTCGGTTAATTAAAACTGAAATAGAAAACTTGCAGGTATACTATGGACAGGCAATTAGGAGAAATAAAGAAAACCTGGAGGCAATGAAGAGAGGTGTTTGGGCCATATTCTTCCATAAGTCCTCTACTGATGATAAGCCATGTCATGGATTGTGTCCATCAGGAGAAAATTCGTGGTGCAAATACAATAGGACTCAGGCAACTGGAGAATCTTATTCTCACCAGCATTCTCTTCCTGCTGCTGTTATTACAGCAATCCTGATCTTCTAAGGAAATGTCCGCATGGGCAGACACAGAACCCAAATGAATATTTGAACAGCATAATTTGGAACGGCCTTCCTAAAACTGTATTTGTAGGCATGCATACAATGAAACTAGGAGTTCATGATGCTGTTATTGCATTCAATTGTGGTAATATCGGAAAGTACTGGGAACTGAAAACGCTGGGAATTAATCCTGGTGAAAATATGATAACTGGGCTACAACATTGCGATAAAATGAGGATAGCCGATGCAGAGAGGTCTGCATCTAATATGGCCAAGAAAGCAAGACAAACATCCAGGAAGGTGCAAAAGAAGCTGGAAGACCTGCTAGAGGCCAAAGAAGGGCCATCATATGCAGCAGAACAGTTTTAATTAACTGTAAGTAACAAATTTCATAAGTTTTTTTCTTTAAAGTCAATTTCCCGCAAACTAAAATTTTCAGTACATATGCCCCATTATATCGGAAACTGTCATAGATAAATGAATGAAATTTTCAGAGACTCTGCATAACATAAAAAGCCACCTCTGGTACTACATTCATTAATATTCCCCCATTAGGAAGTCCACAAAAAAAAACGAAGATGTGACTATACGGGGAGAGATAAGGGTGAACTAGAAAGTAACTGGAGATCTGGTATGAAAAAAGGTGAAAAAGTGTTGGTTAAGTTGATCCTGTGGTGAACTTGGGTTGGTAGACAGCGATGTGCATGAAGATTAGGTGGTAAAAACAGAAAGAGAAAATAAAGAGAAAATAAGACGACAGGAAAGATTTCGAAATGCAACAGCGACAATAACAAATGTATAAAAATCTTTGACGAGGGCTGTTTGGTTGAATCTGGGAGTGGGGCTGAAGGTGAGGCCTTTGGATAGGACAGAGGTTTCGGATTGGGAGAGAGGTTTGGAGGAAAGGTTAACTACTGAATTAGGGTGTTGTGGTGCCAGATTGTGTTGATTGGAATTTTGAGGTTTTGGAGGGAGTGGAGCTGGAAGTGGGAGACTGAGTAGATGGGAGAGACTGGGTTTGTGCAATGAGAGGTGGTTGAGGTTTGCTGGAAAGGTTGTGAAGGGTGAGTGAGTTGCCTTTCCGGAGGTGGGAAACCAGGAGATTGGCTGCAACCCTTCTTTCCATCAGTCCCTATACCAGTTCCAAACTTAACAATCCATTGCCCTCACCCACCTAATCCTTCACTTACACATCAACTCAGCCAATGAACACACCCGTCAACTCCTATCCTTAATAAAAGTCCTCAATCTTTCCTCTCCCACATCCACACCGGCTATTCAGAGCATCCTCCTACAGGCCAACCGCAAATTAGAACAGCATGCCACCCTTCACCTCAAAAAACTATCCAATCTCCTGGTTTCCCACGTGCGCGCAAGTGTATACCTGTCCTTTTTTCCCCCTAAGGTAAGTCTTTCCGCTCCCGGGATTGGAATGACTCCTTACCCTCTCCCTTAAAACCCACATCCTTTCGTCTTTCCCTCTCCTTCCCTCTTTCCTGATGAAGCAACCATTGGTTGCGAAAGCTAGAATTTTGTGTATATGTATGTGTTTGTGTTTCTATCGACCTGCCACCGCTTTTGTATGGTAAGTCACATCATCTTTGTTTTTAAATATATTTTTCCCGCGTGGAATGTTTCCCTATTATATAACTAAATATTTTTTGCTAATAAATTTTAAAAAGTATTTCTTGAAAAGTATAAAATGGATAAAGTAGAGTTTAGTACAGTTGAATCTATTAGCATCATGTAACATACAGTAAAAATATTAAGGTCCTGCATCAAATAGTTTTTTTCAGAAATGGGTCAAACACTTGCCTAAATTAACATGGGTTGGATAGGCAGGGTGTGGTCCCCTTAACAACAAATCTGAGCAGCGTGCACAAACTCATTGAATTTGGCACTGAACATGATACCAGTAAGAACATCAACTTCTTACAGTTAAACCTTCTCCAACAACAACAGTAAATACCATTTCGAGATCTACAGAAAACCAACAGCCATCGATGTGTACATCCACATCTCATCTTGCCATCCAACGCAGCATAAGATGACATAATCACACCAGACACCCATGCAGCTAACGCAAATGGTAATAGAGTGCAGCAGAAAGTACGTTAAACTTCCATTTTTAGGGGGCATATTCTACAAAATAAGCAATATGTTTAAAGATACAAACAGAAAATTATCTTCCACACAAAACAACAAACTTCAGCACCAAGTCATTCATAACTTATGAAAAAACTACTGGGATCCAAATATATGTTGCTGTAAGAACAACAAAAATACCATTCCACAGAAGGTTCTGCTTTAAAAGAGCTAATAGGCAGAGTAAACTGAGGAACTGTAAGGAGAAACAAAAAAATCTCAATCCGATCCCAGAAAATATCAAATCTTTGTAGAAACCCTTCAAATGACTTCTAGAAGACATACCATGAGGCTGCAGAGAACATTTTACCCTATGCCTTTCCAATGAATCAAAGAGCATCCTGGAGAAATATGAAACACTTTAAGAATAGGACCCTTTTAGTGAAGAGGTAGTCTTATGTGGGGAAACACCAATAAAAATGGTGAACAAGTCAAGACAAAGGAAATGGGTCAAAAACCAGAAAATAACGGATATGACCCACAGCAGCAAAGTGGCCTGGAACTTGGCCAAAAAACTTAACTGTGACCCTAGGATAGTCAAATAACTCTCTACATTAGCTCCTAATCAAACTGCCCACTAACTCAAACAAAATGAAAAACAATAAATGTCAGGCAATAAAGATCATCAGAACCCAGAGCCCTGAATCAAACATGTCCGAAACATCATTTACCATAAAAGAACTTGCTCTAGTGCCAAACAATAGATTTTACAACTCTTCAACCAGATCCCAGATCCCAGTCATATGGAAGCTTTGGAGATCACTGAATTACATCAGAATGGGTGGGGCACCAGTCAAAACAAATCTAATTAAATGGGGCCTGAAAGACAAAGCAGACAACAAATGCGACTGTGGTGAAGTTCAGAACATGACATCATCCACAATGTCCCAACTGCACCAGATGTACCTCTGACGACCTGTAGTTTGAGAAGAAAGAAGCTCTGAGCATTGTCCAATATTAGTCTGGAAAACTTTAAAATAAATTTTCCTATATAAAAAGCACATAAGTAACGACTAACAGTCTCCCATATATAAGATCTGGCTTATACGAATTCAGGTTTCCAAGTCTATTATATAGTACAAATTGGGAGAAGCTTTGACACTCAGCTCAAATAGCATGCAGATGCCATATGTTTGAACAACACATCAAAATCCACATTTGCAATGCACACAATTATCAACAGACATGGAGTAAAAAGCATTGAATACCACATCCAGATAGTGCATCACTGAAAAAGGTAGCCTCGTGAATCTAGTAAAACAAATGATATCACCTCCTCAATGAAAAGACTGAGTTAGCTATGTAGCCTTTCTAGAATATTTCATTCACCTGCTTTCCAGTTTTCAACATAAATAAGCACAACTCACTTTGACAATAACAACATGTAGACACTAACTCAACATAAATACTACACTAAAATACAACAGCCTGCTAGTCATGCAATAATACAATGTTGTATATTTGAAACTCCACAAACAACTACATTTTAAGCAATTTTTTATTAGGCAGTACTGGTTAAAATGGGGTCAATGACATGACGAAGAATACAATGGAACATCGCACAGCAAGCATAATTCATTCCAGAATCTTACTCGTACTGTGAAACACTCATTAAGTGAAATAATTTATCCCATATAAATTAATGTAAAATACGATAATGCTTTCCATGCAGAAAAAGCACTAAAAGTTTGAACTTATTCATGGCATTAATTATAAGACAGTCATACATACAGTATTATGTACTTTATTATTCACAATAAATGACTAATTCTTTTTTACTAGGAAACTATCTATTGGCATTCGTTTCTGCTGACACTTCAACAGTTGGAGAAAATGTGGCGCAGCATTATTGTAAAATGAATTTGTAGCGCATGTAGCCACTGCTTTACTGGGGTGATGATTTTCAATGTACGATGCAACCGATTCCCATGCTTTCAGAATTTCTCTTATAGCGGCAAAATATTGCTGCTTTGCTGTTACCACCACCTCCTCCTCCTCCTTCACTGAATAACTCCTCTCCACAACTTCCTGCTGTGAAAAACATTGCAACTCCATAAGCACTTCTGTGGTCATTTCTTGACTGGATCTTTCACAAGCTCATCAATGTTATTGTTATCGACTTCTAGTCACATGTTGCACGCTGCTCATGAGTGCTGCACGTGTGCTGCTCGCATGCAATCGTACCAAGCTAAGTGTGGACGTTGATGCGAAGCGACCATTACGTAGTTAACGTTATATTTCAAGAACCGGAAAATGCAGAGTGAATCAAGGAAACGGAGAAATGTAGATTTGTTATCTTTTAAAAAGGAATGGGAGAATCAATTTTTATTTGTACATAAACGTGAAAACTCGAAATGTTTAATATGTGGCAGTATTCTCGCTGGTCAGTGGAAGTTTAGTATTGAACGCCATTATAATAAATTTCACAAGGACGAGTACAATTTATTGGCGGATTCTGAGTGGATGGGGAAATTGACTGAGCTTAAGAAGAGCGATCTGACGATACTAGATGAATCTGACTTAAGTTGCTGTTCAAATGGTTCAAATGGCTCTGAGCACTATGGGACTCAACATCTGAGGTCATCAGTCTCCTAGAACTTAGAATTACTTAAACCTAACTAACCTAAGGACATCACACACATCCATGCCCGAGGCAGGATTCGAACCTGTGACCATAGCGGTGCACGGTTCCAGACTGAAGCGCCTAGAACCACTTGGCCACACTGGCCGGCTAAGTTGCTGTTGTCACGAGAGATCTGCAACTTTCTTTCATCATATCTCTCATCTAAGTGATTTAACATTTTATGGAGCACTGTTTTCAATTTTTCAGGACAACAACAATACCCCAGCGGTACGTGCAAGTTATAAGATTGCGCTTAATATAGCGAGAGTTCGAAAACAATTTGCTGAAGGTGAGTTTATAAAGGAGCGCATCAATGACTCTGCTGATTTACCTTGCCACTGAATGCAAATCAGTTTCGAGCTATCACTCTTTCTCAGCAGGCTGCAAGTCATCGTATAAGTGCCATGGCAAGTGACGTTTACATCTACATCTACATGATTACTCTGCAATTCACATTTAAGTGCTCGGCAGAGGGTTCATTGAACCACAATCACACTATCTCCCTACCATTCCACTCCCGAACAGCGCGCAGGAAAAACGAACACCTAAACCTTTCTGTTCCAGCTCCGATTTCTCTTATTTTATTTTGATGATCATTCCTACCTATGTAGGTTGGGCTCAATAAAATATTTTCGCATTCTGAAGAGAAAGTTGGTGACTGAAATTTCGTGAATAGATCTCGCCATGATGAAAAACGTCTTTGCTTTAATAACTTCCATCCCAACTCGCGTATCATATCTGCCACACTCTCTCCCCTATTACGCGATAATACAAAACGAGCTGCCCTTTTTTGCACCCTTTCGATGTCCTCCGTCAATCCCACCTGGTAAGGATCCCACACAGTGCAGCCATATTCTAACAGAGGACGAACAAGTGTAGTGTAAGCTGTCTCTTTAGTGGACTTGTTGCATCTTCTAAGTGTTCTGCCAATGAAACGCAACCTTTGGCTCGTCTTCCCCACAATATTATCTATGTGGTCTTTCCAACTGAAGTTGTTCGTAATTTTTACACCCAGGTACTTAGTTGAATTGACAGCCTTGAGAATTGTACTATTTATCTAGTAATCGAATTCCAACGGATTTCTTTTGGAACTCATGTGGATCACCTCACACTTTTTGTTATTTAGCGTCAACTGCCCCCTACCATCAGTTAAGGAGAGCAGTGCAGGAGTTTATTGCATTTTCCATCGCACTTGTGAGTCCACAGATATTTCTGACACAGAGCAATTAGTGATTTATGTCCGCGGTGTGGCCACTGCTCTGCACATAACAGAGGATTTTTTAGATATGATATCTTTAAAAAGCACAACCACCGGTGTGGACATCCTAAAAGCTGTTGAAGAAGCTGTCGATTCAGCTGGCTTAAACTGGGAATGTTTGGTGTCTGTGACAACAGACTGAACACCAGCAATGAAAGGGGAACAAATGGGACTTGTTGGATTACTAAGGAAAAAGCTCCAGTGTACAGAAAAATCACTGTACAGCATCCATTGCATTTTGTACCAAGAAGTATTCTGTACAAAATCAGCAAAGCTGGGGGATGTCATGCAAGTGGTTATTCGTGCAGTTAATTATTTGAGATCCCACTGGCTTACACATAGACAGTTTCACACATATTTAGCTGAAATTGGGGAAGAGTTTGGTGACATACCATACCACAGAGAAGTCCGCTGGCTTAGCCGCGGTAATGTACTCAAAAGACTTTTTGAGCTGAAATACCAATACCTCAGTTTTTAAAGGACAAAGGAAGGTACGACCCCAAGTTAGAAGATCCAGAGTGGGTTGCCGACCTTGCATTTTTAGTGGACATTACCATACACACGAATGCACTGAACACAAGTTTGCAAGGAGAAAATCTGCTAATTTGTGAAATTGCTCAAAAGGTGCAAGCTTTCACTAGCAAGCTTGAGCTGTGGGAACGACAGCTCTTGTCAGGGAACGCAGTGCATTTCCCTATTCTGTCTACTGTGCGAGAACAGAATCACAAGAAATATGTTTCTGTACTTAGTGCAATAAAAGAGGAGTTTCTCATGCAATTTGGGGATATATCATATTTACTCCAAGCTTTTGAATGGTTCTCGAGACCATTAGCTGTTTCTGTAGACGATATTCATCCCAATTTGCAAATGGAATTGATAGATCTACAGTGTAATTCTCGTCTGAGAGAGAAGTTCCTTTTGGCAATACAGGTAATAGACTTTTATCACAACTTTCCACAGCAAGAATTTCCTCGTCTCCATCGTGAAGCCATGAAGATAATGTCAATGTTTGGCTCGACATACGTTTGTGAGAGATTTTTTTTCTGTTATGAAATTAAGAAGTCTCGGTTAACAACAAACATCAGTGATGAAAATTTAAGTAACTGTTGGCGTTTGTCTGTATGCAAAAATTTTGTTCCAGACATTAAACGTATTGTAAACTCCACCTGTGATAATTAAATAAAACGTATCGTAGGTAATAGGTACTCTTTCAAACCATGATCTCTTTCAAGCACTCCTGCTAACTTTATTCCTTCATTCAGTAAAGGAAGTTAGGAAACAAGATGCATTACAGAGGAAGGAGCGGAGAGACGGTATGGTGGGGAGGGGAGAGAAGCGGGTGGCCAGCTTGCCCCGGTGTGCATGCAGAACACCTGTTAACTGCATACGTGCAAGTGCACCGCACATGTGCAGGATTCCTGCCCACCCCTGGACTATAGGCTCCTCAGGTACTGACTCATATGCCTCAGAATCACAATCGACAGCGCACTTCGGTCACAGCTTCTTCCAAGTAGAAGTAAGAGTTCTCTTGGTAACATCTTCCCACATCTTTTCAATCACCTTGACAGAGAGAGGCTTGAAGTGATATTTCCAAAACTCTCAATGAGTGAGATTGGTAGCTTCACTCAACTCAAGGCAATGCTCAAAGAGTGCCTACATGTAGAGCTTCTTAAAATTAGAAATAGCCTGCTGGTCCATAGGCTGGAGTAAGGAGTGGTGTTGGGAGGCAGAAACTGGATCTTGACGAACTGAAATTCTTCAAGGAGGTGGTCTTGTAGGCCTGGAGATTGGGCAGGAGCATTGTCCATAACAAGCAAGACATGGAGTGGCAGATTCATCTCAAGCAAATATTTTACTACGTTTTTTATTTTTTATTCAATCACAAAACATATCACATCACCCAAGCCTTGTTGTTGAACCTCCACATCACATTTAACCTGCTGTTCTGGACTTTACACTTCTGGAAGGCTCGTGGAGTTTCTGAATGATACACAAGCATCAGTTTAATTTTAAAATTGCCACTTGCAATGGCACAGAACAGCAGTGTGAGATGGCCTTTCACTGGCTTGTGATCGGGCAATGCATTCTCCTCCACTGTTATGAAGTTATGCCTCAGCATCTTTTTCCAGGATAAACTCGTCTCCTCACAGTTAAAAACCTGTTGCAGTATATAATCCTCAGAATCTAAGAGCATCTTGAAGTTGCTGATGAAGTTATCTGCTGCCTTTGTGTCGGAGCTGGCTGCTTCGCAGTGCCTCACAACACTATGGATGCCGGTTCTTCTCTCAAACTCCTCAAACCACCCACAGCTTCCCTTAACCACTTCTTCAGCCACTGATGACCCTGGCATCTTCTTAAGGACGTCAGCGGAAATCATTCTCGCCTTCTCACAAATGATGTTCTCGTTCATAGTGTTACCCTGCAATTGCTTTTCATTTATCCATATGTGGAGAAACCTTTCAACATCGTCCAGAATATGAAACCATTGTTCACATACTCTTGTCATTGCTTTTGAAGCATCTATCTCATTAATCTTGTTCTTGAGGACAGTGCAAATAGTTGATGTAAACCGATTGCATGTACACCCAAATCAGCAACACTCACACCATGTTCACGTTTTTCAGTGATTTTACCTTTCATTTCTAAGGCCATTTTCCTTCTCTTGTGGTCGTCTCCTTGCGGTTTTATCTTCTTACAAAAATGTGTGATCTCAAGCTGCACTAAAATGGTAGCAGAAAGAGCGCTACTCCCAGACTGCAGTATGTACTAAGGACATTGTTCATAGCCTGCTGCCAGCAATGAAAGGTGATCGTATTGTTGAATGTTTCCCCCACCTCATGTGAACGGCTGGTGATGTCACACTAAATAGTGATCACTCGTTATGCAAAACATCACTCATTAAGTCTTTTTTTTTTGCTCAGTATGAGAATTGCACTTTATGGGAGGTGCTCATTAAGTGAGGTTCCAATGTATAGAAGGCCCACACATAATTAAAACCATTATCTCTGCAGAATGGATAGTCAATGACACAAATTTTTGATGAGGGAGAGCATCTATGTAAACATTAAAAGACAGTATACAATATGGCTGAGAATACACAACACCTAACCTTCATAGTTAAACCATAATCTCCGCAGGATGGATAAACAACAGAGTTGGGCAATGGAAAACATTCAATGCTACGTGACAATGACATGCCAGTAAGATAGCATGATGCAGTTACCCAGGTAAATCGCAGCATCTGGTGGCCACACAAATCGAGAGGCCAGTTCACCAAGTGAAATTCAAAGTGAATGCAACTGATGATGTCGCCATACACCATGAAACTTGTAGTGCATAGTGAAAAATTGGTTCAAATACAGCTGTTTGTGGAGTTTCAAATATAAAATGTACTACCACAGCTGTGGATGCCTTCATCACACAGTCATTTGTAATTAATACAATAGTTAAATTAATTTAAACTTTCAACTAACTAACAATTGTTAACGTAATGGCCACCATCATAATATTTACTTATGAATAATTGTTTTTCATCATTTAATTTGTTTCCTCTCGTACTCCACACTATTTACATAATATTCATTTCAGTAATTTTAATGACTAATGAAAACTACCTCAGCTGTAGTATTACACGTCCATTGTGTTGCAGGCAGTTTCGTTCTTAGGACATCTTCAGATTGCCAGACTGTGCTAAAGTCAAGGTATAAATAGTTATTGTTGTTGTTGTTGTTCTGGTCTTCAGTCCACAGACTGGTTTGATGCAGCTCTAAAAGCTACTCCATCCTGTGCAAGGTTCTTCATCTCCAAGTACCTACTGCAACCTACATCCTTATGAACCTGTTTAGTGTATTCATCTCATGGTCTCTCTCTGCGATTTTTACCCTCCATTTTCATGTCAGTTAAATTGTTTGGTACAGGAGGAACATACACACACTTTTAATGATATCCCAGAGAAAGACATCCAGTGGCTCGTTTCATGAAACCAAAACACACCACAGCCATGCTCCACACCAGTGAAAGTAACTATTTTAACTGTGCGCTACGCTGACATTCTTGGTGGTGGAATGGGGTACTGATACTACGTGAATGAAACTTGAGGGTGTTTGCTACAAAATGACACATCTACCGATTCTGTAAGTTAGTTCAACAAATTTCTATATCGTTCCAAAGTTGTGAAGTCCTTTTTGACTCACCCTGTATAACTTTAAAAACCAAATCCAGAAACAACATAACTGCCTGGCGAAAGTATGGCATGCAGAGACAGAATACTTCGTACAGTAGAGTCTTCATGAGCAAAGGTTTCACATTCGATCTTTCAATCAACAGTTTCACAGAATTTCATTACCAATTATTCCTCAATAATCTGAAGTGTACCAAAACCGGACATACTTGTCACAGAGAGTTACTTGTGATCCTCACTTGTAGGTAATAAACTCATTTCCTGTTTGTCGATTGCATTTTTATTACTTCAAACTGAAGGTTTTCGGCAGATCGCTTTGCACAATTACTGGATAACAGGCCTTAATGGAACTAAGAGTTTCAGTGTCATGAGTATATGACACTGAAACTAGTAGTTTTGTTTGGACTAGTAACAGTGTAACTAAGATAAAGTATATGAAGACAAATGGCACTGCCCAAATCGATCAATCTGAAATAATACAAACAGTGATCAATAGACAAAAAATAAGTCTATTTTCTATTATTTGAAGTGTGTTTTCCTGATTGTCAGAATGCCTCATCACTAATAAAAACAACACAACATGCTCCAAACTGCACATGCACTACAACTGATGATGAGTAGCTGTTAATGGCCAAAGAGCACACTTAAACCTCACAAAGAGAGAACTCACCTTAAATTCCTGCATGGTTGAAAACAGCAAGAGAATTTGCTAAGATGGACAGAAGAAACTATGTAGATGCAACAAATCAAGAAGCAAGTTAAATGGAATAAATTCAAAGTGAATTATAGAATGAAAAAGAAGAATATTATGTACACATTGTGTGAGGATACTTAAGATTTATCAAAGAGCATACTGTGCCTGAAAAATTTACAGCGACCAGAAAAAGAGCTCTATCATATAGGTGATGAGAAAGAGAGAGAGAGAGAGAGAGAGAGAGAGAGAGAGAGAGATATTGTGAAAGGTAGGTAAGGAATAAAAGCTACAGAGAATACTAAGGGGAATAAAAGGGGAAAAAAGTAAAAATGAAGAGGATTTAAATCAACTAATACAGTAAAAGGAGGGGCAGTGGTTAAAGACAATGTTTTCTATTTGCAGACAGCGTTGACCAAAGTATGAAAGCAAAGATGTTCATTATGAAAGCACCAATGTCACATCTGTATTCATTTCTAAGTACCAAAAAGCAGGCATGAGTTCCTGAGGCAGCTGTACCCATTTCTTCCTTTGACATTCTCTCTTCACACCACGTATTTCAATATCATCATATATTTACCAGTTTTTTCTGTAGTTTCTGATCCCAGAAGTAAAATTAAGAATCACATACATAAGCAATAGCACAGACAAGTAATTACCTCTGCTTTGAGTACATTTATACATTTAGTGGAACTACAGAAGTTACAAAATTGCAAATATGTGGCATTTCGAATCCATCAGTCTAATGGGATGAATTTTCTTTTAATTTACCTAACAAAGTAATTTAGCACTCAGTCAGTCATACATCATTTGCCCAAATTTCTAGAGTGAAATCTGCTTACTTCTACGTGCAAATTATACTATGTTTCAATACTACTTAGGTATTATAATCTCATTTTCTTCCATGTATGATGAGCAGAAACTTGTACAAATACTAACCTACACAGAAAGATTTCATCTCTATGGTAAATATACAACGAAAATACCTTGAACTCGCTGGTCTCTTGACATCCAATACACAACACCCTCTGCCCATTCTGGCACTTCACTTGCTTTTGATAATATTTGTACTCGCTTCTTGTTGAATTTAAATTCATTTATTGATGGAGCTGCCTGAAAATAATCATTTATTTGACCTCATATTACTTTACCACTCAATTTAACTCATAACATATAAGAACTAGAAGATATTCAAAAGTGGCAGCAGTACTGGCAAACATTATGATGGTTCTGATGATATCTGGCCACGCAAAAGGACAGTTTCAGTGACCTAATAGAATATAAAAGAAATTCTTTTAGTAAAATGAACCACGTCATTCTTAACTAGCACCTTGTTATGACAATGTTCCACTGAAACAAAGCAGCAGGTTTTTTGAGAACATTGGCAATGCAAATGCCCAGAAGGACAAGAAAGACTGTTTCTCTGTAACAGATCTAATGGGAGAGCAAAGCCTCCTGGCTCCCCACCAACACCAATACTCCGATGCTAGTGCTGTCATCACTTCAAAACAAAACTTCTGAAAAAAAAACTGTGTTATGAATTAAGAAGAGTAATCAAACAGAGTCTGAAACTGTGTGTGTTTGTGAGCAACAAATAAACAAGTCTTTACCCCCCCCATCAGTCTACTGACTGGTTTGATGCGACCCACCACGAATTCCTTTCCTGTGCTAACCTCTTCATCTCAGAGTAGCACTTGTAACCTACATCCTCAATTATTTGCTTGACGTATTCCAATCTCTGTCTTCCTCTATAGTTTTTGCCCTCTACAGCTCCCTCTAGTACCATGGAAGTCATTCCCTCATGTCTTAGCAGATGTCCTATCATCCTGTCCCTTCTCCATATCAGTGTTTTCCACATATTCCTTTCCTCTCCGATCCTGTGTAGAACCTCCTCATTCCTTACCTTATCAGTCCACCTAATTTTCAACATTCGTCTATAGCACCACATCTCAAATGCTTCGATTCTCTTCTGTTCTGGTTTTCCCACAGCCCATGCTTCACTACCATACAATGCTGTACTCCAGACGTACATCCTCAGAAATTTCTTCCTCAAATTAAGGCCGGTATTTGATATTAGTAGACTTCTCTTGGCCAGAAATGCCTTTTTTGCCATAGCGAGTCTGCTTTTGATGTCCTCCTTGCTCTGTCCGTCATTGGTTATTTTACTGCCTAGGTAGCAGAATTCCTTAACTTCATTGACTTCGTGACCATCAATCCTGATGTTAAGTTTCTTGGTGTTCTCATTTCTACTACTTCTCATTACCTTCGTCTTTCTCCGATTTACTCTCAAACCATACTGTGTACTCATTAGACTGTTCATTCCGTTCAGCAGATCATTTAATTCTTCTTCACTTTCACTCAGGATAGCAATGTCATCAGCGAATCGTATCATTGATATCCTTTCACCTTGTATTTTAATTCCACTCCTGAACCTTTCTCTTATTTCCATCCTTGCTTCCTCGATGTACAGATTGAAGAGTAGGGGCGAAAGGCTACAGCCTTGTCTTACACCCTTCTTAATACAAGCACTTCGTTCTTGATCGTCCACTCTTATTATTCCCTCTTGATTGTTGTACATATTGTATATGACCCGTCTCTCCCTATAGCTTACCCCTACTTTTTTCAGAATCTCCAACAGCTTGCACCATTTTATATTGTCGAACGCTTTTTCCAGGTCGACAAATCCTATGAAAGTGTCTTACTTTTTCTTTAGCCTTGCTTCCATTATTAGCCGTTAACGTCAGAATTGCCTCTCTCGTCCCTTTACTTTTCCTAAAGCCAAACTGATCGTCACCTAGCGCATGCTCAATTTTCTTTTCCATTCTTCTGTATATTATTCTTGTAAGCAGCTTCGATGCATGAGCTGTTAAGCTGATTGTGCGATAATTCTCGCACTTGTCAGCTCTTGCCGTCTTCGGAATTGTGTGGATGATGCTTTTCCGAAAGTCAGATGGTATGTCGCCAGACTCCTATATTCTACACACCAACGTGAATAGTCGTTTTGTTGCCACTTCCACCAATCATTTTAGAAATTCTGATGGAATGTTATCTATCCCTTCTGCCTTATTTGACCGTAAGTCCTCCAAAGCTCTTTTAAATTCCGATTCTAATACTGGATCCCCTATCTCTTCTAAATCGACTCCTGTTTCTTCTTCTATCACATCAGACAAATCTTCACCCTCATAGAGGTTTTCAATGTATTCTTTCGACCTATCTGCTCTCTCCTCTGCATTTAACAGTGGAATTCCCGTTGCACTCTTAATGCTACCACCGTTGCTTTTAATGTCACCAAAGGTTGTTTTGACTTTCCTGTATGCTGAGTCTGTTCTTCCGACAATCATATCTTTTCCGATGTCTTCACATTTTTCCTGCAGCCATTTCGTCTTAGCTTCCCTGCACTTCCTATTTATTTCATTCCTCAGCGACTTGTATTTCTGTATTCATGATTTTCCCAGAACATGTTTGTACTTCCTCCTTTCATCAATCAACTGAAGTATTTCTTCTGTTACCCATGGTTTCTTCGCAGCTACCTTCTTTGTACCTATGTTTTCCTTCCCAACTTCTGTGATGGCCCTTTTTAGAGATGTCCATTCCTCTTCAACTGTACTGCCTACTGCGCTATTCCTTATTGCTGTATCTATAGCGTTAGAGAACTTCAAACGTATCTCGTCATTCCGCAGTACTTCCGTATCCCACTTCTTTGCGTATTGATTCTTCCTGACTAATGTCTTGAACTTCAGCCTACTCTTCATCACTACTATATTGTGATCTGAGTCTATATCTGCTCCTGGGTACAACTTACAATCCAGTATCTGATTTCGGAATCTCTGTCTGACCATGATGTAATCTAATTGAAATCTTCCCATATCTCCCGGCCTTTTCCAAGTATACCTCCTCCTCTTGTGTTTCTTGAACAGGGTATTCGCTATTACTAGCTGAAACTTGTTACAGAACTCAATTAGTCTTTCTCCTCTTTCTTTCCTTGTCCCAAGCCCATATTCTCCTGTAACCTTTTCTTCTACTCCTTCCCCTACAACTGCATTCCAGTCGCCCATGACTATTAGATTTTCGTCCCCCTTTACATACTGCATTACCCTTTCAATATCCTCATACACTTTCTCTATCTGTTCATCTTCAGCTTGCGACATTGGTATGTATACCTAAACTATCGTTGTCGGTGTTGGTCTGCTGTCGATTCTGATTAGAACAACCCGGTCACTGAACTGTTCACAGTAACACACCCTCTGCCCTACCTTCCCATTCATAACGAATCCTACACCTGTTATACCATTTCCTGCTGCTGTTGATATTACCCGATACTTATCTGACCAGAAATCCTTGTCTTCCTTCCACTTCACTTCACTGACCCCTACAATATCTAGATTGAGCCTTTGCATTTCCCTTTTCAGATTTTCTAGTTTCCCTACCACGTGCACGCTTCTGACATTACACGCCCCGACTCATAGAACGTTATCCTTTCGTTGATTATTCAATCTTTTTCTCATGGTAACCTCCCCCTTGGCAGTCCCCTCCCGGAGATCCAAATAGGGGACTATTCCGGATTCTTTTGCCAATGGAGAGATCATCATGACACTTCTTCAATTACAGGCCACATGTCCTGTGGATACACGTTACGTGTCTTTAATGCAGTGGTTTCCATTGCCTTCTGCATCCTCATGTCGTTGATCGTTGCTGATTCTTCCGCCTTTAGGGGCAATTTCCCACCCCTAAGAAAAAGAGAGTGCCCTGAACCTCTATCTGCTCCTCCGCCCTCTTTGACAAGGCCGTTGGCAGAATGAGGCTGACTTCTTATGCCGGAAGTCTTCGGCCGCCAATGCTGATTATTTATCAAAATTTAGGCAGTGGCGGGGATCGAACCCGGGACCGAAGACGTTTTGATTATGAATTAAAGACGCTACCCCTAGACCACAGTGACACATCCATTACACATCTTTTAACTACAAATTCCACATTTAAAATGTATGAAATTAAAGAGAGAGAGAGAGAGAGAGAGAGAGAGAGAGAGAGAGAGAGAGAGAGAGCTGCTCCCAAAATTAGGCTAACTGCCATACTCTAAAATTTCATTGTTACATCTTTGACCAAATAAATGAAAGATACAACAACATTACAGATCAACATGACTTGCTCGTCCCATGATAATTCATTGACCCATCACTGTTAACATCAAAATCAACATCTAATGAGTTAGGAAGTCCAATTTTAAAACTTTTACAAACATTTGTGTGGTTGTCAGATAAAAGTGATAGCCAATTTTCAGAAGTCCAAAGTTGTCCCACTGTTAGCAAATACAAAATATTAGGTCAAGATATAGTGTAGAGACACAGCTATCTTGTAAGACTGCATAGTTTTGGGGCCTTTAGCCTAAACAAGCAACTTTGGGTCATGGGGCAGTTTCCTGTTCTAGGTCTGGAGTATACCAGTTCCTTCTATCTCTGTGGTTGGATGGACGTGCATTATCATCATATGTTGAGCCTAATGAGTCTAAGCTTCTTGTCTGCTACTAATAATCAATCATTTCCCCACAGAACATCACCACCCTGTGTGATGCTTGTCTTACCATGAGCCTACTTTGTATGGAAGAGCAATTTTTAAGAACAGCTGGAAGACGTAGTCATGGGTTCCGTTGTTGTCCATTTTTTCATGGAGCATTGTGGAAGCCAAGAATTGTACTTAGCACACTGTAAGCCCAAGGTGTGGTACAGGTATGCTGATGACACCTACAATGTGCAGAGCTGGGGTGGGGAATAGGTCGACGACTTCATACAACACCTGAACAGTCTCCATGCCAACATAAAATTTAATACAGAAATAGAGAAAGAAGTAACTGCTACACTTTCCAGATGTGCCAATTCCAAGAAATGGTGAAAACCTGGGCCACAGTGTGTATCGAAAACCACCAAACATGGACCAACACCTGCATAAACTTTTAATCGTCCACATAGACTCAACACACAATGCCTGGTATCCATTCTGAGGAACAATGGATACTCCATCAGTTATATAAGAAGTGTCACGAAAACACCTGGTGAGGTAGCATGTCAAATGAAGAAATTTCAGGTATGGCCTTTCTACCAAACATTCCCAGAGTGACAGAAAATCTGCAACATGCTGCTCAAACACAGAAAACTAAGGATTGCGGTTATTGCTGAAACAAACAGTTTTTGATTATACCTTTTTTCCTTTACCTCTCGTTTAACCTCATTGTTAAAGCAGCTCAAAATAACAGGTTTCTGAAATAACCGATATTCGGTTTTTTATTGCTGCTATTTCCAGTAATAAACACAGATACTGAACAAAAATTTAAAAATTATAACCCAAAGACATTTGCATTATACACCTCAATCATCATCATCATCATCATCATCATCATCATCATCAGGATTTCCTTCCAACGAGCGGAGTAGGAACTTTGTGAACGATATGCCTCCATTGGCTTCTGTCCTGGTACAGCTTTTCCCCTCTCCACTACATTCCACGTTGCTACTCTCCTCTTGAGATCTTCCTTAACCTGGTCTGTCAATCTCTTTCTAGGCCACCCAATTGGTCTCCTTCCTGGTATCTCCATCTCCAAATACTGACATGAAGTTCGAGTCGTGTGCATTCGCTTCACATGACTGAACCACTTCAATCTCAAAGCACTCATCCTCACATCTGTAGTCAATGTCACCTGTAGGTCTCTCCTTACATAATCATTCCTGACTCTGTCTCTCCTAGTTGTTTGTAGAGCTGACCTGTTGTTTGTTGTGGTCTTCAGTCCAGAGACTGGTTTGATGCAGCTCTCTGTGCAACATACAGTAAAGCTGCATGCTCTTGGGAAAAATTACAGCTGTGGTTTCCCCTTGCTTTCAGCCGTTCGCAGTACTAGCACAGCAAGGCTGTTTTGATTAGTGTTACAAGGCCAGATCAGTCAATCATCCAGACTGTTGCCCCTGCAACTACTGAAAAGGCTGTTGCCCATCTTCGGGAACCACGTGTTTGTCTGGCCTCTCAACAGATACTCCTCCGTTGTGGTTGCACCTACGGTACGGCTATCTGTATCGCTGAGGCACGCAAGCCTCCCCACCAACGGCAAGGTCCATTGGGGGAGGGGGGTGGGGGGGGGGGGGGGGGGGGAGGAGCTGACCTAAGGAACTTCATTACATTTCATTTGCTTGTATTTGACTATCTTCTCTCTTATTTATGACACAGGCCTCTAGACTATACATCATGATTGGCAGGAGATAAGTTTTATACAGGGTTTGGCTCTCTGAGGGCTTTCTTATCCCAGATTAGATTTCATACTTGGTGGAAGAAGCTAGATCCTTTTGTTATTCTGTTTAAGACTTCGAGTTTGGAACTTCCACCACGTGATATGATGCTACCCAGATAATTGAAGCTTTTCACACATTCAAACTTCTCCCCCTCCAGTATGATGTGAGGGTGTGGGTGTCCTGTTCATGTTCATTGCCACTGTCTTGTTCCTACTCACAGTTAAGTTGAATTTTTTAAATTTTCTGTTCCAGTAATCTGTTCTCCTCTGAACCTCCATTGCCGTCTCTCCCCAAATGGTGATGTCATCAGCAAAAACAAATGTGTTGAGATCTTCATTTTCTTTTTCCTTGATTTCTTTCATGATTGTGTCCATAAGTGCAATGAAGAGTAAAGGGGAGAGCGAACTGCCTTACTGAACACCTCTCTTTGTCTCAAACCATTTTGATCTTCCTCCTCCTACTTGTAATCTGCTCTCACAACCATGGTACAGCATCTGGACCTTTTTAATTACTGAATCAGGAACATTATGTTTTCTCAAGCATTCCCATATTTTATACCTTGGTACACTGTCATGTGCTTTTTCCAAATCCACTAATACTACTATCCAGTCCTTTCCTTTTTCCCAAAACTTCTCCATTAACTGATGGAGGGAGAAAATGAGATCTTTTGTTCCCCTATTACTTCTGAACCCATGCTGTTGTTCCTCAATTGGTGTTCTAGAATTTTCCGCAATCTTTTCTCTACAACCTTTTCCATTATCATAAAGCACTGTGATAACAGTGTGATTCCTTGGTAGTTGCTGCATTTCTTTCTACTACCTTTCTTGAACAATGGTATTATAATTCATTTTTTCCATTCATCCGGCACTTTGTTTTCTTCCCATATCATCCCCAGCACCCGGTGTAACCACTGTATTCCATGGATTCCTGCGGCTTTCATCATATCTGCTGTCAGCTCATTCACTCCAGCCACCTTCCCACTTTTCATCTGTTTGAGGGAATTCTCAGTTTCTGACCAAGAGATTGGATCCTGCACCTAGTCTAATTCAATAACTTCAGTGTCACTTTCTTGTGCACCTTCCCCATTTAGTAAGATTTCAAAATAATTCTTCATCTCTTCTCCGATACCTTCCATGTCCCTGATAATATCCCCATCCTCTGTTTCAATCGCTTTTATGTCTTCTCTATCAGATCTTTTACTTTTCAATAACCCATATAGCAGTTTTTTGCTCCTTTTGCTATCCTGCTCTAATTTCTGGGTGAATGTTTCCCAACTCTTCTCCTTTTCTTCTTTCACAATTCTCTTTGCTTGAAGTTTCTTTTGTCGGTATTCCTTCTCCAGTGTTGTCACCTTGTGTTCATCTTTTGGTACCAGCCTCTGGTTCTGATTTCTTTTTTCAAACTCCATGTTTTTCTTTGCCATATTATGTTTTTTAATTGCATCTTTTACTCTATCGTTCCACCACCTGATTTCTTTGTCTTTCACTTTACCCTTTGTTTTGCCGCACATCTGCAAAGCATTGTTAACTACTGATGTTTTAAATGGGCATTGTACGCCTCAAGACACATTGTATCAAAATATCAAATAAAACAATAATCAAAAGGAAACTTAGTCCGTCCACAGTTCGCTGCTCCTTGAAAAGTAATGAGAGGTTAAGCACTACAGAAAATCACCAGTCGATTCTGATTTTTTGAAACTCTGTTCAAAAATCATGTTGTAATCAAGTGTCACACCACTATTTGCCCACTATGAATCATCAGTGCCAAAGGGTGAAAATTAAAGATGGAGAACTCTTTTTTGTCATGTTAAGTTGTCCATTTCTAATGGCTACAAGCTGGTAAGTCACATTATGTAGATGCAGGCAGTAGATCAGCTACTTCCTTCCTATTTTATTATGAACTAGAAAGTAATTGTTAAGCTTTTAACTTACTACTGTTGCCACAACTTCCTTTTCTTTTTATAATTTCACAGAAATGGTGGACAAACAATGAGCTTTTGTGTAAGACTTGTAGTATTCTTTTTCTTTATTTCAAATTAAAAACTTGTTTTTTGCCAAATGTATTTATTTGCTTTTTAACAGGAATATGAATACAACTGATTTTAAACAGACAAAAATAAAAATGTTCTTTCAAAATATTCAAATGAACAATTTAGATTGTAGGCAAAATATAAGATTTACGAAAAACATTTATATTACAAAAGTTAAAATTTCAATAATGAATTAATCTATTTGCCGATATTTATTGTCCATTCTGTTCATAAATACTCTTCCTATGATGTACTGATGTGTAAGACGACCCTTTTCATTCAAAACAGTACAATTTGAAGGCGGCATAAATCTTTCAGATGCCACAGAACTTCTTACTAAAGATAAATACTTTCAGTCCACAAATACTGGCAAGCTTGGTTTACATTTTTTACTATGTACCCCACCCACCCAAAGAGAAAAATACTCTCACAGCTTCTGGATAGCAAAGGGGTGCTTTCTACAGCTCTGTTTCCTTTGGTAACAGACTTTCAAGCTCCACTACACCACTCTTGTCTACTTCCTGATCATGCGATGACAAAAGAGGGTTTGCACTTGTTTTGACCTCCTCCCATTTGAAGCAAAGGTGAAAGTAACCAGTTTCATCCAAGTAGTTATTTACCTGTTGCAACACAGTCATGAAAACTGAGTCTCTCTACGCGTGCAGTATGTACGCTTCAATTGTGCTATTCACAGTCCGTAATTTTATTTGCTTGAAAAGCAGAAATGGCTGCACTATTACATGTAGTGGAGTGATATGTATAATGAAATACATTTCTACTGTAATCTGAAAGTGGCGATTACCGGCCAAACCTAATTACAAATAAACATTGTGAGGCAATACTGGAATTATAACAAAGCAGTTATTTATCTCTTGGGTCAGATTTGTACTGGCTTTGTTGGCAGTGTGGGGGGATCAGGCACATTTGTTTTAAAATCGTAATCTGACAGTATAGTGAGCCGTGTGTACTTCCATCTTTCCACGGCTCGTTTCCTGAACGTCGTGTGGAGCCAATATTTTTGGTAATCGACAGTGTTTGGGCGCGATCGGGCTCTAGTATCTCGTTGCTGTCTTTTATTGCTTCGCTTCTATTTCATTTTTCCTCGGTTGTTCAGGGTTGGTCTTTTATGAAGCTCTTTCGTTTGAACTCCCGCCTGTAGTGATCCCACTATCGATTGCAAGTTCTGTCTTTGGTGTACTTAGAAACTGTAGGTTGGTAACATGACCGACTCACGTATTTACTGCAACAGACTCTTTGGCCTGTACTATTTATAGGCAAGCGCGGTCACGCTGGAGGAGGTTGTCACGCAGTGGCCTTCGTGTCTGGTCTGGTGATGTCAACATCCTGCCTTCCGCGTACGGGTGTTGTTATCGAACCTGCACTTCTACCCACGGAGGAACGCCGGCCTGGTTGGGACCCTCTGTCCGCTCTTCACTGGTTGTCCGCGGGAGGCGGATGGCAGTCTAGTCACTGCCTGCGTCGACGAAGCCAAACAAACAGTAACCATCATGGGGTGGTGGAGCCACCATTCGGCGAGATGTTGAGTCTGGGAGCAGTTCGGCTGGGTCGGTGTCTGCCGGGACGACTGGGGACAGCTCAGAATTGTGCACAGCAGTCCCGGACAAACGACAAAGTGTACCGAGGGAAAGGAGAAAAGAAGTTAAGTGTGAATGTTTCAAGTTGATCGTCCTTTGGGATTGAGTTCATCCAGTCGTCTTTCCCGCCTTGTGGCCACCGCTGTCGCAATCCTCTGTTCTGTTCACTGGTGCAATTCTGACAGTGCAGATTCCTCCACGCATCGTTGCCAACCAGTGTAGTGGTGTATTTTGTTAGTTATTTGTGTACGTTTGCACTTCTATGTTCTGGTAGTTCATCCTCCCGCCCTGTGGTTGCAGAAATTTCTGGTGGGGAGTTAGTTCCTTGTCTCCCAAGATCTAGTGCTGTATTATTAAGGTTAATTCTAGTTCAGTCTAGTGTTCTGTTAATCCCTGGGTATGTGTGTCCGCCATACTACTTGCGCTGTATTTATTCTAAGTGAGTTGCACTGACAGTAGTTGGGGGTTCGAGTCCTGTCACGGAGCTGATAAGTGGTCACATTGGTTTCAGCTTGTCAGTTGGAGGGTGTTGCCTTAGAGGTTTGTTAACATTGGCATGTCAGCGTTGTCTAGCGCTACCGCGACCTAAAGAAGAACATTGTGCTGATTAGGGAATATTGTTACACGTTCTTGTTTTCGTTTCGATACCTGTATTTGTGAAGGCAACTGCATGAAGTAAGATCTGTTCTCAAGCTATGCTGGATCTTGCGCTCTTGGGATTTTTGGTTTTGTTTTGATCCCGACTATTTGGGTGTCAGGAATATGGAACTGTGTTGTTAATGTTTGGCTTGAACAGCAGATACGCGGCTAGTTTAGTACGTGTGTAGTGGCATGGTGTCCTCGTGAAGGCGTGCCCACTAGATTGCTATTGCATCTCCTCAAAGTGTAATTTCCACCTTACTAAAACCCCCTTGTTAAAAGGGAGGAAGGAAAAATAAAAACTTTAGAAATACCTTCTATTTGCATTAACTATCTTACCTGTCGCGTAAGTAAATATCTGCTCAGTGATTAAGCTAATCCTAAAAGCAACTAGCGCACTTCTGTTATGGTGGCCCCCGTGCCTATTTTGGTCTGAAAGATTGTACAAACAGGCTTACAGGCTCCGTATCGAACTTCTGATGTTGTTTTTTGAGTGATTGGGGATTATTAAAATTGATTATAGTGCAAACGTTTGTATTTTACCAACCGTGTTCACAAGTTATTAATGTGATTGGCTGGAATGTAATACGAAAGTTTTAGGACCATAGGTTGTCCAGGTAGAAATTTTAAAGGTATGCTGTGTTGTGAATTCATGTATTTACGTTTTATACTGCAATGAGAATTTAAATGTGGTAAACCCACGCTTTGTGTTTGATAATTAAAGATTTAAGAGTGCATTCACTTGGCTTATTTTTAAAAATTATAATAGGCGTTTTAGTTTCTTAAATTAAAGCCTTTCCAATTTGAAAGTTGTGGCACTCCCATTCTGGGCAATCGTAAGCATCAAAGCAGGATTTATGTAGTTGGTGTTATGTATTATATGTTATGAATAAATTATTTGTGTGTTAAATCACGTCTGATATGTCAATTCCTTGGCCCCGTCCACACCTTGGTCGTAGTCTTTTAATATTAAATGATCAGACCACTGTTCCGTATAGAATTGCACAGCAGAGAATTGTGTACTACGTTTGCACTTCTGTCTTTTGCTTACAAGCTTTTTGAGGTAGATCTGCAGCTGTCTCTACATTTAGAACTGAGATTTCTGAATCCATTTTCGAGAATTATCAATAGGGGTATTGCCGCCACGCCAGTCACCTAACCACAGCCACCGCTTATACATATGCCTGCAGCTGGCAGGTTGCTGTACTTCAGGCATCATCCACCAAAGCCAGTCTGCACACAGGCAATCTAAGTTCTGACCGAACACACCACATGCTTACTAACATTGGCGGACAATCATAATAGCGACACACCAATCTGCGTAAACGCCAGACGACAACAGAAACACATCGCTGTGTACACGGCAGACTCCAGTGTGCTGCACAAGAGGCTTCAGCATCAACCATGAGCAGCATGTGCATCCGAAACCACAGCATTGCAAGTAGGACGCTACCTTGTGCCCGCACATCACACGCCACCTCAAGGCAATCCTTCCGCCCAAATATGTAAGACACTGCGCGACCACTACCTAATAACATTCACTCGTGGTGCAAGCTCAAAGCTGGCTGCATCAGCAGCCATCTATCTGAAGCATTCAACCCTGTCCAGCATAGCCCATGACCCTGATCAGATGCCAACCCTGTGCAGCCTTGGACTTCAAACTAACTCCAACCATAACACTGCCTAGGACGTGGCTGACCCATCAGTACCCACATTTCCAGTGACCACCATTGATTCAGGAACTGCTCTCCCACCGGCGTCCAGCAATATGCCTGCACCAAACTGGCTGGACACATACCCGGACACTAGCTGTACACCATCCAGGACATCGACCAGTGGTCAAGCTGGACTCCTCTCTCAAAGATTTTTAAATTCTACCCAAAGTAGCTATATTTTCTATTTCATGTCACAGCTGTGAACTGTTCATTTATGTGTTTACCAATAAATGTGCTTGTTTCATCGTACCCCCCAAGCCAGCTTTATTACATCCTGTCCTCGCCACCATGCAAGGGCAAAAGACATAAAATGGGAAAAATAAGAATTTGTGTAATATAATCTCTTCCAGAATCACCTTTGTGGACTTAAAATATTAAATTAATTCATGGGATTAAAATATTCAATATTTCTGACAATTCAATGCTTCCTTTCAGACTAGGGATGGCGTCATTCTATAATACAACCATGTCCGCAAAGGCAGCGAGAAACTAACATATAGGCCAGGAGGGAGCAAGTTTTGCACACTGCATGTACACGCATATCGTGTGTAAGGTTACGTCACACATAAACAGGTACATTTATTGTCTTAGCCCTGTTGTACAGATTCTTATGTCACGTGTTTGTTGCTCATTTCTAACTATTGGTGTTGTTACTAAGATGGCACTGACTGCTTTTCCCCATTTTCTATAATAAGTAAAAATTTCAAGGCAATGGAAATGTTACAAATAAATACTACTCCTTTTTTTAAAGTTTTATTTAAAAACCAAATATTTTAGCACCACAGCTGTGGCAAACTGTCCTCTTTGTCCTTTCATCTCCCTCTCCTCCCCTCTCCCTCTCTCTCAGAAGATCATTAGTAAAAAACAAAAAAGTTGTTATAACTGAGCCCAAACAAAGAATGAAAATAGCAGTTACTCAGAACTAAAACATTGGTATTGATTTTATCCTGTCAGTTTTCCCATCCCTGTGGCAAACCAACCAAGATGACAGAGTGTCTCAAATTGGAAAAAAAGACAAAAGAAACTCACTCCCAATGCTGGGAATATACCACATATTGTGTATATGCAGAAAAATCCATGTTGGAATGACCAGATGATCCACCAATGACAGATTCACTGAACTTAAGCAGTACTGCAGGTTGGGATGGGCAGAAAAATCAAATGTGGTAAAGCACGCAGTGTGCAAGACCCACCCCAGAATAAAATACTCTGACATGCAGGTTCATGCTGTGGACAAGAGCTACTGCACTGGTCTTTTCAAGTACGCCATTGAAATTCGTACGTACAATAGTTTTAACAAAAGCCTTGTGATAAATGCATTGTGGATTCAGGTGCTGCAGTGAATGAGTGTTGCAAACAACAAAGGGAGAACACAACAGTAATGACTGGGGAAAGGGCCTCTGATGTTAGCGCAGCAAGCATACGTAAACTCTACCCACAGGCTTGACTCCAGTCTGACACCATCAATAAAGGTGAATCTTTTGACAACAGATATCTGTACTGACAAAATATCAGACAAATCATTAAACAAAAACAGCTGCTACAGATCCTGAGAGAAAATCCAACAAGCAATATCTTGGCTAGCAATTCTTGTCCTCCTCCTCAGTGACAGGAGAGCATGAAGGGGATAGAAATGGTCAGCACACCACTATCCCTAAAGGTACCTTTGGCCACTGTGTGTGTTATATTGTTGTCCATAATTTCCACATTTTCTGGCTCCCTGCAAACATACAGACTTCCTTTTGTTCTCAAAGATTGGGGAAGGAGGGGGATGTGGGGTCTTAGATACTTCAAATTCCCTTTGTAGGGTAGATTTCCACTACTGACTGGAATGCATTGAAGAAGTATGAGCAGTTCAGAAATTTCTTACTAGGATGACTAACCAAATTCAGGTGCCTTTTACATACTGAAAAGTTCTGTGTTATTCACATTACACGTGTTAGGAACACAAAACTTTAATACCTCATGGAAGAGAACAATGTAACAAACTGTTCAGAACCATCAGTATAAGGAAGTGTAAAACCATTATGTTTGTTTAAAATAGAATTAAAAATATTATAAGAGGTACACCATTCCTTATAGGTACTTTTTTTCCTATTCTGTCTGCCATTCTAACCAGACATGGGCAAACTCATTCAGCTTTGGGAACCACTCATTTTTACTCATTCACTGTTCCTTGTTTATTTAACTGTGCATGCTACATGGGTTCTAGGTAAATTTCCAGAAAAAGTATCAAGTATACACAAGTACTATATCTGCATGATAAATTTATTGATTGCTTTATGTAGATAGGATGTTTACCTCAATTTCCTTAACCGACGCATCCTTAGAAAATATCACATTAGTCAGCTGATGTGATCGGCCAGTGACTGCCAGCCAGACAGAGAGAGGCCACAGCAGCCAGAACAGAATTACAGATTACAGGACCTGTTTATGACCTAGTGCGGACTACAGAGTTTCAAATGATGCATCATCTTTTCTGGTCAAAATTAGTGACAGTATCAAAGAAGATACATTAACAACATCAGACCTCCAGCCAAGACAATATGCTACACACATTTATTAAACAGAGCGATGGACTGGAAATATCTGTGAGACTTCTGCTGAGCAGATCCTGTTTAAAGAAATCCACATGTGGTTGCTGTTGCATAGCTATCAGGCATGGCCCCAAAGGCGATGGGGATGCTGGTTTTCTCACTTTTAAAAGCAACCAGTACTGGTTGTGCCATCATGGGCCATAGCAATACAGTATGATTTTTGATCAGTACACTGAACATTCAGCACAAACCACAAACTATGTGAACATAAACTATGCTATACTTTAAACTGGAATTAAACTAGCATGTCAATAGTACTGCACAATAAAAAGACATACTCAAATTTCTCCATAACATATTTCCAAAAAATGTCAGGCAGACTGCTATGGAACTACACCAAAATTTACATGTCAATGGTGTAACACCTGAAGGTAGTTTATACAACGTGTGTTGCAGCTGATATGCAACACTTTTCCTGCCATGATATCCAATATATTAATAATGCAAAGTTAAATTTCAAAGTTCATAACCAGTTTGGTTCTGTAGTTATTATAACAGAAAAAAACGGAAGTCATAATGAGTCTTGATAAAAGACATCCATTTTGAAGTTTTTCAAGTTGTTCTGACTCAATCTAACTTCCTAGTCATCAGAACTTTCCATGTTACCTTCCCCAGACAGTACTAAACAACTGTATAACATAATAAAAAATGTCAGATTTCATCTGATTCCCAGTGGAACATGGGCATACCGTGTCATCATTTTTTAGGGCCTTGTGTTCTCACATTGCAAAACAAAACAATGTTATTTGGAGGTTTAGAACATAGTCTTTCTAATGAAAATGGTTTAAGAGAGTTTCCTGCAAACTCTTTTTTGTAAAAGTGAGTTAAAAATACCCATTTTTGACATTTTTACAAAAATCGTCAACTTCACTCTTAATTTGTAAATTATTGAGAAGGACTAAAATAATGAAATTTTCTATTCAAACAAAATTCTACAGGTAAATTATTACACGCAAAGTTTCAGGTTTATCTCATGATTACTTCCAGAGATATAAAAAGCTTAACTTCATTTTTTTCCACACATCTATTTTTTGGCTGGCTTTGCTTCAAACTTATTATTATTATCTTCTTTCCTTTCTCAGACCTTAGGTCTGGTTAAAAATGGAAAGTGACGCGGACCTTCATCAAGCGTCACTTCCTTTTAACTGTACGGTATATGTTATAGTGCATTTAGGAACTTTCGGGTAATTGAACATGTATCAATAATTACGGATTTCTGTAGTTGTATATGTAAGTTTGGATGTAGCTGTATTGCATTGATGTACTGGTGGATATTGCGTGGTATGACTCCTGTAGTTGATAGTATAATTGGTATAATGTCAACTTTATCCTGATGCCACATGTCCTTGACTTCCTCAGCCAGTTGGATGTATTTTTCAATTTTTTCTCCTGTTTTCTTTTGTATATTTGTTGTACTGGGTATGGATATTTCAATTAGTTGTGTTAATTTCTTCTTTTTATTGGTGAGTATGATGTCAGGTTTGTTATGTGGTGGTGTTTTATCTGTTATAATGGTTCTGTTCCAGTATAATTTGTATTCCTCATTCTCCAGTACATTTTGTGGTGCATACTTGTATGTGGGAACATGTTTTATTAGTTTATGTTGTATGGCAAGTTGTTGTTGTATTATTTTTGCTACACTGTCATGTCTTCTGGTGTATTCTGTATTTGCTAGTATTGTACATCCGCTTGTGATGTGATCTACTGTTTCTATTTGTTGTTTGAAAAGTCTGCATATATCTGTTGTGGTATTGGGATCTTTAATAATATGCTTGCTGTAATATCTGGTGTTTATTGTTTGATCCTGTATTGCAATCATGAAACCTTCGATCTCACTGTATATAATGCCTTGTCCTAGCCATGTGTTGGATGCGTCTTGATCGATGTGTGGCTGTGTTAGATGATACGGGTGCTTGCCATGTAGTGTTTTCTTTTTCCAATTTACTTTCTTTGTATCTGTTGATGTTATGTGATCTAAAGGGTTGTAGAGGTGGTTATGAAACTGTAGTGGTGTAGCCGATGTATTTACATGGGTGATTGCTTTGTGTATTTTGCTAGTTTCTGCTCGTTCTAGAAAGAATTTTCTTAAATTGTCTACCTGTCCATAATATAGGTTTTTTATGTCGATAAATCCCCTTCCTCCTTCCTTTCTGCTTAATGTGAATCTTTCTGTTGCTGAATGTATGTGATGTATTCTATATTTGTGGCATTGTGATCGTGTAAGTGTATTGAGTGCTTCTAGTTCTGTGTTACTACATTTCACAACTCCAAATGAATAGGTATTTATAACTTTCGTCTTGTTTCTTGCTGTCAATTCTGTTTTCAGTATTTTTGTTAGTATTTGTCTATATTTTTCTTTTAGTTCTTCTTTAATATTTGTATTATCTATTCCTATTTTTTGCCTGTAACCTAGATATTTATAGGCATCTGTTTTTTTCCATCGCTTCTATGCAGTCGCTGTGGTTATCCAATAAGCAATCTTCTTGTATAGTGTGTTTTCCCTTGACTATGCTATTTTTCTTACATTTGTCTGTTCCAAAAGCCATATTTACATCATTGCTGAATACTTCTGTTATCTTGAGTAATTGGTTGAGTTGTTGATTTGTTGCTGCCAGGAGTTTTAGATCATCCATGTATAGCAAATGTCTGATTTTGTGTTGGTATGTTCCAGTAATATTATATCCATAATTTTTATTATTTAGATGTTGGATGGTGGGTTCAGGGCAAGGCAGAACCAGAAATGACTTAATGAGACTCCTTGGTATATTCCATGCTTAATCTGTATTGGCTGTGATGTGATATTATTTGAATTTGTTTGGATATTAAGTGTGGTTTTCCCATTTTTCATTACTATGTTTAGGAACTGTATCGATTTAGGATCTACTTTGTATATTTCCAATATTTGTAGTAGCCAAGAGTGGGGTACACTATCAAAAGCTTTTTGGTAATCAATGTATGCATAGTGTAGCGACCTTTGTTTAGTTTTAGCTTGATATGTCACCTCTGCATCTATTATCAGTTGCTCTTTACATCCTCGTGCTCCTTTGCAACAGCCTTTTTGTTCTTCATTTATAATTTTGTTCTGTGTTGTATGTGTCATTGATTTCTGTGTAATGGGGCGATATTTAGCTGGGTTTGCTGTGTCTGCTTGATCTTTAGGTTTCAGATAAGTTATTTCATGTGTAAGTGTATCAGGGAATGTGTATGGGTCTGCAAAGTAACTGTTAAATAATTTAGTTAGATGTGAATGTGTTGAGGTGAATTTCTTTAGCCAGAAATTTGCAATTTTATCTTTTCCAGGGGCTTTCCAATTGGGAGTAGAATTAATTGCTTGGGTGACTTCATGTTGCAAAATTATCACTTCAGACATTTGTGGTATCATCTTGTACGTATCTGTTTCTGCTTCTATCCACCGCGCATGCCTGTTATGTTGTACCGGGTTTGATCATATGTTGCTCCAGAAGTGTTCAATGTCTGTTATGTTTGATGGATTGTCTATTTTAATGTGTGTGTTATCTATTGTCTGGTAAAATTTCTTTTGGTTTGTGTTGAATGTTTGGTTTTGTTTCCTTCTATTTTCACTTTTTTTGTATCTTCGAAGTCGTTTGGCCAATGCTTGTAACTTCTGCTTCTTTTCATCTAATTGCTCTATCACTTCTTGTTGGAAGATTTTACCTAACCTTTTTCGTTTTTTTTTTCTGACATTTCATTTCTTATAAATTGTGTTAGCTGTCCGATGTCTTTTCTCAGTTTTTCTATTCTGATCTGTAGCCTATGTTGCTATGCTAGTTTTGTGGGTTTCTTCTGTGTGTTGGTTGGTTCTGATCTCTGCCTAGTGTGTATGGTAGTGAGTGCTCCTGTATAAACCAGTAGTTGTAACTCTTCCATAGTTGTGTTTTCATTTATTTTGTTGTGTATGATTGTGTTTATAGTTTTTATTCTTGTTTCGACTTGTGGGTTATTTGGCGGTCTATGCAAGAATGGTCTAATGTCTGTATTTGTGTCTTTGTATTCTATATATGTCAGCTGAAATTTTTCTTCTATATCTAACATGTGTGTCACTTCATGTTCTATTTGTGCTTGTTCTGGTGGCTGTCTTAAGATTTTGTTTTCCTCTGACTGTTTAATTGATGTGTGTTGTTCTTTGTTTGTTTGCTCTGGGATGTTTGAGTCCATTACTGTATTTTCTTCTTCTTCTGATTGCACATTATTTTGTTCCAGTATTTGTTGTACTTGTTGTTTGATGTTTCCTAATTCTGACTGGGGTATCCTGTTATTTTTGATTATTACACGGATCTGATCAGCTAGTCATTGTTCTGTTAAAAATTTTAATTCTGGGTATCTGGTAATAAATGATGTGTATGCTTGTGATCTGTATCCAGTTGTGTTGGTTCCTAGGTTTGTTGCTTGGTAATAACAGAACATGATGTGTCGATTGACTTCATCTGACCATCTCATCCTCTGTCTTTGTTTTCCTTCTAGGAAAACACCTCTATTTGGATTTGAATCATTTTCCAGTTGGCTAGCAGTGTCGTTACCATTGCGGGCGGGCATAGGGTTCAAGCGTCGTCCCCGACCATGACGGCGCTTGTCCGAGGCTTCTTTAGTTCTGTCCTGAACCAACTAATCACACTAAAAGGGGGGTTAGCCCTATTAGTGGTTTGTTCTTTTCGTCGCCTTTTACGACTGGCAGAACATACCGCAGGCCTATTCCTTCCCCGGGCCTCCACGGGATATCATCATCATCATCAGTTGTATTGTATTTGTTCAGGAGTAGTGGTGTATGTATTTTCGTCATGAGTAAATGGAAACATACAATGTTAACTCTGAAAGAAAAACTGAATGCTTTGAAGTGGATAGACAATGGTGAGAATGTATCTAATCTGGCAACAGAACTGGGTGTTGATAAGGCAACCATTTGTGATAAGACGAAGAACCAAGTTCAGCTTGAACAGTCCTGTGCAACATCTTCAGGAAAAATAGTCGAAATTCAGCAGACTTTGAAAACAGTCCCAGTACGATAAAGTGGATGAAGCTCTTTTCCTTTGGTTTACACAGGAAAGATAAAGGGGACCTCCTTTGAGTGGAGCACTGGTTCACGAGAAGGCTGTTTACCTGAACAAGTTAATGAATGGCGATGAGTCTTTTAGTGAGAGTACGGGCTGGTTGGACAGATTCAAAAAAGTCATGGAATCCGACAGCTAAAAGTTACTGTAGAGAAGCTTTCTTCTGACTGTGATGCAGCAAAGGAATACTTGGGTGAGTTTGAAAAAATAAGAGAGGGAAGTATTCTCCCAAACAAATTTATAACGCTGACAAGAAGCCTTAATTTTTGGGCACTGCCAACGAAAATCCTGGCATCAAAAGCAGGAGACCACGATCCTGGTTTTAAAATGTGCAGTGATCGTGTGGATTTATTAGCATGCAGCTACGCTGCAGGTAATCGCAAGCTGCCTTTAATGCTGACCGGCAAATCTGCTAGGCCCAGAGCTTTTAAAAACTGCAACATGAAGTCCCTGCCTGTATACTATAGCAGCCAGCAAAAAAGCATGGATGGCTGGTAAGCTATTCAGTGAATGGTTTCACGTCCAGTTTGTTCCCTCTGTTCGGCAGTTTTCTAAGGAAAATCATTTGTCTTCCCATGCAATCATTTGATTGATAACGCACCATCTCACCCCAACACTGAGGAATTATGTGATGGAGAAATTGCAGCAAAGTTTTTGCCACCGAATGTTACACCACTTCTACAGCCGATGGACCAGGGCGTACTGCTAACATTAAAACTGATTTACAGAAAACAATTTTTAAGAATGCTGATCCAAGATGATAGCATTCCTTTAGTGGACAAAGTAAAAAAGACCAATATGAAGGATGTTCTTTATTGGGCCGCTGAGGCAGAATATTTCAGAAAATAATCTGAGAAAGTTGTGGAGATAACTGTGGACGTCTCTTGAATTTCAGAACAACCTAGTTGAAAATGAAGAGGAAAATCTACTACAAATGATATAGACAATCCCTGGATGTGAAGAAGCTAGTGAAGGAGAAGTAGATGAGTCGATGGCAGTGGATGGGGCATGTCTGGAGAACCTTACTGATGCTGATTTAGTTGCTGCTAAAACTCAAGACCAGGAAGAAGTGGACTGCTGTGACAGAAGTGACAATGAGCCTGAAAGTGACAAAGGAGAGCTAGTGCCACACAGTGACGCAGCAGAAGCCCTAGACATCGCGCTACATTATTTGGAGCAACAGCCCACTGCTACATCTGCAGATTTCATGTTTATGAGACGACTGCGCAACTATGTGTCATGTAACAGATTGTCTTCATTACGCCAAAAAACAATGACTGAGTTTTTGTCATCTAAAAAGTAGGGATAAAATGTCCACTGTAAGTTTGACATTTTTTCTTTCATTGTTATGCATTGTTTGAACCTAAGGTTTTCTTGCCAATTTTTCTAATACATGTTTATTGTACTGTGTAAATTAAAATAGTGTGTATGTACAGCAGTTTACCACACACTTTTCCATACTTAAACTAACATTTTTCTATGTTCGGATTAGCAGGACTCTGCTGTATTATTATTATTATTATTATTATTATTATTATTATTATTATTATCTTTCCTTTCTCAGACCTTAGGTCTGGTTCGGAATGAAAGTGACGCGGACCTTGATCAAGCGTCACTTCCTTTTAACTGTACGGTATATGTTACATTGCGTTTAGGAACTTTCGGGTAATTGAACATGTATCAATAATTACGGATTTCTGAAGTTGTATATATAAGTTTGGATGTAGCTGTATTGCATTGATGTACTGGTGGATATTGCGTGGTATCACTCCTGTAGTTGAAAGTATAATTGGTATAATGTCAACTTTATCCTGATGCCACATGTCCTTGACTTCCTCAGCCAGTTGGATGTATTTTTCAATTTTTTCTCCTGTTTTCTTCTGTATATTTGCTGTATTGGGTATGGATATTTCAATTAGTTGTGTTAATTTCTTCTTTTTATTGGTGAGTATGACGTCAGGTTTGTTATGTGGCGTTGTTTTATCTGTTATAATGGTTCTGTTCCAGTATAATTTGTATTCATCATTCTCCAGTCCATTTTGTGGTGTATACTTGTATGTAGACATGTTTTAAAAGTTTATGTTGTAAGGCAAGCTGTTGATGTATTACTTTTGCGACGTTGTCATGTCTTCTGGGGTATTCTGTATTTGCTAGTATTGTACATCCGCTTGTGATGTGATCTACTGTTTCTATTTGTTGTTTGCAAAGTCTGCATTTATCTGTTGTGGTATTGGGATCTTTAATAATACGCTTGCTGTAATATCTGGTGTTTATTGTTTGATCCTGTATTGCAATCATGAATCCTTCTGTCTCACTGTATATAATGCCTTGTCTTAGCCATGTGTTGGATGCGTCTTGATCGATGTGTGGCTGTGTTACATAATACGGGTGCTTGCCATGTGGTGTTTTCTTTTTCCAATTTACTTTCTTTTCATCTGTTGACGTTATGTGATCTAAAGGGTTGTAGAAGGAGTTATGAAATTACAATGGTGTAGCCGATGTATTTATATGAGTGATTACTTTGTGTATTTTGCTAGTTTCTGCTCATACTAGAAAGAATTTTCTTAAATTGTCTACCTGTCCATAATGTAGGTTTTTTATGTCGATAAATCCCCTTCCTCCTTCCTTTCTGCTTAATTTGAATCTTTCTGTTGCTGAATGTATGTGATGTATTCTATATTTGTGGCATTGTGATCGTGTAAGTGTATTGAGTGCTTCTAGGTCTGTGTTACTCCATTTCACTACTCCAAATGAGTAGGTCAATATTGGTATAGCATAAGTATTTATAGCTTTTGTCTTGTTTCTTGCTGTCAATTCTGTTTTCAGTATTTTTGTTAGTCTTTGTCTATATTTTTCTTTTAGCTCTTCCTTAATATTTCTATTATTATTATTATTATTATTTCTATTATTATTTCTATTTCTATTTCTATTATTATTATTATTATTATTATTATTATTATTATTATTATTATTATTATTTCACTTAACAAGAGTTGTACAAGATGGCCTACTTTTGTTTCTTTCAAGAAAATATTGCTAGAGATACTGTCTCAAAGTGGACAAAAACTCAGTGATGCACTGCTGAAAGCTGAGCTAATATTTGCACAAACAACGTGGACACTCAGCGCAGTATCTGATGGGAGTGACTGTAAATGAGAAAAGCGTTTATGGTTGCTTCCCTCAGCCACCACGCCGAGTGCCTGCTGCGATTTTTTTCTTAATTTTATTGTAACTTTATGTGAATGGTAATTGTTTCATAATAGCATTTCTAAATTTCTCAAACTTTGATCTTTGTAGGGCTTTGGTCAGTATGTCTGCTAATTGTTCTCCCGTGTTACAATATTTTATCTCTAACAAACCTTCTCTGTATTGTTCGCTGACATAGTGAAATTTTACCTCTATATGTTTGCTTCGTCTAACCAACTGTCCTGATTTGATCATTTGGATAGCACTTTGATTGTCTACATGAAGAATGATTTTCACTTTTCTTCAGGTTAGCTTTTGTATTAGGGTATTGATGTGATTTATTTCTTTGGTGCATTCTGCTGCTAAAATGTATTCTGCTTCAGTTGATGAAGTAGCTGTCACACTTTGATTCTAGGAACACCAACTACTGGGAGCACCATTATAAAGAACTATGTATGCACTTGTACTTTTTGTGTCTCTTAAATCTTGTGCATAATCGGCATCAAAATAAACATTTAAATGAATACTGTCATATTCTTCACTTTCTTTTTTCTTATAGAAAAGACCATAATTCTTGGAACCATGTAGATATCTAAGAGATCTTTTTACATTTTTGTAATCCCTTTTCTTGGGGTCTTCTGTGAAGCGACTCTCATAATTTACTGTAAATCCAAGATCTGGTCTGGTTTTACATGACAAATAAAGGCGGCTTCTTATGGCTTCACGATATGCAAATTCAATGTGTTCGTTATCTTGATTTTCTTCACTTGTCTTTCTCTCTGGAACTAATGGAGTCTTCATGGCCTTACAATCAGTCATACTGAATTTTCTAGTACTTTCTTTGCATACTGTTCTTGGTGTAAAAATATTCCATCCTTTGTCTTCATTATTTGTATCCCTAAGTACATATCTGGATTTTCTACCACAACCATTTCGAATTTCTTCTTAAGTTTCTTTAGTATATTTTCAATTTTCTCCAAGTCTTTTCCTATTATGATTCCATCAGCAACATGTATAGCCACGTACATTTCTTCAGTTGCATCTTTAAATATGCACTGATCCGATTTCAATTGAATTAGTCCTTCTGATTTTAGGAAATCTGTCAAAGTTTTATTCCATCTGGATGGGGATTGTTTAAGTCCATACAGAGCTTTCTTCGAAACACAGATTTTTCCAGCTTCTTTGTATTCTTCAGGTACCTTCATAAAAATTTCTGCATCCAGTTTCCCATAGAGAAATGCTGTTTTGACATCAAACGGTCTCACAAGTGGAGGCCGCCAATTGTGAAATTCAGATTCGATTCACACTGCGCATAACTAAAGCTCATGGCCAGAGGTGTAATGTGGCAAAGCACCAAGATGCACTTCTCAGCCGTTGTCGAGAAAATCGACAGTTAAAAGAAACCGTTGCCGTGAAATACTCTCTACGATTAGTAATTTTCTACAGCGTGGTGGTGCAGCGGTAAGCGCTCGGGTTCGTAATCCGAAGGTCGCCGGATCGAATCTCGCTCCATGCAACTATTTTTTTTAGTATTTGTTTTTTGTGTGTGTGTATATATATATATATTCCCGGCAATCAGTTGCAATTTGTTCTTATTCATGGACCTACTTTATTTTGTGGTGCGAGGTTAAATTTTTCTTTAATGAAAGTTTCTTCTTCTTCCAGTTTGGGTAACGGATGGATAACTGTTGCTTTCGTTGCTTGTAACAATGCAGGAAGAGCCGGTTTGGAATCCTTTGAAACTCGTGAAATCTTAGCTTACCGTACTATACCTGTTTCAGAGATTATTATTGCTAGTGAGGGTTCCTACCTTTTACCGCTAGTGGTCCTTCTTTTTTGGAAGATTGTCGCATTGTGGGTGATTGTACTTTATATAATCATTGAAGAAAGTTGTGAATAAACGGCCCTTTTAAGGGCCACAAATACTACACATTGATCTTGCCAAAAGCCGAGAAGCGATTCTTCTTGGTGTTTTAGCTCTCTGGGGCGCTCTGGGATGCTCTCTGGGGCACTCTGAGTACTCTCTGGACAGCTCAATAGATGTCGAGCACAGTCTCTGATTGGTTGTCTTGTTTTTGGCGCGCGATTCAAACTACGTTGGAGCAAAATATTTGAATTGCAAAAAACTAATAATAAAAAAATATTGCATGGCGCGAGATTCGATCCGGCGACCTTCGGATTACGAACCCCAGCGGTTACCGCTGCGCTATGACGCTGTAGAAAATCATTAATCGTAGAGAGTATTTCACCGCAACGGTTTCTTTTAACTGTCGATTTTCTCGACAACGGTTGAGAAGTGCATCTTGGTGCTTTGCCACATTACACCTCTGGCCATGAGCTTTTATTATGCGCAGTATGAATCGAATCTGAATTTCACAATTGGCGGCCTCCCCTTGTCAGATGGAAACTTTTCTCTGCTGCCAGCACAAACAACTATATCAATGAACATATATCTACTACTAGGCTGAATAATTCCTTGAAATCTACATCCCTTTCTTGTTGACAACCTCTGATAACTAGTCTGGCCTTGTATCGTCCATCATCTTTGACTTTAAAGATCTATTTGCTTGTTAAGAAGTTGAAGAGATATCTCTTCTTCTTCAATTGCTTTTAACCAGTTTTCTTTGTCTGGACCACTCATACATTCTTCATAGGTGAGGATAGGTGTTTCATAATCATTATATTTTACTGGTTTTTTCAAACTAGTTCTTTTCCTAAGGTTGTAGTTTCTTGTGTCTTCATTGCATGTTATTACTTCTTGATTTTTTTTCTCCTTGATTTTCATGGTGTTCTATTTCATTTTCTTGACTGCTAGTATCATTTGATAGTTCACCAATAACAAGATTTTTCTGTAGAGTTTCTTTCATCACTTTCTGCTCAAATTCAACATCTGACACAACAATATTTCTTCTTTCTGCATCAAACAGTCTGTAGCCATTTGGTGCATAGCCAGCAAAAATGTATGCATTACTTCTTACATCTAGTTTCTTCAAATAGCATAAATTTTTGGCAAAAACTCTTGATCCAAAAATTTGAAGTCTTGACAGATCTGGTCTTTTCCGAAACCATTTCTCTGCAGGTGTGGCACTTCGATGGATAGTTGGGCTTCTATTGATTAAGTATGTAGCTGTGAGCACTGCCTCTCCCCATAGCTCTTTCTGTAGTTTGCTATCGAATATCATAGCTCTTGCTTTGTTCATTATTGTCAGATTTAGTCTCTCTGCTTTCCCATGGAGCTGAGGGCTATAAGGAATACTATAGTCTAGCACAATTCCTTTTCCTTCACACCAATTCTTAAACTCATGGCTGGTGTATTCAACACCTTTATCACATCTTATTTTTGACACTTTTGTATTTAACTTATTTTCACTTTCTAACACATATTTTCTTATGAATCTTTCAGCCTCTGACTTGTATCTTAACAAGTAGGTTACACAGAAATGAGTGAAATCATCTAACACTGTCATGTAGTACCTATATCCATTAAATGTTGGGGGTTCTATCTCTCCACAGATATCAGTATGTACGATTTCAAGAGGTCTTATTGCTCTTTCTCTCACAGTAGAAAATGGTTTTCTTGTTAATTTAGCTCTCACACAAGCTTCGCACAATTGTTCTGCTGAGCATGAACTGTTAGGAACTCCTTCACACGTTCTCCTGATCTTTGAAGTACAGCGTATGCCTGGATGACCTAGTTTCTTATGCCATTCTTGTTTTTCTTATTGTATCAGTAGTGATTGCATTCCTGATTTAATGTTCACTTCATACAACCCATTTCTTGTTTTTTGTCCTTTCAAAACAGGTATTTCACCTTTATAGATCTGAACAGAATGTTTAGTAAATACAACTGTACAATCTTTTACAGTGATTGCATTTACAGACATCAGATTTCTGCTCAGTTCAGGAACATACATAACATCTTTTAAAACACAGTTATCTCCTACAAAGTTTCCTGTTGCAACTATTTTCATTGATCCACCTTGTTTGGCAACTTTTACAATACTATCATAATGTCTCACATTTGTTAACTTGTCCACTTCATTACACAAATGTCCTATACATGCACTATCAACAACCATGACCATATCATCTTTCTCATTGGCTTCTTGTAAAATCTTTCCTTTGTTACATTCATATGCAATATGTGCAGTGTATTCAATCTTCTTTTCTTCATCAATGTCTTGTTTCTTATTTTCTTAAGTGACCAGATCTTCTTCTGTCTTCAAAAGTGCAAAATGATAGTCTTTCGCGGTCTTTGTTCTTAAAATAACAATCTTCTTCTTTGTGGTTAGTCCTTTTTCTATGAGGACAGGGCTTGAAAGATCTCAATTTCAGTTCTTGAATTTTATTTTTACTTTGAAAGATCTCAATTTCAGTTCTTGAATTTTATTTTTACTTTTAAAGTAACACTCTTCTTCTTTGCGATTATTCCTCTGCATATAGAATAGTGTTCTTTCTTCTTAGGCTTCTTGCATTATCTCGCAAAATGTCCACGACCACCACCATTTTTACAAATTATATCTTTTATTTTTGTTAAACCCGACATCAAAGGCAATACTCGCTTCTTGATAACCATTTTTCAGTCATTCCTCTTCTCTTGTAAGCCCTGCAATTAGATTTTCCATAGTCTTCTCACCGCTGGGTGACAAATCCCATGCTGGAGAACAGTGTTTGTATTCTTCTGGTAAAATAGACAAAAACTTAGGTATGATCACAATATCTGTCATATTTTCTGACTGGAGACGATTCAGTTCAAATACTATATTCTGTAGTGCACTTATATTATATGTCTCTGGTTTTATTGTACTTGAAACTACAAAATTCTTGAAGGAACTGCCGAGTTCTTTGAGACACATCTCTTTTATAAATTGCTTTAAGTTTATCATACATTGCCTTGGAAGTTTAACAACACAACACATGTAGCTTTACCTTTTTCTCAATTGTTCTCATTATAAAATGTTTTGCCTTGCTGTCCATTTTCTGCCATTTTTCTGTTTCTCTAAAGTTTTGCAATTTTCCAGTGTTTCAGTTACATTCACAATACCACACAGGTCTCGCGTATTAAATAATATTCTAATTTCAACATACCACAGATTGAGCGTTCTACTATCTTTAAGCACTTGTATATCATGAAATTCTTCGTTTTCTTGAAACATCTTTAACTATCTTTAACTGTTTTTCTTCCTTATTCATGCCTTTTATTTTTAGTTTTTCTATTTTCTTATTGCTCTGGGCCCATAACCTGCTGTGGTTTTTATCTTAATTTTATTGTAACTTTATGAGAATGTAATAACATACATACATAGACACAAAGTAGAAAAACACGATACACACTCGATATGTTGCTATGTCAAGCTACCTTAAAGATATACTTTATTTTTATACAAACTCTTAGATGTTACACACTATTCTTTTAAGAACATACAGTAAACATTGTATTTTACTTGCTCTGCACCTTTCAACAGTGTCAACTTTGTTTGCGCATACAGTATGGGATCAAAGAAATAACTGTATCTTCCCATATATTGAATTGCTATGGCTGTATTTCTGCATATATTAAACTAGTTACCACGAAATTCTACCAATGTCTGTTGGGAAAACGTGCAGATGTTCATACAAATTTTATCAAAATCCATTATGGTCATGCAAGAACCTGCAGACCACTTTAAATGGAATGACCCCAATAATGAACATCTCACTGAAATCAATTTGGAGAACACAAATGTTAATCAGACCATTTCCAGCTTTTATCGTTTCAAAAAAGGGATTTTCCTTATTTCTGATAAAACAGTGGATAAGGAAATTTGCTAATCTGTTCTGCAACATTTTGACAACATTATCTATAGAACACTCTTGCAGCACTTTAACTACTCTTCCTGTCTCATTATTCCACTGATACCAGCTGATGAGTTTTGCTGAGCAATGAAGCAATGAGTTCAGGAATTCTTCATACTGCTTTATATTTCCACATTTCTGGAATGGGACAAATAGCTTTTTGAAAAATGTTTTGGAATTCCTATTTTTCATTAGCAAAAAATCAAATGTTACATGTGTAAAAGCATTTTTGGCAACTGTGATATGCTATAAAATAGTTTTTTTCCCCATCAGAATTTTTGTAAGTCATAGCAAATCAAAAAGTAGTTACTACAATTTTTGTTTTATCAAATATACACTCCTGGAAATTGAAATAAGAACACCGTGAATTCATTGTCCCAGGAAGGGGAAACTTTATTGACACATTCCTGGGGTCAGATACATCACATGATCACACTGACAGAACCACAGGCACATAGACACAGGCAACAGAGCATGCACAATGTCGGCACTAGTACAGTGTATATCCACCTTTCGCAGCAATGCAGGCTGCTATTCTCCCATGGAGACGATCGTAGAGATGCCGGATGTAGTCCTGTGGAACGGCTTGCCATGCCATTTCCACCTGGCACCTCAGTTGGACCAGCGTTCGTGCTGGACGTGCAGACCGCGTGAGACGACGCTTCATCCAGTCCCAAACATGCTCAATGGGGGACAGATCCAGAGATCTTGCTGGCCAGGGTAGTTGACTTACACCTTCTAGAGCACGTTGGGTGGCACGGGATACATGCGGACGTGCATTGGCCTGTTGGAACAGCAAGTTCCCTTGCCGGTCTAGGAATGGTAGAACGATGGGTTCAATGACGGTTTGGATGTACCGTGCACTATTCAGTGTCCACTTGATGATCACCAGTGGTGTACGGCCAGTGTAGGAGATCGCTCCCCACACCATGACGCCGGGTGTTGGCCCTGTGTGCCTCGGTCGTATGCAGTCCTGATTGTGGCGCTCACCTGCACGGCGCCAAACACGCATACGACCATCATTAGCACCAAGGCAGAAGCGACTCTCATCGCTGAAGACATCACGTCTCCATTCGTCCCTCCATTCACGCCTGTCACGACACCACTGGAGGCGGGCTGCACGATGTTGGGGCGTGAGCGGAAGACGGCCTAACGGTGTGCGGGACCGTAGCCCAGCTTCATGGAGACGGTTGCGAATGGTCCTCGCCGATACCCCAGGAGCAACAGTGTCCCTAATTTGCTGGGAAGTGGCGGTGCGGTCCCCTATGGCACTGCGTAGGATCCTACGGTCTTGGCGTGCATCCGTGCGTCGCTGTGGTCCGGTCCCAGGTCGACAGGCACGTGTACCTTCCGCCGACCACTGGCGACAACATCGATGTACTGTGGAGACCTCATGCCCCACGTGTTGAGCAATTCGGCGGTACGTCCACCCGGCCTCCCGCATGCCCACTATACGCCCTCGCTCAAAGTCCGTCAACTGCACATACGGTTCACGTCCACGCTGTCGCGGCATGCTACCAGTGTTAAAGACTGCGATGGAGCTCCGTATGCCACGGCAAACTGGCTGACACTGACGGCGGCGGTGCACAAATGCTGCGCAGCTAGCGCCATTCGACGGCCAACACCGCGGTTGCTGGTGTGTGCGCTGTGCCGTGCGTGTGATCATTGCTTGTACAGCCCTCTCGCAGTGTCCGGAGCAAGTATGGTGGGTCTGACACACCGGTGTCAATGTGTTCTTTTTTCCATTTCCAGGAGTGTAAAATTATGGTTGTAGGGCAAACTTTTCCATTTCATTTGTTACAGATTTAACAATACTTGATTTCCCTAAACTATTTTAAAATGTAAAAATTATCTCCAAATATTATTTGAAATTGTTTGGAGGTGTATATACAATTTATTGAAAAGAAAATTTTTGTAACAAAATATAATGTACCAAAAGTCATCAGTTTCTTCTACTATTTGAGTAAATATTTGTCAGTTGTTTTTTCAGCAAAAACGTAATTAATATGTAACACTATGATGGGAAGTATTGTATAACGTGAAGTACTGTGTAACTTCAGGAATTATACATTATGACTTTTGAATTTTCACGGAATGACCAATGAGAAAACCATCCATTATATGTATTTAAAGCTGGTCTGAAGTAGTAGCATAGCACAGAATCGCAAGATTGAGGTAGTTATACAGGTTGTGGCAAATTGGTCCGCATTCAATGATAATTTTATAAGTACTAAGTGTCTTTTTTGTTACAAAAATGTGGTAAAAGGAATCTGAACAATGCCCAACATTCCAGAAATTGTATCATTCCAAAAGTTTCTCGCGAGTGGACAAAGAGAAAATGGTGTGCGATTGTGGAGGAAAATGTACCGGTCATGAATCAGCAGTTCAAATGTGCATCAAAGGAGTAGAACTTTCTGTGACAGGATCACTCCTAAGTGAATTAATGGACTCAAAAAGTTACGTGAAAATGCTTTAAGATTTGCTAAGGGATATTACTCAAACTCCTGTGAAGTCAACAAATGATGAGGTATCTCAGATCAGTGAGTACAAAAAAAAAACTTTATATCCCATGCCTAAATGGACGAACCGTCATGTGCTGCCAATTAACAAATACAATAGTTTGATGCCAAATATAACAAATTCAAATATTATTCAGAATGGAAAATTAATAATGGAGGCAAATAATAAATGCAAGAGCAACACAGAACAGAAAAATAGTGAGGACTGGATTACAAATGCTAGTGTACACACCCATAATACAAGAAGGAAGAATGAAGTACGGAGCATACCCCACCGACTGGCAATGCTAGAAAAAGGATCCCAGTACTCTGGTATCAGACTACTAAGAAATCTGCCTAAAAACCTGCAAGATAGTGTACCTGACAATGACTTTCCAAAGAAACTTAAAGACTATCTCATGGAAAAAGTGTTTTACAGTGTTGCAGAATACTTACGCCGTTAAATTTGTATATATTGTTATTCATTATCAATTATGTAAAAATGTAAGCTAAAGGTGTAGAAAAATAAGTGATAATGAATATTAATACTTTGACATGTCCTATCTTACACGTACATTTACTGTACACAATGTAATCTTACAGGATCAAATAAAATTCAATTCAATCACTCCCATCACTAGATGCAGCGAATAAACATTCATTCATTCACTATACGTGCAGTAAACAAGACAAAAGCAATTAGTAGTGCCAATGAAACACTATGTGAAGACCTGATGAATAACAGTGAATCTGTGTATACTCCGACAGTCATGGTAGAGAAATCACAAACATCTTAAAATTTGATCATCATGTTAACACCACTAGTCTCGTTAAATCAGGAGCTCCTATATGTGAAATCATCAAGAACTGCTCCAATAACAAACACTGCACAGTTCTAATGTTGTTGTTGTTGTTGTGGTCTTCAGTCCTGAGACTGGTTTGATGCAGCTCTCCATGCTACTCTATCCTGTGCAAGCTTTTTCATCTCCCAGTACTTACTGCAACCTACATCCTTCTGAATCTGCTTAGTGTATTCATCTCTTGGTCTCCCTCTACGATTTTTACCCTGCACGCTGCCCTCCAATACTAAATTGGTGATCCCTTGATGCCTCAGAACATGTCCTACCAACCGATCCCTTCTTCTGGTCAAGTTGTGCCACAAACTTCTCTTCTCCCCAATCCTATTCAATACTTCCTCATTAGTTACGTGATCTACCCATCTAATCTTCAGCATTCTTCTGTAGCACCACATTTCGAAAGCTTCTATTCTCTTCTTGTCCAAACTATTTATCGTCCATGTTTCACTTCCATACATGGCTACACTCCATACGAATACTTTCAGAAATGACTTCCTGACACTTAAATCAATACTGGATGTTAACAAATTTCTCTTCTTCAGAAACGCTTTCCTTGCCATTGCCAGCCTACATTTTATATCCTCTCTACTTCGACCATCATCAGTTATTTTGCTCCCCAAATAGCAAAACTCCTTTACTACTTTAAGTGCCTCATTTCCTAATCTAATTCCCTCAGCATCACCTGACTTAATTAGACTACATTCCATTATCCTTGTTTTGCTTTTGTTGATGTTCATCTTATATCCTCCTTTCAAGACACTGTCCATTCCCTTCAACTGCTCTTCCAAGTCCTTTGCTGTCTCTGACAGAATTACAATGTCATCGGCGAACCTCAAAGTTTTTATTTCTTCTCCATGAATTTTAATACCTACTCCGAATTTTTCTTTTGTTTCCTTTACTGCTTGCTCAATATACAGATTGAACAACATCGGGGAGAGGCTACAACCCTGTCTTACTCCCTTCCCAACCACTGCTTCCCTTTCATGTCCCTCGACTCTTATAACTGCCATCTGGTTTCTGTACAAATTGTAAATAGCCTTTCGCTCCCTGTATTTTACCCCTGCCACCTTCAGAATTTGAAAGAGAGTATTCCAGTCAACATTGTCAAAAGCTTTCTCTAAGTCTACAAATGCTAGAAACGTAGGTTTGCCTTTCCTTAATCTTTCTTCTAAGATAAGTCGTAAGGTCAGTATTGCCTCACGTGTTCCAACATTTCTACGGAATCCAAACTGATCTTCCCCAAGGTTGGCTTCTACTAGTTTTTCCATTCGTCTGTAAAGAATTCGTGTTAGTATTTTGCAGCTGTGACTTATTAAGCTGATAGTTCGGTAATTTTCACATCTGTCAACACCTGCTTTCTTTGGGATTGGAATTATTATATTCTTCTTGAAGTCTGAGGGTATTTCGCCTGTCTCATACATCTTCCTCACCAGATGGTAGAGTTTTGTCAGGACTGGCTCTCCCACGGCCGTCAGTAGTTCCAATGGAATATTGTCTACTCCAGGGGCTTTGTTTCGACTCAGGTCTTTCAGTGCTCTGTCAAACTCTTCACGCAGTATCATATCTCCCATTTCATCTTCATCTACATCCTCTTCCATTTCCATAATATTGTCCTCAAGTACATCGCCCTTGTATAGACCCTCTATATACTCCTTCCACCTTTCTGCTTTCCCTTCTTTGCTTAGAACTGGGTTTCCATCTGAGCTCTTGATATTCATACAAGTCGTTCTCTTATCTCCAAAGGTCTCTTTAATTTTCCTGTAGGCAGTATCCATCTTACCCCTAGTGAGAAAGGCCTCTACAACCTTACATTTGTCCTCTAGCCATCCCTGCTTAGCCATTTTGCACTTCCTGTCGATCTCATTTTTGAGACGTTTGTATTCCTTTTTGCCTGTTTCACTTACTGCATTTTTATATTTTCTCCTTTCATCAATTAAATTCAATATTTCTTCTGTTACCCAAGGATTTCTACTAGCCCTCGTCTTTTTACCGACTTGATCCTCTGCTGCCTTCACTACTTCATCCCTCAAAGCTACCCATTCATCTTCTACTGTATTTATTTCCCCCGTTCCTGTCAATTGCTCCCTTATGCTCTCCCTGAATCTCTGTACAACCTCTGGTTCTTTTAGTTTATCCAGGTCCCATCTCCTTAAATTCCCACCTTTTTGCAGTTTCTTCAGTTTTAATTTACAGGTCATAACCAATAGATTGTGGTCAGAATCCACATCTGCCCCTGGAAATGTCTTACAATTTAAAACCTGGTTCCTAAATCTCTGTCTTACCATTATATAATCTATCTGATACCTTTTAGTATCTCCAGGGTTCTTCCATGTATACAACCTTCTTTCATGATTCTTAAACCAAGTGTTAGTTATGATTATGTTGTGCTCTGTGCAAAATTCTACCAGGCGGCTTCCTCTTTCATTTCTGTCCCCCAATCCATAATCACCTACTATGTTTCCTTCTCTCCCTTTTCCTACACTCGAATTCCAGTCACCCATGACTATTAAATTTTCGTCTCCCTTCACAATCTGAATAATTTCTTTTATTTCATCATACATTTCTTCAATTTCTTCGTCATCTGCAGAGCTAGTTGGCATATAAACTTGTACTACTGTAGTAGGTGTGGGCTTCGTATCTATCTTGGCCACAATAATGCGTTCACTATGCTGTTTGTAGTAGCTTACCCGCATTCCTATTTTCCTATTCATTATTAAACCTACTCCTGCATTACCCCTATTTGATTTTGTGTTTATAACCCTGTAGTCACCTGACCAGAAGTCTTGTTCCTCCTGCCACCGAACTTCACTAATTCCCACTATATCTAACTTCAACCTATCCATTTCCCTTTTTAAATTTTCTAACCTACCTGCCCGATTAAGGGATCTGACATTCCACGCCCCGATCCGTAGAACGCCAGTTTTCTTTCTCCCGATAACGACATCCTCTTGAGTAGTCCCCGCCCGGAGATCCGAATGGGGGACTATTTTACCTCCGGAATATTTTACCCAAGAGGACGCCATCATCATGTAATCATACAGTAAGGCTGCATGCCCTCGGGAAAAATTACGGCTGTAGTTTCCCCTTGCTTTCAGCCGTTCGCAGTACCGGCACGGCAAGGCCGTTTTGGTTATTGTTACCAAGGCCAGATCAGTCAATCATCCAGACTGTTGCCCTTGCAACTACTGAAAAGGCTGCTGCCCCTCTTCAGGAACCACACGTTTGTCTGGCCTCTCAACAGATACCCCTCCGTTGTGGTTGCACCTACGGTACGGCTATCTGTATCGCTGAGGCACGCAAGCCTCCCCACCAACGGCAAGGTCCATGGTTCATGGGGGGGACAGTTCTAATAGCATGTGCAAATGATGTTCATAAAAAGGATCTTAAAGGAGCTACAAGATGCCTAAGAAAAACAATAATGTTATTGGAAAATCAAAAAACGATAGTGATAGGATTCCCACACAGATTTCACCTTCAAAATTTCTCCTGTGTAAACAAAGAGACAGTACAATAAAATCTGCAGAGCCTTTCAGAAAACATTCTTTCTCCACACAGGGGATATGCACTGTGATCTCTTCATCAGACATGGTCTGCATCTTAATGGTAGAGCAAAAATTGCCATCCGTAATAAAATCATGACAATTATGAAGACTATTCACGACACATTTAGTTCAACTGCCATTTCTCTATCTCAGAAACACACAACAGTTCCACAAAATGCTAACCAGTTTCATACAAGTGTAGTGATGTATCCCAAACCTCAGAAACAGAACCAACAGATCACTCAGAGATTGACCGCACATATAGAGTCAACAGCAGATACCATAGAAGGAATATGTCGCAGGAAAAGTTATGCTAGTACCCTAAAAACAGCAGCAGCAGTTCCAGCCTCTACAGTGGAAATAAGTGAGGAAAAAACCAGCACCAGTTGCAATGTCTAATGAAGTGAGCCAAAGGAAAAAAAAGCAACGAATAATGGAAACTACATCAATAACAACAGAGGCAACAGGAGGCACCTGTCTCCTTAACAATAGAAGAGTCTCACCACCAGCCCATCTGATGGATATTTTTTTATTATTAACCGGTGTGAAGAAAATACTGAGGTAAGAAATCTATGAAAATCTGTACTTATCAAACAATGGAAAAATCCAGGATGGAATGTAACAATATTATGAGAAGGAAAATTGCTACCCACCATACAGCAGAGATACTGAGTGGCATCATTCCAATGACTGCTTCAAAGCCTGTGCCATATGGATGCTTCCCACCAACACCAGCTTTTCTGAATTGTGAAGGTGAGAACTTTCCCTGGAATACATCCTATATTCCTATAACCCTCCTGTCCTCAACCTTCGTTAGTTGCTGCCCTCAACCATCCAGCCCCTTCCTTGCTCCCATTCCAGCACTACACAGCCGTCATTTCACCGCCACCACACCCAGTCCTCCCCCCCCCCCCCCCCCCCCACTTCCCCTCTCCGCCCCAACATTCCCCTGCCTAACCTGTAGCATTTTACTGTCCACCATCCCCACCATACTATCTGACCCCCTCACCACCCCAGCCTCCTCCTTATCTCCACCCAGTCGCCACTCCCATCATGCACTGGTGCTGCTACTCACAGTGTGGTTACAGTTGCCTGAGATTGCAGTTTTTTTTTTGTGTGTGTGTGTGTGTGTGTGTGTGTGTGTGTGTGTGTGTGTGTGTGTGTGTGTGGGTGGGTGGCTAACTAGTGTGTAGCGCAGGAATTTGTTTGTGGTAAGTAGTTGTTTTTTTGGGTCTATTGTTCCCGAGTCGTTATGTATTGTGTGGGTTTTGATGTGTTATGGGTTCGGTTTTATTTATTGCAGTTGTAGGTGTTTGTTTTTTCATATCATTAGCTGTGGTTGACCTCTATATGTTAAGGGAAGTATCGGATTCCAATTTTTGTCGTCGTAGATATGTGTGTTTTGGTATTGTCAGCTGTGGTTGACCTATATAGGTTAAGGGAAGTGTGATTCCAATTTTTGTTATTTTAGGTGTTGGTTTTGTGGTATCAATAGTTGCGGTCTGATTCTAATTTTTGTAGTTGTAGGTTTTTATGTTGTGGTACTGATCAAATGCGGATGACCTATATAGGTGAAGGGAAGTGACCAATTCCTGTGAATTTTGCGGATGTAGCGGAATGTGGGAATTTTGCGTTGTTTTTCACAGTTCTTTTGTCATTGTCTTGTGTGGTTTGGGAGCGTTGTGTGCATTTTTATATGTTTATATCTAGCTTGCTCCCACCCTAAAACCCCCAATGTCCTGCGCCTGTCCCATTAGTTTGATTATATTTTTGGAGAGAGATGTTATTGTTATATTTATATGTATTTTCATGTTTGTTGTCACGTTTGCGTAGTGACATCATAGGCGCCATATTCGAAATGTGGAGAATGGTCATTTCCCCCATACTGATGACATCATGGGTCAAAGCAGATGGGTGGAATCGGGTGCTTCTGTAATCCCAATTTGTATATAATAAAAAAGCACACCCTCAGTCCGCAATAATCAGTCAGTCATTTGAGCAAGACAACCTCTCTGGTGTGCTAAAGTATGCAGAGGTAAAACCACTACACAAAAAAAGGAGCAAGAGAGGATATAGGGAATTACCGCCCCTTCTCTATCCTCCCAGCGCTATCCAAAGCATTTGAAAAAATAGCTGCAGTCCAGATAACAAATTTTATCATGAAACATGGTGTTGTTCTTAAAAACCAATATGGGTTCCAAAATGGGAAAAGCACCACAAGTGCTATTAAGAATTCATTGAAAAAATCTGCACATCACTAGACAAAAGCAACAAAGCAGCAGGTATCTTCTGCAACCTTACAAAGGGATTCGATTCTGTGAATTACTTCATGCTGCTTCATAAACTAGACAGATAAGTCATCAGACAAAATGCTCTGCAGTGGCTCAGGTCTTATCTGACAAACAGGAAACAAAAGGTAATCGTAACATCTAATACCATAAATTATTCATCTCAGTGCGATACAATATCAGAAGGAGTCCCTCAAGGCTGAATTTTGGGGCCAATATTGTTTCTCTTTTACATAAATGATTTACCTCTTAATACCAATGCCCAGCCAGTCATGTTTGCTGATGACACTTGAGTACTCCTTGAAAAACAAAATTTGGGAGAAATTCTGCATGGTGTTATAAACACACTAAACAACCTAGATACATGGTTTCAACAAAATGGCCTTAAACTTAACTTTTCAAAGACCTTGTTTACACAATTTAGAGTCAAACAATCAAAAATCAGTGACATCAGCACTGTACATAAAAATCAAGTTGTGGACAAAGCTTAGTCCATTAAATTCTTGGGACTAAACATGGATGAAAATTTAACCTGGCAAGCACATATAGATTATTTAACTACAAAATTAAACAGCCATGCCCTTGCAAGGCATATGACATAACCTGCAGAAAAGTGGTGTACCACAGTAACTTTGAATCCATAGTTAGAAATGATTTAATTTTTGGGAAAATTTGAGCTACATGTCACAAATCCTGCTAGTTCAAAAAAGAATCATTAGAAAAATGTGTGCAGCCCCTCCAAGAACGTCCTGCACCCATCATTCAAGAACCTAAAAATATTACCTATCCCTGCATTGTACATATTTGAAATTATCATATTTTTATATAGTAACCCTGAGCTAAAAGAAGAAAACCATTTCATATATATATATATATATATATATAGACACACACACAGGGTGTTACAAAAAGGTACGGCCAAACTTTCAGGAAACATTCCTCACACACAAAGAAAGAAAATATGTTATGTGGACATGTGGCCGGAAACGCTTACTTTCCATGTTAGAGCTCATTTTATTACTTCTCTTCAAATCACATTAATCATGGAATGGAAACACACAGCAACAGAACGTACCAGTGTGACTTCAAACACTTTGTTACAGGAAATGTTCAAAATGTCCTCCGTTAGCGAGAATACATGCATCCACCCTCCGTCGCATGGAATCCCTGATGCTCTGAAGCAGCCCTGGAGAATGGGTATTGTATCACAGCCGTCCACAATACGAGCATGAAGAGTCTCTACTTTTGGTACCGGGGTTGCATAGACAAGAGCTTTCAAATGCCCCCATAAATGAAAGTCAAGAGAGTTGAGGTCAGGAGAGCGCGGAGGCCATGGAATTGGTCTGCCTCTACCAATCCATCGGTCACCGAATCTGTTGTTGAGAAGCGTACGAACACTACGACCGAAATGTGCAGGAGCTCCATCGTGCATAAACCATATGTTGTCGTACTTGTAAAGGCACATGTTCTAGCAGCATAGGTGGAGTATCCCCTATGAAATCATGATAACGTGCTCCATTGAGCGTAGGTGGAAGAAACTAAAATGAGCTCTAACATGGAAAGTAAGCGTTTCCGGACACACGTCCACATAACATCTTTTCTTTATTTGTGTGTGAGGAATGTTTCCTGAAAGTTTGGCCATACCTTTTTTGTAACACCATATATATATATATATATATATATATATATATATTTTATAACACACACACACACACACACACACACACACACACACACACACACAAAGAAAATTTCTCATGCTTCCACCACATCGCTTAAAACTCTACCAACAGATACTCCAGTGCATGGACATGAAAATTTAAAATAAACTCACAGGTAGAGATGTACTGAGGATTGAGGTAGGTTCACTGAAGAGAAAACTATATGATCTCCTGGTGGAAACATGCTACTATTCAACTGAGGAATTTATGAATGATGAAATCAGCATTTGAATAGTGTGACTGTTTAATATTATAGCATTGTATACAATATTGTACATAATGTATTGTTACATCATAAGAAAAACAATTTAATAATATTACTATGTCCAATATCAATCTGTACTGGTAAAAAGTAGTGTTAGGGAATTAAGTATATCGTAAGGCTAAAAATTGATGTCTCTCCTATACAGCATGATCGGATGATCTGTAAATGTATGTTAAGAAACGAATAAAATACAAACAGGGCACAAAAGTAACACCAAGTGCTGTAGTCTTCTTGCTAAACTTAAATATTTATTTGTAAAATAGGAAAGCAGTTCTGAAAATATTAGCACGGAAAGCATTTCAGTCAAAGAGAATTTAGGTGTTACGAAGTCTTCTTCAAAGGTATTTTCCTGGGATGTAGCCTTGTACATAACTGGCATGTGGACGAGAAGCAGTTTAGACAAAATAAGGCAAGATTCTAGACAAAATAAGGCAAGATTCTGACATGCACACAACACTGAAGATTACTTGATAACTAATGAGGAAGTACTGGATCGAACTGGGAAGAAAAGAAATTTATGGTACATCTTGCATACAAGAAGGTATTGCTAATAGGACACATCCTGAGGCACCAAGAAATTGTCACTTTGGTAATGGCGCAAAGTACAACGTTGTGGAAAGGGAGTGGAGGAAAGTGTCCATATAAGACAACAAATGCTCAACAACTAAGCATATTAAAATACTTGTAGGCTACTGTAAACATGCAAGATGAAGAGATTTGGACAGGATAAATAAGCATGCATCAACCCGGTATTCGGCCTGAAGACCACACCACCATTTGTAAACATACTGTGTAGGCCAACCTATTCCTTTATGTGCTATGTCATACAAGTGCAACAATATTAAGCTGAGTATGGACATAAATGAATACTTTCTATGAAACTCATCATACAGGTGCTGTGACATTCAAAATCATATCATTCAGAATCGTATTGGAGACATAAATGTGCGCTTATGCTTGACATCTAAAACCTCCATTAGCGAACTCCACAGCTACCAAGTCATGGCACTTGACTATAAAACATTTATATTAGGTACTTACTTTCACTCTGTCGTTGCGAATCTTTTCTATAAATTCTGTCCGTTCATCAGACGTGGACTTTTTCAATTCTGACTTGTTTACTGATTCATGTGTTGTTTTCAGTTTCTTTGACGGACTGCCAGACGACATTTTCACCACGATTTCTGAAACGGCTGAATTGGTACGAATTACTAACAATGGGCGGACAGAAAGGTTGTAACTGTACATGCCCCTTCCACATAATTTCAACAATAACAATGACTTATGGCCAAGGGAAATATCGTTTGCACATAGGATCTCTCATGCAAGCTTATTCCCGGTGCCCATCACCTTAAGATTATATAAACAATTCCACGTGCTATTTGTTTGTTCTGTCATGCGCAGCGCCAAATTTTATAGAGAAAAATTAACCTGAATATCAGAGCCACACTTCCCATGCATATGATTTGTTTTTGTGTTAAGGTGTTCCTGTTTGCAAAACCAAACCGAAGTATGTTTTCTTTACATAAATAAATAGTAATAACAAACCTTACAAACACAAACCCACTTACGCAATTTCACGCTTCGTGCTTCTGTTTATGACGTCATTAGAAAAAATGGAATTATGGGATGTCAGTACGCTATCATTGTTTTATCGTTTCGTTCGCGTGATGGAATTGAGTGTTATGCTAGAGGACTGGCTCTTGTCAACACACCTTCAAGACAAGTTTTACGACAGAAAAAACGGATCTGTATCTACTGAAAAAGGGAACGAAGTTATTTCTTAAAGAGGAGAAATATGTGTTCCAGATTTTTATTGTCGGTTTTGTGAGGTTATGAGGTCCCAAGTGATCGGTAATTATGCACTCGGAGTATTGGACTGTGTGTTCGTAGATTCAAAGTCTCGACAATATCTTATTCTTATTAATCATTTCATGCTGTAAACCACTGTTCGAAACTTTAATTTACAAACCAGTATCAACCAACCAATCATGGCGAGGAAGGTCACGTGGTACAGGTCGTCGTGGCGTTTTAGCTTTCAGCTGCTCCGAGAGGCAGCTGCAGGTCGGCTGCTGTGATGGGAGGTCGGAAGTGTCGCGAAATCTCTTAGTTTTTTTTTTATCTGTTTAAATATTGATTTAGATGTCTCTTGGAGCACCTTAGAACGTTCCGTAAAATGACCATAATAGTTTTTTTGATAGATACCTCAGCTTCTATGAATCAAAGAGCTTATTTAGGTGGACGCCCAACCTTACTCGATGTTGCTAAAGGCGCTGTAGAGACATTCGTTAAGGTATGTTTCCCCTTGTAAACAAATTATTCCTCACGTAGCGGTAACTCGAATTTCAGTAAATTTTATTGTCTCCAGGTACGTCAAAGATCTCCAGAAAGTAGAGGTGACAGATACATGCTATTAACGTTTGAAGAACCGCCTTCAAATATAAAGGTAAGAAAAAGAAAATATTATCACTTGGCAAAATCATATATCGCTAGTTTTTGCATGCTGTTGCTCTATGGGAGAGTGGTTTGCCTTTGATGAATGGGTACATGTTGTCTAAATTTGTCAGACTCAACTTGACATCCGTATTCTAACTTGTCGTATCATTGCATCTTTGAACGTTGATATTCTCTGTAATTGAATGAGATAGGCATTTGTTCTCACCGGGATGCGGAGGGGAGTTGTTTTCTGCTGTAAACAAATTGAAATTTTGCTCGAAACGCAGTTGTTAAGTTTATTATACAGTCTGTTTTCGCTGTCAAATAATAAACGGGGAAAACATCAAAAATGGTCATTTGTATTGCAACAGCGCTCCTTGCATAAAAAATATTCAGTTTTTTTCATCGGTGTTGGACTGTATGTGAACGATTGTATTCATCAGAAGAAAGCTCTGCGGTTTATCTGCTAGGGAATGATTAGATCTTAGGTTATGTTTCCAACAAATCTATAACATTGGTAACCAATAATGACTGGTGTATGCATTTATCAACATAAAACGTGTGCACATGTAAATTTGAAGTGTGTTAAAGTGTTGTGATAAAATGATAAAAGAACTGTCTGTTTTTCCTGTATATTTCACGCACACCCCATAAAAAAATCATAAAATTAGATATCTGGGATCAGCAGTACGACATATACAGAAGGCCCAACTTATTAAATGTAAACATTCTGTTACTCTGTTATGGGCTACTGCCCAGCCATTGTTAAGGTTTAAAGTTTATGGACCTTCAACATAGGTGTTGGAACTAATGTCAAGGCAGTTTTATTTACATGTAGACTTGTACCCTTTGAAGAACATAAGAGGGGTACTTGTTTGTGTACTGTATGTTTGTATCTTTTTGTACCATTCACAAATGTAGTAACTGAAGAATGACTGCTCATTGTGTGCCTTATTTTCCTTGTGCTGGCAACATGACCTCTGTATATGGTGCTAAAGAATGTGCTTAGTTTTTTCTGTGAAATAAAAATCTTGATTTTGAGGTGGTTCTAATAAGGTGTATTTATTCATTCATTCATTCATTAATCTGTCCATTGACAGTTTTCATAGTCTAGGTGTAGTCAGGACATGGGCCCTAAACAATTTGTACATACAAGCTACTATAACACGGACAAGTCTGATTTAGTCCAAATGTAATTTATCACCATTGTATAAACATGTATAGCATATTTTCATTGAGTGTCTACTAGATTTATCAACATGTCATTTTGTCATGAGGCTTGTTAGCTTGAAATAACCATTCACACTACCGTTTGTGTATGGTTGATATCCCTTGATAGAATGAGCTGATATGTGTCCAACAGATTTGAACAGTATTCTTGTAAGACCATAAAATTTTTTGCATGCAGTTTCTTTTATAAACAAAACAGTGGTTTCCTGTAATGCTAACAATGAATTATAACCTGCTCTTTGCATTACTGTTAGTTTATGTGGGTGTTCCGATAGTGTGTATGTCTGTTCACTAAACATACACTCCTGAATATTATTATGAAATAACTGCCTTTAGTTGTGACTTGTTAATGCTGTAGTCAAAGGATAACTGTAGCCTGAAAAAAAGCCGGAGACCACATTACCAAATAGGTCATTAGTCAATAACATGAACACTACTACAGTCCTCACTGCTACATCAGGTGTTACTTTTGTCAACAAATGATGTAAAATTAAGAGTCCGCAATCATAATTACACCAGACAATGTAATACTCAGTCTTTATTGCTTTTTTGTGATAGAAACTGGTTTTAAAGTTTCCTATACAATAAAAGATGATCATGGTTGGGTATTATACTGGTGTGTGTGTGTGTGTGTGTGTGTGTGTGTGTGTGTGTGTGTGTGTGTGTGTGCGCGCGCGCGCATAAAGACTCTCAATTTAGAATAAGATTAGTGATCAGTTTTTATTGTCAAAAGTAATAACACATTCACCCTTAATCATACACACATAGGTGTTGTCAGCATCTTTGCGTGGATGATCTAGTGTAAACTTTAGCAGGAAATTTTCAATCCTGTCAAAACTGGATAGGCATCAATATTACGAAAAGTTGAGATTGTTGCTTACCGTATAGCAGAGATGCTGATAGGCACAACAAAAGAACTGTCAAACAATTAAACTTTCAGCCAAAAGGCTTTCAACAGAATTTTACACACATACCACATTCTCTGGCTGTTGAGGCCAGACTGCGAGCAGTAGTGCATGATGGGAGAAGCAGACTGAATCTGGGTGGTGGGGGTAAGGAGGAGACTGGGGCAGGTAGGTGGAGGGGTATTGTGTGTGTGTGTGTGTGTGTGTGTGTGTGTGTGTGTGTGTGTGAAGAATGCAATTTTGCGTTATCTGTGTTATTGAAATACATGCACGTTTCCATGGTGAAGCTTACTTTGTTGCACTCTGTAGTTCCAATAATTGAACTCCAAATATGTTATTGGATTGTGCCACAAATAAATGAGTGAAATACGGCAGTAGTTCTGTGGACCAGCTCTACATTTTTTAATGAAACAAATTTCTTACAAAAGGGTCATAGTTCCTTTAAGGCAGTCTACCTAGTTACTGTAAGTTCATGCCTAGCCAGAACTGCAATATTGTACACAATTTCATGAAGCCAAAATACAAGCTTTAAGGCACCTGATTTTCCTGATGTTGAGAATAGTGTGCCAGTATCAACTCTCCCCCTTAACCCCACACAAACTCTTTCTATGAAATCAGTTGGATATTGAAAGAAAATTGCTAATAGAAACAGATCTAGTAGCTGGACTGGTTGAACATCACAGTTCCTATTTTATATACTTCCCGCCAATCTTCCTCATACCTATGAACTGACTTACTGTGGTAGAACTAGGCTTCCCTACATTTACAATTTGTTGTGAGTGGCAAAAGATGTGATAGGCCTAAGTGAAAGGAAAAAAATCATTGAACCCACTGAGGAATGAATACCACATTTTAGGAGTTATAGTAAGATGCAGTCACTATCTCATACTATGAGAACTTTTTGAAAAAAATCATCTTATAAAAATTCATTTCAGTTAGCAGCAATTTTTCACAACTGTAAGTCATTTTATTTATTTATTTTTTTTTTTTTTCACTCCAATGTGTAGTCAGTGAAACACAGCTGACTTGCATTACATACACTTGAGCTTAGAATATTATTCTCGTATACAGTATTCTTCCGTGTGAATATTTTACGAACTATTTAATGGTGTGTGCTGGGTGTTACATCTGGTGCAGCTAGCTTTTCCCCCAGCTTCATTTGTATATGGCGCATGGGTAGGTAGAGTTAATGTTACTAGACTCTTATTGGAACATTCACTCTCAGAATGTCAACAGTAAACTTCTCAGTGAAGGGCCATGCCTCCCTTGCAGTGTCTGCCACTGGAGTTTGTTGAGACTCTCCTTATTTCTCACACCCTGTGACGAAACACTTGGATCTTCTCTATCTCCTCTACCTCTCCTGTTAATCCAACCCTGTAAGGTTCTCAGGCTAAGAAACAATACTGAAGAACCAGTCTTAAGTTTTATGTAAAGCCCGGTCCACACGCAACGATCTGTCTGTGCAGACATCGGCGCAGATGTCTGTACATGCAAAAGATCGCTGCAAATGTGGTGTGTTCACACGACACAAACCCCAATCTACTACTCGCCCGCCATCTGTCGGTGTAGAAAAGAAATATCAGTGGCAAGCGACTAAGCTCCCCGAAAACGTCAAAATTTAATTCAGTTATTTTGAAAAATAGAAATGGAGGAAGTTCTGTTGTGGTCTGTGTTCGCAACTTGTGTTGCAAAGAACATTTAGACCAACCGCAGGAAACAGAGAAAGCGGTCAAAATGGTGCAGACAGTGGCTGCTAAAGCGAAAGCAGTTTTGTCATGTAAATTTACTGCGAGAGTTGCAGGGCGAACCTTTTTTGTTTTACATAACCTCGTGTTCCATTTCCTCACACATTGGCACTCCAATTTCATCTTCAATTGTACTCCTGCTTGGTCTTGGCGTTTCTTGATCACTAAGAAAGCCAAGTAGATCAAAATACCATAACGTTGGCTGGTATACTTGATCTACTCCTACACCAGATCTTCTAGATTTCTGAACTTTGGATAACTCTTTTCGGTAAACAGTTCGCTGACAGACTAATTTACTTGACTTGCCTTCATGAACTCATCTTTCAGGAAAGCGTAAATAAATGTTGATCGTGTTAGGACAGCAACCAGCCACAAATTTACTTTGAGCTCCTTTATTCAAAGGAAACCGTTACCGGTTTCGAATCGTTGCGATTCATCATCAGACGGTTTACACGCTTTCTTTCTACATTTGGTGTGTTGGGTATTATTTCACTCAATGCTTGTTTCGATATTGCAGATGAAAATTCCAAATCATTGTAGCTCCTTCCTGTTGCTAGGAATCTTAATGTTACTGCCAGGCGTTCATGAGGAGAAATTTCCCTTCTCATACAAGTATTTTTCTCATAATATGAGGGGTTACATGCTTTAAGAGATAATTATAAGTTTCGACATCCATCCGCAAATAATTTCGCCAGTTCGCAACGAAATTATTTTTTATATTACCGTTTCTCTGTTTGCCGAGGCGCCAACTGCCCGCAATTTTTCAATTAGAGCATTGTATGCTGCTGTCTTTTTGTCTCGGTCACTATATTCTTTACTTTTAATCTTCCACAAACATGGGTGGTTTCTGTATATTTCAATGAATTCACTTACAAACTCTCGAGAACACTGACGAGTATCAGCCATTTTAATGCCCTGTGCACACAAATACAAACACTAGACTGAGCAAACAGCTGTTTCGCGCCAGATTTGCGACGATCTCCTGTCCACACGCTCCAACTTGTCTGCGCAGATGTGGTTTGAACCGACAGATTTGAGAGGTTTCGCTCAAACCTCCAACTCCAACTTCCAGGTTTGCACACACCTCAGGTTGGTGCAAATCTTCTGTTCACACGCAACGATCTGTCTGCGCAGATTTGATGTGCGCAGACATTTGCGCAGACAGATCGTTGCGTGTGGACGGGCCTTAAGGCACCGCTTTCATGGGTGAATTTCCTAAATATACTGTGAATCCCAGCCTTACAGTTGTTCTATGGTCATTCCTCTTTAGGTCTGTCCAGATAGTTTCTACTAAGTACTTTACACTTGGTACTGTTTCTAATGGCTTGTTACTGCTAGTGTAATCAGACAGTAGAGGATTTATTCACCTATATATGAGCAAGACATTACATTTATTTACGTTCAGAGTTAGCTACCAATCCTCGCACCAATAGTAGAGCCTCTGTAAATCTTCCTTAGTTGATTGTCAGGGAGTTATTTTTCTCCATCCATGCCCCCTCATACCCTTCTTATATGGTTTTTGTGCCGTCCGATTGAAAGTGGTATGGGAGAGAATATGGTACATTGACATAATTATAGAATATTTTTATGTAGATATAAATTTTCATCAACGCTGGGTTTGTAGATAAGTCTTTAATGTTCGGTATTGTGTCCTGTTTCTCAATTGCTCATGTGCAAGTAAGAACAGTCATAAATTAAATGCGATTATACTGTTGCACAAAAGTGTAATCCAGTCTGAGCTGCTGGAGATGATGGGCCTGTGTGCATGAGGTGTTACGTTTAAGTGTGTTTTTGTTGTTTCTATCAGCAACTCAACCTGTCATCTTTACAGTGAGTAGCAATCTATCTTTTCTTTTTATTGTTGTTTGATAAATACCTCAAAATATACAGAAACATAGTCTATGTAACTGTGCTTTGAGAGGTTAGGATAGGTGGTCTGATGTTTTCACTTCACCACAATTGCATTTATCACTAGGAAATAAATATTTATCATACTGCTTTTGCCAATTAACTGTATGATGTATATGTGTTAAAGCAAAATCAATTTTGTTTTCTACTTTTTATTTAGGCTGGATGGAAGGAAAATTTAGCAACATTTATGAATGAACTTAAGAATTTAAACTGTGTGGGAATGACCACAATGGGTGCTGCCTTAAAACATGCATTTGATGTATTGAATATTAATCGAATGCAGACTGGCATTGATACTTATGGACAAGGGCGTTGTCCTTTCTTTTTAGAGCCTTCAGTGATCGTAGTCATCACTGATGGAGGAAAACTTTCAAACAACAGTGGTGTCCAAGAGGATGTAAGTATGCACCCCACCCATCTACCTGTCCTCACACAAATAAAAAATCTGTACAGTTTTCATTTTGTGTCTACTTTAATGAAAGTGAATGTTACATGTACAGAACCTGCTTATCGAGTTTCCTTGTACCGAAGGTTATTTTAGTTCATTTCATACATTTGAAACTTCCGTGTCTATTACAGTTCAATTTGCCTATGCATTCCCCTATACCTGGCTCTGAACTGACAAGGGAACCATTCCGTTGGGACCAACGGCTATTTTCACTTGTCCTTAGACTGGCAGGAACCCCTGCTATTGACAGGGATATTGGACTCGTGCCCAGTGACTGCTCTCCAATAGATGCCATGTGTGAAGTAACTGGAGGTATGTGACTTCTGAATATTCTGCTACCGTTTATTTTGCATATACTGTGGCACATATAAGAAATTATGTTTGTTGCTGTTAGTAGCGAGTATGCAACTTTGAAACTCTCATTACCAGAGTAGCTTACTATTAGGTGTAACCTCCAAGGTGTACAACTTTGCTTCTGCCGTTTTTTTCCCCCCGACATTTGAGGCCTTAATGAAACAAATTGGTTACACATGTATCATTCAAAGTATTTTCAATCTCTGGCCACAACTTTCTCCAGTCCTTCGGGCAGTGTACAAATCCCATGTCGAAAAAATTGTTCATCTTTTGAAGCAATCCATTAATCAGTCCAATTTGTGACTTCTTCATAAGATCGCAAGTGTTGGTCAGCTAGGTCATGCGCCATTGATATAGGTAATAGTCAGAGGGAGCAATATCCAGAGAATACAGCGGGTGAGGTAGGACTTCTCATTTACATGTTTCCAAGTACGTTTTGATCTCTTTCGCAACGTGGGGTCGAGCGTTGTTGTGCTGCAAAAATCACTTTATCATGCCTCTCACAGTATTGCGGCCATTTGTCTTTCAATGCTATGCTCCAACGCATTAATTGTGTTTGATAAAGAGCGCCTGTGATTGTTTCACTTGGTTTTAACACTTCATAATACACGACGTCGAGCTGGTCCCACCAAATACAGAGCAAGATCTTGGAACTGTGACTATTGGGTTTGGCCGTCAACATGGGAGCATGGCCGGGATATTCCCATGATTTTTTGCATTGAGGGTTATTGTAATGAACCCATTTTTCATCCCTGGTCACAATATGATGCAGAAATCGTTTCCGTTTTTGCCTCTGAAGCAACTGTTCACAAACACACAAACGCCGTTCAACGTCTCTTCATTTAAGCTCATACGGGACCCAAGTTCCTTCCTTCTGAATCATGCCCATAGCCTTGAGACATTTTGAAATGGCTTGCTGTGTCACTCCCACTAATCGGGCCAATTCTTCTTGAGTTTGATGCAGAGTCTCCACTCTGCAATGTTTCCAATTCTGCATCTTTGAAAACATTCTCTCTTCCACCACTATGCCGGTCTACAATATTAAAATCACCGTTCTTGAAGTGTTGAAACCACTCAAGACACGTTCTTTCACTAATAGCGTCCTTACCATACGTACTTGAGAGCATGCGATGAGACTCGGCCACTGTTTTCTTTATATTGAAACAAAATGGTAACAACTCCCACAGCTGACAAGAATTGTGCTCGTAAACTGACATTTTCAATCAAGAACAACTTTATGATGCAGACACAAATCAACTAATGTTTTAATGAGGTTATGTTGACTGAGGTCCAAGCTAATTGCCTGACGTCTGCAATCTCTTTCTTTCGACCACTGCTTACCGTTGTCGCCACCTATCGCCAAACGGCGGAAGCAAAGTTGTACACCTTGTATTGAGATACTACATGTTATTAATGTCTTCAACCTCATGCCAAATATTGTAAATGCAGTTTTTTTTGGAGTAGTGAAAAAATTTAATAGAACCCACATTAAATGTAGTAACTATACAAGTATTCAGATCACTGTGTATGTTAGACAGTCATCTGTTTTATTAATATAAATCGTAATACAGTAGACTAACATATGAAGCACTGACTTCTGTTACTGATGCAAAAATAAATATCACTGTAATAAGAGATCAAATAAGTACCATACTGTTTTTAGAAGCTTGTTTTACATAAATAGTATCAAAGCAATCCTGTACCTATACACTGAGGTGTCAAAAGTTACAGGATTCCTCCAAATATCATGTTGGAACTCCACTTTCCCAGTGTAGTGCAGCAGCTCATTGGGGGATGGACACGGCAAGTCTTTGCAAGTCCCCTGTTGAATACTGAGCCCTGCTGCCCCTATAGCCCTTCATAATTGCAAGAGTTGCAGATGCAGGATTTTGTGTACTAACTGACCTCCGATTATGTTTCATAAATGTTCGATGGGATTCATGTCGGATGACGGTTTGCCAAATCATTTGTTTGAATTGTCCAGAATGTTCTTCAAACCAATCGTGAAAAAGTGTGGCCTGTGACATGCTACGTTGTCATCCATAAAAATTCCATCATTGTTTGGGACATGTAAGTCCATGGATGGCTCTAAATAGTCTCCATATAGGTGAACATAACCATTTCCCATTAGTGATTGGTTCAGTTGGAGCAGAGCACCAAGTCCACACCATTATGGAGGCACCACCAGCTTTCAGTGCCTTGTCAACAAATAGAGTCCATGGTTTCATGGGGTCTACACCGCACTTAAACCCTACCATCAGCTCTTACCAACTAAAATCAGGACTCATCTGACGAGGCCACAGTTTTCCAGTCATCTAGGGTCCTACGGATGTGGTCACAAACCCAGGAGAGGCACTGCAGGCAATATCATGCTGTTAGGAAAGGCACTCATGTCGGTCATCTGCTGCCATAGCTCATAAATGCCAAATATTGCTGTGTTGTCCTAACAGATACGTTTGTCATACGCCCCACAGCTGTTTCACACAGTGCTGCTTGTCTGTAAGCACTAACAACTCTAGGTAAACACCAGTGTTCCGTCACTAAGTGAAGGCCACTGGTCACTGCATTGTCCGTGGTGAGAGGTAATGCCTGAAATTTGATATTCTCAGCACACTTTGACACTGTGAATCTCTGAATATTGAATTCCCTAACGATTTCTGAAATGTGATCTCACGTGGCTAGGTCCAACGAACTACAATTCTGCATTAAAAGACTATTAATTCTTGTTGTGTGGCCAGAATGTCATTAGAGACCTTTTCACATCAATCACCGTAGTACAAATGATAGCTCCGCCAAATCAGTGCCCTTTAATACCTTTTGTGTGCAATACTAATGCCTTCTGTATATGTGCATATTGCCATCCCATGACTTTTGTCACCTCGGTGTATACCATGACCAGCCATTCAGTATCCATTTCTGTATGTACTCATTCCTTCTGATGGTTCCATTCATGAAGATCTTCACCTACGCACATCCAAGCTGTTACTGCATGCTTTCTAATGCCATCCATCCACTTTCCATTAGGTCACTGTATCTCTCTCTTAATTTATCTCTGGGAATCCAGCTAAGAACCCTTTGATTCATCTGCCAATAATTCATCTGGTTACATGTGTGACCAATCTCCGTTTCATTCTCTTTATGGTCATGATTACCTCTTCCTTCGTCTATTCATCTTTCTCCCTTTCCTAGCTATCACCAATTTTAATATATTGGTATGCTTGCGACAGCATGAATACCTAAAATGTTCAAAGGTGCCGCAAATAAAAATGGGGTTTTCCCGTGCTCATACCTCGAGTTTTGTTGGTGATAATGAGGTACGATCAGATGTTTGGGTTAGCCCTAGGCTAGGAACCATTTGTATACCCAACAGAAGGATCGTCTTTGTGTTACTATCGTACAGTACAAGGTCAAAGTATTAATATTACTTACACACTTCCTCCTGTTTAGGCAAATGGAGCAAATCAGTTGGTTCTTTCTTTATTTGTTGTGATGTAAAAAGACAGCTATGCACACCAAATGCGCAAAATTTTTACAGTGTATTCCTAAGATCCTTATCTTAAACAACACTGAAAATTTCATTGATGTATTTCTCCATTTCTAAGATATGTAGGGTCAAAGTAACCCTTCTTCTACATGAAAAATCCGCGATGAGGCAAAATCCAAGTAATAAGTAACTGCACAAGTTGCTCCAATTTGAACAGTATATTTTCTGAGCTATCTCCCAGGGTTTCAAAAATCTTTGTCCGGCATTGAGAAACACCCCAAAAACATTTTTTTAACTAAAATCTGGCCGCAGATTCCAAGACAGCTATACACTGCAAGTAGCTGTAATTTTTGTGACGTATTCCTGAGATTCTAAGCTTGAACAACCTTTAAAATTTTCTTCATTATTTATCCGTTTCTGAGATTACAGAGGTTCACGTTTATCCACTTGTACAAAAAAAAAGAAAGAAAAGAAACTGATGTGAGGCACAAATGTAGTTTATAAGGTGACATAGCACAGAGAAATATACTGTAAAGTTTGCCTGTTATCATCTGGGAACCCCATGTTGTTGTACTGAAGCACAAGCATAATTTTTTTGCATGTGGAATTCTGTCTGAGGTTTAATATTGGTTTTACATTATTTCAATTCCACATAAGTAAGCTATCTCAGTTTTACTGACCAGTACATTTGTTTTCTTTTGAGTTACATGCTCTGCTGCCACAGGGAAGAGGAGGGAACCAGCAGAAAAATGCCCCTATTGGAGTGCAAAAAATGTGGATTTTCCTGTTTATTTAAAAGTCTCTGACTTAAAAGTGTGGTAACAGCTGCTTCACTCTACCTTCCTCAGCACCTTTAGAAACTTTTTCAAAAATTTTGGAATGCAAATATACCCACACTTTTTTGTGCTGTGAGAGGAGGAGCCAGTGGCAGTGGGAAAAAGACAAAGAAATAATAAATACTGGAATATAGCAGACAGTGGTTGTTGCAGAAAGAACGAAGGAGACAGTGGCATTGTGAGAGAAAGAGAGGCACACAGTGGCAGAGGAACATAATTGAAAATGACAGTATAGTGCTAGGAAAAAAAGTGGAGACAATGGGGGGAGGAGATAAAATTAAGAGAAAGTGGAAGGGGGTGAGAGCCAGTGATGAGAGACAGAGTATATGATAATAACAATGAGGAAGAGAGAGATAGTGATAGAGAGAAGCAGTGGGAAGAAATGCGATAGTAGCAGTAAGAGAGAGCAAAAGGGAGACAGTGACAGTGATAGGAGAAGGAGACTGTATTAGTAGGGCAAATGAAGGGGACTGTGACTGACAGACAGGGACACAAAGAGATAATGACAATGAATTGAGCTGAATGGGCGAGAAAGAGCAACTGGGAGTGGATGGATATGAGCGACTTAGAGTGATGGACTAGTGTGTGAGTTGCAGTGGGGGAGCTTGTGGGAGTGTGACATGAGTTGAATGTTAAAAAAAGTGTGAATATATTCACATGCCAAAATGTTTGGGAATTTTTTGAAGGTGCTGAGGAAAATGTAACGAGATATCTGGTACCCCACTTTTCAGTCATTCTTCTAAATAAACAGGAGCATATTCACATTTTTTGTGCTCTGATAGGAACATTTTTTTCTGGTCTTTATTCTCCTTTGGCACACAGTTTCAAAATAGTTTCATGGTAACTTTTGCCTGTCACTGCCTAAGATCAACTTGGTAATATACATTGAGTATAAGCTTAAAATTTTAAATGCAATGAAAGCTTGATGCTGAAAACCTATTCAGTAATTCAGGCTTTTCCAACTTTCTGTTTCTATTTTTGTGACTGCCCATCTTCACTGTCCTTGAATTCTTTTTGCTATATTGTTCATGCTATACAGAATTATTCCATTGTTGTTGCAGTCTATTTGCACTGGAGGTAAACTTCACAATGTCATTAGCAAGATGATGATGATGATGATGATGATGATGATGATGATGATGATGATGATGATGCTGTGTGGTTTGTGGGGTGCTCAACTGTGCGGTTATCAGCGCCCGTACAAATTCCCTACCTTTGCACAGTCCAAACTTGCCACTTTCATGAATCATTAGCAAAATGAACATGGTTTATTATTAACGAAAATGTCTTCATTATTTTCGTAGTTCAAGGAGCTGAAAACTTCCTTGATCATCACTGAGAAGAGTTTTGGTGGTATAGAATCTTATGTGATTACTCCTTCCATTATGAATTTGTCACTATTCTGGTTAAGTGTAATGGAAGTTAGCACACAGCAGTGTATATCGTTTGTATGCTAACACAGGTTCAATTAATGCCTCATTTTTCGGGAATTGTCAGTTTTGTTGAGATGCATTTCAGACAAAGTGGCAATTCTTGCTTATTACTCCAGTCTATGATTTTGTTCATAACTTTCAAGTCATTTGTTCTGTAGTGACTTCTGAATGGACAAGTCTTATCTTTAAGCAAGGTGAATGTGGAAGAAGTTGGGCATACCCCAAGGCCTAAAGTCATTGCCATAGTCCCCTCAGTCCACTATGCCAATAGTCTTTCACCCACATTGGAATACATATGTTCTAGGAACTATGAAATTGCAGAAGGGCCTCTCATAAACCTAAACTGCAGCCAACGCACAAGGGTGTGAAGAATTTGCCAAAACACATCAGCAGTGCTAAACTTTGACAGTTTTGCAGAGCTACTCACAACAGTCTCAGTTCAATCCTGAGTACTTCTGGTACTTCTGTCTGTCAGAGCATGAGATCAACATAAGCAGTTTCCTTATTCATTACCTTCTAGCAGAGACCTTAAGTCTCCAGTCAAATGATTCAGTAGTGAGTGTGTTGCCCGTAATACATGGTCAAGGAGGTAGCAGACAATCATTTGTTACACTGTCTGCAGTGAGGGTTGGTGTGCACCAGTTTGTGACTGTTGATGATACTTGGCTCCATCATTACATACCAGAGTCGAAATGACAGTCAAAACAATGGACAAATGCTGATGATAGTGGACCAAAAGAAGGCTAAGACCATTTTGTCACCTGGTACGGTGAGGACCAGTTTCTTGGAATTCCCAAGTAATAATCCTCATAGCTTACTTGGAAAAAGCTATTATGCTTCATTGTTGGAGCATTTGAAATTTACTTTGGCTAAAAAAGACCAAGATTGGCATGCAAAAAAGTACTTTTTCACCAGAATAATGCACAGTCCTGCACGTCAGTGATAACAATGGTAATATTGCGTGAATAGAGCTTTGAATTGGTTCCTTAACCCCCAGTGAATTATTCCTGTTCCCCAAGTTGAAGCTTTGGCTTGCTGGGAAGTAATTTTCATCAAATGAGGAAGTGATGGTTGCAGTCAACAATTATTTTTCAGAATTTTACAGTATCTGTTTTTTATTTTATTTTTTTTATGGATTGAAAAAGCTGGAGGATCACTGTACCAAATGTGTATCGCTCAAAGGAGACTTACGCTGAGAAGGAAGATGATGAGTTTGTGAAACAAAATTTTTTTCCCCCACTTGCTTTTGTACACGATTTATCAAACCACCCTTGCATATTGGAATATATATAATGTAGTTTCGGTATTAGTTTGCAGAAGTCACCAGAAGTAGATACCCCATTCTAAATTATATAATTAGGACTCAAACACAAATTTACACAGATAAAATACGCTTGTTTATAAATGCAATAAAATGTCGATGTGCCTGTCATTCATAATAGATTTCTGCAAACATTACAACTAAGAAATTTATAGTAGTATAATGAAAATTTTGCTGTATAAATCTACTTCAAAAACTGTTGTTTTTTCTATGTTACTTGTTTGCTATGTTTTCAGGGCGCTCATACTGTATAACATCACATCGTATGTTAATGCAGTGTATTGACAGTCTGGTACAAAAAGTACAAAGTGGTGTCGTTATCAACTTCGAAAAGATTGGACCTGATCCACTGCCTGTTACAAATGAAGGTAATAAGCATTTGTATGCAAATGTGGAAGTGTAAGTAAACAGTTGGTCTGTGATGCTCTCTTAAAAAGTTGCGATGGCTGGAGAACTGGTTTGTGCCCTGCATTAGCTGTGAGAAATGTGATATGAAATGCCTGTACTGGATGGGTAAGAGTGGAGCAGAAGCAGGTATTGGAATGTATGTACTGTATAGGAGTGATAGTAGTAAGGGCACGATAGATTTCAGAAGTTAACAGAATGCCACTATGGGTGTGGTATGATGGAACTTGGGGTGGATATTTCTGTTTACAAAGGATGGTGACATGAACTAGGATATCAAATGTTCCAGTTCAAGGTGGTAGTTTAAACTGCGGAGACAGACAGTGGGCAGGGGGAAGGTAGTGTTGCAGCTAGTGGGATTCTGAGTGTGAATGGAGAGTGTCTTTGGGGGAGCTTTGCGAAAGAAAATGGGGGAGGGGGGGTGAGATAATAGACAAAGTGGAAATATTGTTGCCGGTTGGAAGTTTACAGTTAACTAAGAGATTTCGAATGTAATGAATTCAAATAATTTCTTTTTAAGCTTTACACATATTTGTTGCGGTTATGGAATTGCTGGGACATGCTATGCGTGTGTGTATGCACAAACTTCTTTCTTGTGGTGTAAATTACATTAAGATGTTTCTTTTGAACTGATGTATACACACTGATTATGCTTGATCATTCACTGTGAACTGTGACAAATTAATACTTTGCTCGGCTGTGACGCAAGATACTACACCCATCCAGCTCTCTCCTTAAGTCAGCTTTCACACACTTGCATCTTGGCATATAATAGTCACATTTATAATATGGTAGAGCCACTAATACACTGGCCACAAGGGTTGAGTGACTGGAAGCCGTCTGTGGGACATTAAAACAATTACTTCCTGTCATGCCACAGTGGTCAGTGTATTAGTGGCATCACAAGACTGAGAAAAAAAAGAAATATATACTGAATGTTGTAGCATGTTGTCAGAAACATGAGCTGTATTTGTGGTGATTTGAAAAAGACTCATGTTCACTTGAAATGTTTTTCTCCAACTTAGGTGGTAAATCAGACCAGTCAGACATAATACTGTTAGATGGTGATGGAGACAGTAGGAATGGAATGGAAAAGGATTGGGATAGAGAATATTCATCTCTATCTGAAGAGGAAAATGCAAACAAAAGTGGAGTAAGTGTAGTTTGTGATTGCATTTAGAGGTTAATTTTTACTGATGATCAAATGAAATTATCTGTGTTAACAGATAGAAATATTTTTATATGTACAATTTATGCTTAACAAAAATGGTCTGTTGTATTATAGGAAATAATTATAAATAATATGAAAGCAGAGCCATGAATCTCTAGTGATAATAGCATTAATCTGAAACAATCAGGATTTTATCCAAATGTTGACTTGCATATGTTATTAAATAACATTCGTGATACAGCCTTAGAGGAAATTCCAAAGCTGTGTATAATCATTTTAAAGTGTATATAAACTGATAAGAGTTCCAGGAGAGTTAGATGAATATTTTGTGTAATGTTTCCCATTGTGTTTTACATTTTCATAGATAAGGCCAGGGAACAACCTGATGCCCGCACTACCCCCTGCTAACAGCACTGCTTGGCATTCCTGTAGAAGACTGATTTATGTTCCACGGTCTGCTCAGAAGGGATTTGCAGTTGGATTTTGGCCAATACCAGAGTCGTTTTGGCCTGATGTTAGTTCTTCAGCACTGGTATGTTTAAGCACATAAATTGAAGTGGGCTAAACTTGTTCTTTCATATTTTATTCAGATTTGTGTTAACATATGTATAAATTGAATGTTGCACAAGTTCTTCACATTATATGTTTTATTTTACTCTGGCAGCCACCAAGATCTGCTCATCCAAATGTGAAATTTACATGCACTAGTCAAGAACCAATGGCCATAGAAAGCCTTCCATTTGATAAGTATGAATTAGAACCTAGTCCATTGACACAATACATACTAGCTCGGAAGCAGCCAACAATATGCTGGCAGGTAAGTCACTTTTTCCCCCCAGTGTTAATTTGCTCTGTGTGGTTCCAGTCACAAGAGTGATGTAATAGTAAAGGATAGCTATAGAAATGACATTGTTAAGAAGTTGAAGTTTAGATTGGGGACAATGGTATACTTAGTGTTTTGTGCAGCAATGTTATCAGCGCACACCACAGGGTGTGATGGAAAGGAAAGAGGGTGTTTCAGCCTGCTTAGGTCCAGCCAATGATGGATCAGAGGACAAACTACATGTTTTGAAGGACTGCTGTCACATTCTCGTGTCAGTATATCGCACGCTCGAAAATCTTCACACAGGAAGAAATGAAGGCTCTTGGAATTCATTACATCTTTAACATCTGCTCCCATCTTCTAAGTGGTGTTCCTCATTTCCTTCACTCAGATGGTGTCAGAGAATCGATTCTTTTGTGGCCATGTGTTGTCATGCATCCATTGGCATTGGCCATATCAAATTAATATTTTGCTATCTATTGCATCAAGAATGGTATCTCTTTCTTGTGTAATTTCCCATATTATGTTGTTTCTGGTGTGTTCCAGTTTGAAGAGGGGACAACTTCTGAGCTGGAAATATAATCTCAAGTATCATGACTTAATTTTTCTCTGAATTGGTTAGCTTCCCACATTTCAGTGCCATATGTGGTGATACTGTTTGTTTACAATTGACTTGTACAGTAAGACTTTCATTCTCTTTGTAATTTTGTCATTCTGTAGCAAGAACTTAAGTTGGTAAACTATCCCTCTTCTTAATGTAATTTTATTTTTGACATGCCTTGCACTTCTTACATTTGTTGTGAAGGTGATGCCCAAGTAATTTAATGAACATACATTTTTTAGAATCGTGCATCCAGATCTTCTTGGTCATCTTCGTCCACTATCACGTATTCTATCTCTTGTGTTTTTCAGGCCCCATTTTCATATTCTTAGTGCAATTTCTTGCACGTGTTACAGAAATCCTCTTTGTTTCCTATCATGTCTGGTCACTGGCAAAGAGTAAAGGTAAAAAGTTCTTGTCCCATAGGGATTCCCATTCCATGACATTTCCACTTCCAATCTTGCAAAAAAGTGTGTCATAGTGAGCACCCTTGTCTTCTACCCTTATTTATGGAGAATTCTTGAAGTGTTGTTACCTACTTTAACCACACTGTTGCCGCCATCATATAAGTTTCTTATTGCCTGGATGTCCTTAACTACAAACACACAAATTTTGCATCGCTATCCACAATTTACTATTGGGGCTGTGTCATATGCCTTCTGCAGATCAAAAAAGTTTAGTGAACTATTGTTCCCGTTTCCAGCTTCTTTGTAGTGAGGTATTGAGGTGATAGTGCAATTTTCACATGAGCATGCTGCTCTAAACCCATTTTGCTCCCCCAACTATGTTATTTGTGCTTCTATTTTATGCTTTATTGCTTTACCATACAGTTGGACTATTGTACAAATAAAAAATAATAATAATAATTATTATTATTTAATTTTTGGACTAAAACGGCCATATTTCAGTCTAATGTTATTTCGGGCTAAGCTACACATCAATCTGTGACTAAAACCAGGTGTTTCAACTTTCACATTCGTTGGCCTCACCAACGCTCAACCAAATTACCACATTCTAGTCTAACCAAGCACAACCACACCCTTGTAATTCATAACTTCCTCAGAAAAGGTCAAATATTTGTGACAATAAACATTACAAATTTAATTTCTTGTTCTTTCACTCACAACAATTGAAACTGTGCCATTGGGTCCTAACCTAACCGCGCTAAAGTAATTTGTGGCACATTAGGAAAAACATCAAGTATTTGTGACTACAGTGAAGATGTGAATGATTTCTATATTAGCTCATGAAATTCATTGCCTCATTTCTCGCCTTTCATTGGTTATGTGAAAGTATCAGTCAACTGGCTCCACAAAGCTGACGCATTGCCAACCTATGAGAAGTAGAGAAACACGGCCATTACTGCTGCTGGCCTGAACTAGACTTCAGCCCTGTTAACATAATAAAACAGCTATTGCATCTTGAATTAGAAATTATATTAAAGACGGAAAGAACATACAGTTTGTAAGTCATATTTGATTCTGATTGTGTAGGCAACCACATCCTTAATTTAGATTCCATCCACTTTGGACAAGCAGTTTTTATACATTTTGTTGAATCAGCTGGAGTTTCTGACTTCTATATTAATTGCATTTTTTCCAGACATTTCACATTTGCAATCTTGTCTTTCATTGTTTAGTGGGCAGCTCTATATTGCGCTACATGATATTAGGGTGAATGGTACACAACATACAATCAGTTGAGAAATATATTTCTTCAGTTAAAAAAAATTCAAAAAGTGTCCTGAATGGTGTTCTGTTAACATGTGAAGTAACAGAAATATTCAATGTTTGAAAAAGGATTCACAGTATAAATTAAAATTACTATTCCCATGCTTTCATCAGTTATCAATTAACTACTCTTTGATGTCTCAGGATGTTTGGTATCAAAATCCAGTCTTTCAGCAAACTGGCTGACAAAACTCTTCCCCCCCCCCCCCCCCCCCCTCACCCCCCACCCTCCCAATTGATCCAGTCCCAATTAATAAGACACACAATCTACACATATAATCTTCTATGTTCACCACATTATGAAAGGGTCTATTTCATTTTTATATTAATCTTGCTCACGAACGTTCATTTCCGTATGTCCTACATGAATAATTTCAGAAGAGATTGCCAGACACTAAAATTTTATTTGGTGCAATCTGGCCTGAGCTGCCGGAGTTGTTGGTCATGTGCGCTTGAAGTGCGCTTGCTTGCTTTTGTGTATGAATGGTGATAAAGGCAGTGGTTGAAAGCTGTGTGAGAGTGTCTTTCAGTTGTGCCTGTCTCCAACTTGATGTGTCTTCTTTGCAGTAAGTAGCAGTCTTATCTTTACCAACATTATTGTTATTAGATATTAACATATTCCTTGATTCTAGATATTATTCATTTATTTTCTAGCCTGCATTTTATATTGTGTTTGTTAATTTATCTTGTAAATTTTTTGCAGGTGTTCGTAGCAAACAGCTACAAAAATTCAGAAGTTGGTCATCCATTTGGGTACCTGAAAGCAAGTACACATCTTACATGTGTGAACTTGTTTGTCATGCCTTATAATTACCCAGTATTGTTGCCTTTATTGGACGAGCTAATTAAAGTACATCGAATGAAACCAACAAATGAATGGCGCATACAATTCCAAAGCTACATGCGCACAATGCCTTCGTACTATGCTGGCGTAAGTAACAGAGTTGATTTTTGTTGTTGTTGCCATTGTAGTGGAGTTCTGTATCAGTTTCTGTCTTTGTTTTTATAGTCTTACTTCTTTTGTAATTATCTGTTACCCATTGCAGAGGAAAATATGTACACTTTTTATGAGGGTTGGTTGATTGATTGTCTTTTTTGTTCAATTTTCTTATGGTTCTAATGTATTTACTTTTTTCTTTAGCCATTAAGAAGAGCATTAACTCGGATGAATGTACCAGGCAATCTTGTACAGACACTGATTCCAGATACACTAGACAATTCACTTAGTTATAGTGTATTGAATTACTTGAAACGACTAAAGAATCAAGCAAAAATTGAGTTTGATCGACTTTGCAGTGAAGTTGGAAGTAAGGCAGCAAATGTAAATAATAGTGGGAAAGGTCTGTCTTCTCCGTCAGCGTCAATAACGGAGGGAATAAGAGTTACCGCTAGATCTTCTCTCAAGAAGGATCTTGTATCACATCCTCTGCTTCAAGGTAATATTTCCAATTAGGTTTACACTAATGGATAAAGTGTCACCATACCAACTGTTTGAACAAGTTGGAAAATGATTATTTTTTCCTTAGCAGTGCGTGTTTCACATAACAAACATTAATAATTCATTGTTGTTGGCATGAGGTGAACTCCTATCAGTGTTGAGTAACTGATGCTTACAGTTATTATTTAGTTGGCTTGCTTATTGTCACCCAGTTTTGGATGGCAAAATTTGTAATTAAATCCTGTCAGTACTTTATTGCTGAGCTATGAGTTTGTTATATCAATTACAAAGTAAATAATGCTTCTGAACTATTAAAACAGATAGGCTTACAGTGACAATGTGAAATTTGGAGTATTCATCCAATCTTTCATATTTTCTGTTACTTTGTTCTCTCTCCAGAGGAAGTATTTTTGCTACATCAATCTTACAGCTAGTGTAATCATTGTTTTGTCAGTTTTTTATTGCCCGTAATTATTGGTTGTATATAATCCCTAGGAAAGACATTTAATTTAATTTTCATTTTTCTGACTCTCACCTTTCACAGCTTATTTTATTGGGATATGCTACAGGAAACACGATTATTTCTCACGGTGGTTTTTTTAAACATGAAGTATGCTATAATGAATATTTGAATCATCTGTAAAGGAAGTATAGCAACATAATCAGGACAGATCTGCTGTTAGTAGTTGAGTAGCTGAAAGCTAATGATAGCTAAATTTTACATAGGCTTTTCTGCTACATCCAGGAGGTGTTCTTTAAGCACTGAAGTAGCTCTTTATTTGGCTTAAGGAACCTGGGTAGAATCCGCTCTGGTCTTCTTGTGCTAATTGATTGGGGAGTGACTGACAGACAGGGAAGGCTATCTTGGGTAGGGCCTAAATATGTGTTCCATAAATTAAGATTAATACAGCTGCAAAAGCTATTGGATGGTGGGTTTAGTAAAGTATTTTGTTGTTGTATATGTGCACATCATCTAGTTTAGTACATAAATGACCCCTTAGTATAATGTAGTCCATATGCTGCTCATTCTCCTTCATTTTGTGAAAACACAGTGCTTGTAGAATATAACTGTAGTGTGTGTCAGTTGTACTAGAATTTGCTCTTCACAGTATGTGGTTCACAGAAGGGTTTCCTGCTTTTTGTCTGTGCTATTTCCAGTAGTTTTAGTATTTTGCGCATAAAAGTCTTAAAAATTGTGTTTACTCTGAAATACTGCACAATTCCATAATTGTGCCAATAATTCTCACCTAATGTTTTTTGTAAAAGCACATCTTCCCAAAGGGACTTTGGAGAAGGAAGAACACATTTCAGCATTAGTCATTGTAGTGTGCATTGGCACATACAGTTTTATAAATCTTCAGCTTGTTTGAAACACCTGAAAAAAAAAATTATGCTTAGAAACTGTCTTTCCCTGTTCTGTACCGAGCGAGGTGGCGCAGTGGTTAGACACTGGACTCGCATTTGGGAGGACGACGGTTCAATCCTGCGTCCGGCCATCCTGATTTAGGTTTTCCGTGATTTCCCTAAATCACTCCAGGCAAATGCCGGGATGGTTCCTCTGAAAGGGCACGGCCGACTTCCTTCCCCATCTTTCCCTGATCCGATGAGACCGATGACCTCGCTGTCTGGTCTCCTTCCTCAAACAACCCAACCCAATCCCTGTTCTGTCGGTGCAAAGATTAGTTGCTCTTATTATTTTATCATATTTTACAGATCAGGTAAAATTAGTGGATTCTATTTCTTAAATCGGGCATCCACAGAAGTACATTTAGCATTTCCAGGCAAAGCGTGTCTTATGATCAGATCTTTTTTCTGTAGCGCGCACGTGCTCTAGAGCATCTTCAACAGAGACCCTTTCTTCCCCTGGATGTGAGAAGTTCTTGCTAGATCCCCCTGCATCACCTCCAAGTCTTCATTTTTGATGTGGTGGTTGATTCTTCTTTTATCTTTTGTGTCGTCTCGTTGCCCTTCTCAAGTATTTCAGGTCTTCTCTGTTGCCCGCATGTGCGGGCAACTGTGCTGGCTTCTCCCGGCGCGGACGGTGCGCCTCCTGTGGCGGCTGTTTGGCGGCTGCTGGTGTGGCCGTCATCATTGCCTCTGCAACACGCTGCAACGTGTTGGCAAGATGTGCGACCTTGTCGATTGCCGCAGACAGTGCAGTGACAGCTGCAACCAGGGTTTCTTCTTGCGCTGCAGTTGCAGCGCCTTGCCTTGGCGCAGCAGAGTGACAGGCAGTGGCTGCCGTGTTGCCACTCCTGCCTTCACCCGTTGTTGTGTTGTCTTCTTTGCGCATTTTCCCCTTGAGGGAGTCCACGCGCTCGTCCTCAGGTGTGCCCTCGCAAGCACGTTTGCCGGCGCGGATGCGCCTTCTTCTGTTCCCCACAGTGGTGGGGGCGTCGTTGGCACCTGCAGCTGCCATCGTCGACCTCGCTGTTGCCTGCTGCCTCGCCGGTTTTGCACCTGGGCGCGAACAGCTGAGGGAGAGGCTGGCAGACTTCTGTGCCTTCTGCCCGTGCTGGTGAGCAACCGCGGCTTTGAATACTTCACAGCCGCGATTCTCGCCACATGCGGGCTGCCGCAGTTCGCACACTTTGGTGTGCGCGTCCTCGGAAGTGGGTAGAGCTTACTTGCGTGGGCGCCAGCGCACTTCACATATGCCTCGGGAAAAGAACAGTGGCGAGCCACGTGTCCCATCCCGTGGCAGAGGAAGCACTGGACCCCCTCCCCCTCTCCCTCCCCGCCCCCCTCAATTGTGGTTTTCTGTGTACCGAGTTTCTGTTTGCACCCAGTGCCTCCATCTTCATATTTTTTTCTCCTTCATTTAATTAAGTTAATATTCCTATTTGCCCTTACGTACACTTAACCTTACAGGAAATTTAATATAAACAGTCATTTACAAGCAAGTTTATTAGTAAATACTCATTGATAATTGAAAAGTCATAAAATTTTTTTCCATGCAACAGAATTATTTTAAAAGTTTTGTTGCATAATTGCACTGGGTTCACCAAATCTACTATGGAAGAGAGATATTGGGGACAAGGAATGTGTAAAATGGCTCTGTGGGTGTTGGAGGGACATAGGAGAAAATGGATGTGTTTACATAACCTAACATGGTTTTTGATGTTTGAAAGATAATAGAACCAAATTTTGCATTTGAGGTAATTATGTTTGGGGTACATTCTGGAATTTTCTCAAATTTTTCCTCAAAAAAATTGGAAAATTTTTGCAACACATGCTATCACACAAGGAACATTTTCACAAAAATTACTTTACTTATAACTTTCATATTGTTGTAGGTAGTTCTTAGTAATCAGATAAGCAAACATATGGAACAAATTTTTTAATATCAGTTTTAGAGCTCTTAACAATTTATTTTAAAAAATTGTGTATGAAACAAAACCATTTCAGTATCACAGAAAAGTAGATAATTTTGACAGAATACAAGTAGAAAAAATTTGTAACACAGGAAGTTGTGTTATACTATGAACAAAGTGTGCAGAAAATTTCATTTTTCTGTCTCCAGTGGTTCAGAGGAAAATGTTCCTTATACACTGAAGAATGAAAGTTCCAGGAAATGCACATAAAAGATTTTATAAGTCAAAAATTTGAACATGGCTGAAGCAGCAACTGTTGAAAATCTTCACGGTAAATGGTAACAGCCAAACAGTTGTAGGATAAAGATTTATTAGAATCCTTGACCACAGTTTCAATATATCTAAATATACCTTCATCAGAAGTGAAAATACTCCTGAACAGGGAGATACCTTCATTAGCAAAAAGGTCAGCAACATAACTGAGATACAAGAAAAAATGAAACACTTATAGCTTTAAGTACCATGAAAATTACCAAAGTATTACAAGCACAAAAACTTTTAGTCACTTAACCAAATTCACATCCTGCAATGGAGGTGCTTAAAACAATCGTACCAAAGGTGTCGTCAATAGTTAAAATTAAAATATCACCTCCATTAGTACAGCATATTTATGAAGAGATGGTAAATGCAAACATGCAAACTACATACTATCAGTACTTAGCCTGTGAACTAGTGTGAAGAGGGTGCGGAAGCACTAGGACTCTTAACGTAATATAGTCTGGCTGACTAAAAGCTAGTTTTCTTGTCTGTTGATGCTGGTGAGATGCTCCTTTCCAGTCTTGTTGGGATTTTACGTATTTTTGATGATTGTTGTTCGCAGTTTTTGATTTGTTTGTGTGGTTTAAGTGATTCTGTTATGTTTTTTATTCATGATGACAGATGGTTTCGATTTACTTCAACATTTTGTTCGTTTTCGCTAGTATATATCCTAGCCTTTAATTTGCACAAGATTCTCAGGCATAATACTAATGCCCTCTCTCGTTGGATATGTTCCTTAGTGCAAGCTTCACCTGCTTGACACTAGGACACAGGCAAATTGGTGTTCATATTTTCTATTGTATGCAGGTGTTTTAAATGATTCTGATATGTTTTATTTATTAAGACAGAGTGTTTGAAGTAGCATAACCTTTAAAATTTTGACACGCATGAGTACGTATCCCGGGTTTTAATGTGCGCGAGTGTCTTACGCATACCGCAAGTGCCCTCTCTCGTAGAAACTGTCTGCCCTAGTGCTTCCACACCCTCTTCACGCTAGTGCACAGGCTAAGTACTGATAGTATGCCATGTTCTCATCGACTATATCTTCATAAATATGCTGTACTGATGGAGGCGATATTTTAATTTTAACTACTAACGATGCCTTTGGCACGATTCTTTTAAGCACCTCCACTGCAGGATGTGAATTTACTAAGTGACTAAAAGTTTTTGTGCTTGTAATACTGTTCTGGTTATCACCTTTCTTAAAGCTGTAAGTGTGCGTTTTTTTCTTTTATCTCAGTTATGTTGCTAAGTTTTTTGCTAATGAAGGTGTCTCCCTGTTCAGGTGTATTTTTCCTTCTGATGAAGGTATATTTAGATATATCGAAATCGTGGTCAATCATTTCAATAAATCTTTATCCTGCAACTGTTCGGCTGTTATCCTTTACCGTGAAGATTTTATAAGGGTTTATACCTTAATGTTGACCATAACCATACCTTTGGTCTTCTTGCCCTTTTGGCCATATCCTTCACAGTTCAGAACATGCAAGACGCACCGTATCTATCTTCTTCAGTAACTTCTCAGTGAAGCAGCTTGCCACAAATCCTAGTCCAGCAAGGGTCCTTATTCTTCCAATGTTACCATCATTGAACACTGGACATGCATCATATGTGGCAATTTTTACAACAGTAGGTAAGCTAAATTTTGTTTTTGGGCATCTCTTCGAAATGAGACTGTTAAAGCTCTCATTCGGGTTTTGTGTTCCACCATGGGTACATTTCTTTAACAAATCTGGATAAGCTAGAAACTGGAATGTTAGCTTTATGGTATTTTAAGACTGCTTCAGGAAGACGATTTATGTGAGTAGGTTTTGTTTTCTGCTTTTGTCTGCTTATATTTGCACCAGGATATATCTCACAATTCATGTACTGGCTCCTCATCAGTTGACAACTTGTGAAAAATTATTGCCCATGCTGCCTTCTGCATTGCCTTAAATCTAGAGTGTTTGGCCTTATTGCATTGCCATAATATATTTGCAAATTGTGGATCTCTTTGTCAGTCAGGTGTTGTGGCTCACCCAGTACTTTCTGTCTTTGAGTTTTACACCTTTTTGTTCTTATTTCAGTTTCAGAAGTCTCCCGCCCATCCTCTTCTGAATATGCCCGACACACACTAGCTTTTTAATGTTCCATCCATTTCCATATGACTTGCTTTCTACAACAGATTTGAAAGCATGAGAATCTCTGTCACCAAGATATTTCACATATCTGACTCCATGCCTCATTTTGCTCCAATGAAATATTAATTTCATTCTTGTTGCAAATTATTTGGTGTTTTATTTGCCATTGCCTCTCTCTTTCTGTATTGTGTAACGTCTTCCTCTTTTCACAAATAGAACAATATTGGGACATCACCTGCAAATCCAAAACTTATCCTGTGTCAACACTTACAACTGATGAAACACCAAGATGTCTGCTTGTGTCTGTATGTTTGGATGGATATGTGCGTGTGTGCGAGTGTATACCTGTCCTTTTTTCCCCCTAAGGTAAGTCTTTCCGCTCCTGGGACTGGAATGACTCCTTACCCTCTCCCTTAAAACCCACTTCCTTTCGTCTTCCCCTCTCCTTCCCTCTTTCCTGATGAGGCAACAGTTTGTTGCGAAAGCTTGAATTTTGTGTGTCTGTTTGTGTGTCTATCGACCTGCCAGCGCTTTCGTTCGGTAAGTCACCTCATCTTTGTTTTTTTTATATATATATATATATATATATATATATATATATATATATATATATATATATAGGCACAAACACAAACATACACACACAATTCTAGCTTTCGCAGCCAACGGTTGCTTCGTCAGGTAAGAGGGAAGGAGAGGGAAAGACGAAAGGATTTGGGTTTTAAGGGAGAGGGTAAGGAGTCATTCCAATCCCGGGAGCGGAAAGACTTACCTTAGGGGGAAAAAAGGACGGGTATACACTCGCACACACACACATATCCATCCACACATATACAGACACAAGCAGACATATATAAAGACAAAGAGTTTGGGCAGAGATGTCAGTCGAGGCGGAAGTGCAGAGACAAAGATGTTGTTGAATGACAGGTGAGGTATGAGTGGCGGCAACTTGAAATTAGCGGAGATTGAGGCCTGGTGGATAACGGGAAGAGAGGATATATTGAAGAGCAAGTTCCCATCTCCGGAGTTCGGATAGGTTGGTGTTAGTGGGAAGTATCCAGATAACCCGGACGGTGTAACACTGTGCCAAGATGTGCTGGCCGTGCACAAAGGCATGTTTAGCCACAGGGTGATCCTCATTACCAACAAACACTGTCTGCCTGTGTCCATTCATGCGAATGGACAGTTTGTTGCTGGTCGTTCCCACATAGAATGCGTCACAGTGTAGGCAGGTCAGTTGGTAAATCACGTGGGTGCTTTCACACTTGGCTCTGCCTTTGATCGTGTACACCTTCCGGGTTACAGGACTGGAGTAGGTGGTGGTGGGAGGGTGCATGGGACAGGTTTTACACCGGGGGGCGGTTACAAGGGTAGGAACCAGAGGGTAGGGAAGGTGGTTTGGGGATTACATAGGGATGAACTAAGAGGTTACGAAGGTTAGGTGGACGGCGGAAAGACACTCTTGGTGGAGTGGGGAGGATTTCATGAAGGATGGATCTCATTTCAGGGCAGGATTTGAGGAAGTCGTATCCCTGCTGGAGAGCCACATTCAGAGTCTGATCCAGTCCCGGAAAGTATCCTGTCACAAGTGGGGCACTTTTGTGTTTCTTCTGTGGGAGGTTCTGGGTTTGAGAGGATGAGGAAGTGGCTCTGGTTATTTGCTTCTGTACCAGGTCGGGAGGGTAGTTGCGGGATGCGAAAGCTGTTTTCAGGTTGTTGGTGTAATGGTTCAGGGATTCCGGACTGCAGCAGATTCGTTTGCCATGAAGACCTAGGCTGTATGGAAAGGACCGTTTGATGTGGAATGGGTGGCAGCTGTCATAATGGAGGTACTGTTGCTTGTTGGTGGGTTTGATGTGGACGGACGTGTGAAGCTGGCCATTGGACAGATGGACGTCAACGTCAAGGAAAGTGGCATGGGATTTGGAGTAGGACCAGGTGAATCTGATGGAACCAAAGGAGTTGAGGTTGGAGAGGAAATTCTGGAGTTCTTCTTCACTGTGAGTCCAGATCATGAAGATGTCATCAATAAATCTGTACCAAACTTTGGGTTGGCAGGCCTAGGTAACCAAGAAGGCTTCCTCTAAGCGACCCATGAATAGGTTGGCGTACGAGGGGGCCATCCTGGTACCCATGGCTGTTCCCTTTAATTGCTGGTATGTCTGGCCTTCAAAACTGAAGAAGTTGTGGGTCAGGATGAAGCTGGCTAAGGTAATGAGGAAAGAGGTTTTAGGTAGGGTGGCAGGTGATCGGCGTGAAAGGAAGTGCTCCATCGCAGCGAGGCCCTGGACATGTGGAATATTTGTGTATAAGGAAGTGGCATCAATGGTTACAAGGATGGTTTCCGGGGGTAACAGATTGGGTAAGGACTCCAGGCGTTCGAGAAAGTGGTTGGTGTCTTTGATGAAGGATGGGTGACTGCATGTAATGGGTTGAAGGTGTTGATCTACATAGGCAGAGATACGTTCTGTGGGGGCTTGGTAACCAGCTGCAATGGGGCGGCCGAGATGATTGGGTTTGTGAATTTTAGGAAGAAGGTAGAAGGTAGGGGTGCGGGGTGTCGGTGGGGTCAGGAGGTTGATGGAGTCAGGTGAAAGGTTTTGTAGGGGGCCTAAGGTTCTGAGGATTCCTTGAAGCTCCGCCTGGACATCAGGAATGGGATTACCTTGGCAAACTTTGTATGTGGTGTTGTCTGAAAGCTGACGCAGTCCCTCAGCCACATACTCCCGACAATAAAGTACCACGGTCGTGGAACCCTTGTCCGCCGGAAGAATGACGATGGATCGGTCAGCCTTCAGATCACGGATAGCCTGGGCTTCAGCAGTGGTGATGTTGGGAGTAGGATTAAGGTTTTTTAAGAAGGATTGAGAGGCAAGGCTGGAAGTCGAAATTCCTGGAAGGTTTGGAGAGGGTGATTTTGAGGAAGAAGAGGTGGGTCCCGCTGTGACGGAGGACGGAACTGTTCCAGGCAGGGTTCAATTTGGATAGTGTCTTGGGGATTTGGATCATTAGGAGTAGGATTAGGATCATTTTTCTTCGTGGCAAAGTGATATTTCCAGCAGAGAGTACGAGTGTAGGACAGTAAATCTTTGACAAGGGCTGTTCGGTTGAATCTGGGAATGGGGCTGAAGGTGAGGCCTTTGGATAGGACAGAGGTTTCGGATTGGGAGAGAGGTTTGGAGGAAAGGTTATCTACTGAATTAGGGTGTTACGGTTCCAGATTGTGTTGATTGGAATTTTGAGGTTATGGAGGAAGTGGAGCTGGAAGTGGGAGATTGAGTAGATGGGAGAGACTGGGTTTGTGTGCAATGAGAGGAGGTTGAGGTTTGTTGGAAAGGTTGTGAAGGGTGAGTGAGTTGCCTTTCCGGAGGTGGGAAACCAGGAGATTGGATAGTCCACCTCAAAAAACTATTGTTTGTTTTGTGTGTCTATCGACCTGCCAGCACTTTCGTTTGGTAAGTCACATCATCTTTGTTTTTAGAATATATCATTTTTGCCCAATTGTGCCTACATCCCTCCTTTAGAATAGGGTATGTTACAAGGTGATCTTTCCGGAAGTTTGTGATTTTGCTTATAATAATTTGAAGATACATATTACTGTCATTAGCTGTAATGATCATAAATTATTTTGTGACAAAATTATTTAATTAAATGGATAAAATATCTATTCACGAAGTTGCGGCGGAATACATACATAAGACGGTTGCAATTGGCAAGCTTTTGGAACTTTCCTTCTCATCCTGTACGGTAAGTCTCCCCTGACCTGCCATTCTGGGTGACTTCGCTAGATCTACCCCTTTTCCTAGACCTCTCCAGTCCTTCTCCTTCACCCCTCTTCCATCCCCTTCAACCCTTCTGGCTGAAGGAGCAACCACTGGCTCCGAAAGCTTTCCAATTACAACTGTCTTCTATGCGTAGTTCCTACAGCCGCTTGGTGATTAGATTTTTTATCTATCTAATTAAATAATTTGTTTCTTGTCTTCTGGGTCAGCAGCACCGGACATATTGTGAGATGCCTCGTTACAGGAGAAGATACAGATATTCTCGTCCTACTGTGTATAAGGCATTGGAAGACTGGGTTTTTTATCGTGTTGATGTAAAAATTAGTACTTTTTAAGTGGTAGAAGCTAAACTATTGAGCAGAGAGGATTTGAGTCATGTATCAACTGTATTATTTTGAAAAATTTGACTAATTATTCCAGATCAACAAATTCATGTCCTTATTGCCTTCTACTTTTGTTTGGTTAGGTTGTAAGTAGTTGCTTCTGAATCTACTGACATAATTCATTTATATCGCTATTCCACAGATAAATTTACATCATTACGGGAGCAACTAAATGAATTTGGTGGTTTTGTTGTTGGTTTGGCGAGGGGAAAGAATCAAAAAGGACGCCAAAGTTATCGAAACCCTTTCGATGTGCCTCGCCACTGTTTGCTGGAACAAGTGGTTCGTATGAGAGCTAATTTCCTTCAGTCTTCCCCTGCACAGACAAAGCTTGTGGATGATGGTAAGTAGGTATGTAAGCTGTATTTTACTCAGCTGTATTAACCCCCATATCAGTTAACAACCTATTTCTCCTGCACCTTCTAGATTACCTCCATAGCATGCCTGTCGGCCAGATGGGAAACTATCAGGAGTATTTGAAACGTATGCAACCACAGTTGAGAGAAATTGAATCGACACCTGTTCGACAGCATATGTTCGGTAATCCCTTCAAGATTGACAAGGTAATGTTTGACTCTTTATGACTTGAAGATACTGTAATAAAACACCTTGCATTTTGTACCTACCTGGGACGGAGATACTACTTGATTATTGTCATGTGGGTGGTCACCACAGCCTCAGTAAAATTGAAAGGCCAGGCTGTATAGTAAATTACAGTATTCTGCCCTGCCGGTTTTGGGCATGGCCCATTGTTGAGCACACTTATAGCAACAGCTGTAAATACAACCTTCTCTCCTCATCAAAAAGTTGCATGCCATGTGTATGTATGCACAACATGGTCATCAATGTTGGCCATTGAGAAATGCTTTGCTATACATCACACTTATACACACTTGCTCATTTAACTGACACGTAAGTGTGATTGTGCAGTAAATCGTAACTGTCAGGTGATGAATGAATGTTGACAACCTTGTTTTGCACATGCATGGCACACAATTTTTTGATGAGGCAAGGACGATTATCCACATCTGTTGCTATAGGTGCACTTAAAAGTAGGCTGTATCTGAAACCCTGTAGTGTAGAATAAAGAACTTAATATACAGCCTGGTAGAACAATGTCCTCCTTCAGATATTGCTTTCTTTTACAGTTAACATTTCCAGATACTTTACAGCATTGTTTATGTTCGTGTATTGAGTTACAGTGGTGCTAATAATGTATGAATTTTACTTAGTGTAACCAAAAGCTGAGGTAGAAAGTATGGTGGTGCAAAAAGGCATTGTGTGAACATTTCTTTCCATTAGTAGCTTAGGCAAAAATATCTTATTTGTAATAAATACCAAAATCTGTTTTGCACAGCTTCTGCTTCCTAAGGAAATATTTTCTTTAGTCTCATGTGTTAATCTAGTTAGAAGAGCTTTATCTAGTTGTAGGTAATTAGAAATTTTGTTTTTGCTCCTTAAGTCTAATCTTTAATTGTTGATTGATGAACTAGTGAGAAGTCATCCTGTATTTCTGAAAACAAATAATTTACAGTATGTTTGTAAGAACATAATTAGATGATAAATTGAAAATTAATAATTTTTAAATATTTGTAATGCAGAGAATGATGGTGGATGAAGCTGACATAGACCTTGTTGGAAGTGGCAGTGGAGGACATGGTGCAAGTGGATCTCACCGGAGTGGTACAAAAAGAACTGCTTCTCATTCTGGTATTGACCCTGGATCACCTAGACCTCCCAGTAAAAGGAAACCTGGTCCGATACCAAAAGATGTGGTTGTACGCAGACCATCTTCACCATTGCCATCACTATCTCCTTCTCGTAGCCCGCCATCTTCTCCAGCACATGTTTGGTCAACTCCGGGGTTTGCAGCAGATCCTTTACCACCCGTTTTAACACCCATGTTACCTCTCCCAGACCGCCCATCATCTGTGATATCTGACTCTGAAAATGATGACTCTAATCTCTCCAGTCAGGATATTGGTGCATCAGGGCCACCAAAGCTAGTTATGGTGAATGGTGACATCGGTAAGTTGAGCTGTGTAACTGTGCTGTTGATATTTAGTTATAAGAAATTCTCTCTCTCTCTCTCTCTCTCTCTCTCTCTCTCTCTCTCTCTCTCTCTCTCTCCTCTCCCCTGGTTGCTGTAGTTGCAAAACAAGCTCCTAGGCATGCAGATGAGCAAAGGTCTGCTTTCCTTCACATGTGTAGTAGTACCATGTATCTTGTTAGTAAATGCCAGATACTAAATAACTGCAGAGTGCAGAAATGCATCACTGTTCATGATTTTACAGCTAGTAAATTGTAAAGTGCATGATAAAGCAGACAAGTGTTTCAATAAGTGCAAAGTAAGTCTCAGTTGGTCAGAAGTTACAAATGTTATGTTGAATTATGTCTTATAAATTAAAATCATTTTTCATTTTGTAGGTGAAAATGGGGGACCACCACACTTGGGACCACGATGCGTTTCACCTCCTATGCAGGAAACTTTACCTCCTCCTGTTCTTGTGCCATTGACAAACCATTTATCAGAACAGTTTCCATTGAGTAGGCGACAATCTCCCCCTTCTAGCCCATCATTTACAAATCACTTGACATTTGGAGATACAGATATGAGAGATCAAAACTTCAGCAGTGCTAATCAGATAGGTAGCAATCACTTTGGTACTATAGGGCCAGAACCATCAGTCAAAGGACAAAAAAGTATTGCATATTCTGAATTGAGCAAGAAGGAACTGGCTGAAATAAAGAGACATAATATGAAAGTGCGGACTCTGGCGTACAAAGAAGTGCGTAGGCCAGGAAAAAGTAAGTATGATAGTTACGTTAATATTTGAGTGGCTTCTTGCCTCCTATAACAACATAAAGCATAATATATAAAGGACTTACATTTTTACTCTTTATGACTTCTGTTACAGATTTTGGTCCCCTGTTTAACCACCTAAAAACTATGAAAGGTGACTTAAATGTGAAAATGAAACTGATGCGGGAAGTGATCCATGAATCATTGCGTTTTAAACGACGGACATTAGCAAATTTGCTTGAAGAATTCTTGCACACAATGGTTGCGAACTCTAATCATAACATGTTATTGATTCATCCTCAGAATAATAACGGTGCGACAAAATTAGGATGAAAAAAAAAAAAGTTTTATACAGATCTATTACACATTTTCAGATGGCAGTAAGAGATCTATTTTGTGAAGTATGTACTCCATTTATTGTAGGGAGTAAACTGTTGCCTTTGATGTTTAGTATTGTAGTATTTGGAACAGAGATCTGTCTGCTCAGTCACTATGGATAAAGTTCAGTAGCCTCCAAAATTGATTTCCCAAGGAAAAGTTGTCTTTCTGGGCATTATTTTTGCAGTAGCACAACAAACTAGGACTGATATGTTATCACACAAATCTAATTTGTTCTAAATACAGAAGCAATTCTACATAATGCCTGTGAAAGAAAAACCAAAAGAAAATTTCAGTATTTATGTATTTCAGATCCCTCAACGTGAAGTTACATTGAAAAGCAGCATTAAAAACAGTTCATCTTTCCTCAAACACTGCATATAACATTAAACGGGTATTTTTTGTAAAAACCACCAGTAGGATGTACGTAGAAAAAGATTGTCTGATAACATAGATTTTTGTGGGCACTCAGTGCCAAACCTGTACAAAAGTGTGTCTGTTGTTGTTTTTGATAGGTTTTTAACTTGTTGAATTTACTATTTTGTTGTGCTGTTCTGAGGTCATGGTGAGATTGGACATTGTTATAGCGATCTTTGTGTTGTGTGTTTCAACAATGTTTAAAATCGAGATGTCACCCCCGATCATGCTTTAAACAAGGGAGAGTGTTGAAGAAGAAGTAATAGGACTCTTTTTTTTTTTATCAGTTGGCTGATAGTTTTAAAAGTGCTGGATCACACTGTCTTTCAGTACCGAGAATTTTATTCCAGTGTGAATATTTGTTACAAATGTATTAAATTATTATTTTACACATATAGAATGGAGTGGTAAGTTATTTTTCAGATTTGGCATTATTGGTCTCCCACTTCTAACAACAGGTAAGTTCGCTGCTGTAGCAAAATTAAGCCATTTTATAACCAAACACACAAGTATCATAGAATATTTTTGTTGTTGTTGTTGTTGTTAGGGAGTTGTTGCATAAGACCTTATTGTAAATTACAGTAGTGTTATCAGGAAGATCAGAATATCTTCTTGACATATTCTTGTTTTACTAAGTATTGGTTGTGAATTTGGACTGAGCCAAATCAAGAAGTGAATGAATACATCACTCTCTATCATCGAAACACTTTCTGTTAAGAAAACTAGATTTTATTTCTGATGGAATCGTAAAGTTATAGGCTAGAAATTCTCTGATACACATAGCATTTTGCCCTGATGGAGGTAGCACTGATCTCAATGAAATTTTATTTTTCCTACATTGGTACATGTTGTACAAGTTATCAACTTGATATGTTGATTTCTGTTCATACAGATTTTAAAGTAGACATATTTCATTCTAATTGATAACGTGACATCCTGTGTAGTCACAATTTTTGGTCTGCATTGGTTTAAGGGCAATAGAAATTCATTGAATGTGTGTTAATAAGGAGCTGATATTCCATTTTTAACAGTCAAAATATAGAGGCCAAGTTTAAATGAGCCCATACTACTATTGAAGTACATCCAAATAAGGAATGTTCTTAAACTAAAATCATGAAGACATTAAGTGCACAGTTGGTAGTGCAGAATTGGCAGTTACAGGAATACTAAGTAGCATAACACGTGTATGAGAAGAATGAGTATGGTACATTTTATGTGAATAATAAGTATTAGAAAGTTTATTATGACATGGATGTCATCTGTTGAATACCTACTGAAAGCAAATGCCAAAACACTTCTTGGCCATGTTCGAACTCTTTTGAATCACACATACTTTGCATAAAATTATTACTGTGGATTGTGTGGGGTCAGAGTCCTCACACTACAAATTAGAGAGAGGTCAAAGCTCTGGGTAGATAACTTTCAAAATGTAAAACAATATAACCACCAAATACTGCACAAAGCATATGAACTATTGTAAATGAAAAAAGTTAAAAACGCTCTTTCATGAGGAGAATGTCACTTATGTTAAAAATGCTTTGCCGAAGAAACAACTTCAGAGATTTGAAATACGAATTGTTCATAAAGCTTACCAGATAAAGCAGTCTATTACTTTTACTTTCTTGCTGGGGAATTCTGGGTCCAATGAAGTGGATATGACAGCTGTAAAGTATTTTGTTTCCTGTGTTGAATTTAAGGGATGAATGCCCCACTCAGAAGATGCGTAAGTAAGTTCATAAATTCCAAACAGAAAAACGTTAATTCCCCAGCAGAAAACAATTCACCAAACTGTTGTAACTAATTACTGTGGAACTGGTGTGCGCATGTGTACGTGTGTGTGCGCGCGTGCGTGCGTGGTGTGCAGAAACTTTGTGACAAATTAAAACTGTTTTCTGATTGAGCTCATGTATACAGTTTTAATTTGTTAGAAAGTTTAATCTTGCTTAGCCTTGCAACAGGTGGATGTGTCTCATCCTGGTGCTTGGGTGACCTGATCTCCTTGGTAATTTTCCCCTAACAATCTCATTGTACTCCCTGAGGAAGAGACTATAGTTCTGAAAGCTAGGATAATTTTTTGTACTTTAGTTTATTGGCAGTTACGGAATTTCACCGCATTAGGGTAAGTGCTGACCCATCATTGTCTTGCGTTAGTCATGAATTCTTGTACTTTTTGTTATTTGCCAGTGGACTGTGTAGTCTCCTGCAAAAGGCATAACAATATTCTCCTGTTTAATGTTTCCAAAAACATAAGTCATTGTTAATGTGCAATGCAAATGCTGTCGTGTGTGTGTGTGTGTGTGTGTGTGTGTGTGTGTGTGTGTGTGTGTTTCTTTTACACGTGATGCTCTGGAAATAATAAACCAAAATAATAGGAGACAAATTCATGTTAAGGATAATACAGAACTGCTGATAGTTGCTACTGTTGGTTAATGCGTGTAATGGTGCTACGAAGAACATTAGAAATAAATACCAAAGTGCAGTAGATACACATAGTGTAGTGCAGCTCCTTTGAATTAAAATAAGGCAAGATCAGAAGAGTTGTAGAATGGAAGACACTCCGTTTCTTGAGATGATTGAGGTTGAAATGCCCACCCAGATTAGGTATTCTAAGAGTTGAACTCGCTCACAGCAAATTTTGGGGTGTGTTGATTGAAAAGACCATAGCCAATTTCCAGTTGTATCATTATCTAACTGCTTTAATGTGTATGTGATTAACATTTGAGTGTTCGTCAGAGTTAAATAATTGGCTCCATTAAAAGTAACTTGTCACTAGCAGTTGAGCTTACCGATTGGTGCCTGCCTGTAAAAGATACGATGTGGCCATATGAGCAGTTAGTTGTCATTATAATTATTCACTGTAATGTGAAACATACTCGTAAAGAATTTGTTAGTTAATGTAGGGTGATTCTGGAAACAGAGTTCACCAGGACTCATTTGACACAATGGAATTCTAGCACAGGAGTGTGGCACTAAGTACTGTACTTCCTTCACAAACAATTTGTTGACAATATTGTGCAATTAGCAGTCTAAATATTAATAAAACATATATCATTTAGTATATTGTATTATATTTTTACAGGAAAAAATGTAAGTGCCTGTCAGGCAATTGTGGTTCAAGTTTCCAGGATTTAACTACTTTGCTTGTAGGTGGAATTTATTTATTTTTACACAGTTGATGACCCCCACCTTATCTAAATTAGCTATTCGTATCTTCCTTATCAGCACAACAACACAGTAATATTTCTTCAGTTGTATCTTAAGGTGTAATTACACCATATTGCAGAATTGTTTTGAAAAAGTACTCTGTGGTTGTATAATATCCAAATTTCACATGGGAGGGGGCTGTGCTGTGCTGCAACTGGTTTTCTATTCACGAATGGTGAAATTGATTCTGAATGTTGCAGCAAACTCATTTCCGTCCATAGTGTAATCTGTAATGAACAATTTGAGGATGTAAATTTTTTTAAAGAAAATAACAAATTGTTCTGCATGAATTCCTATATGTGAAAATATAAGATTGAAGTAGGTAAAATAAGAAGACAGCCTTTTACCGGTGAACTGAAGGAATGATGTGCTGAGCAAGTATAAGCTGTTCATGAAACATGTTGGGACACTTCTGATGGCATTGAAGAGAAAATTGTGGGCCTGCAAATGTTTCACTGATCTTCCAGAAAAAATGAACAATTAATTATTTCAGGGCACTAACAAAACGACTAGTTGTTCTCCTTTATAGGCCACTAGTGCAGGTATCACAGGAGTACTGGTTTAAGAGGGGGTTATTCAACATGTATGTATATTTTGAAAACATTAATTTGGGATTTCTTAGTCGTAGCCCTACTTAATTATTCCCGTTCCTACTTTATCTGTAATTAAATGTATTCGATCTCCTAGATCTATAAGCAGATATTAGAAACAGTTGGTTGGTTGTCTGGTTGTGGTGCCCTCTCAGTGGTTTGTACAGCCCGCTCAAACAAGTTGATACTGTGCGCGTTGGTTGACGGGAGCGACCACAAATGAATTTCACAATTTACAGACGCTCCTATCAACCACCGCCCCGAGTGTCAACTTTGTTTGCGCGGTCAGTCAGTTGAAATCTTCTTACTAACATCGCTTGAATATATATATATATATATAGAAACTATGAATTACAAAAAAGTTTTGGCACGACGGAAATTTAACGTTAAACGTTGTTTCGGGATTAATTACCGTGATGTTACGTGTACACGCAGTAAAACTTACGGAAACGTATTATCATTTACGGATGTGAATGTCCGGTATGAGGCAGATTTTGCTAGTCTGGACAAATGGTTTTCCTATAGGTGCTTTTACACGAATGGTGCCTTGTCTATTCAGGGAACGCCGGCACGGTAGCTCAGCGTGTTCGGTCAGAGGGTTAGCTGCCCTCTGTAATAAAAAAACTGAGTTAATCGATCAACAGCGAACTCATAAGGGTGTCTTACGACGTCCGCCCCGATCATATTCAACGAACAAAATGAGATTTAACAAAAAAAAAAGGTTAGTAAACACAGTGGTTGGTAGTTGCCGCGAGGCCATAGCAGAGCCTGGCCTGGCAGTGGAACAACCATTATGTATGCGGCAGTCAGCCTGTTATATGTGATGAATAACCTTTGTCTAAATTTTTTGTCACTGCATTGTAACCCATTTAAAAAAGTTTATTTACCCTAGCACGTTTCCAAACCTTTGGGGCGTTTGTGTGGTAGTGAATATCGATGATTGGAGAGAACTTGACAGCTAAATCCGCATTTCCAGGAACCTCAACTGTTTATATGGACAACACTTAATTACAGCCGGTGCCGATTACATTAACATGTTGCAGTCATATATAGGGTACCGAAATGAAGTACATATCCTGATATAAATATTTAAAATTATTATATGCCTTAAAAATTAAGAGTTAAAACGTGGCGGCGACAGATGTTAGCAGAACCTATCGGAATATCACGTCCGTGTATGACTTAAAAGTTTGAGCTTGTGGCCCCATAATAGTGCCTGTTTAACAACCAGCTCGGAAATCGGGACTTCGAAAACACCTCAAAGTTTTTGAAACGATCGTTTTAAATGCGATTTAACAACCAAATTACATCCTTTAAACATAGTCTAGAAATCGGGTTACGCTATAGATATGTACGTCACCACAGCCACTTGCGTGCTATTCGGTACAATAGGCGCTATCACAGTTGATACTGCTGGCTTCAATCCGGACCTGTTCTAAACACGGCGACTGCGTTGTGGCCGTCGGCGGCCGCAGCTGAAACGCTCGCCTGAAGCCCTGTGACTGCCAGCCCTCAGGAAGCCTCGCTCATTACGCTGTGTGCCGTGCCTGGAGGTGCAACAACCATTCCTGCACAGTAGGCCGAAGGACAGGGCAGCAGAGCAAAGGAAATACATTGTGACACAGTGTACGCGCACATTGGGAGGCAGTTGCCATTGTCGCACCAACCCCTGAGAGCACGTGGCCAGTGTGCCGCCCATCAGCTGGGTGACGCATGCGCAGTTAGTTGGGGCCGGTACACAGCGCGGCAAAGGCTTAAGCTGCCACTGTGCCTCAGTTTACGCTGTTGCATTTACAGTCATGAGTCACAAAAACTTGCACTGTGCCGCTCTTCATCGCTTGCGTCCAAATGTGCGCCATGTCTTACAAAGAGTGCGGCAGTCAACGTTTTGGTTCAGCTGTTTAAATGACGGAAGAGACGCTTTACTGGAAATAAGATTAAGACAATCTAATTTGTAAGCCGCATACAATAGTACTGACAGAGAAGGCTGAAAATTCGGTACTTACTGCACCTGGGAGTGGGGCACTTTGGTCAGCTTATCGTGGTATTTCAAGAGGACTTGTTGAACCACTTGACCGTATATGCCAGCCCTGGACCTATTATATTTCCGAACCGGAGCAAAAACTTGATAGAGCCCCCCTTCCTCTTCGAGCGTTTGAGACAGAACGTAAAAAATTTACAAAAAATCGATTTTTTCAACAAAAAAATGTTCATTTTGTAGCGCACGTCTTCCTGACGAGAGTGCTATATAAAATACATACGTTCAAGGAAATGTGAGACGACTAATTTGGTCTTCCATGTGGCAAAGTGCAGTGCTACACCTCTTCTCACACACTTTTTTTATCGCAAGTTACTGTATTTTGCTCTGTGGAATTAAAACGTGTGTTTTGTAATGGAAATCATCAAACCTATATTTGGGACAATGGAAATTAAAATGGCTTGTGATGTCTCCTCTGCTCCCATTCGACCTGTTTGACATCCTGCCACTCAAAAAATTCACAGTTAATACTGGGTGGGATTATTTGAGACTGGGAGAATAAGAACTCTTCAGAAAATCTGCATTCTTTGTTGCCTAGTACCTAATACTTTCTCTTTTGTGACATAAAATTAAATATTGGAAATAAAACTAGTAAAGACAAGAATCGAGCAAGTACACATTTGTTCAATCCTTGAGACTCCCCCCTCTAATCTTGCTACAGCTTTACATGGCGTGGTTTCCTTTCTGTGAAAGAATCCATTACCTCATCAAACGTTTTGCTACATGAAAAACTAAAATGACGTCTAATACTGAAAAAACTGTTATGAATACTACCCTAGACTTGTGGTTTCTTGATTTTATTACTTCTATTTTGTCACTCTCTGGAAGGTAAAACGAAATAGGTCTTTCTAATATTGCAGCAAGGGTATACACGTGTCAAATAAGCGAGGCTGTTTTGGCAGAAATGGTCATTTTCATGTACCTCATTTACATAAATAACGTGACAGAATAAAGTTCATGAAGTACCATTATCAAATGCTTGGTAGGGCTACTACAAGTGAAAAGTTTTATGTCAGGAAATAGTTTAACATTTCAACCGAATGCTCCAGATTCTCAAGGATGAGATTGAAAAGTAGCAGTAGTACCAAATTTGGAATCGTCATGGTCTTCCATATAATTTGAGTGAGGTCCTCGTTTCTTTTCTCCCGCGTTCTAACAATCAATCTTGTCATCACTAAATCTGTATCTGTTCTTGCCATTGTGAAAACTTGTTCTCTTAACTACAATAACCCTGCCAGAGTCACCAGTTCAGTTATCCCACGTTTATAGTCCAGTTAGATGTTAGTAGTAGTGGAACAAAGTGGTCACCTCCCCACTCTCCATTGTTGCCAGATGTGTCCAAGATGGCGGCCTGTAGACTTTGCAAAAGTGCATATCATCCAAGATGGATGTCATGATGTCAACTAATGATGGGAGTACCGTTATCCAAGATGGCTTCTTTTGGCGGTAAAGTGCCCCCCCCCCCCCCCCCCTTGGCGGGAAATTCAAATTCCATCAGGACAATGCACAATGCAACACACCACAGCTACCTCCACTAACCTAAGAAAAGGGCATTCAGGCTACCCCCACTAACCTAAGTCACCCGACTGCCACCTCTTCCTAGGAACTGACGGGAAAGGGACTCGACCTGTGCTGGAATGTCTTTATTTGAAACAATTAGAGGCATTATCTTCATGTGTTCGACATGAGGTCTAGAGTCCAACTGATTTAGTATGCAGTACTACTACCAGAGGGCACCGTCACCCCTTCCTTGATGTAATCCAAGATGTGGTCTAGAGGGGGGAAAATGGTGGGAAAAGGACTCGGTCTGCTCTGGGCTGCTTGAGAGAGGAAGGAGTGTACTTGTTATTTTTGGAACAATTCATTTAGGGACGGGTTTGACATAGTGTATTTATTACACCAATACAAAACACACGCCCTAATGTGCTTGGTGTCACAATACACAGTCTGCAGACCTGCAAACTACTGGTAAATAATGCAGTACACTGATGTGCAGACACGCAAACAGCTCGTAAATTACCGAAATAATGCAGCATACAGATCTGTAAACTACATGTAAATGACTGAAATAATCGAGTACTCTGATGTGCAGACACGAAAACAACTCCCAAATTATCAAAATAACGCATGTGAAATGCTCTGCAGACACACTCACGACTCTTAAAATGTTCAAATAACACATAGCACAGCCTGCTTGCAAAACAATACAACAGACATGCAAACAACTAGTAAAAAAAAGGCTCTAGTGTGTGCACGCACTGCCCGCCACTCTGCAATGCACACTACACTACCACAATGCTTCCAAAAGTCGGGATGCACTGGCAGCCTCCACAAAGTAACGACATGGCCTGTCAGCTGCTAAGCCACGCATAGGTGCCTGTCTGGGTCCCACAAGCATGAGGCAGTGGCATCCCTTTCATACTTGACACGTGAGAAATTCCTGTCGAAATACGTGTTCACTGCTGCTGACGCGATGACATGTAGCTGCGGTGCAGGTTCAGTGCCAAGAGAGATGTTTGCATAGCAGCTAAAAGGTTGGCAATGTTATACTGACGTCACAGGTTGCGCTATAGAAATATGTTCGATTGCAATCCTATCAGCCTGTTCGCCACTGAATTTGCCCATGAAACTGCTTCTGCTGTGAGAGCACTGTCTGTCAGTTTTCTGCAGAAACGACCTTCAGCAGCAAAAACTATTTTTTTTATTGATCGCCATATTGCACTGACAGTTAAACCCTGCAAAAGAGCCCTACATATCGTCAAATATGAAAATATACCTACTCAAGTACACTGCTCCACCACTGAGGATGGGAGCAAAGACCTAATTGCAGAGCAACTCACCCTCGCAGATGCTGCAGAAATCCATTCCATTGCTTCCAAGAATAGCACAGGCTGCTTTCTCTTCTTTGTGATCCTAATGGGACATTCGAGCTGTGTCTAGCCGTGCACACATGCTTACCTGCCTAGTGTGGCTGATGCATCGCTGCAAAATGCTCGCGTGTACCTACACACCATTGCAAGCTCATCTGAAAAGGGTCTCAATATTATACTGATGTCACATGGCTATGTAAAATAAGAACCAAGTCGACCTCTCGGAAATTGTACAGTGCCCCAGAAATAGTTAATGCTCAGTTTTGTAGTAGCTTTTGTGATCTCTCAGCTTGTCTGCATGGAAAGTCTTGCTGCCCAACATAACCAGTTCACGAAAATAGCACAGAATAACGTCGAATTCACTCTTCCTTGTGATCCTGCTGTGGCACTCTGTCCATGTCTTACCCTTCCTGCTTTCAACATACACAAACGTTCTCACTGCTATGTAGAGACTCCTATATCCCAGCACAAAGGATGTCATGTGAATGAATGGAGCATTATGATTGGCTCTTATCGAATTTACCCGCTGAATTACTGACGCTGCCGGCGTGGAAACACTGTCCACCTTCTCTCGTTTTCTGCAGACTGGACTTTCAGTGGCAAAAACTATTGTCCACAGATCGCCATATTACACCGACAATTAAACCCTGCAAAGTGCCTCTACATATCGTCAAATACAGAAAGACTCTTACTCAATTCCACTGAGGACAGGAGCTCGAATATTAGAGCATGACACCGATCTCCAACCCAGCAATATATCACTGCGTACCGTGCTGATATAGCAAACATACTATTCATATCGTGCGCCATACAAAATCGCCCCTTTTACATCATCTGTACATATACCATGAAGACAGACAGCATTAGCACATGCACCGTAGGTATACTCACAGCATTAGATATTTCCCATGTGGCCGGGTAGTAATCCACTCCCAACATGTGACCAGAGTGCCCTCAGTGGATCAAAGTCACGCTCAGAACTGTTGTGCAAAGACGGGCTCATTTCGCCTCAGCACAAACAAGTTGCTGTTTCCGGACCCGACCTGTTCGCTCGCTCGCTTGTGTGCTTGCTTGCTCGCTCTCTCACTTGCATGCTTGCTCGCTTGCTTTTCTACACACATCACCACACTCTGGGGTTAGAAGAACACATGTATTTTCAGATGGTTTGCCATAATATTATACCATTTACGCCATACATCTCGATATCAAGAACATAACAGTATTCTACCGATCGCTTGCACAATATAACTCCAAAGATATAGACCAGAAATTATTTCTCTACAAATCCAAGACTTAAGAAAGGTGGAGTGTACTCTAGACCACTGAATAACTAGAAACTTATCCCATCTGCAGAGACCTTTACGTGAGAAGTCGAGAAAAATGGAGGAAACTGATATTTCCACTTGTGAATACCTATGTCGGTGATGTAACAGATTCCAAGTCATCCCTGTAATTTACAAAGTCAACTAAGGTGTTTCTCATGTCTAGATAACCAGCAAACATGTGTTCCACCTGTCTTTCACCTGCTAGATGTGCACACCACAATCAATGTTCTCTCAACTAAGCAGTCAACCGAACAATTTACATGGGAGGGGATAATGGCCCAGCGCAGACACATGTCCGTATTGAATCTTGTCAAATTTTCGATTGTTAATGCAAGCTGTCCAACACATACTAAGTATTAGTTCATTATTCAGCTGTCTAGAGGACTACACGGTTAAGTCAACTACATTCCTGCATTGCAACACCTCTCTCCATTCAGATGTTCCATGCCGTTAGCTGGAAAAGAGAAACATTCCCACCATAGGCCATGCATAGACAGAATCATTCTACAAAATTGGTCACATATATATTTTGTTGCTATACTTACAATTAAGTGTTACGATTGTGATTTCAGTTGAATGACATTTGACAAGGAGGGAAGTATCAGAAATACACCCTGCTGAGGGCTATGGCTCTGGAAATAGGAACATCTCTACCATGCTTATGACTTGATATATGCCTCTCTTTGCTATCACAGTACTGCACGTCAAATCCATACCTTCCTTACAACTGGACATGGTCGTTTCCTTTGCTCATGTCTGAACAGAAACGCATACTTTATACGCCTGATGCTCATGGCAAACCTATCACACTCTACTACTAAGTATAATACTTCATCAACAACTGATTGCCGGTGATACGAAATAATACTGACCGAAAATCAACGATGGGTGGACATGTCTAATACGTTTTCTTGCAAGTGGAATCACTGTGTCCTAGAAAGAGAGGCGCGATCATTTTACAAACAGAAAGATGTTAAAAAACACAACCATATTACCATCATAAGTGGTCTTAGTTCTACAGGTGCATATAAGTATCCACGTCAAAAGCCATACCCACTTTACAAATCGAGGTATGATATTACGTCTCAATGATGGTTTTTTGTCCAGACAAATACCATAACACTGAATATAGACAGTTATTGCTGGAGTCTATAGTATCAGACCAACGGTGCACTTACACGTCCCAAACGGTGCAACCTCGCAATAAAATACCCAATCTAGAAAGTGATTCGGCTACAGAACGGGGTATGAAATCCGTATTTGCAACTCCCTCACGCCAACGCCACTAGATATTTCTCTAGAATTTGTAACGCATTCTATTTCGATGCCTCGTCAGAAGAATGCGCTCGAGGGGTTAAATATATGTAGAGCACTGTCTGGTATACTTTGATGATGAATATGTTCGAGAATTAACAATAAATGGACGTACTGCACAGTCATCTATCTACATTCACGATGATATTAGCAATGTAGAGAATGGGCGGTTTAGAGATGAAACTGTAATTGGGAAATATGCTGTCACATCATTGATCAGTGTGCAAATTACTCTAAAAGTGCTAAAATTGTCCACCCTATCAACTGTAATGCTTATTATTTCAGTATATCGGCGGTGTCTTTTCTGTTCCATCCATCCATTGCTACAGTGTTGGTTACCACATAATGATTGACTGACAGCGCTTGTTTAAGTTGTAGAAAAAGTTTTGTGGACGGGTGACACCTTCGGGGGATGGCTAGCACTATAACAGCGATCGAGTACATGACTGTAATATGAGGAATCAGTCATCAACTATTCCAACACTTTGACAGATGAGTTTAAACGTAGAGCTCATGAATCACCTTCATACTGAAGTTTGGAAACACCGCAAAACTCTTCCAATTTCCTTGTGTTGTAACTGACTTTTATTTAAAATCATCCAGTGTGTGTGGTGTGATGGTAACAGCAGTAACAATATGATTTACACCATGCAACATCTTGTTTTCTGCGAGAGGCCGTGGGTCAGAATGTGTTAATGTCAGTTCAGAACCTGACACAGAACCTTGAAGTCATGGCAGAAAAAAAATGTTTGGCAGCGTACAAAGCGTGTTAGAGCAGAAAAAAAACAATGACACGGGGTCACGGGGCACGTCTCTTGCGACTTATCATATAGTCCATGGGATACAGTCATCCTCCTACAGTTGATGAAACTTTAAACTGGTCTGTGCAGTTGATCAATATACCTGTATATTTAATAGGATTATCACGTGCGCTCGGTGGCTGCATTAATGTGATATTTGTTTTCGATATTTGGGAGGAGAATGTGGTAAAAATCTTACCGAGTTCTCTATCGGATGAAGTTAGTGAAGCTTTTATAGTTCGTAATTTTTCTCTGTTGGATGGTACAGAATAATGTAGATGCGGATGCACCACAGTACAGTAGCAAAAATCATTGTCCTTCTCCCAGTTCCCGATTCCATCAAATGGTCTAAACACAGTCCTGTTGCACTACCGCAGATTAACCTGCTTCTACATGGGTTGCAGAAGGTGGTAGGTATATTTTCCTCTGACTCCTACTCAGTTCCGACTTAAATTTGAATGATCCCACATGTAAAGCTGGAGAAATAGCAGCAGCTGCAAGATGCATGGAGGCTACCTAAAATAAGATTGGAATTTTACTGTAACAGATAGGTTCTAGAAAGGTAACTCGTTTAGAGATATGAGAGTGCCAGAACATGATTCACTAGTGGCTGTAATCAATAAAGGACTTCTCCATAGGACCCAACGCAAGTATGTGCTCAATTCCAAATTCCAGACAGCTTTTCTAGTGGATAGCGTAGCGCTAGAGATCTGAAAAGCTAGTGTACATTAGTTACGACCTCAGGCAGCACACCATCCACTGTTTGTGTTCCTTCTCAAACATATATTGCCTATAGTTCAGTCGATACATCACCGAACCTCTGCCATGGCCTCGAGACAGAATGTGTTACAAATACTGGAGAAATATCTAGTGGCGGTGGCGTGAGGGAGATGCAAATACCAGTTTCATACCATGTTCCTTAGCCAAATCACTTTCTAAATTGGGTAATTGTACTGCAAGGTTGCACCATTGGTAACATGTGAGTGCTCTGTTGGTCTGTTACTATAGACGCCAGTATTACTGTCTATATTCAGTGTTATGGTATAGGTCTGGACAAAAAACCACCTCGTTCAGAGGAAATGTTGTACCTCGATTTGTAAGGCGGGTATAGCTTTTAACATGGATACGTGTATGCACCTGTAGAACCTAGACCACTTGTAATTGTAATATGGTTGTGTTTTTTAACATCTCGCTGTCTGAAAGACGATTACGCCTCTCTTTCTAGGACACAATGGTACCACTCGCAAGAAAACTTATTCAACATATCCCCCCAACCTTGATTTTCGGTCAGTATTATTTCGTATCACTGGCAATCAGTTATTGATGAAGTATTGTACTTAGTAGTAGGGGATGCGTGATGGGTTCGCCTTGAGCATCAGGCATATAAAGTATGTGTTTGTGTTCAGACATGAGCAAAGGGAATGACTACGTCCAGTTGTAAGGAAGGTATGGATTTGACGTGGAATACTGTGATTGCGAAGGGAGGCATATGTCAAGTCATAAGAATGGTAGAGATATTTTTGTTTCTAGAGCCGAAGCCATCAGTAGGGTGTATTTCCGACACTTCACTCCTTGTCGAACTTCATTCAACTGAAACCGCAATCCTAACATTTAATTGTATGTATAGCGACAAAATATATATGTGACCGATTTTGTAGGATTATTCTGTTATGCCTGTGGTGGGAATGATTCGCATTTCCCACTAACAGCAGAGCTCATCTGAATTGAGAGGGGTGTTGCAATGCAGGAATGTAGTTGACTTAACTGTGTAGTCCACTAGACGGCCGAATAATGAACTAATACATAGTATGTGTTGGACAGCTTTCGTTAACAAGTGAAAATTTGACAAGATTCAATTTGGACGTGTGTCTGGGCTGGGCCATTATCCCCTCTCATTACGGTTGACTGCTTCTTCACATTTCGCGTCTTTATTTAATCGAGAGAACATCGATTGTGGTCTGCACATCTAGCAGGTGATAGACAGGTGGAAGACACGTTTCCTGGTTCTCTAGACATCAGAAACACCTTAGTTGACTGTGTAAATTATAGGATGATTTGGAATCTGTTACATCACTGACATCGGTATACACAAGTGGAAATATCAGTTTCTTCTATTTGTTCCGATTTCTCACGTAGAGGTCTTTGTAGACAGGATAAATTTCTAGTTACTCAGTGGACTAGAGCACGCTCCACCTAGCTAAAGTTTCGGGTTTGTAGAGAAATAATTTCCAGTCTACATCTTCGGAGTTATGTTGTGTGAGCGATCGGTAGGATACTGCTATGTGCTTGATATGGTGATGTATTGCGTAAATGATATAATATTATGGCTAACCATGCGAAAATACATGTGCTCTTGTAAATCCAGAGTCTGGAGATGTGTACAGAAAAGAAAGCATGCAAGCAGGTCGGGTCCATAAACAGTAATGTGTTTGTGCCAAGGGGAAACGAGCCCGTCTTTGTACAACAGTTCTGAGAGTGACTGAGGGTGCTGTGGTCACGTGTTGTGAATGGATGAATACACGACCTCGCGGGAAATATCTAGTGCCATGAGTATACCCAACTTATGGAATCGTGTGTAGTAGCGTCCTGTGTGGTCCAGTGGGCGGGGGGGGGGGGGGGGGGGGGGAGGTGGGGGGAGGCAGTGAGCGGTGTGTGCGCACATTGGAGCCTTTGTTTACGAGTTTTTTTCGTGTTTGTTGCATTGTTTTACGAGCAGGTCTGTAGGCTGTGCTATGTGTTATTTGGACAGTTTATGAGTAGTGAGCGTATCTGCAGAGCGTTTTACATGCGTTATTTTGATAATTTAGGGGTTGTTTTCGTGTCTGCACTTCAGAGTACTGCATTATTTCGGTGATTTACGAGTAGTTTACAGGTCTGTATGCTGTGTGCTGCATTATTTCGGTAGTTTACGAGCTGTTTGCGTGGTTGCACATCAGTGTACTGCATTATTTACGAGTAGTTTGCAGGTCTACAGAATGTGTATTGTGACCCCAAGCCCAACAGGGCGAGGGTTTTGTATTAGTATAATAAATATATTATGTCAAATCAGTCCATAAATAAATTGTTCAAAAAATAAGTAAAGTGCATTCCTTCCTCTCTCCAGCAGCCCAGAACAGACTGGGTCCTTTTCCCGCCATTCTGCTGCCTCCAGACCGTCACCTTGGATTACGTCACAGGAGGGGCGATGGCACCCTCTGGTGGCGATACTGTGTATTAGGTCAGTTGGACTCTGGACCCCATGGTGAGCACACTGAATGGTGGTAGTGACTCTAATTGTTTAAGTAAAGACATACATCCAGCACAGGCCGAGCCCCTTTCCCATCAGTTCCTAGGATGAGGTGTCGGTCGTGTGACTTTGGTTGGTTGAGGTAGCCCAAGTGACCTTTTTTCTTAGGTTAGTGGAGCTAACCGTGGTGTCTTGCATTATCCTGATGGAATTTGAACTTCCCACCAGCAGGGGTGGCACTTTCATGCCAAAATACGCAATCTTGGCTAATGGCACTCACGTCACCAGCTGTCGTCACGGCCGCCATCTTGGATGACATCATGCTCTGTTGGCAAGTCTACTGGCGGCCATTCCGGATGACGTAATCACCGTCATCTTGGATGCATCTGGCAACAATGGGGAGTGGGGTGGCGAATAGGTTCTTCCACTACTGTTAGTAATTGTTCATACAATATGTTTCCCGCACTGTTCGAAACGGCTGCTAACCAGGGACTGTACAACTGGCTCTTAGTAGTGTAGCGATCTGGCAAAAATTTTGTCAAAATTTCATTTTCTTGGATACACTGAGAAGATAATATGTTATCTTTCTTACCTGTTGTTATTGTTAGTCACTTATTTCCACTCTGGTAGTTTGAATATATGGATTTTCTTAATAATTATAACAACGCTGGTCATTCACAGACACCCAGTCAACCACATGATAGCAATTGGCATTCACCCATTCGGGTTTGTTTGGCTCAACTCGTGAAGCAGTGTCCCCTTTTGTCTGTGGAAAGTTTTTATTATTTGTAGATGTGATGGTGATTTCTCTGGCAGAAAAATGTTCAAAACCCTACTGGGATGCATTTCAGAATCATATGAATAATCGATAGACAACGTGCACTGGATGTTAGGCCCATTGTGAAACAAGGTATTTTTTCTTCAAGAATGTGAATTTCGCGCCGCTAAATTTGCAGCCCGGGGTATATCCGGGTCTTGTGTAGGCATAAATATGTATAACTCTCTTGAAATAGCTCATCAGTGCGATTCACTTTCGTTAGTTACCACTGCACTGCTTAATGTCACCAGGTGTCTCCGATAACGTCCACAGAAATCAAAATATAATAATATCGAGGTTGAGTAGTATAATGGCACACTAGGCAACATCGTGAAGACGTCATATTTCGTCTGCGTAAGAGTCTTTATTAATTGACTGTACCAGCTTTGTTGCCTCCACTGCCGATATTTTACGCTTGCAAGTGTCTGCAAATCACCTTTAATTGTTATAAGATTCTTTCTAATGCAACATTCGAAGATGTGCCAGAAATTTTCAACAAATGTAAACCAGAAAAATTATCTTCAGCTGTACTGGAATGTTGTTCAGTAAATATATTTGTAGCAGTTTGCTTGGTGCCATAGTACTGTTGAAAAGTAAACCGGTTTCATCTACTTCTCTACTGTATGTCCTACTGAAAATTTAGCACAAATCTGTTCTGCTCATCTCGGTGTTTTATAATCCTGGAATGCTACACTTACTTTCGTCAGTGGTTCTGCTGCACTAGAGTACAGGTTTCCCCCAAATAAAAACTGTATCCCAAATAAAAACGGAGTTTTAAACTGTTTAAATTTCTTCCTCCTCCTCCTCTTCCCTTGCCCTTCTCTGAAAGGCTCTTCGTTGTTTCTATGGATGTAAACCAATTGTCCACCGTGAAGTTTCTTTTAGTTCCATGAAAAGAACTGAATTTCTTCATAATAATGTCGAGCCATAGTATATTAGCTGGTGAAGATCCCCCACCTGTACACACTTCTGCATTGAACACACACAATGTTTTTGCAGTACATCACTATCTTGATCTCGTACTTGTCTGGTTTGGAAGGAACATACGATTTAAATGGACACTGGGCTCTGAACCGAACTAGTTGTTCGTCTGTTGTGTTGTATGCAGGAGGCACGAATAGTTCTTTCATTTTGTTCATGGAGTGCTCAAGTTCTTCCTGAAAAGGATGCAATTTGTCACTCAGTCTTCTGTGCAGTCATGTTTTGGTCATCAAATATGACACAATTTACTGAGAATCTGAAACACACTTCAGGCAAGGTTGCCCGATATATTCCTATTGCACTATTTGTGTCAAAAAGCCCATTTGTAAAGACAGCTTCCATTTTCGTTACTCCATCATAGTATACCAGTCCTATAAGATATTGGGTTTCAATATAATCAGTGTTTCGGTGTCTGTAGGCTTATTGTCCTCAGGTGCTGCACCACAAATTTTTACCATTCTTGTTTTTGTTGTATTTAGATCTCTGAGCTTCAATTTCTTTGTTAGTACACTCTGTAACCCAATCTAAATTTTCTTTTATTAACGCACAGCCGCCGAACATATATTGTGCTCTTTACATGTCTTGCTTTGTTTTTGTTCCCTGGTAACCGCACTACATGATTCGTTTTAGAAGTGATATGAAGAACTCCTCTTCTCTTTCGCCGCTCCACTTGAATTTATTTTCCCCACAGAATTTATTTGGAGCCTTTACGATATTCGCCTTCGATGAATCAGAATTCTGAAGACGCCCTAGTCGATTATCTTTATCAGGAGCATCAACTGGCACAGCTGGACACGGACCTTAATGTGCAAGAGCACGTGATTGTTATTCATTTCCAGATTCCTTTCTGTTTTTAAAATCTGGAATGACAAAATCCTATTCCTCGGCTTCAGAATAAAGGCCTTCAGGATCTGGACTGAACAGCATATCATGTAATTCAATAATATCCTCCCCCTTTGTAAGGTCGAAAGTCTGTTTTCGAGATGTGATTTAACGATTACTTCAATTAACCATTTATAATTGTTAAAAATTAGGTAATTTAAGCTTCATAAGTAGCATTGTTATAATTTATTTTGTTTCAAATGAGTATAAATATACTATACTTGACATCATACTTATCGATATAAAGAACCTTAGTCCTGAAATTTTTTAGACAGATTATGCTACACTGGCATTATCCTGTACTACAAAAGTTAAATAAAATGAAAAGGATAAACACTATTTACTCTTTGATGGTAACACACGTATTGACTTAAGGGGAGTCAGATGGTTGTTTGGTTAAAAATTTTGGATTTTTATTTTTTGCACATTTTGGTTACTCATATATTCGGGTTTAAATTGATACCAAATTTATTAATTTATGTTGAGTGGTTTCCGTTTTACAAGAGTTTTAGTAAAACCCTGCAATGCACACTTTTCATGAACTCAACCTTCTTTTTACTCGCTAGTGACTACTTGCTATAGTACAGCTGTTTGAAAGTTTACTTGGTAACACTGATGAAATACTGTTGGCAACAATGATGAAAACAGCTGCCAGCTTACGTTGTTGTTTTCAGATCTTTGTTTGTGGTGATTGAAAGTGAAGTTTGTTTACGATATTCGTGTTTCAGTGTTTAGATCTCAGCAAATAAGTTTATATTATGTAAAAATGCCGCGAATACAAAACAAGAAAAGAAAACTTGGGTTCAGTGGGAGGAGATGTAACCAAAAACAGTTTTTGCATCGTGGTGAATCTGAAGTGGAAGTTCATTGTGAAGGTGAGCCTAGGCCTAGTACTACCACTGAAGCTGCTTGTGCTTCTAAAACAAGCTCTACTTCTAAGAAATTTGCCCGTAACTTGGCTAAATATGAGGAGATACATGGGAAAGAAGGAGGTTGCTATGATATTGTTAATATCAACAGTTTAGGTAGCCTAGTTAGCCAAATTGTGGTGTGCGTAAAATGTAAAGGATCCCTTATAGTGTTTACTGGAACCAGGCTAGGCTTACAAGTACTGATAGTAATAAAGTGCAGTGACTGTTCTTTTGAAGACTCTAAACAATCAGAAACGAATGTTCGATTAGCCTACGCATTCCGATGTATTGGAAAAGGTGAAGAAGCAGCAAAAACTTTCTGCGGTGCAATGAACTTGCCGACTCTGGCAGATTTCAAATATTACAAAAAAGTGCTTCGAGATGCTGCAAAAGAGGTCGGTGAAGAGAGTACGACGGCTGCTGTTGAAGAAAGTGCCAGTGAAAATGATGGTAATAGAGACTTGATAGCAATATTTGACGGATCGTGGCAATGCAGGGGCCACACTTCACTCAATGGGATTGTAACTGCAATAGCAGAAAACACAGGCAAGGTAATTGATGTTAAAATTTTATCCAAGTATTGAAGATGCGAAAATAGAATGACCAACAATGATGAGGCTGATTGTCTAGCTAACTACTCTGGAGTATGTGGAGGTAAAAGGAGTTGTGGAAATGTTCCAAGAATCGCTGCCGAGATACGGAGTGCGGTACAAGTATTATTTACGAGAGGGGGACAATGCTTCTTACCCTAAGGTTTGTGAGGCCAAACCATCGAATTCTCAATTGAGAAATTGGAATGTTGCGGTCACGTCCAGAAGCGGACAAAACTTTCCGACGGCAAAACCATCAGGGGTCGTGGCTATATATCAAATACAACTATGTTATGGCCTAGCTATAAGAGGGAATGCTACAAAAACTCTAAAGGACATGAAGGCAGCGGTCTGGGCAGAATTTTTTCATTTGATGGCTACCAACGAAGACACATCTGGACATGGACTATGCCCCAAAGGCGAGACAAGCTGGTGCAAATCCCGGAAAGCGCAAGAGAAAATGAACCTTAGGACCACAATGACCACACGCATCTTCCTTTCGCTGTCATGGAACAAATAAAACCCGTATTTAGAGACTTGGCCCATCTTGACCTCTTGCGTAAGTGCCTTCATGGTGGAACGCAAAATCCGTCAGAGTCGTTCAACAACGTTGTGTGGTCGCAGCTATCAAAAGCAACTTTTATTTTGATAACTGCATTTCAGTTCGGAGTGAACGAAGCTATTACAAGTCTCAATGAAGGAAATTTAGCAAAGTGTAAAATTTTGAGTCATCTAGGCATATCTCAAGGCAAGAACTGTGTCAAGTTTTTGAAAAAGGACGACGAACTTCGGATTAAAAAAGCGGACAAAGCTGTCACAGAAACTGAGAAAAAGTGTCGCCAGGCCACACAGCAAGCAAGAAGAAAGATTGATGACCAGTTTGAAGAACTAGAAGATCCAGATAGACCTTCATATGAAGCTGGAATGTACTAAAGCAAGAATAAAATCATTGTTTAATAGTCTTATCTTTATTTGCATTTCCCCAACAACTGTGTTTTTCAATGGTTAGAAACATTTTTCTTGGCTACTACTAATGTTATCAACATGATTTTTTAAAATTGTTCCTTATTTGTTAGTTGTTGATTAAAGCTGAGGAAATATGAATATCTGTTAAAGAACTATGGTATAAATTTAATTAAAGTAAAAAAATTGCAATTTTTATGGCTACTTTAAAAAATATGTTTTAAATATAAGTTTTTATTATTTTTAAGACTTATCAGTTTAAAATGAAGATAAAGATGTAAGAAACACAAAAAAATCATGATAATATGTCCATTGGTTAGGGAGAAAAATGTTCCTAAAGTCATATAATTTAACATGGCCGAGATAGAACCATACGACTCCACTTAAGGCATGAAACTACTGAGAAGCACAGAATTGAAGTGCAATCTGGTGGCCATTAGCTTCATATTTTGGAAGCACTGGTGTATAGGTTTACCCCTAGTAGCATTCCATGGTTACTTAACACGTTGGCTGCCGACGGCTGTAGATGTGCGCCTGCCTACTAGTCGGAAGAGAAAACTGGCAGTCCGCGTGCCGACACGCCGCGCTGTCCAGCAGTTATAGGCGTTTACAGGTATACAGTCATACAGAGAATGCCGGTTACACGCTAGTGAAGGTGCAGCATGCCATTACAAGTAGAATAATTCCCGCACTCCTATAGCTCTGCTGTATTTTTCACACGATTTTACAGAAAATATTAGTTAAATTTTTTACTTTATTTATAGCTTTATATACCAGCTTCAAGGTGAAATTGCCATCATTTCATTAATCCTCACAATAATTATGATATTTTGCATAAAAGTAACAGATTGCACGAAATTTGAAAACGTTGCAATAAAAAAAAGTGGTCGCTACGATAGCATATATTCCAGTGTACGAAATGTAGCTAACATTTTGAATTTTTCTTTAAACTTATGAGGGTATTAAAATCTGCACTAAGTTCTGATCATGTGTGCCATTGATGAAACTTAGAATGATATATTCATAACATTCCTCACATCTCACAACGGTTTGAGGCGTCAGAGATTTTGAGAAATGATAGTATGCAAAGCGAAGAGTATTTTTGCCATGCAGTGAATATGTGGAACTTCATTATCTACAGCAATATGGCAGAAACCATATTTTAGAGCCACCGACAGCCAGTGAAAAAAGAATTCGCTACTATGCAAATAAACACATGTGTTCTCTTTTTTTTAATGAAGACGAAGTTTTCTGTGAGCTATTGACCTTTCTGGTCGCCAATCGTTTGTTTCATAATACTGTTTCAGGATTCCATCACCATAACAATTCCAAAGTATGTTAATAAGGTGAGTTTATGCAAACTGTATTACATTTTGGCTACAGAAGCAAAATTAAATCTACTAACAAGAGAATGATGTTATTCATAACTGACGATGCTTCTTCAAATGGGAAGAGCCTAACAATTCAAACAAAAATAGATATCCAATTCTGTTTCATTTTTGGCAGGATTCTGTAACCCATCATATTTTTAATAGCAAACTGCTTAAATGGAAACTTACCAAAGGATTTTCTTCTTGTTCTTCAGCGGTCTGAGAAGTATGAGAGAAATCAACAAATAGTGTACCAGTTTTGGTTCCTATCCCTATTGAAAGTGAACAAGTGAACTGGCGTACTGCTTCAACTTATATATATATATATATATATATATATGTGTGTGTGTGTGTGTGTGTGTGTGTGTGTGTGTGTGTGTGTGTGTGTGTGTGTGTGTGTGTGTGTGTGTCTGTGTCTGTGTGTTTGTGTTTGTGTGTGTGTTTGTTTGTTTGTTTTGCACCATTTGAGTTATTTAGCATGGAAGCATCAGGTCATCGCATAAACAAGCTCTAGCAGCATGCCAGAGACATTGACGCCAAACTTGATCTTGGTTTTGTTTTCTCAAACCGAGCAAATGTAGCTTTTGCACACCTAGCTTAAAATTATCACTTCTGAAAAAGGCACACTTTAACTCGTAATGGGCATTTGAACAAGAGCGAACTTGTTGACCCACAGATGTCTGTGTGTTGTTGTGTTTTACTGTGTGCAAGTGCTTCAATTTGTATGTGCAACGACCTGGTTGGTTAACTTCAGTTTTATTCTTAACAATTATTTCTCAATACAACCTCTCCAGCAACACCCTTGCAGGTTTTCAAGGCTTTTTCTGACCCTCTTCTATATTCATAATCTTTTTTCACCTTAGTAGGTTAGTTCATGCGGTTCATGCTTCATGTTTTCGTAATCTTGTAACCACAGATAAACAGGTATAAAATTTGTGATTTCTAATAGAACAATGAAACATTTCTTTTTCTAGAGTATAACTGACACAGTAAAACTCTTTCGAAACTCTTAAGCTGTGAACACACTCATGTCTTACAGAACCTTGCCAAAGATTCCTCAAATCAGTATCACTGAAGGATTAAGATATTTGTAGTTCAAGATTCTCTTCCCCACTCTGTATAGGGCTAGGACAGGAATGGAAAGATGATACACATACCCGTGTTTTAAGAAACGTCCATTTGCAAAAATAGTGGGGTAAATCCGACCGCCTATTTGTTTGGCTGATTTTGCACAGAAATAGTTCTAAATCTTTCGGAAATAATTATTGCAATTATGCTTTTTTACATAAATGAACAAAACATTCAAAAAATAACATTGTTTAGAGTATTAAGCGTACTGGAAATTAAATTAATGTAAATTTTAATTGAAAAAAAATGATTTTATTGCACGGCGGTGCAACAGCAATGTCGATCTCGGAATGTTAAAATCACGAGCGACAGCTCTTAAAGACATTCCCATTTGCATTGCAGCAACTGCTCGGCGAATATCGTTTTGACTGCGTTTTGTCGTTTTTCGTTTGTAATTTCGTACCATTTTCCTGAAAATAAACAAAAATTCACTTTAGTTCCATAAATAAATAATTCCATACAAATAAACGATAAAAAAATATGCGGTCGGATTTACCCCACCATTTAGCGGTCGGCTTTACCCCACCATGCCACTTTTCATGTAACACACATAGAAACAATTTAAAAGAAATACACTGAAACATTGAATAGGTCAATAAATGCACTACAAAATCTCTTACCGTTTGTTTTGCGATCGTTTTATTTAATAAGGTAAATCTAGTGATGCAATTTGCACAACAATTAAACTGAAACAATCGAAAACACACTTGTTGTATTTTGAATGTCTAAATGTCAAATGCGGCAAAGCATTATGAGTGACAAACCTTGAGTAAGCCATACCTCTACATAAATTTCCTTTTGTTGCAATTTTAACACAATCCTATAACTCAGTGTGTTCTTAATAATAAAGAGCTGATACTGGAACTTACCACCAAAGTATTGTCTTTCTGCACCTCAAACGTCCTGAATTAGTGGTTTATTAACAAAGGAACTGAGAGCAAGTCAGGTCAATATCTTATGAAAACCACATTCTCAATATAAAAATAAATATGTTCTTTCTTCACTTACGTTATTGCAAAGCCATGCAAATGTTCTTTTCACTAGCTATTGATTGTCCTAAAAATGACATTATTCCATGGAAAAAGCCTGTAGTTACTCATACAGCGCGGTAATCAAAAAAGTTCTGCATTGTCACCATACAGCAAAAGCTCTCTTGCTTGCATTTATCATTTGCCAAAGTCTCATTTTAATACGTTAAACCGTTCACGAGATAAAAAAAATGGTATGAATATTTCATTCTGCCTTAATGGCTGGCGTGTGCTTTTTGAATAACGGTCTCCTCCCAGTTATAAAGAAAAATTCAATATGTTACCAAGATTTCATGCACAGCAATGTATAATGTAATATGCACCAATCACAAAGTCGTAGTCACCCCTGTTCTTCATTGTAAATATTTCAAATGTCGCACAATTTCTTACATAAATGCGAAATATCACAATAACTGTGAGCATTAACGAAATGGACACTTCACTGGAATGGACACTTCACTGGGCTGCAGTGTAAAGCTACTAGTGCCACAAAAATATTTTTTAACCAATAGTTCTTGCAAAATCGTGGGAGAAAGACTGCAGAGATAACTGATCACGCGTGACGCTTTTCTCGTAATGGCACATAGTACCTTGGCTGGCAATCTAATCAGCATTAGCTGTGTGCACCGATGTGCATGTGTAGTGGTGTTGGACAGTGTGGCTAGTCAGTCTTTGTGATCTTACACTGAAGCTGCCCTCACATGGGATGTTTCGCATCGCAATGTATAACAGATGTGGGGTCCGACCGATACATAACAATAGAAGTTACTTGTTAACTCAATTGGGCCTCCATCTCATTTTCGGTTTCAAACTGAATATAATTAAAGTATAGTGTATAATGTCAATTTGCATATGCACAATTCCATATTCTCAAAGTTGTATTGATCATCATCACCCTGAAGTAACATAGGAAGAGATTTTTTCGAAGGTGTTCGCCGTCACTGAAATATAATTACTGACAAGATACAAACATAAGGCAGTAGATCAGACCAAGAGAAAGCTATACATATTTTATACAAAGTTTCTGACAGAGACTGGCAGTAATGTTAAGATTTCAGACCGCTGGGGAAATAATCCAGTTGTTGTTTTATGCAACAAGAACTGCAGCAAATATATTATTTATAATAAGTAATATCAGTTACTGCAGATCATACTTCTATTAAATTAATAAGAAAGACACAAGTTCTTTTAGAAAACAAGATGTGGAAAGAAATATCGGAAGTAAGTAGAGGCGATTCGGCTACCATTCCAGTTGATAATTAATGACACTATCAGCTATACTATAGCTGTCACATGACGGGAGTGCCTCAGTTATTTGGTACAGACTGCCAGATTCTTCGTTTCACACGTCGCAATGTGGCGGAACAAATCATTGTTATTTTTCTTCACACACTCCAAGTAATCCAATCAACTAGCAGTGTGAACAGCTGCAAAGTAAAGTTCCCTGGTGGCAAAGTGAGATGCTGTGCGAGCAGCAGAGGGCTAGCAGCTAGTCTGCAGCGTAAATGTAATAAGACTCCTGGCAGAAGCGAGATGGAATGTGTGTACACCGAGCAGCAAGCTGTTGGCAGCGAGGCTGCAACATGAACGTGCCTTAACGCTCGAACGGGCGTGCAGATCTTCGCAACATGAGCGGGCACTCACCAATGGTGCAGCTATGCAATCAACGACACTAGGGCAAAAATGAAACTGGAGCCATATTTAAACTAAATACTTTGCAGATGCAAAACTACTTCATTATTAGCTCCTTACCGCCCACTGCATGGCATAATAAGCAAATCTACTTACTACTTAGTACATCATTATGTGTAACACAGCAGGTAAATTTATTAATAATTTCTAATAATATTATAAATGTGAAATTTTGTTTGTTTGTTACGATTTCGGCAGAAACTAGTGGCTGAATTTGGATGAAATCTTGCACACAGTTAGAATTCAGCCTGGGTAGGACATAGAATATTTTCATACCAATAAAAAAATCCTTTGGGATAACTTTCAATGTCGGTTCATACTAGATGAAGGAAGTCGCAGGCAGAAGCTAGTAAGAAATAAACAACGAAGAAATATTACTCAGCCACGAAAACATGGCCGCTTGCCACGCAGCACACTAGCAACAGTGAAGTTCGCGGTGGCATGGAGTTGTGGGGAGGCGAGCTATTCTCAGTGCCGGCAACTCACTCTCGCCAAACTAGAACCCTGTGAACTCAGTGCGCCGTACCGATCAGCCCGACTTCGTTTAGTGCTACGATTTCCGATCGGTAATTGTCAGTAAATGTCGGAGGCAGGGGCTATGTTTTTGTGGATTACAGTTAATAATATAAGTAAACAATAAAACAGAGTAGACAATTTTATTTTAACTGTTTGTTTTACAATCTTTTTCTCGCTTTAGTTTTTGCAAAATCATCTATAAGTACCGTAGCGGCATTGTTCTCGACTGCTATGAGGGTCAAATGTCAGTGTCGAGCATGACCCATACTATTCCTTGAATAAGTTTTGATTATTCTTAATTTGCTGAACGATCTTTCAGCTGTTGCAGAAGTGACAGGTGTTATATAAAATAGTAAAATTATGGTAAATACTTCCGTAATGTCAGATTCTAGCCTTGCATATTTAGTTACAATTTCTTACATAACTTATGAACAGTCCATGTCAATTTAGGTACTTAGGTAGAACAAGATGATAAGTGTTAATAAATTGAAGTGAAAAATTAGGCCTATTATATTAAAATACTTAGTTTGGAATTGATCACATTTTTGTAATAAAGTTGCTTCATCTACAGTACACAAAAATTATGGCGTTACGAAATTAAAATATTTGACAGACTGCACTCATGCCAGTAAAATGTGTATTTAACTGAGATATTATTGTGTCTAGTACATTTATAAAGATAGTAACTTCAAATATTTCGTTCCTGTTTCGAAATCAGTGGTCAGAAGCTACAATTTTTCGTGAAAATAGCAATCTATGTCTAATTTTTTGTGCAGTTTCCCTGGCTTTGCACTTGAATGATTCGAAATATTTTCTATAAAACATGTGCTAAAGGTCTACCTGCCTTTTCGAACCTGATATCGCGTTTTTATAAAATTGTGGATGCATAATTGATGTCATTCACTATTTGGTGTATGGAGTCACAAAGGAATGCTAACTCGAAATTTAGCATATTTGTTCTGATACCGTCTGCTTCGCTACGCTCATTTTTTCTGTAACTTCAGTACTGTTTCTAATAATGCCTTGATTACATCATAAAAACGAAGTTTTATTGCAGATATCGTATTAACTTTACTAGATCATCTAGTCGTATTTAATTTTTTTAGAGTAGTTTTTGATTCGCCAATGACTTTTGACTGTAGATCCAAACGCTTAATGCTATTCCCGGAAAAATTATATAAGAATTGCATTGTTATGAATAAAATCTGTACTCCCACACAACTGTTAACGGCATCATTTATCACTAAATTCAATTTATAACTGGCGCAATGTACATAATCTGTATTTGGCTGAATATTTTAAATCTGTTTTTGTAAAATATTATAAACACCACTCATAAAACTGGCCTCATCATAACCTTGACACTTATTAAAATCAATATTTTTGTAAATAAGCAATTCCTTGCCATTCATTCTTGGTTCGCAAAGGCTGGAAGCCATGGCAACACCATCTTCAACCGACAACACCCGAACGGCGGCAGGGTACACGTCTTAGCGGACAAGCAATACACCCAGTTATATTTGTGTTTGGCAGGCAGGAGAATCTTTTGTGACTTTAGCTCATGCCGTTCAAGGTTTGTTGATCAGGATCCAAAAGTTAAAAGTCGAAAATTCTTGATTCAACTAAGATATTATACAACTTTTTCTAACGTCGTTCATGGAGGCTGAGGGCCCTCTTGAGGTTGGGGGCTTTGGAGCACTGCCCCACTTAGTGCTGTGGTGGCTATACTACTGGACACGCACTGTACTTTGTACATATGTGAAGAATAGCTCTCCTCATATTAACAGTGGAAACATGTAAGACCATAATCGTAGTTTAATCTTAGTTTAATTAAACAACGATAAAATAAAATTATGTAATATGCACTAAAGCACCACTTCATTAAACAATAATGAAATAAATTTTCATTGCATCACTCATTTTCCATGGACAGGTGTTAACCCACAGTAAAGGTCCACCCAAGGCATTAAAGAGCGCATTTGAATCAGAACCCAACCAACTGCTTATTTGAGTATTCATTATCTCATAGACAACTGACTCATTGTGGAATTGTGCTGCTAAATCGTAATGTGGGTCATTTCTTGCATGGACTGCAAATTTTTTCTGACCTAGCTCACTGTTTATGTTACTGCTGCACACTTGGATGCATGACAACACAATTTATCACTGTGTTAGCTGAAGCAATAGGGAAGGAATAGGTATGGGCTTGCCATTGTGAAACAACAACAGAACAGCTCAAAACAATTTTATTTGTGTTGGGCACACTTTATGTGTAGGTGCGCCTGCTCTAGGGTTACAGTGCTTACAGGGAGTCTTCTTGCATTTACATTGCAGAGTCAGTGCTGGCACCTCACAGGCTCTGGAGGGATCTCACTTCTCGCTGGGAACATATACCCTGTGGCTGTTCACATTGGTAGTTGAGTGCAGTGTGTGAGGTAAAAGCAATGTTCTATGCATCATCTGCAAACAATAATGGTGGTTCATTTGCGCCTAAAATGTAGTTATTGACAACAAGAAAGGAGAAGAGGCATGAATGCATCCACTCAACAGACACTTTAACCAGTTGTGACAACAGCTCAAAAATTATTCAAAAAAAATTTCAGACAGTAATAAATGTTGTAACAAATTTTTCATTTTACTTTAGGTACTATTGAACGAGAATTGTTTCAGATATGGAAATTCTACTCAGAAATATTAATTTAATTTCTGTTGAAGAACAATTCGTAGCCCTACTCACTCAGAGGTGACGGTATTCTAATGTACACAGGAAGTAATTTCCAAAAATTATTACTCTTAATGTCATCCATCATGAAGCAGCTATGAGATCTGTATGCCGCTCCTCCAAGATACCTTTGTGCCCTAACCTGGCTGAAATAATTGCTATAGTTATCATAACCTCACTCTCTCAGTGTGGTGGTCTGCCTGAATAGCTGAGTGGTAACGTGTTTGCCTACTATGCAGTGAGCTCAGGTTCGATTCCCAGCCAGGTTGGAGATTTTCTCCGTTCGTGAACTGGGTGTTGTGTTTCATCATCATCATCACTGATGCACAAATCACTTAATGTTGTATCATCTAAAATAATACTTGCAATGCGGCAGCCAAACTTTCCTGGATGGGGCCTCCCAGTCATCAGTGCTACTCAATCATTTTTTTCAGTGTGGTGGTTCGATTGGTAAGATAGTGGAAAAACGTAGTCAGTCAATAAAGGAGATTGCTTACAAAACCCAGACATGAGCCATCCTAGAATATTGTTGAAGTGTGTGGATCCATACCAAATTGGAAATTGTTACAAAAATAAATTGTACAGAATTGAACCTATCTTGGATGGTATTGACTAACAAACACATTTTGTTTTTTATTCAACAGTTTTATTTGCTCTTACATTGGTTTAATCAATGTTTTGTCTTTATTCTAACTTTTGTGAACTAAGTCATAAATACGTAAAGGAAAATGAATAAAAATATAAGGGCATGGTTTTCCCTTAAAACCTAATTGGTTCTAAATCAAAATGTAATTTCATTTCTTGATTTTCCTTATATTTTTAACATTACACCTATGACGTGAAGAAGTTCAACCCCAGCATGCACAATAGTCCAATCATAAAGTATAGATATGATGCAGTATTTGTTTGGGGGCACAATGATAAGTTGGGCTAGAATTGACACTTGCATGTCATTTGCGGAATAACAGACAACATAACATATGTACTGATATTGAAGATAAATGAGTGCAAGTGTGAAAAGACAAAATTTGCAATGGAAGCAGTAGTTCATGAGGTAAATCTACCACAACCCTACATGTAGTGAGTTATGCAGTGTACTAGATGAAACCAAACTCCACTGACAAAATTTCGGAGTTATTCATAGATATTTTCTAAGGACTGCATTGAGAGGAAGGTGACAACTGAGTATGACCCATCACATATTCCCATTAACACCCATTTGTTTGGAAGGAAATTTTCCAAAGTAATTAGGAGGAGAAATGATGGAAATAACTTCAGGAGACACATGCATTTAATGAAACACTGAAGTGTTGGTGAATTATACTGTGCAGTAGCACTTGCAACAGATTGTGTTACTGGCACCTGTACATCAAAGCTGCATACTGTGATTTTATAGACTATTTACTCAATTATAGTGTAAATATGAGTCAGTGAGAACAATGCATAAATCCCTGTACTCAGCAATGGTTGACTCTATAAGTGGGGAATCTACAGAAGTGGAATCTAATGACAGAATATCCCTGTATGTTGTTCCTCCTATGATCAAGCTCTCCACTCTCTCCGCACTCCCTATTACTACTGAATCCACGTTAATTTATCCAAGACTCCATTGGGAGAGGAAGCAGCGGAGTTATTCTAGTTAGAAAATGATATAAACTTTCGATACTGATGTTCTACACCATAGATGGAAGCATTAACCACCAAAAATAGCAGGAGTCAACAGCTGGATATGGTTAAACCATACTCTGGCTCCAGATTCTTTCTTAGGGATCTTAAGGAAGTGTACTTCATCGTCCATGAAAGAACTGTGCCTATTAGACTGACATTTCCTACAAGTATGTGTTCATCAGCCTGAGACCTCTACCAGGCTTCTTTAGTAATAGAGTGCTGCTTTTTTCGTCATAGAATTGTGGGATAGCTACAACAATGATCCACATAGTTTACATTCAAATAACTAAAACTATAGGGAGACAAAGCATAATCCATAATGTTCTCTAGATCATCATTGCCTGTCAAGGTGTAGTTCTACACTGTGAGAGGGCTTTCTTGGGATACTATAAGACTAGAGCATTGGAAGTGCTGTATACATATACCCTTTACACTCGGAAGAAGCTAATCGTCAACCATTTCCACTTATAGCAACAGTGTATTTGTTACAACACACAAATTGTTACATGTTAAAACCATAGGATGGCTACAGGAGCATGCTGTCTGGCTGCTACCTTGAAGCGGACAGTGTGTAATGACTGTGGCTGGGACACTGTCGAGAGAAAGCGGCAGAAGCACTGCTGATCTACCCCACAACACTGTTGTCAGACGATATTGCAGGTACGGGTGATGTGCGATGGTCCTCAGCTTGACCATTTCCTGCACTAAACTAATGTATTACAACAATGTTTGAATAATGAAATGTTATAAATATTTGGTCACAGATCATTTGCAATAAACGTAGGTAATAGTTCGTTCATAAATAAGTAAGCCAGCATTCTTGTGAAAGTGCTCTCACGTTAAACGACAACAAATTGCGCTAAACATTGTTCAAACAATTACTTCTAATTGTGTGACCACTGTCCAAATTCCCAACACTGGAATTTATTCACTTCCTGTTAATCGCTATATCTCTGCATCTAGGACGGTGCCTTACTGGTCGCTTCTGCTGGATTGTGCATGAGGCCTTTGGCAGACTTCGGGCTGTCTGCCGGCACTTAACCTCACACGCAAATTCACCTAACCTCATACCAATTGCATGTGGCTAAATAACTTGTGTAAATACGTGCAAAATTAAATGGTGTAATTTATGAGGGATGGTAATGCACTTTGATAATACAGTGTGTGACTGAACTGCTGTGAAATCACAACTCAACATTTACTGTAAGCTCTTCCAGCTCCCATTGCTTTATCCTATAATTTCATCAATTTTCCTCAAATACTCATGGATCCACTCAAAGATATACGTAAAAGAAATTTGATTTTAAACGTTTAACTGTTACTTCAGTGTATTATTCTAATAAAAATACATAGATGTACCACAATAAAGAATTAGCACACCATGATAAGTTAACAAACAGTTTCTGCAGCGCATTATTTAATAAGCAAATACACATTCACTAACTACGAAGTCTATGATCTCCCTGGTTTAATAGTGTGAGATATCATGATAGGGCTTTTTAGTTAAAGAAACTAGTCACAGAAATATTAGCTGCCATGGAGGAGACCACTTAGTCACTGAACAGCGAGCGACATTGCCAGACCATGACAGGAACAATAAAGATGTAATTATTATACTGTATATATATTAAAAAAACATTCACAGCAACCAGCAAACACAGCTGCCACAGCAGCGCATCTCATGAGGTGTCTGCACACACTTTGTAGGTGGCGAGGGTGTAGTGGCGCTGCCGCAATTTCCATAAATGGGTTCGCGAACGAGGGGCCTTTGCTTGGTTGCACAGAACTCCCGATGTAGAACTTTGATGTCTGTTATACCACTTTAAAAAGATCACGAATTGAGATGGAAAATGTTTTCCTAGCACTTATTTATAATACCCATGTCACATGTGTTAGCGATGTCCTCCTAGTTTATCTTTAAATAAAACCATAGACACATAGAGAATAATCCCAATAGACACTGAAAACGTGTAAGGTAGATTTCCACCAATAAATTGTCCAGAATATACCGACAGTCCCTCTACTTAGGAGAGAATTACCATTTCAAGTTACCCATTCAAACTAATTTAAAAAAAGGTTATCGTCTGTACAGCACAAACATATTATGTTCTCCAAAATACATCTTGTGACGTGACTGTTTCGGAAAAATACATGAAAATGTAGCTAATAAGCAGGTTTACTGACACTCACACTTTAGGGTCATTGCTGGGATTCTTTAAAATGTAGTTTTAACAGAATATTTGGTAATGATAGTAGTACCACACCGCAATACTCTACTTAGTAAAGGGGCTGTCAGGAGTGTTGTAGACGATGTCTCGGTGGAAATCTGTGTTACATATTTGCAGTGTCTACAGGGAGAATTCTCTATATGCCTACAGTTTTATTTATAAACCTAAAAACAAGGAGGAAATTGATAAAACAGACGACATGGGTATTGTATGTGCTATACTTTCGCTGGGGAGACATTTGTCTGTGTCAATCCAGGATCTGTTTAAAGTGATATAACATACATCAAAAGTCTATATCGAGACAGATAGTACCTCACTTGCTTCTTAGGAGTGACAGATTGAATAGGTGCATCACATTTCTGTGGTCCACTGCAAAACATGATTGGAAGTTTCAGCATGAAATATGTGGTTCATCCATTCACTATTAAGTATACGTTTTGGTAGAGTAAGAAAAAGGCTTTATAGACTCCATACATCTACATCTACATCTATACTCCGCGAGCCACCTTACGGTGTGTGGCGGAGGGTACTTATTGTACCACTATCTGATCCCCCCTTCCCTGTTCCATTCACGAATTGTGCGTGGGAAGAACGACTGCTTGTAAGTCTCCGTATTTGCTCTAATTTCTCGGATCTTTTCGTTGTGATCATTACGCGAGATATATGTGGGCGGTAGTAATATGTTGCCCATCTCTTCCCGGAATGTGCTCTCTCGTAATTTCGATAATAAACCTCTCCGTATTGCGTAACGCCTTTCTTGAAGTGTCCGCCACTGGAGCTTGTTCAGCATCTCCGTAACGCTCTCGCGCTGACTAAATGTCCCCATGACGAATCGCGCTGCTTTTCGCTGGATCATGTCTATCTCTTCTATTAATCCAACCTGGTAAGGGTCCCATACTGATGAGCAATACTCAAGAATCGGACGAACAAGCGTTTTGTAAGCTACTTCTTTCGTCGATGAGTCACATTTTCTTAGAATTCTTCCTATGAATCTCAACCTGGCGCCTGCTTTTCCCACTATTTGTTTTATGTGATCATTCCACTTCAGATCGCTCCGGATAGTAACTCCTAAGTATTTTACGGTCGTTACCGCTTCCAATGATTTACCACCTATGGCATAATCGTACTGGAATGTATTTCTGCCCCTATGTATGCGCATTATATTACATTTATCTACGTTTAGGGAAAGCTGCCAGCTGTCGCACCATGCATTAATCCTCTGCAGGTCCTCCTGGAGTACGTACGAGTCTTCTGATGTTGCTACTTTCTTGTAGACAACTATGTCATCTGCAAATAGCCTCACGGAGCTACCGATGTTGTCAACTAAGTCATTTATGTATATTGTAAACAATAAAGGTCCTATCACGCTTCCCTGCGGTACTCCCGAAATTACCTCTACATCTGCAGATTTTGAACCGTTAAGAATGACATGTTGTGTTCTTTCTTCTAGGAAATCCTGAATCCAATCACAAACCTGGTCCGATATTCCGTAAGCTCGTATTTTTTTCACTAAACGTAAGTGCGGAACCGTATCAAATGCCTTCCTGAAGTCCAGGAATACGGCATCAATCTGCTCGCCAGTGTCTACGGCACTGTGAATTTCTTGGGCAAATAGGGCGAGCTGAGTTTCACATGATCTCTGTTTGCGGAATCCATGTTGGTTATGATAAAGGAGATTTGTATTATCTAAGAACGTCATAATACGAGAACACAAAACATGTTCCATTATTCTACAACAGATTGACGTAAGCGAAATAGGCCTATAATTATTCGCATCTGATTTATGACCCTTCTTGAAAATGGGAACGACCTGCGCTTTCTTCCAGTCGCTAGGTACTTTACGTTCTTCCAGCGATCTACGATAAATTGCTGATAGAAAGGGGGCACGTTCTTTAGCATAATCACTGTAGAATCTTAAGGGTATCTCGTCTGGTCCGGATGCTTTTCCGCTACTAAGTGATAGCAGTTGTTTTTCAATTCCGATATCGTTTATTTCAATATTTTCCATTTTGGCGTCCGTGCGACGGCTGAAGTCAGGGACCGTGTTACGATTTTCCGCAGTGAAACAGTTTCGGAACACTGAATTCAGTATTTCTGCCTTTCTTCGGTCGTCCTCTGTTTCGGTGCCATCGTGGTCAACGAGTGACTGAATAGGGGATTTAGATCCGCTTACTGATTTTACATATGACCAAAACTTTTTAGGGTTCTTGTTTAGATTGTTTGCCAATGTTTTATGTTCGAATTCGTTGAATGCTTCTCTCATTGCTCTCTTTACGCTCTTTTTCGCTTCGTTCAGCTTTTCCTTATCAGCTATGATTCGACTACTCTTAAACCTATGATGAAGCTTTCTTTGTTTCCGTAGTACCTTTCGTACATGATTGTTATACCACGGTGGATCTTTCCCCTCGCTTTGGACCTTAGTCGGTACGAACTTATCTAAGGCGTACTGGACGATGTTTCTGAATTTTTTCCATTTTTGTTCCACATCCTCTTCCTCAGTTGAGATGCTCGTCTTACTTCTACTTAAAATGATATAAAAGTCATCGATGGTAGGGCAACTACTTCCAACATTAACGCTTGGTCAGAGTTACCTTGTCTTTTGCTTTAATTCTTCTATATACATTTGCAGGGATGGGGTGTGCTGTTTGTTTGGGAGTGACATGTCATATTTTAAAGAAATCAGGGCCGATACTTTAATAAATATAAACCTCTAAATTTCCTGACTACATATCCATTTTGGTATATAGAATAATGCAATGCATACAAACAACCACATGCATGTTGCTTGTCATTGTTGGGGATCCACTCTTGCACACTACTCCTGTCCCTGGGGTATCCATGATGCAGCACACACACAATAGTGTAATTGGGCTATGAGTTTAGAACTGGATTTTAAGTATAATCAAATTCATAACATATGATTGGAAGATCATAAGACCATTAGAGCTGCCATAGTACAGGGTTTATCATAAAGAATCATCCGATTTGGCACATCTGTATTTCTGAAACTAATAAACATGTACAATGAGTTTTGTTTTTTGATGAACAGGAAACTCAAAAAAAATTTCCCATACCTTTTCATAGGTATTCAGCATGCCTCCCTTGAGATGCAGGCATATGTCAATGTGGCATTCAGATTGTTCCCAACCTGCAGCGATCATGTATTGAGTTACAGCTTCCACAGCTGCTGTTATGGGATGTCTCAGTACATTCACTGCTGTTGGTAATGGAAGCATATAAAGAGAGTCTTTTATAAACCCCCACACAAGAAATAATCAGTAATCCTTCGATTTCAAAATTTCTGTACTTCCAGATGTCAGTGTGGCAGTGTCCCATCCTGTTGGTAAATGAAGTCGTTCGAATCAGTCTCCACCTGTCGGAAAAGAAAGTTAGCAAGCATATCGAGATATACGCTTCCTGCACCACTGTTCTCAGCAAAGAAAAATGGACCATACACCTTTTCCTGTCAAACTGCACAAAATATGTTAAATTTTGGAGAGCCCCTCTCAAGTTGTACAACTTAATGTGGTTGATCCATACCCCATATTCTCACATTATGATGGTTCAACTTTCCGTTTAAATGGGATGTTGCCTTGTCACTAAACATTAAGCATGGAAGAAAACTGTCATCCTCCATCTTGCCAAGGACGAAATTACAGAACTCTACACATTGTTGTTCGTCACCTTCAAGAAGAGCTTGGTCAAGCTGAATTTTATATGGTTTCATGTGTAAACATCAATGCAACACACGCCAGATGGACAAAGGGTGCTTATTGAGCTGTCAAACTGCACAGCTAACCAATTTCTGTGAACTCCTTGTTTGCCATCGTCTAATACTATGTACTGTAGGAAGATCCACACCATACCTAGTACAAAAGTCACGCTGAACAGTTATCACTGACCTGCACTGCGTAAAACGTAAACACAAAACGCTTTCTGTTGTCCCGACATCATTTTTACTAGAACTGAAGTGTGTGAACACTGCTGCCACCTAGTGGGAACTCGAGAGTTTGCTCTTTCCACGAGTATATTGTTTACACACATATCTCAAATAACATAATAGTTATGATTTTTTAAAAATTGGATGATTCTGTTTGATACTCCCTGCATTATTTAAATTAAAGGTTTCTTTGATCACTGCTGCGCAGAACTATAAATCTAACTCCACCTACATTCTCGCCATTATATTAGACTGTTGTCATTGAGATATAAACAAATATTTTCTTCTTCTCGATTTCTGAAAAAAAGAACACAGTTACCCTATTGTTATCAGCAGTTATATTTATGTAATTGCTACACTGCAATTTTGGCAATCATTTGACAGGGAAGAGAGTCTTTATGTAGATTTTCTGTCAATAATATTGTGAGGATATGTTTAAAGAGAATAGTTACATTATCTGTAACTGTGTGTCTTTTTATTCATCTTAAAAACGTGGCAATGTATTGAATAGGCTGTGGCAGGTCACTATTAAAGAAATTACTTTGTTTTTATTGCAGCAGATGGGAGAAGTGTAATCTCTCCCCACTGAATCCAATAGGAGTTACTGTCTGTCGAATAGCATGTGGGAAAAGGTATGAATAATGCACATTTGCAGGTCGCCTGTAGAACTTAAGAACAATGTATTTTTTGGTAGGGATGAAGTTCATCCAATGCAAAAGCAGGCAGTGGCGAAACACCATTGGAGTGGAGAGTTTTTTCGGGTGGCACGCTCAAGTAAGCGGTACTGACACTTTTGATGTTCATTCTGAAAGAAGGCAGACCTGCTTGTGGCAGCGCGCATGATTCGGTCGTTTTGGTGATTGATTCTGGGTGGGGAATGGCCGCTACAATACTCTAACTTTGTCTGCTTGCATAAATGAATTTATTATAACCAGAGTATGAGTTTCTACTCGTTATCTCGCATGTGTTAATTTGTAAATCGTCATATTGAACTCTGAACTGTATTGCGCTGGTAAATAGTTTGTGTATTGTGATCACGAAATGAACTTAGTTTTTACATATCTCGTATGACTATTTAGCGTTGGGATTTATTACTGTTCTCGTAAAGCTCTCAACGCAACTTTACTGCATTTGATAAGGGTGCTTTCTTTCTGTATTTTGATGGGATATCAAAGGGCCACTTTCTGGTTATTTGAGCCTTATCGTCCTGGATAAACAATATTCATTATAATTCTCTATCGCCTACATCAATTACAGCCATTAGAATTTAATCTTTTTTATTAGTTATTCATTAATCTTTCATTTTATATACCTCTTTATTTCAATAATTCGCAATTTCAGCCAATGCACAGACTATCTGACTGCAAGGTAATATGATCAGTTACTATTTTCAGCGAGTTAGCTGCTGGGCAGGAAGGAAGACATGCTCTAATTGACCATATGAGTACGTTGAGCTATTCTTTTTCAATAGAGCCTGCACTGTTCAGCTACCCAAGCTGTGAGCAAATCAGGTAAAGACACAATTGCTTTGCTTGTATGGACTTTTGATTAGAGAGCAACTACTCAGCAGAATACTGCTAGGTAATATTGCAACCACCTTCTGCGGGTTGTGTGGTGGCGTGATTTTATTATAGTAATTTGGTCACATATCGTAATATCATCTCTCTCTCTTTCTCTCTCTCTCTCTCTCTCTCTCCAACTCATTTTGCAGAGAGCTGTAGCTATATAAAAGTTTTGGTGGCTGGTTGGGGAGATATAATAAGAATTTGCTATTAAATATGATGATGATTATTATTATTATTTACTTACAATGTTACAAATTTACAATCATTGTGTTCTACAGTACTATGGTAATAATTGCTTTCTATAGGCCTTAAATTAGGGGTGAATCATGTGCAACCCTATAGTAGTGAAAACATACACTATGTAATCAGAAGTATCTGGACACCCCCAAAAACATCCGTTTTTCATGTTATGTGCATTATGCTGCCACCTACTGCCAGGCGCTCCATATAGCAATCTCAGTAGTCATTAGACATTGTGAGAGAGTAGAATAGGGTACTACACGGAACTTATGGGCTTCGAACGTAGTCAGGTGACCGGGTATCACTTGTGTCATACGTCTGTACGCTGGATTTCCACACTCCTAAACATCCCTAGGTCCACTGTTTCCGATGTGATAGTGATATGGATACATAACATGTATAGCACAAAAGTGTACAAGCCGACCTCGTCTGTTGACTGACAAGAGACCGCCGACAGTAGAAGACAGTCGTAATGTGTGATAGGCAGACATCTATTCAGACCATCTAACAGGAATTCCAACCTGCACCAGGATCCTCTGCAAGTACTGTGACAGTTAGGTAGGAGGTGAGAAAACTTGGATTTCATGGTCAAGCGGCTGCTCATAAGCCACAAATCACGACAGTAAATGCCAAGCGACGCCTCGCTTGGTGTAAGCAGCATAAACAATGAACGATTGAACAGTGGAAAAAGTTTTGTGGAGTGACGAATCACGATACACAATGTGGCGATCCGATGGCAGCATGTGGATATGGCGAATGCCCGGTGAACGTCATCTGCCAGCGTGAATAGTGCCAAAGGAAAATTCGGAACCGGTGTTGTTATGGTGTGGTCGTATTTTTCATGGAGGGAGCTTGTACCCCTTGTTGTTTTGCATGGCACTATCACAGCACAGGCCTGCATCGATGTTTTAAGCACCTTCTTGCTTCTCACTGTTGAAGAGCAATTCGGGGATGGCGATTGCTTCTTTCAACATGATTCATAATGCACGGCCTGTAGCGGAGTGGTTACACGACAATCACATCCCTGTAATGGACTGTCCTGCACAGAGTCCTAACCTGAATCCTACAGAACACCTTTGGGATGTTTCGGAACGCGAACTTCTTGCCAGGCCTCACCGACCAACATCGATACATCTCCTCAGTGCAGCAATCCGTGAAGAACTGGCTGCTATTCCCCAAGAAACCTGACTGAACATATATCTGCGAGAGTCGAAACTGTCATCAATGCTAAAGGTGGTCCAACACCATATTGAATTCCAGCATTACCGATGGAGGGCGCCACGAACTTGTAAGTCATTTTGAGCCAGATGTCCGGATACTTTTGAGCACATAATGTAAACGAGTATTCCCAGTGGTAGCTGGCGATCATGTGCTAATATGCTACAGCACATATTGAACTAAAATTGTGCTAGTTTTCTTCGAATGGTTCTGGTATGCAAATAAAATGGACGAGAACGTGTTTTGCAGCGCTCTCTCTGTGATAACTAGAAACCAGTGTTGAGTGCTGAAATGTTCAACCATGCTACAGCCAACTCAGAGAACGGATATTGCTGTTTGTTTATGACTGCTAATGTCCTCATATGACGTCATCCCTGCTGACACTTATGGTGCTATGTTTCTCGCAGCATCCGGTAAGTACTTTTTTTGTGTTGAAGCATCTCTATATGCGATGCTTCATTGACTTTCACGGCTGACACCCATTTTTACATTTCAGAACAGCATCGCAACCGTGTCGCTGTTCCTATAAATTCAAACTGAGATAAAGATTATGAGCTGCATGATATATGTGGTAGCCATAGTGCTATTTCAATACTAATTTACCATATCTAAATTGTATTTAACATCTAAATAATTTTCCACGTTGGTTAGATACATATTAAAAGTTTAATTTGATACAGGAAAGCGATCATCAGATATCTTCACTGTCACCCTATGTTTTCCTTGCTCCATCCCACTGGTTGTCTACGTGAAAGTGTGTTTGTCGTCTGGTGTAGCGTCTATATGTCTTTGGGCTTAGAGTAAGTTTATCTGAATGTAGGAACAGCTTAGCCAAATTTTGTGTGTTGAAAAGGAGAACTCTTCTGAGTCAGAGAGACACCGGTGATCAATGACCCGTCGCTTTTTGTATATTGTGATGTGAATTTACATTGGGATTTCTAGATTCACCACCTGAATTGACCTCATTTCTCCAGGAGTATCAGTTTATGACTGAAGATATTAGTGGTGAAAAGAAGATCATTGAGGACGCGCTTTCACGTGCTCCAGTCGGTATGGTACAAGGGGGTGAAGAAAGCCTACGAGAAAACAATTTCAGTATGTTATATATCAATATCGTAGCTGAGAGAACTTATTAACGGGGTCGCTGCAGATCATAGCCTGTAAACAGGAGAAGGATGTGGTATTGCACGGCATGAAGGAAGAGTGGCGGGATAAAGAGTCAGCCAGTGATCCGACAATTTTATTTGATTAAGGACAACGTCCTTTTCCACTGACGAAACTTAGAGGAATCATGGCAGCTTCTGGTGGTACCATAAAGGCTCATGAAAAAGCTAGTGTGGTATATTAACCTTAGCTATGGCTACTTTGGAGTCAGGAACTGTTTTGAAAAATTACAGAAGCATGCTACTTTAATGAGATGTTGTGGAGAATAAATAGGGTCATTAGGTTATGCAAGCCTTGTCAAAAGGCTTAAGCCTTCGGCTGTGTAATGCATCGCATCCATATACCCAATTATACAAACAAAATTATGTGAGATTGCCATGGTCGATCTATTGAGCCCAGTAGCATGGACGAGATCGGGTTTTGACTATGTATATGTGGAGGTGGAGCCGACATCCAGATTTTTTTCTCCATTGAGGAAGACCACAGGGAAGGCAGTCGCAGCGGTATTCGTGAATGGGCTCTTATGAGAAGAAGACTACACAAGTCAGATGAGGCATTGGTCATGGGCTTTACAGAGAGGGGAAAATAAAGCCAATGTTTATATCATTGTACCACCACTGTGAATCCTTCTGAATACCTGATGAGGGAAATTGTCAAGCTTAGTATTTTATAATATCACAGGAGCACAATATGTGGGACACCCACCTTAGGTCTTTCTAGGATTTACCAATGAGCTACCAAATGCATCAACTCTGTTACTGCCAGTGTTGGTATTCAAGAACAAAGAGCTGCCCAGGAAAATAAAAGAAATTGTGCCCTGGGCAACTTAACCAAGGTTGCAGCTTAAGGCAGTCCTCAATAATGTATTTCAAAACATTGTGCAGGCAGTGGAAAAGAGAAAAAAGGCATACAAAAAAGGAATAAGGAAGACTGAATTTCGTATTGGAGAAAAAGTCTTAGATAGTCACATAGATTATCTAACAATAAATCTAAATTGTGTAAAAAGTTTTTCAGATTGTGTGATGGGCTATACAGGAAACGACGGATTCCTCACACAAACACACTCAAAATGGAAAGGTCTTCACCATATCGCAAATGTCAAGATTTTCATTGAGTAATTGAGACGCTGATGACTGGTCGTATGGTGTCGCTTCTTCTTGTAATCTTGCAATGTCTACTCCATATCGTTTGTATATATGACACTGAATTTTTACAGTGAATCTGTAAGTTGTATTTCATGTAATTGACTCCTGATATTGAGGGAGTGGTAAAAAGCACGAGAGTTTGTGTTGTGTGTCAAAGCAATATATTAGGTTGATTCAGTTGTCATGTTTTAATATGAACAGGAGAGTGAGGAATGATAATCGTTGTCCTACTGGTCGTATAATGTATTAGTGATAAGTAAGTAATCCAAGATTTACTTTTTCGTGTTCGGAACGATCATTACTAAACCCCATGCATAACAGCTGTGGTGAAAAGACTTGGCTGGAAAGAAAACCCTTAATGCAGTTTTTACGAGATCGGTAACCCTGCAGGTGAAGTGTGCCAGGTTGAGCATAAGGTCCCAATATCGATTCCACATCATCTGTATGAAGTAATTATATCATTAGTAGAACTAGCTTTAGAATAGGTTTGTGCTACTTACTGTGTGTAGTAGCTTAACAGATGGCAAGCATGGCTCTTCACCTCAGAGGCATGCTGATCAATTTCTGTATACTTCCTGGATGCACTAACGTCGCCTGTCTTCCTCACAACAGCCAGTGAAGCAGTGGGCGGACGTAGATACGAGGGAAAGGTCATCAGAGAAGAAGTTGGAATGATGAAATGGCTAATGTAACAGCTGGATAGTAAAAATCAGTGGTAGCAGCGTCATCGAGTCCCATTGTCCTCCAAGTAGCCCCTTTGAGAATCGACCCTTTCTCCAGGCCCACTTGTGTAGTGTAAATGACAAGTGAAATATTCAGTACAGAAAGTAAAATCAACTAGCCTGAGTATGTGTGTTACATTCAGCAACTATTAGTCTATTCATTTAACACAATCAGTAAATTTTGTATAATGTTTTTAAAATAGGATCAATTTCAGGATTTTGGTAAAGAAAAGATACTTAACTGAATTATCGTCCTCAAGTAAGTCATTAATTTTTAAGGATCATTGAAGAATATGTTTTAAGTTGTGTCAATTCTGAATTTCTGTAAAATGAAGAACACAAGTTGTCACACTATACAATACAGTATAGTAGTCCACATTTCTTTTTATTGCGTATGTATTTTATGGAATGTTATGCTAGCAAGAGAATGGTAGTAAAGTTTTTTGCTATTTTTCATGACCTGGTTTTATTAACAAAAGGATCTCTCTAAAAGTAGGGAGTGAAGGTTGAGAAATGAATTGTAAGTCACCACTCCCTAGTCACGAAAAGAAATCAGATGGTTGCAAAATCAGGTAGTTTGTTAGGTTCATGCTTTTCACTATAATTACATTAGATTACCACTGTTTTTGAACGGAAGCCATACTGTATAAGCTGAGTGATGTTCTTTCTTATGTATCATGTATTGTACAATCGATAGATTTTATTACTTTTATGATTTTATAAGTATACCACCGGTCGAATGCAGTTCATATTATGCCTGTATATTGATGTTCTTTCTGATGTACCACATATTGTACAACTGATGGATTGTATTACTATTATGATTTTGTAAGTAAACCACTGTTCGAATGCAGTTGGTATGATGCCTATATGTTGATGTTCTTTCTGATGTACCTTATGTTGTTGTACGGTAGCCCTATTTTGGTAATTATTATGATTTTAATTATGTTTCTGTGGCATTTTGATGGTTAATTGTTCGTTAATGATGGTTTTGTTCGTGTACCAAGTGAATTTTTCCTGGCCGACAGAGAGACTAAATTAATCTTCACACTTACAAAAAGACCACAGCTAAACTAAGAATTTGGACATTAGAGATTAATTGTAATATAAATTAGTTTTGGAGTTTGGATACATTTTGTCTGCTTAATAAATTTGTTATTTTCTCTGTTGATTCATTGGTTATGCTATTGAGCATTAGTAGAAAACTGCTTGCTAATGTCCTTCCATAACAACGCCACTCCCTACTCATTTTTCTGTCGGAGGCATGGTGTTATGAAGTGTCTGTATGTAAGTCGCTTCATTGACTTTCAGAATTGGTACCCACTTTTACATTTCTAAACAGCATGAGTTATGTGTTGATCCTCCTATAAATTCAAAGGAAGAGAAAGGAAATCAGCTGGGTGAGATATCTGGCAGCTATTGTGATATTTCAATACTAAATTATCATATCTGACGTTCATTTCATATCTAAATCATTTCCACATTAGCTAGATACATATTAAGCATTTCATTTGGTACAGAGAAGCAATCATCTTATATATGCGATGTCACCCTATGTTTTCCTTGCTCCATCCCTCTGGTTGTCTGTCTGGAAGAGTGTCTGTCGTCTGCTGAAGTATCGATATGTCTTTGGACTTAGGGTAAGTTTCTCTGAATGTAGGAACAGCTTAGCCAACTTCTGCGTGTTGCAAAGGAGAACTCTTCTGAGTCAGAGAGACGCTGGTGATCGATGATCCGTCGCTTTTGGTAAGGTGGCAGAGGTAGAATATGCATATCGTCTGTGCGCCGCTTCCAGCCTGTGGCAGGGACAGTGGCTGAGTAGTGAGCAGCCTCATTGTTCTGGGACTCGTCAAAGAGGTAACATCTAGTTTTAGTTCTTAGTGTTGTAATTTTATGAATGCGTAAGTTTCAGCTTAATTGAGTCTTTAATTCATTTCTTGATAGATTTCAACCATTATAGAATGGGTCCAGACTCCTTGGGTAGGCAGGAACTGAGAATATTTTTGCGATTATAAGAATTTTTAGCAGTGTCTTCATTGTGCTCTGAAACCGCGTGATTGTTGGGCATGAGGCCACATGGATCTATGGGTGGGGCTCGATTCCTGAATAAATCATGTAACTGATTATGAGCGCTGTGTTTGGTTTCAAAGTTCAGTGGTCATATTGAGAAGAGGCCACCATGTTTTGTGCAGATTTGAGTAAGCTCTATTTGTGAGTGATTGGTAGTCGTTACCACTTTTTTTGATTGGGATACTGTGCTTTAATATTCCATACTAGCTATTGCACCAATATTATCAAGTTTTATTGTTTGATTTCGAGATCTTTTGTCGCGAATTTTGTCATATTTTATCGATTTTTCTTTGTTGTGGGTAGCCACTTGGTTATTAGTGATTGTCAGTGGCTCCTAACTTTTGGAAAAATTATTGTTCACAGGGCGTAATTCCAATCCACTCTTCTTAATTGAAATCTCGTGTATGTTGTCTATAAGTTTAGTAATAATTTTTCTTTAAGGTATTCGACCGCTGAGGCTAGTCTTTTTTTTAACCCAATTTATATCTCGTTTCCTTCATCAAATTGTTGAACAACTGCTTTCTCTGTGGTGAATGGTTACTTTGAATGTAATCCACATATTCCACCACACTCCCGATTTTAGATGATCGTGCGATTCGTTCAACTCTCCATATATCAGTGCCAGATTCATCTGAATTGTCAACACCGACCTGCTTTGACGATGAAGTGGTAAAATCAAGCGCAGTTATTCGTGTTTAGAAAAAGTGTATGGGGGATCAGAATGTCTAGATCGCTACACTTCATGCACAACTGTTACATGACAAGGAAAGTGCCTATCATTTTTAGTACTGTACAGACAGCAGCAGAAACTGTATCAGAAGGATCAAGTGAGGAAGGACAAACAAATTTTGAAGACTATAAGATGTCGATATTTAAAAAAAGATGCCCTTTACTTGTTGTTAAGCCAGATGAGCATGCCGTTGAAGGAGAAACGTGTTGCAAGATAGAAAGACGAAAATAAGTTGTTTTTTTCTAAATTTAATATATTACAGCACTCAGGCATATAAGTTTTGCCAGAGTGTTTTATGTTTCCTTAAGTGTGTACATTACAGAGGTATGTGGAGGGTATACAAATAAAATGTGGGATAAGTGACAATATGTTCCACCTATTACAGGAGAAGGTACAGCATTTCTTCGATACTGATAAACTAGTTCATATGTCATTGGATGAAAAGTCTCTAATAGCAAATTTAACATATGACACACACAGTATATTTCTCCCCCTATTTGGCAGTTGCTCGTCCCATTTAGAATAATATAAAGATGGTCATACTTGTGGCAACAGGTAACAATAACTAAAACACAGTAGGACTATGGAACGACAAATGGAGCGTCGATCCCTTTTGCGTGTAGAGGTACATGTCTGTGCTTCTTATGTGTGAATCTGTGTGTTTATATTTCGTTGATATCAACGTGGTAAGCTGCAGTTCTATCCAACGTCACAAGCGTTTCTTCACGAATCTGTTGTTACTTGCCACGGGATTCATGATTTTTATCCCTACTTGCGCGTATTTTAGAATCATTTTTAGAAAGATCTGTGTCTTCTGATATTACACAAACTCTTGGAGGCAAAAAAAAAATTTAAATATTTCTTAAATCACGTAGGAAAGGGATGAAAACAAACGGTGCTTAGGACGCATCTGAAGTTCTCCCTTCTCGCCGCTTCGAGCGCTAGTGTCGTTCCAACTGTCAAACGGTAACAACTAGAGATGGGCAAACTGAAACACATAATGTTTCGAAACAAATGAAACAGTACAACGTAATGTTTCGATACGCTGTTTCGAAACAGTGAAACAGTTTGTGTTGTGTTATCTAATAAACCTACACATTTTATCATCTTGAATGTCTACTGTATAAGTTTGTCCATATAAACACAAATTAGGTGCGAGAGCGCTAATCATATCGCAGAAAGTATGAAACTATCACTTAGGCGTCTTGGCAGTTTCGTATTTCCTGCAGCAAATGCGCTGCTTTCGTGTCGTGTGACTTTCATACTTTTCAATTGGCTGAGGACGGCCATAGCCTAAGACAGAAGAACCACCACGAACGGAACTGGAGGTGGGAGCAAACTGCAGACACAACGGATATGCTACTGGGATTCCCACTTTCCGTTAGTATGGGTAATATACCCATCCTACTAATTTCCATGCACACTAAGGGAATCATTGTGGATAATAGGCACAGTGACTATAGTCTCACAAATAATGTCAAATAATTCGAATAAATAACAAAATATAACAGAAAAAATTTTGTCGTTCAAGGTGTTTCGAACCGTTACTATAAATTCACCATGCTTGCCAACCCTTCCCGTTCACCATTACACTATCAGTGATATGTCAAACAGATTGCTTGCAATTATACCTACATCAAATTTATGTATATGTCTAATAACTGTCACTCTACGCCTATTTTTATTCGAAATATTGTAGGCTTACTTGCGTTTCTTAATATGATTACTGTACATGAACAGAGAAGCGTATGTTAGAAAAAAGTGTAATGTAACTGAATGATTTTCACCTATTTATTATTTTGAATGTGAATAGTATGCGTTGTTTTATTGTTTGGTTAGTGTTTATAAAGCAGATGTTACGCCATTTCGGCATAGGACAGTCAGCTAGAAACGAAGCTTTATTTTCGGACATCTTAAGCTTCGTGCTATTGCTTGTCAAAAAGATTTCGACACTCTTGAAAGTGTTTCACGAAGTGGTATGTTGTGTTTCAGTACCTGTGCCGAGCCCGAAACTCGCCCGACACAGAGCGGAATGAAACATCACTGTTTCGATACAATTAGTCCGTTCCAAGCACGGGTGGACTGAAACAGCCTTATTTTGAAACAACGATACAGTTTCTGTGTCTGGCTCGAGATCGAATCTGGTCCGGTTATCCGAGACAGGGGCGGAATGAAACACCACTGTTTCGAAACAGTGAACCACAGCCGTTCCGAAACACTGAAACAGTTCCACGTGTCGATACACTGTATCGAAACATAGAAACACTGGCCACGTCTAGTAACAACTTTTACAGCAGTGAGTGTCGCGACTCTTACGTTAAACTGTGGTTCACCTGTGTATGATATTTAATATATATAAGATCATTTCCCAAGCTGATTCTCCTACGGAATTATCAAGGTATATCAAAATTCCATTAATATTTCCTTAATTGAGACCTACACAACAATAGTTTTTTTTATCTTTTCAGGCAAATGTTCAGGGTAATTAAATGGTAGATCAATTTAGGTAGCGACCTGAAACTTCTTTGACAATATAATCCCCACTTAAATTAACAAAATAATTTACCAGGTTGCGTAATAGAATAATTTTTGATTGGCTAACCAAACTATACAATTAAACTGGTACATTACAGTGTGCATAAGGTTTTGTGCAAGTAACATGGCGAATTCTGCAGATGATCTGCTAAAGAGGCACATTTCCACTAGATCTTTGATGGAGAGTAGATCTACTCCAAACATTAATCGAACAAGGGAATGGCTTGGGATGAGGCTCACTTTCTTGGCTCAGACTATGTAAGTAATAGCAAATAGATGCCCTTTTCAAGTTCCTAGAGTATTTCATCAGATGGACTCCAGGAAGAGGTAAAACGCTCTCTAAAGATTTACAAGTAGAGTATGAGAGATTTTTGAGCAATACTTATGTATTGGTGCCATGGCAAAATGGTCAGACACACTGACTGGCAATTCATTGGCTCAAGTTCGATTCTTCCTGATAACATCTTTTTGTTTTCATTTTATTTTATTCCCCACAATGTTAGACTACTAATTATAAAATTTAAATATATTAAAAGAGTTCATTTATATGTGTGAATTTAGTCTATTCAATTTAGTTACGATTACTACCCCTGTAATTCAGAAGTCTATAGGTGGCAACAAAAAAAGGGATATACAAGGAAATATAGTAAGAAAGTGTATGAAAAGGGTTGGATTTGGGGGTGTGAAGTTCACAGTGGCATTTTTTGTTTTCCATATTTCTTATTTGGTAACAGTGATGGTTGGTGTACAGAGGGAGTGAAAGATCTAGGACATATTTGATCTTGGTTGGTGTACAGAGGGAGTGAAAGATCTATGACATATTGGATCTTAGTACATTAGGTAAAACTAATAACAGAAAAAATTAATTCATATCTGTCATGATGACATAGTGAAACACAGTTTGTTTATTTTTGTTACCCTGTAGCACATTGGTAAAATTTTTCATGAGTCACCACTCAGTATTGGATCTGTAAATTCACAGATTCTCTTCTTATGGGATCAACTGTTGTAGACTTTGACTCTATATGAATGAAGGCATTTATACATTGCTTTCATTGCCTAATATTCGCACTATGATTGAGTAAATAGTCTATAAAGCCACAGAATGCAGCTTTGACATATAAGCACCTGTGACACAACCTCTCTGTTGTGATCGCTAATGCACAGTATGATTTACGCAAATTTGCGACGGTTGAGTGTTTAGTCGAAATGCCTGTATCCCCTGAAGTTAGTTCTAACGTTGTGTCTCCATATATATCGGCTGTAGACAACTACTACCAAGCCATCGGACATTCCCGACTTCAGCTTAATACCAAAGTCATTATCAGGTATACATTCACTTGTTTAGATCCACTAGCAGTCAAATTACAGGCACTGGTGAAGAGCAGTATTTTAGTCCCTTTTAACTGAGGAAGTTCTGATGGCTGTTGCTGCTCCTGTTACTGTGACGGTACAGAACAGTCCAATAAATCCACAAGACAGCCTGTGGGTTGCTGCGCTGTTGAAGATAGCAGTAAACCGCACATGCATGTCCTGATCCAGCATTTCCACTAGTACTACATCAGGGGTCAGTTTTGCTCTTGGAGAGAAACAATATATACCTCGTAATTTAACTCACTGGCTACTAACGGTAGTTTCAATAAAACAATTAAAAGATGGACAATTACTTACTTACCTTCTTATTGGCTGATCTCTGCTTCTGCTGTTGGAGTTTCATGGTGATCTTTCCACTATGGAGTAGAGACCTCGAATGACAAAACTCACACAATTGGAATAATAAGAAAGGGAGGTGGAGGAGAAGATGAACTTGATTTCTGTTGGCCCAGAGGGGCATGACCTCATTACCAGTTGCACAAATATCATAGTGGTGCAGTGACCTCGCCATGTGGCTGAGAGAATGGGGGGAAGGGGAGAGCATCCAGTGACCATGGCACACAAGAACAATTATTCGCTTTGATCTAGTTCTCTGTTTGATACACTACTGATGATAACAATTTTACCTTCCACAAAAAACTGCTGGATCACTCCTTTTCTCAGATTTACATACTGGTATGTTGAAAATTTATGACCCACGTTAGGATTCTGTACAAAAAGCAATCAACTTGCAAATAAAAATAATGTGAAGCAACTTCCAGCAGTATGGGGCGAGATATCGACAAGGGGTCTCATAATTTATATAATCAATTAACAAATGCTTCTAAATAGCAGTTAAGCAGAAGAACCAAACACGTATGCTTAAAACAGGGTTTTATATCACAATGCACGCTTTTTTCTGTACCTATTTTTAAAATAAGTCACAATTTAAAATTTTCAAGCTTCTCTGTAAGTACATCGATAATATCGCTCTAAGTTATTCAGAGGCAAAGTTCAATGTCAAATTGACTTCATGTTAGAAACCGTTTGAAGTTTTCAGATACAATACGTACAATCAGGAAAATTTGACCAAAGGAACTATTAAAAATAAAATAAAAAATATGCCCTAGCCAAGTATTTGATGTGCGCCTGAATGGACAACAGCTTAAAATTTTCTTTTACTTGGTGTAATGTTTCAGATTTAATTATTTTGCATACTTCATATGTATAGTAATTACTACAGCATCTCCATTGTGTGTGCATATACGTCATTCACCTCCTAAAGAAACCCCAACGCCGAAAAGATCTAGGTATCCGTATACACTTTACGTCTAGTGTAGAAGAAGTTAGAGCTGAGCTTGGTAACAATGGAAGTAATTCCAGCTACATAAAGCTAATGCATATCATACTTATTGTGACACAAACAAGTTATATCTCTAGAGAGGATGTTCTTTTTTTTTTTTTTTTTTTTTTTTTTTTTTTTTTTTTTTTTTTTTTTTTTTTTTAAGTCACTCCATAAAAGGAATAAACACTCTCGCAGTTGCTCATACTTGAACCAGTAATCTAGAAAGAAGAGCAACTACAAATTGCGATTGCCTCGAAATACAATGGCGTGTAAAAACCAAGTATGAAAGTAACTTTGCCATGATGTGTCACTGGCAATGACATAGTTCAATGAAACTTAAGACCTTTCTTAGAAAGAAATGCTACAGTATTGTACAGGAGATAGCTGAAAGAAATACGCGATGAGACGAACAGAAATGATCTTCTACTCAAAGACAATAATTTTAGTGAAGTCAATGCGATTTGTGATGTTCCCCTGGACATTACAAAAGGCGACACACGGTTCTTAATAAGATGTGTGATCACCACAGACGGCAGTGCACGCTCTGCAACGCGCTGCCACCCTGGTCACAAGTCTTGTGGCAGGGCGTTCCATTCCTCCTCTAGCCCGGGTGATAACTGCTCGGTGGTCGATGGTGCAGTGGACAAGCTACAATACTTCCCACCACAGTATCCCACGCTTGTTCAATGGGATTTAAGTCGGGGGAACGGGCAGTTCCGTCCATTCGTCGAATATCCTCTCATTCCAAGAGCTCCTCTACCTTCGCTGTTCGATGCGATCGCACACTGTCGTCCATTGAAATGAAGTCAGGGCCGAGTACACTCCTGAAAAGACTCAAGTCGAGAAGGTGTACTGCATCACAATATCTTTGACCGGCGTCTGTACCACGTTCAAAGATTTGGAGATCACTTCACCCATACAACATTACGCTTCCCTGCACTATTAACACCTGGACCACCAAAACGATCACGTTCGACAATGTTCCTCGGTGCATTGCATGTTCTTGCCATATCAGGCGATGTCCAGATTACTACTCAGCCTGAATCTGCTCTCACCCAAGTAGAGCGTGCAAACCACCACCTCGTTGGTGCAGGTCATATTCCCTTGGACCCATTGGCCCAGTCAACGAAGAGCATAAAAGATCGATTAGGGAAAACATTGTGGAGTCGCAAATTCTTTCACAGTGCTAGGAGGGAGTGTCCAGGTCAACATACTAAAAATCGTGATCGGTGGGGTGTGAGTTTTGGGGTGGAGGGTGGGTTTAAAGGCCATATCCTTATGTTTTTCTCGAATAACTCGAAAACCGCAGGAAAATGTTTCTGGTATAAAAGAAAACAACGTTAAGTTTCCTATAAGAAAGGTTCTATTCATTTTTCCTCCAGGGCTAGTATACTAACGGTATAAAATTAATATTTATCTTAGAAAGAAGTTGGTTAAAAACAAATATTAAATGTTTATACCACATTTAAGTGCAGCAGAGCCGTATGGAGGAGTATATTGTAGCCTGGAGGTGTAACTTGGCGGTAGTGGAAGGTAGAAGCGCGAGGAAAGGTAAGCCGTCACAATGCGATTACGCACTTCTCTCCTTCAGAGGTCCGCAAACTGAAGAGCGAGCAGGTAATTCTTATTTACTCCACTGCGACCCAAGAGGCAACTATACCGTGTTTCACAAAGATACAAGGGACCTCTACAGCGTGCCTTATGATTCACTGGGACACAGTACACAAACATGCCTAGCGAGTATCTATTATGCACAGAATGCGTTAAGACTATATGGAATACAGATATGAGTGATTAATAACAATAACGCAGGTAATGCAAATGGACAGAATCTACGCAAATCTCTCCGCTCTGTTCTACAATGCTAGAAAAGAAACGACAGCTGCAGTGCTCTTCCGGGAAAGGCAGCTTCCCTCACCGTGAGCGATGCTTCCTGTTCACAGACGCACTATACCTCCCCAGTATTTCCTGTACAGTTCTGTTACGCGAGTAGACAAAATGAATTCTCCGAGCTCGTGTTTATATAATGGAGTTGTTTCCAGTTTATTAAGTGAGTACATATTCGCGGTTGTTAAGTGAGCTATTACGTAAAATACTTTCCTAAGTGTTTAGTTTGTAAACGTGATGTGTTCAGTAACTTATATAGTGTTGGCGGGAAAGGGATTGGATTGGTAAATGTGGCACCTTGCTGCTGTCTGTCGTTTACAGTATTTGTAAGACCACATAACTGAGTGTTAGTCACTTGGCGGTGAATTAACGAATGACCAAAAAGTTACTGTAGTTCTCTCACCATTAACTGTGTTACCGTATACAGTATAAATCTTTTCCATTCAGGAATTTCTGGCATTTGTACAATGGGCTGCACTGAGATGAGACATTTCCCACGCATCCACAGTTATCTTCTAACATGAGTGTGAATATCTGATGGAATCAGACTTGTCATGTTCAAATCTAGAACAGTAATTTGCTGTAATACAAGGCTTGACGTTTCACGAAGTCCGAGGAGTTGCGGATGTGGTGGACACACTTTCCCACATATGGTACCAACATCTTCTTAAAGTAAGAGGCTGTAGGGTAGGTGGCTGCGCCGATATTACTGACGATCGGGGGAAGTGGTACATCCTGATTATGGATCTTGGGTAATCCATACAGTCTGAGTGGTACTGGTGCCTTAGCTTTTAGTTGTTTGACAACCTTCTCAAGCCATCCTGTTTCCTTAAGAAGAGACCGGGTTTTCCTGTCCACTCTCTACTGGATTATATAAGCAGGGTCCTCAAAAGGTTGACAGATTTTCTGGTCGTAGTCAGTCTTCAGCAGTGTGACAGAGAGACATGCAGGGCGCTAACCAGAGCCAGGCCGCCCAAAACAAACATCTCAAGAGACGAGAGGATGGCGCTCAAGAGTTTGCGGGGAGATAAAGACTTGGTGGTGTTACTAGCACACAAGGGGAACTCTACTGGTGAAGACACCGAGTTACGTCGTCGAAATATCGTGTTGGGAAGACCCGGACCACCGGCAGTACACCCGATTCTATGAGATGACAACAAATCGCCAGGAAAGTCTTAGAAATTATATTATACTTAACTTGTTAACTGATGAGGCTTTCAGTGATCTTACTGTCATTTCTCATAACAGCAGCATATTTTCAGGATATATTTTAGTTGCTTTTAAATGTAATGGTGGACTTGCAAATACCATAAAATTTGTCGTGGATTACTATTCAGTATCATATACCTCACATCAGATGCTACTGTTGATGTAATTGTTGATTTGAATAACTCAGCACATTACTTAAGATAATGCATATTTTATGTTATGTATTAATTATGGCTGTGCTATGTATGAACTTCCCATAGAATTTTGTATTTAATACACGTAAATTCATATAAGAATTTTAGACTTATCTACTGGTGTGTAAAGTGTGTACTGTCATTGTGAATATCAGTCACTCTCATTACTGTCATCAGTGGTTTTTACTGTCATTACTATCATTTATGTTGTTATCGTCACCATGGCTTTTTTTATATATGATCCTATATCAAGATGTTGTATATAAGGTTTTTTCCTCTCCTAGCCCCAACATATAGTTCGCTTCTCCTCTGTACATGTAACACTGCTAGCTATAGTTACGTATTAATACTGTAGTAAAATGTTTCTTCTATACATGTAATAATTGCATTCTTTAAAAAATAATATTGTGTTATGTGATTCAAGCCACATATCCTTCAACACACAATACCGTCCTCTGTAAAATGATTTTAAAATGTTATTTAAGGAGGGGTATAATTAATGTGGGGAATTTACTTGCTACACAAAAGCACTGCCGCCACTTGTCGGTTGAATACGTTTACTTTTTTAATGCATTGCCGGTGTGAGCCAGTTTAGCTTTTGATTTTGAATAAGATGTTTTCACCCTGACTAAATACAAAGTATCCATAAATTATGTGATCAAGTTATGCCTGACCCCAGTTATTCTAAATATTGTTTATGTAAGAGTTAATGTTAAAGTGAATCATGTAATTAGGAGCAATAACAGAAAGCTTGTAGCGGGCAAGGCAAGTTTGTATTATTGAGTAATTTTATTACTAACCCATCTATCTCACATTGTTCACTTTTATTATGTGTGATTTCTTTTATGATTATTATTTCTCCAACAGTGCAACGGATCCCCGATGATGCAGAGGAGCAGCAACTGTTCACAGAGTTTGAATTCACATTGTCTGCACTGCCGCAGCACGCCTCAATCGGCCCACCTGATATTTTGCTTCAGGAGATGCAGCCATTCGAGTTTCCGGCGTCTGCATTGCTGCTGCAGCAGCCCTACGTGATTTATCGTATCAGTAGCAGGACATACAAGAAATTTTCTTCCCAGACTTTGAGTTTCCACTATCACCATCATCAGCAGTGCTCATCAGATGGTTACAAGGGGTTACCTTGTATATTAATGTGATGCTATTCTCTATAATATACAATCTAAACGGTAAGGGCAGTAAATGTGTGGTTGTGGGAAACCTCTTTAATGGCGAGTTCAGTACAGTGGTAGCGTTTGAAAATCCTCAATTTAGTGGCATGAAACTAGAGTTTTAATCATATGAATCGTACAAACTATGTCAGAATTCTGCGAAGATAACTGTACTGTACAACGCTCAAACGGCTCCAGTGTTACTGGGCTGCAATGCAGTATGTGTTGAGAACCACCCAAGAACAATTAAAACATACAGCAATGACAATACCGCACAGTGCCCTCACCATCAGGAATCAATGTTTAGAAAATTGATGTATGCTAGCTCGCCATCCAGTGTACTGTGAATGACTGTCTAAATCAGTATGAGCAAGTGTACGGATTTTTTGAAAACGTATGCTACACATTTACTAAGTTAACACATCAGAACATTTCAGAGGACATTTTAGCAAGTAATTTTGATGTGTCTTGTGCTTCTGCACGCTGCATCTATGATGCAACAGCAGTACTGACGTTGCTAAAGAGATACATGTATATTTGTACTTATCTGCACACCTTACAATGTTAGCTCAAATTAAGAACGAAAATAAATGATTGTTTACCTCTCAGAACTGTTTCTTTTCAACAAGAATGAAAGGTAGAGATGCGTAGCAGGTAAAGATGCACAATCGTTGTAGCTCAGTCACTAAGGCACTTAGACTAAATCAGAGTAGCCCCATTACTATTTTACCTCCAAATGGTTAAGCCATAACGACTGCGCGATTTTATACGAAAGAGGAAGACATACAATCTATTTACAAGCAATTTTTTTTTCCTTGTAGAGTCTTCACAGCATGGCGTAACAAGAGGAAGCCCATCAAGTTGACATTCTCCATCCAACTGCAAATGCTCACTCTATCACAATAGTCATATGAGGGCGTGATGAAAAGTAACGCCTCCGAATTATTTATGTGAAAACTCTTAAAGCTTTTCAAATAAAACAAATGTTATTAACATTATATATCTTTATTCTTCATGTCTACATATTTAATTCTCAACATAGTCAACCTAACGATGAAAACGTTTCTCCCAACAGAGAGGCCAGTTTGTTGATATCATCGAGCTAGAAGGCTTGATGGAGCCACGACCTCAGCTATGCTTGCACCGCCTCATCAATATCAAAGCACAGTTATCGAAAGTCGTCTTGACAAAAGATGAAAGATGGGGCCAAGTGAGGACTGTGTGAAGGATGATCGACGATAATGAAGTGAACCCAAGGCATCAGATTGCTACAAATGTCGCAGCGCTCGTGTGTGGTCTGGCATTGTCATGCTAAAGAAGAGGTTCCTCCATGTGTGGATGAACTCTTCCACTTCGAGACTCGATTACAGCATGTTGTTTCTCACTCATCGGTATAGTTACATAACACACTGCCATGTTACGTCCTATATTTCAGAGTCATCTAGTGGCAGGGGGCTGCATATATGTAGACATGAAGAATAAAGATGTAGAATGTTAATAACGTTTGTTTTGTTTAAAAAGTTTTAAAAGTTTTCATACAAAAAGTTTGGAAACATTACTTTTCAGAGCACCCTCGCGCTTAGAAAGAAATTCATTGCTCTGAAAGATGTGTGGTAACTTGTGAAATCTGTGTGAAATATATAACACAGGAAACAGTTGTTTAGGAAAGAAATAATAGCCAGTTGCTTTCAAATTATGGCACTTGTCTGTAAGTTTTTTTAATAAATTTCAAGAAGCACCTTATGCACATTTTTAGATTTGAGGCTCTTGAACATGTAATATAGATCAACATTCTCATCTTCCTTCTTGTCGAATCCTTAGTCTTACCGTTGTGGCTTTCTGACATATGTGGGAATAATTGGTTCAAAATGTTTAGGATGACTAGAGTTCGCAGATTTCTCGAAAACAGCACTGTCCTGCAATCATCGTTCTCCTTTAGCAACAGCTTATTGGACAACTTTTAATTACTTAATGGCGCTTCGGTGCTCAGAACTTGCAGTATACATTCGTTGCCAGCACTTACGTACACTAACAACTAATATTATCACTTTCCCCTAATTGGATTTAGTCTCGAGTATTATAACCCTGTTCATTTTTTTCAACCATAACAGCATTCTTGATGGCTCTGAAGTTAACTGTAGTCCCCAGTGCATGCTTCTTTTCCGTATAAAAGTAGAGATTAAGCACTTTTTTCGTGTTTTAAAGTTGTATACACTGTTACAGATGTTATATTCTTACATTAATAGCAGTTGAAAAAGTGCTGTCCTAGTCACGTATGAACTCTCAAAGATTGAACATTTTCATTTTTAAGTTTCAAAGCTGTATTGTTTTTTACTAGTGAGAAAAAGAAGTAGTATTATCATACAAGATATAGTATTTAAGTAGTCTAGTGTAGATTGCATTGTAATAATGAAATCTTGATCACTCATGCCAGTTTTGTTTCTGCCATTTGTTGTAAGTAGGCTGTTCATGAGTTAGTATATAGGCAGCGCAGTGTAGTGCTTTGCATTAATAACTCTGAAAGCGCTGTGCGCACTTTGTAAGAGAATCTATTGCTGGTCAGACACAGCAGTTGGAGGTGAATAGTCACCAGTGATGGAAGTTGGGAGTGAGTAGTCAGCAGTGATGGAGGTTAGAGGTCAATAATTAGCAATGTTGGAGATTTGCAGTATTAGCGCGAGCGGACGACCTGGACGTGTGTCTGTCATGGAAATGTAATTTGTCGACGATTATATAATTTTTGGAACTGGATGTCACGCACGATTATGTAAGTTTTGAACTGTTTGTCACATTCTTTAGGTAAATACATTGTTTGCTCTGCAACAAAATCTTTCCTTTGTTAACCACATACCTATTAGCAGTTAGAGCTTACAGTAGCTAGAATCTTTTATTTAGCTGGATGTATTGGCGCTTGCTAAATTGCAGTAGGTCGGGTAATGAAGATTTTTGTGAGGTAAGTTACTTATGTAATGTATAGGTTATTGTTAGGATTTCTTCTTATTCAGGACCATTCTTTTGTATTTATTATTTGAAGTCAGGTTATCAATTTTGAAGCAGTCAGGTCGTGTTATCCTTGAATATTGTGAGTAATTAATGAATACGAAACGTTTGAGTTCTGTTAGGGCAGATTCTGTAGGTCAGACAGATATCGAATGATAAAGAACAGTAAAGAGATAGTATAGTCAATTTCACTTAGCAATATAAGCAGAAAATTATTTTATAAAGAAGTTTCTTCTCAGTGATTTCTATTTAAGTAAGTAAAATATTTTTTTTAATAGAGAAGTTTCACCTGTCGACCCTTAGCCGAGGATGCCTCACTGGAATCTTCCGATTTTTCTTGTAATTTGAATAATTAGTGCATGATTAGAAATTAGCTGTTGTCTACTGCTAGCACGTTATTGTATATAGAGAATTTCCTTTGTAGTTCTAGTCTCTTATTGTTGTACTATATTGTAGTGAGCAAAACAGTTGTCGCTTGCATGTGGATTCGCATTAAGTATCTCGCAGTCGCGTTTGCAATTAATTAGATATTTATTATTTTCAGTGCTATTTTAGTGTGTCTCTCTATTTTTGCTTTTCAAATTGTGTTTTTTGTGTGTAATTGTGCAAAATAGTGTGACAGGCAGTTGAACGGAATGGACAGTGTCTTGAAAGGAGAATATAAGATGAACATCAACAAAAGTAAAACGAGGATAATGGAATGTAGTCGAATTAAGTCGGGTGATACTAAGGGGATTAGATTAGGAAGTGAGACACTTAAAGTAGTAAAGGAGTTTTGCTATTTGGGGAGCAAAATAACTGATGATGGTCGAAGTAGAGAGGATATAAAATGTAGACTGGCAATGGCAAGGAAAGCTTTTCTGAAGAAGAGAAATTTGTTAACATCGAGTATAAATTTAAGTGTCAGGAAGTCGTTTCTGAAGGTATTTGTATGGAGTGTAGCCATGCATGGAAGTGAAACATGGACGATAACTAGCTGGACAAGAAGAGAAAAGAAGCTTTCGAAATGTGGTGCTACAGAAGAATGTTGAAGATTAGGTGGGTAGATCACGTAACTAATGAGGAGGTATTGAATAGGATTGGGGAGAAGAGAAGTTTGTGGCACAACTTGACTAGAAGAAGGGATCGGTTGGTAGGACATGTCCTGAGGCATCAAGGGATCACAAATTTAGCATTGGAGGGCAGCGTGGAGGGTAAAAATAGTAGAGGGAGACCAAGAGATGAATACACTAAGCAGATTCAGAAGGATGTAGGTTGCAGTAGGTACCGGGAGATGAAGGAGCTTGCACAGGATAGATTAGCATGGAGAGCTGCATCAAACCAGTCTCAGGACTGAAGACCACAACAACAACAACAGTGTGACAACTATGGCGAGTGACAAGTGTAACCGTAGGCTGAAAGCAGATTGAAAAATTACAATGAAGACGAGCGTAGCGTGTTAGCACTACCTAGTAATGAATTAACAAATGTTCAACATAATAATTTATTAATAGTGCATAGAGACATGGATCAGGCAGTAAATAACGGTGTAGAGATGGAAACAATCAGTGGACTCGGAGTTATTGTCGATCGATGAATCAGCAACTATTGCCTCAGGAATGCGAAATGACAGATCAAAATCTTGCAGATACCGTAGATTCAGGTTTTGTGTCATTACACTTTCCTCAATTAAATCAAAACACATTTTCTACTTTTCAAAATACGAAAATTGCCGATGCAAATGCACTGCCGAAAAGCGCAGTGGGACATGTTTCAGTCACTAATACAATGTTATTGCAATTCATGCAACAAATAGACTAACGGTTGGACAAGATGCTGCAAAGTCAGGAACGAGTACTGCAACCGTTCCAAAAATTTGACACAGTGGAACAACCAGTTGAACAAACACGTGAAGATTTAACTGCTGAGAAATCCAAAATCGAATCGAAAGATCAAAAAGTACCTGAAGGTGTAAAAACGCAAATTTGTGGGCATTTTCAGCCTATCTTTTCGCGACATGAAGACATATTACAGAATCATGAAGCTGACATAAAAGAACTGCAGATCATTGTTCACGAAAATCAAGACATCTTGCAAGCAAAAACTGACTTAGTTGTATCTACCGATACCGTCACGCAGCTTGCAAAAAATCAGGAAAACTTCAAGGACACAGTAGATACGATTTCGACACAAATGGACACTCTAAAATTTGATTCAGAAAAACACACGGAGGAAATTAGCACATTATCGGAAAAAGTAGTCGAACTTCCGGATCAGCTAACTAATTTATCTACGAAGGTAGATGATGATCTGAATGATACAAGACCGGTAGCCTTTACTGATATAGAGGAATACGAAGAAATTAGGAAATTTAAACAAAATCAGAAACAAATTAATACGCAAAACAAAAGAAAAATGCGCGAAGTACAAAATCAGTTGGCACACGTAAGACATATTTCGTTCCGACACAGGAAGAAGGGTTTAGAAATACGGAAGAGTAACAAAGTAATAACACTGGGTATTTCGGATATTTTGAAAGGAATCGGAAAGGTGCGGCGAGCCTTGTAATGGAACCGCGGCGTTATGATGACTTTGTAAGCTCTTCGTCACAATGCATAAAATCAGAACTTTCAAGAATTCTAGTAATGATATATATCCACAAGCTTGGCTTCATCAGTTTTCTTATTGCTTTCCTCCTACTTGGTTATTAAAGTAAAAAAAAAAGTTAACAAAAGATCACACCACATTTCTCATGTAAAACCCTTCACTGAGAAATAATTTGCTTACTGACTTAGTCATTGCTATAAAATTTTTCACTTAAGGTTCCTATTACGCTATGTTACATTTCGCATGCAGCAATGTTTTGCAGTTAACTATGCAGTCAACAACCTATGGAATTTATTAACAAAATGATTTTACGAGTTCACTTTTATTAAGAACAGACGACACAGTCTCATGGTGTGTACGTTTTTGCCTGTTGTTGCACGATTTCGTCACGACCATAAAGTCGACATTCTTGGAACATATGCTGCTAATGAGGTTTCACTGCAACATTTTGGTTTATTTGAAAAGACATTTTTTAATTAAAATGCTTTTTGAGAGGTCACGGTCGACACAGTATTCGGTTTTTTGACAGTTTCGCGATTGTATTTCGACGCTACTAATGAATGACACAATTATCATTATTATTTTTGCTCCTTATCTGTTTATGTCTGCACAGTTTTTCTATGTTCGTCTGGAAAACAAGACATGTTTTGGTAATGACTTTTGTGGCATGGCTACAGTGAGACAGCTATTTTCGTAACACAACAATACGTTACAGTACAGTACTTTCAAGGACATGGCAATGAGCGTAATAACTACGACATCTAGTCGTATAGCACTTTACTTTTGTAAATGATGAGGTAAGTACATTAACTTCTGCAGAACTTTGCTTATGAACGACGATAACAACGACACTTGGTACATTTTTACAGTTGAGCAATGACAGAAATTTTCTTACAGCAAGAAGCATAGTTTAGCGCCACATGACACGCCTTTGAGTGATTACCTTTTGTACTTGGAACATTTTTAGCAAATATTTTTGAACTACTATGCTACAGAGAAGGTTTTCGGTAATGCATTTCATTCTGCAGTTTAATCTATAACATCTGAGGGTATAATTACATTAACCCTCATGGGGGTATGCCTACTTTGAGTACAAGCACAAGGAGTGGCAAGCACAAGGAGCCCTAGATAATATGGTATTTGCTTATACAATTTTACACATCGGTACCATATTTCTCTAACACGTAATTACACAGCTTTCTGATAATTTAACTGGGAGAATACTAACCCTACGACTTATCTTGGAAATCAGATTAGAGAAAGGCAAACCTACGTTTCTAGGATTGGTAGACTGAGAGAAAGCTTTTGACAATGTTGACTGGAATACTTTCTTTCAAATTCTGAAGGTGGCAGGGGTAAAACACAGGGAGCGAGAGGCTATTTACAACTTGTACAGAAACCAAATGGCAGTTATAAGAGTCGAGGGACATGAAAGGGAAGCAGTGGTTGGGAAGGAAGTGAGACTGGGTTGTAGCCTATCCCCGATGTTATTCAATCTGTATATTGAGCAAGCAGTAAAGGAAACAAAAGAAAAATTCGGAGTAGTAATTAAAATCCATGGAGAAGAAATAAAAACTTTGAGGTTAGCCGATGACATAGTAATTTTGTCAGAGACAGCAAAGGACCTGGAAGAGCAGCTGAACGGAATGGACAGTATCTTGAAAGGAGGATATAAGATGAACATCAATAAAGTAAAACGAGGATAATGGAATGTAGTCGAATTAAATCGGGTGATGCTGAGGGTTCAGAATGGTGCAAATGGCTCTGAGCACTATGGGATTTAACTTCTGAGGTCATCAGTCCCCTAGAACTTAGAACTACTTAAACCTAACTAACCTAAGGACATCACACACATCCATGCCCGAGGCAGGATTCGAACCTGCGATCATAGCGGTCGCGCGGTTCCAGACTGTAGTGCCTAGAATCGCTCGGCCACCCCGGCTGGCGATGCTGAGGGTATTAGATCAGGAAATGAGACGCTTAAAGTAGTAAATGAGTTTTGCTATTTGGGGGAAAAAATAACTGACGATGGTCGAACTAGAGAGGATATAAAATGTAGACTGGCAATGGCAAGGAAAGCGTTTCTGAAGAAGAGAAATTTGTTAACATCGAGTATAGATTTAAGTGTCAGGAAGTCGTTTCTGAAAGTGAGTGTGGCCATGTATGGAAGTGAAACGTGGACGATAAATAGTTTGGACAAGAAGAGAATAGAAGCTTTCGAAATGTGAAGAATGCTGAAGATTAGATGGGTAGATCACATAACTAATGAGGAGGTATTGAATAGAATTAGGGAGAAGAGAAATTTGTGGCACACCTTGATTAGAAGAAGGGATCGGTTGGTAGGACATGTTCTGAGGCATCAAGGGATCACCAATTTAGTGTTGGAGGGCAACGTGGAGGGTAAAAATCATAGAGGGAGACCAAGAGATGAATACACTAAGCAGATTCAGAAGGATGTAGGTTGCAGTAGGTACTGGGAGATTAAGAAGCTTGCACAGGATAGAGTAGCATGGAGAGCTGCGTCAAACCAGTCTCTGGACTGAAGACCACAACAACAACACAAAAGGGAAAAAGCAGTACTGAACGCAATATTTGAAGTGCTTGCTGAAGGAAACGAAAATAAATATTTCCCTGATATCACAGAAATTTAAATGCAATGTCTTATTTTCTTTCTGTTATAATTAGTTTCGAAAGTTGAAACACAAATGGCATGATACGCCATTTGTACCATAAAATATCATGCTCTGCAAAATATAAGGACGACATGGATGAAGTAATGTAAAATATCACTCGGTGAAAACATATGAATGTGTAGTAGCATGTTGTCACAGGTCTTCCAGCCGCGCAGAGAAAACTGGACGTCACATGGCAGAGGGTTAGCGTGATAGGGCTGGCCCTGCAACACGAGGCACTTGAAGGAACGGAAGATGACAGTGTGTGCCAATCAACGAGCAGTTATGACGATGCACTGTGATGGTGTTCTTCATTGCAGAAGAGCCCGAGAACATCATTTGGATGACTTCACATCGGGAAGAGGCCTCGGGAAACTGAAAGAAGAACAATGTGTGGCGAGTGTAGTGCAGGAGTTTGATATTGCTCACAGCACTGTTTCACGCGGGAGCGTTCTGAACTACAGACACTGCTGCCCGAAGGAGGGAGGTGGTCGACTGTTGGCAACTACAGCAGCAGGCGACTGCTGCATTAAGCGACCCACATCAGACAGCGAGTGCAATTGAAACTACACAAGGCACGCAATCTCATGCTCCACAGTGGCACAGCGACTGCATGGGATTGCTCTTTGCCCGACGACCAGTACACAGGGTTCTGTTAACGCTCGCATTCGATGCAGTCCTGTCAACGAAGTAAAATTAGCCGCAAATTTTCGTACAGTGGTAGGAGGGAGTGCCATGAATAACATACGGGAAGTCCCGACTCCTGGGGTGTGAGCATCGGCGTGGGGTTAGGTTTAAAGGCAACTTTTTTATGTTTTTCTAGAAACCGCGGCTTCTAGCTAAAATGTTTCCTGGCACAAAATTAAACTACATTAAATTTCCTACAAAAAAAGGTACTATTTATTTTTTCTCGAGGGCTAATAATTTCCGCCTTGCGGAGGATGGAGAAATCGAAGAATTTAAAAACATTGCTCTAACGGTATAATTTTAATGTTTATATATAGTGGATTAGAAACAAATATTAAATATTTGTGACACATCTAAGTACAGGAGAGACATAATGGGTTCCGGTGGGTGTAACAGGATGGAGGGAGGACGTGTGAGGTAGAAGTGCGACAGAAGGCAGATCGCCGGGTTGTGATCATGCACTTCCCTCCTTCATAGGTCTGCAAGCTAAAGTTCGAAAAGGTGATTTCTCTCTCTATCTACCCCATTACGTCACAAATAGAACTACATGGTGTTTCACAAAGTTCTACCGCCCCTCCACAACATGTCTTACGAATCAATTTCTAAATTGCAAGAGGAGAAACTGATTCTTAGTCATCCTGTACGGCATGTCTAGTGTTTTTCCAGGAGATGGTACTTCCCTGAGTATGAACGCTGCTTGCTTTTCAGTTTGCACACAGACTGTAGCTCCCCAACAATCCCTGTCCAGTCCTCTTCCACGAGTAGACAAAATAATTTCACCGAGCTCGTGTTTATGTGGGGGAACTGTTTTCAGAGTATTAAGTGAATACTCATTTGAAATTGCTAAGTGAGCTCTTATGTAAATGAGCTGCAGAGTTGGAGCTGTCTACTGTGTACCACACTGAAGAGCTTTTTCCAAGTGTAGCATGCTGTCAATACGTAATCGACAATGTCGATTTCATTGTCTCGACTATCACTATCTGAAATACTTTCAACAACATGAGGGGTATCAAATGTATCACCGCAACCTCAGTTCTCCCAAAATCTGAAGAGACCCCGAGGCTTAAACTGTTTCATTCTACGACAGAAGCAGGCCACCTAGGTATTATATCACTTACGTATCTCGGACACAGATATCATGGTCAGTTTTGATGTGGTGTCTCTATTCACCAGGGTACCACTTCAGGACACACTCGATATAATTAGTGAGAAATTTGATGGAGCCTTGCTGGATCTTTTCAACCATATTTTGACATCGACGTACTTCCTTTTTGAAGGCCAATTCTATGAGCAGACTGAAGGAGTGGCCATGGGTAGCCCCTTACCTCCAGTAGTGGCGAATCTGTTTATGGAGAAATTCGAGGATGAGGCACTTACAACTGCTGCCTACCAGCCGACGTGTTTCTTCAGATACGTTGATGAGACCTTCGTCATCTGGCCGCATGGCAAAAGAAGACTGGATGAGGGCTGGACCATCTGAACACAAGACACCCTAACATCAAGTTCACCATGGAACTAGAGAGTGATGGTCAGCTCCCATTCCTCGACGTCCTGGTAAAGAGGAAGGCAGAGGGCGCCTTAGGCCACAGTGTGTACAGGAAACCAACACACACTGACTTATATCTACAGGCTGACAGCTGCCATCACCCAGCACAGAAGCTTGGAGTGCTGTGAAAACTCGTACACCGAGCCAAAACACTCTCTGACCCAAACAGCCTGACACCAGAATTAGAACATCTACAAAGAGTGTTCTCAGACAACGGATACTCCACCAGGGACATCTGCAAAGCGCTCCATCCCACCAGACGACCTGAGGCAACAGGAGAGGAGCAGGAAGAAGAGACCAGGAAAGTAGTCTTTCTACCGTATGCTGGGCCTATATCTGCCAAGATCAGCAGAATCTTGAAGAAACACAATATCTAGAGTGTGTTCTGCCCACCTAACAAGATAAGGACGTTCCTTGGAACTGTCAAGGATGATTTGGGGTTAAGAAAACCTGGTGTCTACCATATACCATGTGAATGTGGGATGACCTACGTCGGTCAAACTACTAGAACAGTTGAAATAAGATATAAGGAACACCAGAGACATACCAGGCTACGACAGGTAACTAAATCTGCAATAGCAGAACATTGCCTGGACCTTCAGCACACCATGGATTATGACAAAACCAGGATCCTGGCTCAGACACCCCCGATTCTGGGCTAGTGTCATTCATGAATCGATTGAAATCAAGATGGCGGAGAACTTGATCAACCGGGAAGCAGGATATCAGCTTAGTACTGCGTGGAATCCTGCTTTGGAACTGCTACAGAAACAACAGAAGAAAGTTCCCTCCTCCAGGAATGAACTACAGACGTCCAAGAGCGTAAGTAACGGAACAGAACGACATACGCGATACCAGGCGGCAGCAAGCTCCTTGGAGGATGGCCATCATAATATGCATCTCCAACAGCAGCCGGATGTCGCAGGAAGCGCACCTCACAGGCGCTTACCGGGTTCAGAAGGCCAGGAGAATGGCTCGATCACAAGAGAAACTCGCCGCGGTCGCGGACAGTATAAGGAACTTCAACAGAGCCATGATAGTGCTAGTATCGTGCCTATCGGGCGCAGACCCAATGCGGAACGCCTTGGGATGTCCGCTACCTCAGAAGAGAGCCGCAACGGGCGCGGGCCGAAGACGGAGCCCCTAGAGACTGATACCACCGCCAGGAATGGCCACAGTGAGCGCGGACGGCATACGGAACGCCACACACTGCCCAGGCATAAATATGGGACAAGGGCAGCTCGTCAACCAGTGAATTCGTCAATTACAGAGACTGCCTGGTAAACAGCGAGATCCTGGACGACGCGATCCCGAACCTGGCCGAGCGTGATGAACATGAAATGAACTTCCTACAAAGTCGGGAGCTCATAAGAAGAAAGGCGGAAGCCCGTGAAGAGCAGTTCAGAAGAGAACTAGAAGAAAGAGAAAGAAGGCAAGAAGAGGACCGCAACAGAAGGCGCGAAGCCGCTCTTGCCCGCCGTGAACGCCAGCGCCAACGCTGGCAGGACGGCAAATAAAAGAGAAGACCAACACAAGCAGTTCTGGCCGGGTTTTGCAGGTTTTCCTTGGCCGCTAAGGTGAATACCGGAACTGTCCCCAACATACTCCTGCAAATAAATTCCCAACTGGAAAAATAACCCCCCCCCCCCCATGCACCCCCTGAGAACAAAATAAATAGTGCCAAAACAGAATAAAATTATGCCCTATGGCTGATAAAGGGCATAACGCAAGCCCTAGAACAGCCCGCCCTTCTCCCTCAGAGAAGGGAATGAAAAGTGCTAAAAAAAAAAAAAAGAGCTTAACCAGTCTCAGGGAACACCTGATGAAGACGCCGAATTACGACGTCGAAATATCGTGTTGTGAAGACGCGGACCACCTGCAGTACACCCGATTCTACGAGATGACAAGTTAAGGGTGGCTCAGTGTCAAAGTCTCGCAAGAGCAAGAATCCAGTACTATACATAGAGAGGTCCTCAGTGCTAAAAGTTCACTTAGAATACAATGATATATGCAAAATTACACACTACCACTAATTCTCTTAGCCACCCTTAACATGTTGATTGATGTGGCTTTCAGTAATCTTGATACCACATCTCGTATCAAGAGCATATTTTCAGGATATATTTTAGTTGCATTTAAATATAGTGGTAGAGTGTAAGTCACATGGGATTTGTTGTGGATTGCCATTGCAGTATCATGCACCTCACATTGCACATTACTATTGATGTAATTGATATTGTTTTCGTCAAATAACAGAGAAGATTGCTTAAGATCACATATATTTTCTGGAATGGATTAATTATTGCTTCACTGTATATAAACTTCACACACAATGTTGTGTTCAATGCATATAAATTCACAGAAGGACGTTATAATTGGGAAAATACCTACAAGCATGTCATATGTATACTACCATCAATAGTGGTCATTCTCAATACTACCATAAGTGTTTTTTACTGTCATTATTGTTATGTATGTTATCAATGTCATTATTGCTTTTACATGATCCTATATTTAAGATGTTTTATGTAAGATTTTTTTCATCTCCCAGCCTCAAAACGAAGTTCTCTTCTCCTCTATACACATAACACCACTAGCTGTAGTTATGTATTAATACAACAGTTGTATATATCTCCTACACATGTCACAATAACAGTTTTGATTCTTTAAAAATTAATGTTGTACATGTAGCATCATGTGATTCAAATTGCACACCTATCAATGCACAGTAACATCCACTGCAAAATGATTTTAAAATGTTATTTTTATGCTGTAAGTAGAATATTTGAGAAGGGGAACAACATGAGGCAATGATGTGATTGTTAAAACAAAACATTAAAGAGTTACAATGAATTTTGACAGATAACAGAGTATGAAATAACATGGAATAAATCATAGAATAAAACGACATTACGTAATGTTTGAATGTAGTTCCAGAGCAGTCTCTATCACAATGAAAATAGTGAGATACATAAAGAATACAAAAATACAAATTATATTTTAGTGGATCATTCATAAAACATTGAATAAATTCTTCCTAGCATGTTTTGTAGCTTTAATAAAAATGTACTTCGTTTCAGTATAACGACCTTTTCGAAACTGTGTCTGGCGTATGGGACAATGCTTTGTAATTACGTAGTCAAACTCATGTTCTAATTGTATTCTGTTATTTGTTTTTTGAATTACATTAGTTTTAAACTATGTACCATCGATATAACTGAGTTTTACTTGTTTTAACTACTTTCAAATCATATCTGTTTTAAAGATGTCAACAACAATGATGTTACAGAATTTTTGCAATATTAAGAGAATATAATAGTTTTAAACATTCCTACCAACTACATTACCTACTTGAGGTATAATGTATACAATGTCTAGGTTTATTTCATGATCACACTTCCCAAAGTGTAGCATTTCTGTTATTGCCCATATTTGGCTATGCTTAGGATTGTTGTTGACATGCTATTAGCTTTCCAGTTAATTCATGTCAGTGAGAAACTGCGTAACAAAGTTTTTAAAGAGGCAGTAATGTCCTAGCTGTTCCTGGAATAACTGTTTCATATTAAAAATTAATGTGGGCAATTATATTTCCTATACACCATACACTGTAGCCACCTAATATAGTGGTGGAACATGTACATTTTGTAATGTGCTGTACGAAGGGAACCAGTTTGGCTTTTGATGTTGAATAAGACGTTCTAACTCTGACTAGATACTAAGTATCCATAAAGTATGTGATTAACATATGCATCACCACAATTATTTTTAACATTGCTTATATGCAAGTTTGCTCCACCCTTTTACTGGTGGTTCTCTGTACCACAGATTTGGTCTGATAATGCTGTTAAAGTGATCATGAGTAATAATAGAAAGAATATAGTGACCGAAACAACAGTGTATTATTGATCCAAACACGGTTGCAGAACCACTGAAAGACTTTTTGTCAGAAGTAATACAATAATACACCGACGGAAAAAAATCGCAACACCAAGGAGTTGTGCGGCGTAAACGAAAGTTGGTAGGCGTTTTTCAACGTCTGAAGGATGACGTGTATTCAAATTTTGTGTCAGTCGCAGAAGAGTGGCGCTAGTAGCATCACTATGAGGATGTAAATCAGGTTTGCAAGTTATCTTTGAGACTGGATGTGGTGAGTTGATGTTAGTCAAGAATGCCTTTCAATGACAAAGACGCCATTATCAGCACCTTACTAAGTTTAAACAAGGTCGTGAAATAGGGCTACGAGAAGCTGGGTGTTCCTTTTGCGATCGTGTGGAAAGACTTGGCAGGAATGTAGCCGCTGTATATGAGTGCTGGCAGTGGTGGTCACGAGAATGTACAGTCGCAAGAAGACTGTACTCCGGACAGCCAAGTGCTACTACATTGAGGGAAGACCACCGTGTTCTGCATATGGTACTGGCGGATCGTACTGCATCTGGAGCAGCAATCTGAGCAGCATTTGGCACCACAGTGACACAACGAACTGTTACAAATAGGTGACTTCAAGGATAACCCCGAGAAGCCGCCTTGTAGCGTGCATTCCATTGACCCTAAACCACCGTCATTTGTGGTTTCAGTGGTGTCAAGCGAGAGCTCATTTTGAGGGCAGGGTGAAGGTCTGTTGTGTTTCCCGAGAAAGCAGTTTCTGCCTCGGTGCCAGTGATGATTGTGTGTTGATTAGAAGGCCATTTGAGGGGCAGCAATCCTGTCTGTGTGCTAGACACACTGGACCTATACCAAGAGTTATGGTCTGGGATGCGATTTCGTATGACAGCGGAAGCACTCTTGTGGTTATCCCACCCACTCACTGCAAAACTGTGCAGCAATTCGTCATTCGACCTGTAGTGCTGCCATTCATGTACAGCATGCCAAGAGGTGTTTTCCAACAGGGTAACACTTGATCACACACCACAGTTGTAATCCAGTATGTTCTATGGATTAGATGATCTATGTTGGCTTGGCCTGCTCGATCACCAGATCTTGTCTCCAATTGAGCACACACTGGACATCACCAGATGACAGGTCCATCGTCATCCACAAACAGCATTAACCATCCCCAAACTGACTGACCAAGTGAAACAGGCATGGAACTGTAACCCACAAACCGACATCTAGCACCTGTACAATACAATGCATAGACATTTGTACGCTTACGTTCAAAGTTCTGATGGTTACACTAGTTATGAATGTACCAGCATTTCACATTTGCAGTGGCTTACCTCACGTTTACATTAAACTGTGATCTTGCAATGTTACTCACTTAAATATTTTTTTACATCAGTGTACTTACATTTGAATGTGACAGTCTTCTTATTCTACCAGGGGGTGATGACTGATCTCTGATGACACTTAATGATGTTAATCAAGCAATGTAATACCACGATGATGGCTTTCATATCCTGACAGAAGGTGGAGGTAAGCCACAGCTTGGACTGGTGTTGGTGTTCACATAAGTGGGATAACGTCCCAACATTTATTCTTCATCCAATTGATCTAGAGAAGTGGGGAACTTGAAGACAGCCATTTTGGTTATAAATTATGGTAAATAAATGTTGTATGACTAGGGCCTCCCGTCAGGTAGACCGTTCGCTGGATGCAAGTCTTTCGACTTGACGCCATTCGATAGGGATGAAATGATGATGATTAGGACAACACAACACCCAGTCCCTGAGCGAAGAAAAATCTCCGACCCAGCTGGGAAACGAACCTTGGGCCTTAGGATTGACATTCTGTCGCGCTGACCATTCAGCTACCGGGGGCGGACATAAATTACGGTAATTAATATAATGCTAAAAGCTTCCGACAGCCATTTTATTACAGTGGGTTATAAATAAACTTATGTAAGCTTAACGTGAGGGCACAAGTTCGTTACTCAGTGAGGGGGTAGGGGGAAGACAGTGACTTGAAACATCCAGATCTTAAATAAATATCCGGTAGGAACACGAATGAATAGTTTGTTTACTAAAGAGAACAAAGGACCCCTTGTCCCAGAGAGTGGGATGTGTGAGTTGACATGTGCAGTTGGAGTGGAGGGGGCTGACCTTGAAACTGACAGGTGGTGTTTGTCTTTTTAAGGATCCTAAATCGGTATGGTTAACAGTCTTCCTCCTTCCCCTGTTTTCCAGACCCACATAAAACAGGGGTGGTGTTTGAATCTATGTCCAATGATCCTGATCGAGGCACTCAGTGATTTTTATAAATCACATGGACTGAATGACGACGTGGCTCGTCTGACGACACCTTCCATCATTGTTGTCCAGCTGTGGCAGTGCTGCGTTTTAAATAGTTTCTAAATCTGCATGACTTTAAACAGTCATTCACCTCGTCTGCCCTACGTGGGAAATACATGATATCTAGTTTGTGTTGGTCGTATCACTCTAGGGAAACTGATTTACCTGCATGCACCATATCTTTTTTTCGTGTAGGGTCTAAATGTTCAAAAAATGGTTCAAATGGCTCTGAGCGCTATGGGACTTAACTTCTGTGGTCATCAGTCCCCTAGAACTTAGAACTACTTAAACCTAACTAACCTAAAGACATCACACACATCCATGCCCGAGGCAGGATTCGAACCTGCGACCGTAGCAGTCCCGTGGTTCCGGACTGCGCGCCTAGAACCACTAGACCACCGCGGCCGGCGTCTAAATGTTAAGTCATAGTAACATAAATTTTTATACCCCCTATTGCGAAACAGATATTCGTCAATAGCTTCACTGAACATTATTGATTATCGAGTAGTAGACATTACATTGCGTACCAACAGGGCTAATATTCAGTTACCTTCGTGTATTTACTTTCCAGTGTTATACAAGACGTTATCTGCGCTTGAAGCGTTCGTCTTCCGTAATGTTTCCCAACTGTTACTCGTATTTGTTGAGGATGCCACTATCTACAATGGGGCAACTTCCGGGAAGAGTCTCAGTGTAGGAAATACCACAGAAGCACTGGGCAGGGATGTCTGGGCACGTCTCATGGCTTGCATAATCGCCAGTTACTGTTTATATACACGAGGAGCTCCAAGTGTACTCATGGTGACTTGTTTACTTTCAACTCTCTCAGTTGCCCCTCAGCGCCAGGAATGCCTTTTTCTATGTCCCCCATTCGGAAGTCTGTGCGACGGTCAAACGACAGTATGCCTGTATTATGCTCCTACGTGAATACCTCTTAAGCGCGAAAATTAAAACTTCAGCTTTCCTTTTCTGTCTTCTATTATTTCACTGGAATGGTTGACGAATACCTGAATGCAAGCAAACCTTCAACCTGCTTAGCGGCGATTTTATGTAGGGCTAGAATTTTCTCGAGTTCTCGACAACATCGTTCGGTAACATAACGACGGTGGGAGCTGGTGTATGTTCTGTACATCGATCTTTTCATAGACGCACGAATTTCTACCACACCCGCGAATTTATACTAATGACCTGTTTGGTGGCGATACGTTAAACTTCAACCCTCCTTCCTTCAATTCGGATTCGTCATAAATGGAAACAAATTGTTCTTATAGCTTACCAAAGGAGCCATCCCGGTATTTACCTTTAGAGATTTAGAGAAACCTAAATCTCAATGGTCCGACAAGAAGCTGAACCACCATTCTCCCGAATGCGAGTCTAGTGCCTTACCACTACCTCACCTCTGGTTTGCCGGCCGGGGTGGCCGAGCGTTTCTAGGCGCTACAGTCTGGAACCGAGCGACCGCCACGGTCGCAGGTTCGAATCCTGCCTCGGGCATGGATGTTTGTGATGTCCTTAGGTTAGTTAGGTTTAAGTAGTTCTAAGTTCTAGGGGACTGATGACCTCAGAAGTTAAGTCCCATAGTGCTCAGAGCCATTTGAACCATTTTTTTCACCTCCGGTTTCTTGGAAATTTTTAACATTATTTGTGAAAATACTTGTCTGAATCCTCATTGCAGCCTCTCATTCACAAAAATATAAAGTAAGGTAGCTCATCAAGCAGAGGCCTTTGGTGGTCACATCATTCCTGCGGGCTGGACGAAATCGATACGTCGCACCAGTACTGAGTCCCACATGCCGAGATCAGCCTCCCATGTTCGTATCAGGATTCAGAACATCATATTCCAGCTTACATTGTCGAAGACGTCCTTTACAACAGCAAACTCTTATTTCTTTGTACTTTCTTACATTATTAAGCCCGTCATCAGAATTCCACTCGGATGCTGCAACCCTATCGGAAGTCATTCTGTTTTTATTTTTGTTCTTTTACACGCTATTACGTGTAGTTAGTTATTGCCTAGAATGAGCTATCAGAGTGATCAACTGATAGCTCTCTCATTACTCCTTTTTTAACACTATGAGTACTAGTGGCTTCTGCCTGAATCCACCATTTTATTTTATTTTATTTATTTCGTTATTTATTTGAAGTACCAGTGCCTTTCGCGTGGTACGATCGATGCTACTGCGAGCCAGACATCTGGTGGTACACTGATCTATTTCTAAGAATGTAGTCCATTGTAGCGGCCACTTATAACGATGAAAGCAACAGAGATTGTACTACGTGATTGTAGGAGATTGTGAAAAGTGTTTTTTTTTTTATAGGTACCATATTGAGGAGATGTAACGTAAATTTGACTTTGTACTACTGTGGTTTAGAAATTAAATCACTGGGGCAATATAGAGGTTTGATGCAAAGTTTATTAAATTATAGGCCCATTTTTGGTTGTTATTTAAGACAAGAATTTGCTTAGATATTATAAGTTCATGAAAGTTTCGATTTGTGCGTTTGTGAGTAGGAAAATTCGAATTTGCTTTCACATGTATCACATGAAAACATGGGTGGCTGCACACTGTATGTCCTAGTGGTCCCAAAGTGAAACCACTTCCATAAAACAGTTGAGTATTTTCATTTTGCAGTTCCTTTTTTTATTCGTTGTTTACTACACTGCTGGCCACCGTAAATGCAACACCAAGAAAGACAAGAGGTAGCACAACAAAATTTATTTTGTAGATAACATGTTGACCAAGTATCAAATGATTACGTTTACAGACGTCTGTGACATGTGGTTCCTGCCAGAATCAGTAGCCAGAGTAGCCGCCATTGTTGGAGATCACCGCTGCCACACGTCTCGGCATTGAGTCAAAGAGACGTTGGATGTGTTCCTGGGGTACAGCAGCCCAAGCAGCTTCCACACGTTGCCAAAGATCATCTGGTGCGGCAGCTGGGGATGTAATCTGGGTCACTCGTTGAGCTACCATGGACCACATGTTTTCTATTGGCGAAAGATCCGGAGAGCGAGCCGGCCAGGGAAGCAATTCAATCTGGTTATTGACGAAGAACCTTTGGACAATGCGTGCCACGTGTGGTCGCGCATTATCCTGTTGAAATATGGCTGTGGCCGAGCCCTGAAGGTAAGGAAGGACAACTGGCTCCAGCACCTCGGATATGTAGCGCCGGCTATTTAAGGTACCGGCAATGCATACTAGAGGCGTGCGAGAGTAATATCCAATACCGCCCCATACCATAATACCCGGTGCAAGATCAGTGTGGCGGTGCATAATGCAGCTGTCCAGCATCCTCTCACCACGGTGTCTCCACACTCGAATCCGACCATCGTGGTGCTGCAGACAGAAGCGTGCCTCGTCAGTAAAGACAACGTCATTCCATTCTGCCGTCCACATCCGTCTGTCATCACACCATTGGCGACGGAGACGTCTGTGGTTCTGCGTCAATGGTAGACGAAGCAATGGACGTCTTGCGGACGGACCACTCTGCTGTAAACGGCGTCGAATGGTACGCGCAGACACTGGATGATGCGTTACAGACGCAATGTGCTGTGCTATGGTTCGGGATGTCACTGAGCGATCCGTCACTGCCATGCACACAATTTTCCTATCAGCACGTGCAGTGGTGCACCGAGGTGAATGCGATCGACCACGTCGGTCCGTCGTATCCTCCTGCATCCAACGGTCACATATCCGTATTACAGTTGTTTAGTTTCGTCCAACACGACTAGCGATTTCTCTGTATGATAATCCACAATCTCGGTAAGCCACTAGCCTTCCCCTGTCGAACTCGGATACTTGATCAAACGATGTTCGCTGTTGTCTACGAGGCATAACTGATCGTCTTGTGAAACAACCACAAGGTAAACACACGTGCCGAACGTACACTCGTCGAAATCGCCGAGCCTTAAATGGCGCTATGAGGTGGCGCCACAGGTGCGCGTGATGTGCGTCTGCGCTGAAATTCTAATGAGTTGCATATCTCATCGCTGCAAACCCATGGTGTAAATTTCACTTGATTCGGATGCTTCCTTCAGGGTGTTGCATTTACGGTGGCCAGCAGTGTATGATAATAAAGGCTGAAACATAGTGGCAGTTAAAAATCGTGTGCCGGACCGAACTCGAACCCGGCATTCGCCTTACGTGAGCAAGTGCTCTGCCGACTGAACTACCCACGCACGACTCACGACCCTCCCCATAGCTTTAATTCTGCCAGTACCTCGCTTCCTACCTTCCAGACTTGCAGCAAGAGCACTTGCCCGCGTAAAGCAAATGTCCCGAGTTCGAGTCCCGGCCCGGCATACGTTTTTAATCTGCCAGTAGTTTCACATCAGCGCACACATCGCTGCAGAGTGAAAATTTCATTCTGGATAATAAAGGTTAATGATGTTAGTAATTTTAAAGTTGTATTTTTTTCTTATTGATGGAACTCAATAGGTTAATGACGCTACTTTCTGCAAATGTGGTGGCAAATCTGTTTTAGAACTGTTGGAGAGGAGATCAAATAATCTTATATTACCACTAATTAGTGACGCCGAAAGCATCTCAGTGACTGATTCTGATTCGTCTAGTGTCAAACTGCTCAAAGCTCTCTCAAAGTCCGACAGCGTTACAGGATCATCTCTTTCTTTCACAATAGTTGGTAGGTTCTCCTCTGTCAGATTTCGAAACAGCCGCTCGCCACTGTATACATATTGGATACTTTTCTGTTCATTACCTGCCGTTCCTTCTGCACTTATTGTAATATCTCATCTTTAAATTGTTGGTTAACACTATTACTATTTACTTCCACGAAATGACTTGTAATCTACCTACACCACCATTAGTTTTCTGTAAGTTCTTTTCTTTCCCAGTGTTTGTACACGATTTTCTCACCTGTTCTGGAATTACTTTATTTGCAATTCGTGCTAATTTTCTTTCTGCGTTCCATACACTGTTGGTTTTTCCACTCTCGTCCAGTTCGAGTCTGTGCTACGTTCCTAATGACCTCGTCGTCTACAGGGCATTAAAGCGTCATTTTTCCTTCGTTCGTATTTGTCTCCATCGGTACGTTCTTGTATTTCCTTTTTCCTTCTTTTATAAACCGGAGATTCCTCATAGTACATGTCCGGGGCCTTAATCACTGGTCACCTCACTCTGCCTCAAAATAAGAGAACATTTCAGTGGTGAATTTCGCGACCTGAATTCCTGGCTCCAGGGGCAGCGAGCGTGACGTCAGTATGTTACGGTTCTGGAAGACAGCGGGACACGGCAAACAGGTTCTCGTGTATCCTTAGACCGGTCTGACGTTGCCTGCGTAAAGAGCTGTGGCTGAAACGTGTGCAGTTTGCAGGAAGAGCATGCTCGCAGGGAATAAGTTGATGTTCATCAGTGTAACAAATATATATGGGTGATTAGAATTCGTCTTTCGTATCTCAATCGTAAACCTACCAACACTATGATTAGAAAACGCAAGTTTAGGCAATATAAATCATTAAAATAAGCAGACAAAAAGCCATTACAAATAGCTGAAGCAGGAAATAAAAAGTAATATAGAAAAAAACCTTTACATTGTTCATGTTTATTTAATAGGTTGTGCTGTTCAGAAAATCACACGAATAGGCTATTTATGTTAACATCATATTGTATAATATTTTTAAAGTATCTCTGAAGTTTTAAACACATTGCTAACTGTACTTGATAGATAAATGGAAACGTTTCTTGCAAGCCCATGCACTTGACAACAAAATGCTTTTTTTAAAATTTTCTGTAGTAAAAAAAAATGGTTCAAATGGCTCTGAGCACTATGGGACTTAACTTCTGTGGTCATCAGTCCCCTAGAACTTAGAACTACTTAAACCTAACTAACCTAAGGACATCACACACATCCATGCCCGAGGCAGGATTCGAACCTGCGACCGTAGCGATCACGCGGTTCCAGACTGAAGCGCCTTTAACCGCACGGCCACACCGGCCGGCTTTCTGTAGTCGTGTTGTCTCTTGTCAGATAATTCATTTTTCATCTGAAAAAGTCCGATCGACATCTGCAGAGGTTATTGGAGCAAATCTAAAACAATGAACTATTGTAGCGTCCATTTCCACTGCAATAGAATTGTCACCCTGAAGAATTTTTGAAATGGTTCAAATGGCTCTGAGCACTATGGGACTTAACATCTGAGGTCATCAGTCCCCTAGAACTTAGAACTACTTAAACCTAACTAACCTAAGGACATCACACACATCCATGCCCGAGGCAGGATTCGAACCTGCGACCGTAGCGGTCGCGCGGTTCCAGACTGTAGCGCCTAGAACCGCTCGTCCACCCCGGCCGGCCAATTTTTGAAATGTTAGTAAGGTTGTCAAGATCAGGATTTTGCGAAAACGCCATGTTACACTTTTCCCTAATTACTTTACTACATTTCCCTAGCTCACCCTCCAATCTTTGTACTACGTCTTCAGCTGTAATGAGTTGGTAAATAACAGCGCTGTAGTTACATTGTTAACTTTTTACAGACACACTGTTGTAAGCAGGAAAGCCTTTACTGACTCACCTTCTGAAGGATCTAATGGTCCAACGATGACACTGGCAATAAAATAACCCGTAGGATTAGTTGACACGCCATATAAAATGTAGATCTTGTTACTCTTTACTTCTTCTTGAATTATTTTCATTACTTCTGGTAACATTCACTTACGTAAATTTTCGTAGATCTGAATCACTGAGCACAGATTCGTCTGCTTCTTCGTCACATTCACTTAAGTAATATATTCGTAAACCTGGCTCACTGAGCGCAGATACGTCCGTATACTTCTTCAAAAACTGTCGTAATGTAGCGTTCTGTAGTCACCACAAAGGGATTCCGGCATTAATAAAAGCTTTGCGTAAGGCCAGCGCAAACTACGATTTTCGACTCGATGCTGCAGCGGCCGTTGGAAGCAATCTTATTAGCAATAGCCTTGGAAAGTCGTGTATGTGTTTGTGTACAGATATTCGTAGTTCACTGACTGCCCACACTGCCTATTTTGGACTAAGTATTTTACCGTCATCACAAAATACGTCGGACCCGTAAGTATTAATCTAGCTTTGCAGTTTACTGCCCAAAGGAACACTCGGTTTCGGCATGTTAGCATGGTGAAGACGTTTTGATTTACTCCACATCCATGAGCACCTCTTGGGATCTGTGCAAGGTAAATTTGCATATTTGGCCTTCTTTATAAATATTTATAGTGTATTCATCCTGGAGGATCTCCTCGAAATGGATCTATTGGCACGAAAACTACATTTCATCTAATCTAAACAAGCTGCGGCGTCTTGCACAACAATGTTGAAATGAGGTAGGGAGCTGCTGTTGAGTGGAAAGTACTGAGCCATGATGAATTTATTAACGTTTCTAAAAACACTAATGAATTTGTTTTTAAAAGGCAAAAATCCAAGACTAACATTAACATATTGCTTCCAGAATTGAAAAGACTAAATTTCAATAACACAACTGATAGCAAACACCTGAAAACGGCAACAGTATAAAATCACTTCCTTTCAGCAGAGAATATTAAATGAAGCAAAAATCAAAACGCCATTGCCTTCGAAGTAGCCGAAATGAATGACAAATGTGGTTCAAATTTATGATGATAGAGGCAGTGGCAGAGACAACGTCAGTAGCAATAATTCCCCCTTCTCTACTAACATAGAATGGCGGTTGCCGCTACCACACTACTAGAAACCTTCATTAAAAATTTCTATCATGGTACACAGGAATCTTTAACTAGACCACAGTTAACAAGAGATGCAATCACCTATCCTGTAACAGAGAGCCAACTCGTTAATTATTCAGTAAAAATTAAACATACTACAAATGCAGAAAAGTACGAACGTTACTCGACTACTGAGGCATAAAATTTTTCTTTATTTTTTTTTTTAGTAGATGCAAACAATTTAGTAAGCAGCTCGAGCACGTGATACTAGCCAGCAGGATATTATAGATATGCATCAGAATAAACAATTTTCACTAGCTATAAAGTACAATTCGTAAATTAGAAGAATTACGTCTACATTCTATACCCTTAGATTCTAAAATCAGTTTGGAATAGTGACAGTCACAAGCCCACACACATTTACAGAACTGAACTAAGTAGTATCAGGCAAAACCATCACACATGAAACACTTATATATATATATATATATATATATATACTCCTGGAAATGGAAAAAAGAACACATTGACACCGGTGTGTCAGACCCACCATACTTGCTCCGGACACTGCGAGAGGGCTGTACAAGCAATGATCACACGCAAGGCACAGCGGACACACCAGGAACCGCGTCGAATGGCGCTAGCTGCGCAGCATTTGTGCACCGCCGCCGTCAGTGTCAGCCAGTTTGCCGTGGCATACGGAGCTCCATCGCAGTCTTTAACACTGGTAGCATGCCGCGACAGCGTGGACGTGAACCGTATGTGCAGTTGACGGACTTTTAGCGAGGGCGTATAGTGGGCATGCGGGAGGCCGGGTGGACGTACCGCCGAATTGCTCAACACGTGGGGCGTGAGGTCTCCACAGTACATCGGACCGCAGCGACGCACGGATGCACGCCAAGACCGTAGGATCCTACGCAGTGCCGTAGGGGACCGCACCGCCACTTCCCAGCAAATTAGGGACACTATTGCTCCTGGGGTATCGGCGACGACCATTCGCAACCGTCTCCATGAAGCTGGGCTACGGTCCCGCACACCGTTAGGCCATCTTCCGCTCACGCCCCAACATCGTGCAGCCCGCCTCCAGTGGTGTCGCGACAGGCGTGAATGGAGGGACGAATGGAGACGTGTCGTCTTCAGCGATGAGAGTCGCTTCTGCCTTGGTGCCAATGATGGTCGTATGCGTGTTTGGCGCCGTGCAGGTGAGCGCCACAATCAGGACTGCATACGACCGAGGCACACAAGGCCAACACCCGGCATCATGGTGTGGGGAGCGATCTCCTACACTGGCCGTACACCACTGGTAATCGTCGAGGGGACACTGAATAGTGCACGGTACATCCAAACCGTCATCGAACCCATCGTTCTACCATTCCTAGACCGGCAAGGGAACTTGCTGTTCTAACAGGACAATGCACGTCCGCATGTATCCCGTGCCACCCAACGTGCTCTAGAAGGTGTAAGTCAACTACCTTGGCCAGCAAGATCTCCGGATCTGTCCCCCATTGAGCATGTTTGGGACTGGATGAAGCGTCGTCTCACGCGGTCTGCACGTCCAGCACGAACGCTGGTCCAACTGAGGCGCCAGGTGGAAATGGCATGGCAAGCCGTTCCACAGGACTACATCCAGCATCTCTACGATCGTCTCCATGGGAGAATAGCAGCCTGCATTGCTGCGAAAGGTGGATATACACTGTACTAGTGCCGACATTGTGCATGCTCTGTTGCCTGTGTCTATGTGCCTATGGTTCTGTCAGTGTGATCATGTGATGTATCTGACCCCAGGAATGTGTCAATAAAGTTTCCCCTTCCTGGGACAATGAATTCACGGTGTTCTTATTTCAATTTCCAGGAGTGTATATAAAACAACGGGTACGGTGTCAAATTAGCCACCAGGCGACACCAAGTGACGTGCACACTAATCGGATGCTTACCGTGATTTCTCATAAAATCCAACGCCCATTGACAAACACTTGCTTAGACAGCGCCGAGAGAAAGATGTAACGAAGATTACTCGTATTCGGAAACCCAGGGGATCATCCAGCAGATGCCACCGCGTCCAGTACTTGCGAAGGTCGGACCGGACTCCAACCCAGCACAACAAGGACACAAACTGCTTGCAACTTCAATAGCAGAGGACACGCCGAATACTGTGCGTCCTTTCGAAGTAGCTTTTGACGAGCAATGTTCACGGCTGCCACCAACACTAGGCCCCGCCAAACCCGCAGTGAGCAAAGGCACCACTCTTGCCGACGGGCCACGGCAGACGCTTGGCCACAACACACCGCCTCGCTTGCGCTCTCCGCCGCCCGTCTCACACTCTCCACTTCTCCCGGTCGCCACAGCCCTTACCTACCTTCTCCTCCGACCTGCCCTGCGCTTCGTGCGCTCTTGCTGCCAGAGGGGTTCCAAATCCGCGGGAATTACGCGAAATTAAGCGCGGGCGTACGGCACAAATGTCGCAATTAAAACTGATAGAAAGAGAGATTTAGAACAACAACGAAACCATTTTTCAGTTGCGGAACCCATTGCTACCTTTGAAAGAGGTATGATCCGACAGGAAGTCATGTAAACATAGCCGGCCGCAGTGACCGAGCGGTTCTAGGCGCTTCAGTCTGGAACCGCGCGACCGCTACGGTCGCAGGTTCGAATCCTGCCTCGAGCATGGATGTGTGTGATGTCCTTAGGTTAGTTAGGTTTAAGTAGTTCTAAGTTCTAGGTGACTGATGACCTCTGATGTTCAGTTCCATAGTGCTCAGAGCCATTTGAACCATAAGCGATAGTTAAAACCCTTACCCATTGTTACTTCTTTTCACGGTGACACTCATTGTTTTAATTATTGTTATTATTATTCATTTTCTATTATTCCCCTTTAAGAGAGCAATTGAACTCTCTTTTCGTCTTTTCTGTTTTTCCCAAAACCTCTTCATTAATTCACTGTGTTTTTTTCTTCCTTTTCTCTGTCAGTTTTTCCCTGTTTATTTTCTTGAAACTAGTCCAACTTTCTTATTTGTGATTTTATTCCTGAGCTGTTTTCTATCGTTAATTTCCAATCGTTTTAAGGCTTCTTGTGTTTCTCCATCCAACTGAACTTAAGTTACTTCCATTTATGATCTTAAAAATTTTCTTAGTGAGTCTCTTGTCATCCATCCTCCACAGGTATCCGCAGAACTGCAGGCGTCTTTTCTTAAAGTTACCTGTGATGTTGTGTGTGTTTTCGTAGAGTTGCTCTGTAGCTTGTATGACCCAAGTTTGATCTCGGGAACAGCGCGGTGAAGTTTTCGAAGAATTTTCCGGTTTCTCGATATCACGATTTTTTTGTTTTCCCCATAATTAGTGTGGTTTCTGTCGAATACAAGGCTTCTGGTAAAAAACGAGCGTAGTTTTGCATTACGAGATACTGCTATTCTGTTGTAGTAATTCCATGCCAGTTTGTACGCCTTTCTCAGTTTCAATATTCTTTCTGTGTTGGAGACTGCTTTTTGTCCTGTGGATTGGGTAGATGGTTTCCGCTAAGTACTTGAAATGAGTGACCGGTGGGATTTATCCGTACTGTGTTTTCAGTGGGAGTTTTCCTGCTCATTTGGTATCCGTATACTGAGGTTTTTCATAGGAAATTTATTGGCCGCCTTTACTGGAGATTTCATGCAGATTATCCAATGGTAGTTTGGCTTAAACCTCATCGTTCGATAATATATTCAAGTCACTGCAAAGGTCAAGCATTTCACAGTGACTCTTTTTTCTTTCTGTATTCAAATTTGGATAAGTTAACCTCTGACGTGCTTTTCGCATTCTCTGTTAATTTTTTTCCAATGCAGTGTTGAACAAGAGTGGCAATTATCCATTTTTCTCAAACTCCTGTGTGAATTTCGAATGAGTTTGAGAGTTCTCCCAGGATTTTCACATCTGACGTGATTCCCGAAAGTGTTTCCCAGATGATGGCCCTCGTCCTGTCCTTTATTCTCTGACCAGAGGGCGGTGGTTTCCTTGCCACCGGATTTGCCCTCTATTTTGCAAGACGACGCAACGACTGTGGTTAAGGTCTTACGGTTTTGTATCCTGTCCAATTTGTTGCCTCGGATTTTAGGGAGAGGATTTTAATGTGCTGCTGGGTGACTGGCTCACCCAGGCTTTAGGTAAGAGGTCCGCCAGTCACGATTACCTACTTGTTTCACTTCGATTTCTGTCCTCTTTTCCTTGTGTTTCCTTTGCTTTTTTAGTGCGTTTCTTCTCCTCTTGTTTTGCCTCTGTATGTGAGGATTTGTAACTGCGTCAGGTCTGTGTCTTTTAGCCGTTGTCCTTGTTCGCTGCCCGTCTTCGTCCCTTCACTGCATGTGTTCCTGTTTCTATGCGTTTGGGCGCTGATGACCACGCTGTTTAGCGCCCGGAAACCTCAAACCACACACACACACTCTATCGACTCCTATTCCTCCTAGGCTATTGAACAGGGTATGTCTGTCAACAGAATCGTAAGCTTTTTTGAAATCCACGAATTTGGCTGTAGTGTTTCGGCATGATATGACATCCAGAATACACTCCTGGGAATTGAAATAAGAACACCGTGAATTCATTGTCCCAGGAAGGGGAAACTGTATTGACACATTCCTGGGGTCAGATACATCACATGATCACACTGACAGAACCACAGGCACATAGACACAGGCAACAGAGCATGCACAATGTCGGCACTAGTACAGTGTATATCCACCTTTCGCAGCAATGCAGGCTGCTATTCTCCCATGGAGACGATCGTAGAGATGCTGGATGTAGTCCTGTGGAACGGCTCTCCATGCCATTTCCACCTGGCGCCTCAGTTGGACCAGCGTTCGTGCTGGACGCGCAGACCGCGTGAGACGACGCTTCATCCAGTCCCAAACATGCTCAGTGGGGGACAGATCCGGAGATCTTGCTGGCCAGGGTAGTTGACTTACACCTTCTAGAGCACGTTGGGTGGCACGGGATACATGCGGACGTGCATTGTCCTGTTGGAACAGCAAGTTCCCTTGCCGGTCTAGGAATGGTAGAACGATGGGTTCGATGACGGTTTGGATGTACCGTGCACTATTCAGTGTCCCCTCGACGATCACCAGTGGTGTACGGCCAGTGTAGGAGATCGCTCCCCACACCATGATGCCGGGTGTTGGCCCTGTGTGCCTCGGTCGTATGCAGTCCTGATTGTGGCGCTCACCTGCACGGCGCCAAACACGCATACGACCATCATTGGCACCAAGGCAGAAGCCACTCTCATCGCTGAAGACGACACGTCTCCATTTGTCCCTCCATTCACGCCTGTCGCGACACCACTGGAGGCGGGCTGCACGATGTTGGGGCGTGAGCGGAAGACGGCCTAACGGTGTGCGGGACCGTAGCCCAGCTTCATGGAGACGGTTGCGAATGGTCCTCGCCGATACCCCAGGAGCAATAGTGTCCCTAATTTGCTGGGAAGTGGCGGTGCGGTCCCCTACGGCACTGCGTAGGATCCTACGGTGTTGGCGTGCATCCGTGCGTCGCTGCGGTCCGGTCCCAGGTCGACGGGCACGTGCACCTTCCGCCGACCACTGGCGACAACATCGATGTACTGTGGAGACCTCACGCCCCACGTGTTGAGCAATTCGGCGGTACGTCCACCCGGCCTCCCGCATGCCCACTATACGCCCTCGCTCAAAGTCCGTCAACTGCACATACGGTTCACGTCCACGCTGTCGCGGCATGCTACCAGTGTTAAAGACTGCGATGGAGCTCCGTATGCCACGGCAAACTGGCTGACACTGACGGCGGCGGTGCACAAATGCTGCGCAGCTAGCGCCATTCGACGGCCAACACCGCGGTTCCTGGTGTGTCCGCTGTGCCGTGCGTGTGATCATTGCTTGTACAGCCCTCTCGCAGTGTCCGGAGCAAGTATGGTGGGTCTGACACACCGGTGTCAATGTGTTCTTTTTTTCCATTTCCAGGAGTGTAGTTTTTGAGGCTCCAGATCTGTTCAGTACTCCCTTTCCTGAATCTCGCCTGAGACTAGCTAATCTGTAGGTTTGCTAGCGGCTCGAGTTGGCTCAGTAAAACTTTAGAGAAAATTTTATAAGTTACGGTAAAAAGTGAGATTTCTCTTTGACTGATCAGATCTGTTTTGTCTCCTTTGCTATGGAGCGGGTGTAACAAGGCACTCTTTCATTCTTTAGGGATTTTCTCCCTTTTCCAGACTTCTGATATTATTTTGAGAAATATGGTGTTATGTTTCTGTGATCCAATTTCCAATGATTCCATTTTCACCAGGTGCTCTGATTTTTTTTTCAGTGATTCCATTATGTACACTGTATCTTCTAGTGAGGATGGAAGCATATATTATTTCGTAGTGGTTTTCCAAATCAAAGTTGTTCAGATGGCGCTGCGCCATTTTGAGAGTGTTGTACCCAGAGGATGGTATACCTAGAAACACATGACGTTTGCTGTTCGGTGTTCTAGGCTAGTGACCGATTTTAAAATCGCATGAAGGAACAATTGGTGAAGACCGCCTTGTGCAGTTTCCAGCATGATCTGCTGTTTTTCTCGTCGTGTAACATGAGGTTGCGTTTTGTGCAGCGCTTGTAAATATTACAAGTTCTACATAGTTAATTGGTGTATATTATATTAAACTATTTAGAGGATACTGTTCATTCTTCAGTTACAGAGGTTTATGGTGAGTAAAATACTGTATATTTTTAAAATCAGTTACATGACATGTGGACGGTTAAGCCATAATTACTTTCGTGTTATTTGGCCTCTAGAGTTTGTACAGCCATCGAAAACACATGTTTACATAGAATACATGACTGCACATGCATATTTACAGAATGGAAAGCTCAAACCATTAATTTTTTCCTACCACAAATATCTAACAAATAATATGACAAGTAAACTAGACATTTTTATGTTATGAATCCACACTATTTCTTAAATTGGCAATAAGCGACACAGAATTCTGTTAAAATCTACAGATTTTTCTTATACTCTCAAAGAAATTCATAATCACTTTACAAAGCCTGAAGTCTTTAGAAACAATATCAGAAGACGCTGACTGATGGAGGAGATAACCCATATTCGTCAAAGTCTTAAAAAATTCTGGTCTTTCATTATCAAATTTGGAACACGAAAGTAAGATGTGGTTTGCATCAGCTTCTGACTCATAACCACACTCACATACGGGGTAATCATAAATGTTGATACTATACAGATGCACAGGAAACCAAGCGTCTTCGTAAATCACCGTCTTGTAGGAATTTGAGGTTGTAATGCCGCATAACATCCACCTTTCGTTTACTGTGACACATGCTACATCTCTTTTGCCATAGCTGATTTTTTTTCTTTTGAATCATCATTCTTCCGAGTGGTTTGATGCGGCCAGCCACGAAGTCCTCTCCTGTGCCAACCTCTTCATCTCAGAGTCACACTTGCAACCTACGTTCTCAATTATTTGCTGGATGTATTCCAGTCTCCGTCTTCCTCTACAGTTTTTACCCTCTACAGCTCCCTTTAGTGCCATGAAAATTATCCCCTGATGCCTTAAAAGATGTCCTATCATCCTGTCCCTTCTTCTTGTCAGTGTTTTCCACGTATTCCTTTCCTCCCCGATTCTGCGCAGAATCTCCTCGTTTCTTATTTTATCAGTCCACTTAATTTTCAACATTCGTCTGTAGCGTCACATTTCAAATGGTTCGATTCTCTTCTGTTCCGGTTTTCCCACAATCCATGTTTCACTACCATACAATCCTGTGCTCCAAATGTACATTCTCAGAAATTTCTTCCTCGAATTAACGTATGTTTGAATGTTTGATATCAGCAGACTTCTCCTGCCCAGGAACGCCCTCTTCGCCAGTGGAAGTCTGTTATTGAGGTCCTCCTCATCCCGTCCGTCATCGGTTAATTTGCTGCTTAGATAGCAGAATTACTTCACTTCATCTATTTCATGACCATCAATCCTGGTGTCACGTTCCTCGCTGTTCTCATTTCTGCTACTTCTCATTATTTTCGTCTTTCTTCGATTTACTCTCAATCCATGTTCTGCACCCAGTAGACTATTCATTCCATTCAACAGATCGTGTAATTCTTCTTCACTTTCACCAAGGATAGCAATGTCATCAGCGAATCGTATAATTGATATCCTTCCACCTTGAATTTTAATTCCTCTCCTGAACAATTCTTTTATTTTCGTCGTAGATTCTCTATATACAGGGTGAGTCACTAACCATTGCCACCAAGAATAACTCCGAAAGTATGATAGGAGCTGAAAAGTTTGGGGGACAAATGTTGCATGGGACAACGGAAGCCATATTATGTCGTTGGTTTTTTTTGTTGTTGCTAGGTGGGGTCGCTACAGAGATATGAAGGTCAACCTTGTTTTTTTTAATGGGATGCTGTAGTTGGTACTTATATTTTGATAGCGGCTATCGAGATGAATCCAATGATGTGTAGCAGTAAGGTCTTTGAAGGTCAACGAAGATCACAAAGATGCCAGGAACGTCTATTTACAGGTGTTAGAAGTTATGGCCACTGGTATCAATGCAGTGCTGCAATCTTCTTATCATGGATTGAATGGTATTCCTTATCATATCGGCACTTATCGAAGCACATGCTGACAATTCTCTCTCGCTTATCTTCGCGTGTAGTTGGAACGTCTTTACAAACAATGTCTTTTACAAATCCCCACAAGAAAAAATCTAGAGGCGTCAGATCTTGCGAACGAGCCGGCCACGACACATTTCCTCCGCGTCCAATCCAACAATTTGGGAATTGTCTCTGCAATTCATTTCTAGCTATCAACTAAAAACGTGCCGGATACACATCGTGTTGATACCACATTCTATTCCTTGTTCCTAAAGGTATTTCTTCCAGTAACAGACCTAATATTTCTTGCAGGAATGTGGTGTACTTCCTACCATTAAGATTTCCTTCGATGAAATAGGGGCCTACAATCCTGTCCTCCAGAATCCCACACCATACATTCACCGACCACGGTTTTTGGTGTGCAACTTGCAGCAGCCAGCATGGATTTTCAGTCGCCCAATAATGCATGTTATGCAAATTAATAAATGTGTCATCCCTCTGAATATGAAGTTGAGCCCATCGGCAGAATTGAATGCGACGAATACAATCCACACCAGTTACTTCTTGGTGAAGACTGATATGGGAAGGATGATATTTATGGCGATGCAGAACACGATCAACACTACTCTGGCTCATGCCAGATTCCCTTGCGATTTGACGCGAACTAACACAAGGATCTCGAACCACAGTGGCAAGAGTACTCATCTTCGTTTCCTCGTAAGTAACTTTCCTTTGCCGGATATGTTTCTGCTGCATTAAAGATCCAATTGTTCTCAATTTATCATACACAGATTTAAATGTATGACTTGAAAGATGAGTACGCTGAGGATATCTTTCAGCGTATAAGTCGCTAGCTCTCACCGAGTTTCGTTGGCATTCTCTGTTAATGAGAAGCATATTGACTAGTTCTTCGAAGGAATACATCATTTACATTCGCTTGATTCGACGTTACTAGTTTTACCGTTCCTATTAGTGTTGTACTGCGAAACCGTCGAACTGTATTTGCATGTCAATGACACGTCAGATGGATACGCCGTCTTCGGTGAATATTTACTATTTGCACGATATATAAGAGAGAATTATCAGAGCACGTGCTTCGATAAGTGCCGATGTGATAAGGAATACCACTCAATCCATGATAAGAAGATGGCAACACTGCATTGATACCAATGTTCATCACCTCGAACATCTTCTGTAAATGTACGTTCATGTCACCTTTGTGACCTTCGTTAACCTTAAAAGACCTTACTGTTACACATCATTGGATTCGTCTCGATAGCCGCTATCAGAAAATAAGTAACAAACTATAGCATCCCGTTTAAAAAAACAAAGGTGACCTTCATACCTCTGAAGCGCTCCCACGTAGCAACAAACATCCAACGACATAATATGGCCCCCGTTGTCCCATGCAACATTTGTCCTACAAACTTTTCAGCCACTATCATACGTTCGGAGTTATTCTATGTGGAAATAGCTAGTGACTCACCGTGTAGATTGAAGAGCATGGACGAAAGAATAGATCCCTGTCGTACACCCATGTTAATACGAGCACTTAGTTCTTGGCCTTCCACTCTTATTATTCCCTCTTAGCTCCTGCACATGTTGTGTATTACCTGTCTTTCCCTATACCTTACCCCTATTTTCCTCAGAATTTCGAACATCTTGTACCATTTGACGTTGTTGAAAGCTTTTTCCAGGTAGACAAACCTATGAACGAGTCTTGATTTTTCTTTAGTCTTGCTTCCGTTATCAACCGCAACGTCAAAATTGCCTCTCTCGCGCTTGTACCTTTCCTAAAGCCGAACTGATCGTCATCTAACACATCTTCAATTTTCTTCTCCATTCTTCTATACATTATTTTTGTCAGCAACTAGGATGAATGAACTGTTAAGCTAATTGTGCGATATTTCTCGCACTTGTTAGCTCTTGCAGTCTTCGGAATTGTATGGATGACATTTTTTCCGAAAATCAGATAGTATGTCGCCAGACTCATACATTCTACACACCAACGTGAATAGTCGTTTTGTTGCCACTTCCCTCAGTTTCTAAACTTTTGATGAAATGTTACCTATCCCTTGTGCCTTATTTGATCTTCCAAAGCTCCTTTAAATTCTGATTTTAATACTAGATCGCCTAATTCTTCTTCTATCACATCAGACAATCCTTCCACCTCATAGAGGCGTTCAGTGTACTCTTTGAACCTATCCGCTCCCTCCTCTGCATTTAACAGTGGAACTCCCGCTGCGCTCTAAACGTTACCACCCGTGCTTTTAAATTCACCGAAGACTGTTTTGACTTTTCTGTATGCTAAGTCAGTCCTTCTGACAATCATTTCTTTTTCGATTTCTTCACATTTTTCATGCAGCCTCTTCGTCTTAGCTACTGAGCGAGATGGCACAGTGGTTAGCACACTCGACTTGCATTCGGGAGGACGACGGTTCATGCCCGCGTCCGGCCATCCTGATTTATGTTTTCCGTGATTTCCCTAAATCGCTTCAGGCTAATGCCGGGATGGTTCCTTTGAAGGGGCACGACCGACTTCCTTCCCCACCCTTCCCTAATTCGATGGGACCTGTGGCCTCGCTGTTTGGCCTCCTCCCACACATGAACGAATCAGCCAATCGTCTTAGCTTCCCAGCACTTCCTGTTTATTTTATTCCTCAGCTATTTGTATTTCTGTATGCCTGAGTTTCCCTGAACATTTTTGTACTTCTTTCTGGTGTATGTCTGTTCGTTACTGTTCAGTGCTGTACTGATCATAACGTTGTGTCGCACAGTTCGAGAATTTCGAGACGGCAAAATTGGAGGACCAACGCGTCTGCATGAATTTTGCTTGAAACTCAAGAAAATCTTTACAGATACGCACCAAACGACGCAGGAAGCCTACGGTGAAGAGTGCTTAAGCCGTAATCGGTGTTACGAATGGTTCTCACGGTTTAAAAATGGTCGGATGGTAGTTGAAGGTGATTCTGCTTCAGGACCCCTTTCGACGTCAGGAACGTCAACGATATTGTGTGTGCCAATCGAAGACTGACTGCCCGAAAGACTGTAGAAGAATGCAACATTTCAGTTATGAAATCCTGACACAGCATCTTAGAATGCGTCGTGTTGCCACCAGGATCACCCCACGGCTCATGAGTCAAAATCAGAAAGACTTTCGCCTCCCAATCTGTGAAGAATTTTGGATCGCGGAAATGAGAACGAGATGTTCCTTGAGAGAATCATAACTGGTGATGATCTATGCGGATACGAAATTGAGACCTAGGTTTAGCGTTGACAATGGGTCGGGGAAGGTTCTCCAAGACCAAATAAGCTCGTCAGTTCAGAGCCATGCTGATAATTTTCTTTGACTTCGAAGGATTAGTTCATCATGAATTCGTGCCGCAGGGACAAACTATTAGTCGATTGTACTATCGGGACGTATTGCGACGCCTGTGAGAAAATGTAAGAAGGAAACTGCCTGAAATGTGGCGGGACAATCTATGACTCTTGCATCACGATAAGGGACCCGCACGTTCATCCCTGTTGGTGCGTAGCTATTGCACAAGAAACGAGACCACTGTGCCGCCTTATCCACCGTACTCTTCAGACCTGGCCGCTACGGACTTTTTTTATTTCCAAAGCAGAAAATCTCGTTGAAAGGACGAAGATTTGCAATGACAAACGAGATAAAAGAAAATTCGCAGACGGCGCTTTGCGCGCTCCATCAAAAGGCGTAACAAGACTGCTTCCGGAAGTGGGAACGGCGTTGCGAGCGGTGTATCAATTGTGAAGAAGAGTATTTCGAAGGAGACCATGCACAATAAGTAAAAGGTAAGCCTAGAAAAATTTTGTGGACAAAGTTCCAGAATTTTTTGTACAGACCTCTTATTACTTGTGTTACTCATAGTTTCTTCGCAGTTACCTTCTTTGTACCTGCGTTTTCCTTTCCAACTTCTGTGACTGTCCTCTTTAGAGATGTCCATTCCTCTTCAACTGTACTGCCTACTGAGCTAGTCCTTATTGCAGTATCTATAGGGTTAGAGAACTTCAAGCGTATCTCTTCATTCCTTAGTACTTCCGAATCCCACTTCTTTGTGTGTTGTTTCTTTCCCACTAATATCGTAAGCTTCAGCCTACTTTCCATCATTATTACATTGTGATCTAAGTCTATATCTGCACCTAGGTACGCTTTACAATCCAGTATTTGATTTCGGAATCTCTTTCCGATCATGATGTAATCTAACTGAAGTCTTCCCGTGCCTCCCGGGCATTTCCAAGTATACCTCCTCCTCTTGTGATTCTTGAACATAGTATTCACTATTACTAACTTAAATTTATTACAGAACTCAATTAGTCTTTCTCCTCTCATTCCTAGTACCAAACCCACTTTCTCTCGTAACCCTTTCTTCTACTACTTTCCGTACAGCCACATTCCAGTCCTCAATGACTATTAGATTTTCATCGCCCTTTATGTACTGAATTAACCTCTCAATATCCTCACACACTTTCTCTATTTGTCCATCTTCAGCTTGTGACGTCGGCATGTATATCTGAACTACCATTGGCACTGCTGGTTTGTTGTTGATTCTGTTGTGAACAATCCTATCACTGAACTATTCACAGTAAGTCACTCACCGCCCTACCTTCCTATTCATAACGAATTCTACTCCGATTATACCATTTTTTGCTGCTGTTGATATTACCCTGTACTCGACTGGGCAGAAATCTTTGTCGTCTTTCCATTACACTTCACAGATCCCCACTATATCTAGATTGAGCCTTTGCATTTCCCTTTTCAGATTTTCTAGCTTCCCTACCAGGTTCAAGCTCCTGACATTCCAAGCCCCGACTAGTAGAACGTTATCCTTTCGTTGGTTATTCAATCTTTTTCTCATGGTAACCTTCCCCATGGCAGTCCCCTTCGGAGATCCGAATGGGGGACTATTCCTGAACCTTTTGCCAGGGGAGAGATCACCAAGACACTTTTTCAATTACAGGCCACATGTCCTGCGGATACACATTTTGTGTCTTTAATGCAGTGGTTTCCATTGCCTTCTGCATCCTCCTCATGCCACTGATCATTGTTGATTCTTCTGCCTGCACGGGCAGTTTCCCACCCCATGGGCAAGAGAGTGTCCTGAACCTCTGTCCTCTCCTCCGTTGGCAGAATGAAGGTGCTTCATATGCTGGAAGGCTTTGGCCGCCAATGTTGATTTTTATTCAGAATTTAATCAGTGGCGAGGTTCGAACCCGGGACCGAGAACATTTTGATTTCTAATCATAGATGCTACCCCTTTTTTGTTTTATTTATTTATTTATTTATTTATTTAAGAGTTCTTAAAGGGTTCAGGTCGCGGGTTGGCGGAGACAGGGTGGGCAGGGGTCGCAACTTGAGGCCTGGCCACAATGTCTCCACTCCCCCGTTCCTGGGATATGGTCCAAGGAACAAATGGTGCTCTCTTTCCATTTTATTAATTTTAATTTTATTTTCTGTTTACTTTATGTTTTAATTTTTTGTGTTTTATAGCTGCAAAACACAATATACAGTATCTAAAGGTGTCATTCAACACAGCCAAACGTAAAACGGCTCCCAACGCCGTCTTGGTTTAGAGAATCCACTAACAAATATATACAGAGTCTCCTGAGTAAATCAGCCATGAACGTAAGTTCCCGAACATAAGTTCTCCTGATTTCACTTCTTGCTCCCGGAACACTCCAGCTAGCCGGAGCGTCCGTGAATAACGAATACAAATAATTCGAAAAACATGATCTATATTTCACATATTGCTCTTGCAATATGTGCCAGATGTCTATGGCGTCCTTATCATTAGTGCGATAGAGATTATACGTCGCGTTCCCCTTTATCCATTTTACAGCGTTTGTAGTGGCGGTGGGAAATTATACTTTGTCCAGGAACAGTAGATCGTCAGTTTTGATCCCTGTGTGCGCCGCACGCAATAAAAGAGCGAGCATTTTGTTCGTGTGAAGCCAACATTCGATTGCCTTGCCACAAACCAAATGATGCTCGTCGGAGTGGACAACCGCGCAGTGGGGGCAATCGACGTGTCGACCAGGTGTATGCAGTGCAGTCGACGGTTCGGGAATTTGCCGTTCACCACTACTACCACAATGCACCTACCTCTGTAGGGAGAGAGGGAAGATAAACCGTTCTCCTTATTCTCTGCCTCTGTATCGCCGGGTACTTCTGTTCGACCACATTGCGAGGGTATTGTTGAAGGAAGCCTCGATATATGTCATTCGTTTTGGGCACCCTGGTCTCCAGCAAATGGTCCTGAACATAACTGTGATTGACGAAGAAGACCCGAAGCTGTAAGAGCAGTGCCGTGATGTGGCCAACATTAACTGATGGACGGAATGAATAGGGGGCCACTTTGTCGATCACAGCGCCCATTAAGGTGACGTGTTCGGTTCTTCAAAAAATGGTTCAAATGGCTCTGAGCACTATGGGACTTAACATCTATGGTCATCAGTCCCCTAGAACTTAGAACTACTTAAACCTAACTAACCTGTGATTGACGAAGAAGACCCGAAGCTGTGAGAGCAGTGCCGTGATGTGACACAACACCCAGTCATCACGAGGCAGAGAAAATCCCTGATCCCGCCGGGAATCGAACCCGGAAACCCGGGCGCGGGAAGCGAGAACGCTACCGCACGACCACGAGCTGCGGACTGTTCGGTTCTCCAAAAGCGTTGCATCGTACTAAGAAATATCGCACCCATCCAGTTCCTCACGTTTACAAGTCCGATGCTTCCTCCTCTCGGTGACAGTGTCAAGGTATTGTAACGGATTTTAAAGAAGAGGTCAGCATTCACTAAATGTTCAAAGGCCGACTATAGCCTTAACGCGATCGTGATGGACAGCGTCAGTATGTGCGCCAAAGGACCTATTTTTGGTGCCAAATAGACGCTGACATGCTGGAACATATCTGTTGCGCTCAGTGTGTGTTGTCGTACCATTGCGCAAATCTGTTTGCAGTAACCGTCGATAATCATCCACCGCTGTACTTCGTATGCTCCCTGGAACACCATTCAGAACCACTTGAGAATGAGGACCTTCATGATGGGCACTGCTGGTCCTGGTGGCTGCCCTCTGCCCACTTCCATACATCGGGCATTTCGTAGGTTAGTGACACTACCGCCACTGTTCCATACTGCCGAAGCCATCCCAGCGCCGCCTGGATTTAGTCTGCTGACTTGACTGAAAGAGCGACGTCGTTGGAGTTTCCACGGCACTGAAAAGATGCGGTCCGTAGCTGCACGTCTTCAAGGCGCCGTCGTAGTGCAATTTCAAGAGCGACTGGAAATAAGATGGCCAAAAGGGGGAAACCTTGTCGCACTGAGCGCTGGATCATGATAGGTTCTGAGATAGCACCGTTCACCAGGACTCTCGAGTGCGCGCCGCGAATCAACTGTAAGATCGTGTCCACAAACGTAAGGGGGATCCCCATCCGTTCCGTGATTGCGCGTAGAAAAACGCAGTCTACTCGGTCGAAAGTGCGATCGAAATCCACTGCCACAACGGCTCCTCATAACTTACATACTGATATCACTGTTATGACACCCCTGTATGCCCGTAGCGCCGTGTGTATACTGCTCTTCCCGCCTAGATACATTTGATCTAAATGTATTTTGTCCTTTATCCCCGCTTGAAGGGGGGCACAAACGATACGTGCAAAGATTTTGTAGCCTCCGTTCAATAATGTCAAAGGCCGGTAGTCGCGTGGTCCACGACCACCTCTTGGTATGGCATGCGTATCATAGTACTCTATGTGAACTCTGTAGGGACCATAAGGAAGGTGTTAAGAGCTCGTTGTAAATTTGTATCCACGACGGTTCCATCAGATGATGAAAGGTGTAGTAGAACTCAGGAGGGCGTCCAGGTGGTCCACGAGATTTGTTTAATGCACCATACTATAGCGCAGCGTCCAGATGATCTGCGATGATTTCAGCCATGAGGCCGTCCACTTCAGTGGAACGCCCGCTTCTGGCATTTCTCGGAGCACATCTGCGAATCCTGCCCTGTCCAATTGGTCCCTCCACATAGAAATTGCGGTAGTGGTGAGTGAAAGCACGTGCAATATCATTCTGCAACGTTGCCCGCGATCCATTGGCAATTTCGACGTCCCGTATAAGTGAATGTCGCCGCTGCCCCCTTTCTCTCACTATACAGGATGGTTCATTAATAGCGACCGGGCTAAATATCTCACGAAATAAGCGTCAAATGAAAAAACTACAAAGGCCGAAACTTGTCTAGCTTGAAGGGGGAAACCAGATGGCGCTACGGTTGGCCCGCTAGATGCCGTTGCCATAGATCAAACGGATATCAACTACTTTTTTAAAAATAGGAACCCCTATTTTTTATTACTTATTCGTGTTGTGCATAAAGAAATATGAATGTTTTAGTTGGACCGCTTTTTGATAGATGGCGCTGTTATAGTCACAAACATATGGCTCACAATTTTAGACGAACAGTTGGTAACAGGTAGGTTTTTTAAATTAAAATACAGAACGTAGGTACGTTTGAACATTTTATTTTAGTTGTTCCAATGTGATACATGTACCTCTGTGAACTTTTCATTTCTGGGTTCGCATGCTGTTACAGCGTGATTACCTGTAAATTCCACATTAATGCAATAAATGCTCAAAATGATGTCCGTCATCCTCAATGCATTGAGTAATACGTGTAACGACATTCCTCTCAACAGCGAGTAGTTCGCCTTCCGTAATGTTCGCACATGCATTGACAATGCGCTGACGCATGTTGTCAGGCGTTGTCGGTGGATCACGATAGCAAATATCCTTCAACTTTCCCCACAGAAACAAATCCGGGGACGTCAGGTCCGGTGAACGTGCGGGCCATGGTATGGTGCTTCGACGACCAATCCACCTGTCACGAAATATGCTATTCAATACCGCTTCAACCGCACGCGACCTATGTGCCGGACATCCATCATGTTGGAAGTACATCACCATTCTGTCATGCAGTGGTACATCTTGTAGTAACATCGGTAGAACATTACGTAGGAAATCAGCATACATTGCACGATTTAGACTGCCATCGGTAAAATGGGGGCCAATTATCCTTCCTCCCATAATGTCGCACCATACATTAAACCGCCAAGGTCGCTGATGTTCCACTTGTTGCAGCCATCGTGGATTTTCCGTTGCCAAATAATGCATATTATCCCGGTTTACGTTACCGCTGTTGGTGAATGACGCTTCGTCGCTAAATAGAACGCGTGCAAAAAATCTGTCATCGTCCCGTAATTTCTCTTGTACCCAGTGGCAGAACTGTACACGACGTTCAAAGTCATCGCCGTGCAATTCCTGGAGCATACAAATATGGTACGGCTGCAATCGATGTTGATGTAGCATTCTCAACACCGACGTTTTTGAGATTCCCGATTCTCACGCAATTTGTCTGCTATTGATGTGCGGATTAGCCGCAACAGCAGCTAAAACACCTACTTGGGCATCATCATTTGTTGCAGGTCGTGGTTGACGTTTCACATGTGGCTGAACACTTCCTGTTTCCCTAAATAACTTAACTATCCGGCGAACGGTCCGGACACTTGGGATGATGTCCAGGATACCGAGCAGCATACATAGCATACGCCCGTTGGGCATTTTGACCACAATAGCCATACGCCAAAACGATATCGACCTTGGCCGCAATTGGTAAACGGTCCACTTTAACACCACGGGTAATGTATCACGAAGCAAATACCGTCCGCACTGGCGGAATGTTACGTGATACCACGTACTCATACGTTTGTGACTATTACATGGCTATCTATCACAAAGCGAAAGAAGTGGCCCAACTAAAACATTCATATTTCTTTATGTACTACACGAATATGTAATAAAAATGGGGTTCCTATTTTAAAAAATGCAGTTGACATCCGTTTGACCTATGGTAGCGGCATCTAGCGGGTCAACCATAGCGCCATCTGGTTTCCCCCTTCAAGCTAGACGAGTTTCGTTCTTTGTAGTTTTTTCGTTTGATGCTTATGTCGTGAGATATTTGGTCCGGCGACTATCAATGGAACACCCTGTATAGTGTAAAGACGGCCGTTATTTGCGTAATCCATCGAGCATCCTTGCACGTACTTTAACTCCTATCTTCACTGCCGCAAGACACAGCAGTTGTGCTTTGATACGCTGAACAGCCTGCTAACGGCCGGGAGACAGTGGTTGCGTCGCTAGCTCAAGTAGAACTGTGAAATAAAATTCGGAAGTCGTTCATTGCCAACGTTATCTATCTTGGCCCTATCGTGTGAACGTTCTGCCTAAAGCCGGTTAGGCGCAGCAGAGCCACCATTTAAATGTTGAATATTATGCACATTGACGCCATTGACGTTGGCACCATGTGTCTTCAAATTCCCGGAAACAGTTCTCATCCCTCAGGTGGGTAATGTTGAGCTTCCATGGCCCCCTGCTGCGTCATGTCTTTTGCCGTAGCAGAGCGATGGTACAGATGTAAGCCTGTTGGTCTGCAAAGGCCGGAGGCCACACCTAAGGGTCATTTGTCGCCGTACGTAGCCCACCCGACACATAAACCCTGTCTAGTTGACTGGCTGAATGACGCGTAAAGTGCTGACGTCGTGCTTCATTTACAGGGTATCATGTAGTGCAAGTTCGCAGACCAGCGTCTCTTACGCCGGACAAGGGACGAAGTGTTGTTACTCCTCGGGCCACAGAATGCAGTTAAAGTCGCCGCAGGCAATGTAATTCTCCTGACGTCCTCGGAAGAGCCGTGACACTTCCTCTGTGGAAAAAATTGTGCATTTGTGTCTCTTCATTGAGCCAGATGGCGCATAAACATTAACCAAGTGGACATCCCCTACAGCCACGTCAACACCACACGTCGATGGTAAGTATTCACGTCTTCTGTCACTATTCCTTCTCGTAACAGTGTGACTGTGCCACCGCTACCGTCATAAGCTGTTAAACGATAGACGTCTTAACCATAAAACTCTATTGGCTTATTGTTTCGTACCTTGTGCATAAAAATTATGTCGACGAGCCCGCAGCATATCTTGCAGCGTTTGGGTCTTTACTGGGGTGGGAATACCACTGATGTTAACTATACTAATGCAGTAGACGTGTGACATGGTATCCACTGTGCACTGCTAGAACGTCACGCACCAACGAATCGGCCGGCTACTGAGCATTCTTCCTGGACCGAGACCACACGATACCTCTTCACTGGTCGCTGTAAACAAGGTTCCCTCCCGACTCGTTGTCGGTGGGAGCCAGTGACTGAACGTCGACATCCTGTATCTCATCAGTTTGGTCCATTTCTTGCGCCCAATCTCCTAACGAATTGATGAGAACTCTCGCAGGTGGGATGACATCCTGTTGCATAATTGTATCCGTCACGTCTCTTTGATGTTGTGGCTCCTCCACGATATGTAGCACAGACGCTGTGGGTGTGATATCGTCCTCGTCAGTCAGTGGAAACGAATCATGATCATTCCCACTATCTTGTTCGTCACTTCGGTTGTGCTGCTCGTCTTCTGTGGACAACTGCCACTTCTTCCGCTTCTTCAGCGACCGTTGTTTTCATGGTCGTACCTCCAAGTCTGCTGAGGGATGCTGTTAAGTGCGATCCTCTTGCGGTTCAGCTTTCATATCTGGAGATGGGTTTAAATGGAGCGTGGAAGGACCATGACTCCACAGCTGTTGTGGGGTGTCTGGTTGATGGTGTGCCGTCAGTGACGTGGGATATGGGGTGATACTCTAGACTCTATGGGCAACGGCCTCGTCATGCACGTCGCCCAAGTCGTTCCATAGTGCTTCCACTTACATAATAGGTAGCGATGTCATCTTATGTGGAGGTTGGTGGGTGTTCCAAGGTACTAGACATCGCTGAAGACAGTTAGTTCGGATGTGACCTTCCTGCCGGCAGCCAGAGCAGGTTCTAGGTAGACCATCGTACATGACGATGCCTTAACATACACCTATTGACATGTAAGATGGTATGTGCTTCCTGGGTTCAATTTTAATTTGTCGCACTCCCTCGAGTACGGGTTAGGTTTCAAAGCTGGTCCATTTCTCCGCTGCATGATTAGGCACCATGCCATATGGGTGAAATGCTGCGATAAACATGTCCATAGGACGTTCGAACGGAAGTTCAAATGCACATACCGTTCTAACGAGACCGGTATGATTAACAGAAACCACACCCACGTTCCCACCGGCGTGGCAAAATCGATAGCCGTCGATGGATCGACGAATGAGTCTGTCGCACACTGTCTCGTCTATATGTTTGACGTATAAGACTCTGGCCGCTATGGACAGATGAATGCCAATCAGATCCAGGGGATCGAGCTTCACTACATCGCGCACGAAACGTTAGTATCCGTGTCTTATTGGTCTTGTATACTGTCCTTCGAACGTGATAGTCGCCCTCCGGTAGGAAACAGTCGTCTTGATCTGTAGTAATGAATGCACCGCTATACGAGCCTCACGGATGCAAACAAAGCTCGCGCTAATGGAGTGCGGCCGAAGCGCTAGGCAGGTCCGAGACGCTACAACACCGAAGGCAGACTTACTTTTAACCTTGGGTAATTTCAAATGGGGAACAGTTCCTGTAGATGCACACTCCTTCGCTAAGATGTCGTCTTCCTGACTGTGATGGATGCTAGTGTGGGAATGCAACCACAGTAGAATAGTTGTTCACCTTCTCCGTTTCCAGCAAAGTATTCCAGTGCCACATCCAAAACATAAAGGTTGGTTGTTTTATTCTGTCTTCGGTGTTGAATATTTTTAAGAACACTCTGGGAGTCGGACACGATTAATATCTTTAAGGAGGAAGTTGAAGATACAAACTTTGTTGTTTCCAAAACTGCCACAGTCCCCACCGTAAAAAACTGAAGCACTTTTAGGCAGTTTATAGACTTTACTAACTTGGATATGAGAGCATAGTACACTCCTCTTGTGGAATTTTGCATCCATCTGTATATACACAGATATAACAAGGCCACTGAGCTTCAACGAGAAGATTACATCTACTGTTTACGTTAACACTCCCAGAACTTGTCATATTATAATAGTAGAATTATAGTTATTCTGTTGGAGACATTTCGTAATTTGTAAATGCAGCCCCTGCTCTCGTAGACGGGACTGACCAGGAATGCCATGCCACGAATGAAAAATTTATCTTACAGCATTTGACATTTAATGTTAAGGGCATCTCTCCTGCCTCCACTAACAGAACGTTTCCAGGCGTCGAACGCATGGCTCAAGACAAAAACGAATGGCTCTGAACTGAAGAATATCCAGTTTGATGAGGTAAATCTTAGGCACATTGTGATACAATATACAACCATAGTCCAGGCTAGATCTTACATTGAGAGTAGAATATTTTGATGTGCTCCCCACCACACACGGGTGAGGGAGCGAATTACATTTAATTCTTCTTCGCATTTACTAACAAATAACAATTTATTAACAATAGAGTATGTGAGGCACCCACCTGAGCTGAGAGTCAAGTATCACTCTGAGGAACTGAAAATGAGATTTTATCTGGAAAGTATACTTCACGCACGTAGGTGATCAACAATGCGAGCAACGTGCGATTTGTGGAAAGATACAGTCACCGATTTCTCAGCCGAGATCTCCAATCCATTGCTAGTTAGCCATTTATCGATGTGTTTTGTAACAGTGAGTAATTCCGTTTTGGGCTGAAGTACGAGTCTGCAGTAGAATAAACACAAACATCGTCTGCGTATTGTAATTTTTTTTGTGGGGTGAGTAATTATTCGTTCTAAATCATAAGTGTACAGAATACACAAGAAGGGGCTTTAATTCCACCCTGGGGTATGCCCTGAGAGTTATGAAACTGACTGAGTATGTCTCCTTTAAACCTGATACAGATTGTTCTTTGAGCGACCAGGGAAGTGATGCCATATACACTGAAGGGCCAAAGAGACAGGTACGCCTGTCTAATATCGTGTAGGGCCCTCAGTGAGCGCGCAGAAGTGCCGCAGCACGACGTGGCATAGACTCGACTAATGTCTGAGGTAGTGATGGAGGGAACTAACACTATGAATCTTGCAGGGCTTTCCATAAATACATAAGAATGCGAGGGGTGGAGATCTCTTCTGAACAGCAGGTCGCAAGCCATCCCAGATATGCTCAATAATGTTCATATCTGGGGAGTTTGGTGGCCAGCGGAAGCGTTGAAACTCAGAAGAGTGTTCCTGAAGCCACTCTGTAGCAATTCTAGACGTGTGGGGTGTTGCATTGCCCTGCTGGAATTGCCCAAGTCCGTCGGAATGCACAATGGACATAAATGGATGCAGGTGATCAGACAGGATGCTTATGTACGTGTCAGCTGTCAACATCGTATCCAGACGTATCAGGGGTCCCATATCACTCCAACTGCACACGCCCCTCACCATTACAGAGCCCCCACTAGCTTGAATAGTTCCCTGCTGTCATGCAGAGTCCATGGATTCATGAAGTTGTCTCCATCTTCGTACTCGTCCATCCGCTCGATACAATCTGAAACGAGACTCGCCCGATCAGGCAATATGTATTCAGTAATCAAGAGTCCAATGTCGATGTTGACGGGCCCAGGCGAGGCGTAAAGCTTTGTGTCGTGTAGTCATCAGGGGTACAAGAGTTGGCCTCCGAAAGTTGATGTTTCGTTGAATGGCTCGCACGCGGACTTTTGTTGAGGGCCCAGCATCGAAATCTGCAGCAATTTGCGGAAGGATTGCACTTCTGCCACGTTGAACGATTCTCTTCAGTCGTCATTGGTCCCGTTCTTGCAGGATCTTTTTCCGTCCGCAGCGATGGCGGAGATTTGATGTTTTACCGAATTCCTGATTTTCACGGTATACTAGTGAAATGATCGTACGGGAAAACACCACTTCATCGCAACATCGGAGATCCTGTGTCCCATTGCTCGTGCGTCGACTGTAATACCAAGGACAAACTTACTTAAATCTTGGTAACCTGCCATTGTAGCAGCAGTAATCGATCTAACAACTCTTCTTGTCTTACACTACCGGCCATTAAAATTGCTACACCAAGAAGAAATGCAGATGATAAACGGGTATTCATTGGACAAATATACACTCCTGGAAATGGAAAAAAGAACACATTGACACCGGTGTGTCAGACCCACCATACTTGCTCCGGACACTGCGAGAGGGCTGTACAAGCAATGATCACACGCACGGCACAGCGGACACACCAGGAACCGCGGTGTTGGCCGTCGAATGGCGCTAGCTGCGCAGCATTTGTGCACCGCCGCCGTCAGTGTCAGCCAGTTTGCCGTGGCATACGGAGCTCCATCGCAGTCTTTAACACTGGTAGCATGCCGCGACAGCGTGGACGTGAACCGTATGTGCAGTTGACGGACTTTGAGCGAGGGCGTATAGTGGGCATGCGGGAGGCCGGGTGGACGTACCGCCGAATTGCTCAACACGTGGGGCGTGAGGTCTCCACAGTACATCGATGTTGTCGCCAGTGGTCGGCGGAAGGTGCACGTGCCCGTCGACCTGGGACCGGACCGCAGCGACGCACGGATGCACGCCAACACCGTAGGATCCTACGCAGTGCCGTAGGGGACCGCACCGCCACTTCCCAGCAAATTAGGGACACTATTGCTCCTGGGGTATCGGCGAGGACCATTCGCAACCGTCTCCATGAAGCTGGGCTACGGTCCCGCACACCGTTAGGCCGTCTTCCGCTCACGCCCCAACATCGTGCAGCCCGCCTCCAGTGGTGTCGCGACAGGCGTGAATGGAGGGACAAATGGAGACGTGTCGTCTTCAGCGATGAGAGTCGCTTCTGCCTTGGTGCCAATGATGGTCGTATGCGTGTTTGGCGCCGTGCAGGTGAGCGCCACAATCAGGACTGCATACGACCGAGGCACACAGGGCCAACACCCGGCATCATGGTGTGGGGAGCGATCTCCTACACTGGCCGTACACCACTGGTGATCGTCGAGGGGACACTGAATAGTGCACGGTACATCCGAACCGTCATCGAACCCATCGTTCTACCATTCCTAGACCGGCAAGGGAACTTGCTGTTCCAACAGGACAATGCACGTCCGCATGTATCCCGTGCCACCCAACGTGCTCTAGAAGGTGTAAGTCAACTACCCTGGCCAGCAAGATCTCCGGATCTGTCCCCCATTGAGCATGTTTGGGACTGGATGAAGCGTCGTCTCACGCGGTCTGCACGTCCAGCACGAACGCTGGTCCAACTGAGGCGCCAGGTGGAAATGGCATGGCAAGCCGTTCCACAGGACTACATCCAGCATCTCTACGACCGTCTCCATGGGAGAATAGCAGCCTGCATTGCTGCAAAAGGTGGATATACACTGTACTAGTGCCGACATAGTGCATGCTCTGTTGCCTGTGTCTATGTGCCTGTGGTTCTGTCAGTGTGATCATGTGATGTATCTGACCCCAGGAATGTGTCAATAAAGTTTCCCCTTCCTGGGACAATGAATTCACGGTGTTCTTATTTCAATTTCCAGGAGTGTATTATACTAGAACTGACATGTGATTACATTTTCACGCAATTTGGGTGCATAGATCCTGAGAAATCAGTACGCAGAAAACCACCTCTGGCCGTAGGTAGGTAGGTAGGTAGGTAGTTAGTGTTTAACGTCCCGTCGACAACGAGGTCATTAGAGACGGAGCGCAAGCTCGGGTTAGAGAAGGATTGGGAAGGAAATCGGCCGTGCCCTTTCAAAGGAACCATCCCGGCATTTGCCTGAAACGATTTAGGGAAATCACGGAAAACCTAAATCAGGATGGTTGGAGACGGGATTGAACCGTCGTCCTCCCGAATGCGAGTCCAGTGTGCTAACCACCGCGCCACCTCGCTCGGTCCTCTGGCCGTAGTAACGGCCTTAATACGCCTGGGCATTGAGTCAAACACAGCTTGGATGGCGTGTACAGGTACAGCTGCCCATGCAGCTTCAACGCGATACCATAATTCATCAAGAGTAGTGACTGGCGTATTGTGACGAGTCAGTTGCTCGGCCACCATTGACCAGACGTTTTCAATTGGTGAGAGATCTGGAGAATATGCTGGCTAGGGCAGCAGTCGAACATTTTCGGTATCCAGAAAGGACCGTACAGGACCTGCAACATGCGGTCGTGCATTATCCTGCTGAAATGTAGGGTTTCGCAGGGATCGAATGAAGGGCAGAGCCACGGGTCGTAACACATCTGAAATGTAAAGTCCACTGTTCAAAGTGCCGTCAATGCGAACAAGAGGTGACCGATAGGTGTAACCAATGGCACCCCATACCATCACGCCGGATGATACGCCAGTATGGCGATGACGAATACACGCTTCCAATGTACTTTGACCGCGATGTCACCAAACACGGATGCGACCATCATGATGCTGTAAACAGAACCTGGATTTACCCGAAAAAATGACGTTTTTCCATTCGTGCACCCAGGTTCGTCGTTGAGTACACCATCGCAGGCGCTCCTGTCTGTGATGTAGCGTCAAGGGTAACCGCAGCTATGGTCTCCGAGCTGATAGTCCATGATGCTGCAAACGTCGTCGAACTGTTCGTGCAGATGGTTGTTGTCTTACAAACGTCCCCATCTGTTGACTCAGGGATCGAGACGTGGCTGCACGATCCGTTACAGCCATGCGGATAAGATGCCTGTCATCTGGATTGCTAGTGATACGAGGCCGTTGGGATCCAGCACGGCGTTCCGTATTACCCTCCTGAACCCACCGATTCCATATTCTGCTAACAGTAATTGGCTCTCCACCAACGCGAGCAGCAATGTCGCAATACGATAAACCGCAATCGCGATAGGCTACAATCCGACCTTTATCAAAGTCGGAAACGTGATGGTACGCATTTCTCCTCCTTACACGAGTCATCACAACGACGTTCACCAGGCAACGCCGGTCAACTGCTGTTTGTGTATGAGAAATCGGTTGTAAACTTTCCTCATGTCAGCACGTTGTAGGTGTCGCCACCGGCGCCAACCTTGTGTGAGTGCCTTGAAAAGCCAATCATTTGCATATCACAGCATCTTCTTCCTGTCGGTTAAATTTGGCGTCTGTAGCATGTCATCTTCGTGGTGTAGCAATTTTAATGGCCAGTAGTGTATATAGGCGTTGCCGACCGCAGTGCCGTTTTCTGCCTGTTTACATATATCTGTATTTGAATACGCGTGCCTATACGAGTTTCTTTGACGCTTCAGTGTATAATCCTTGAAGGATCATGAGCCTCCTTAACGTCAACAAAAGCGGCGGCAACTGGTCTGTTTTTTGTTTTCGTTCGAAAGGCTGAGATTATGTCTATAGCAAGCACATAGATCCATAGTTCCTTTGACTCCGAGGCTTTAAGTCATCAACCCACCATTCCCATCTTAGCTTAACTATTCACTCGAGCGACTTTGCTACGCGAGACGACAATGTGATCGGTCGATAGAGGAAATATTTGACTTTTTCCCATTTTTCAGAACTGAAATTATATTTAGCGTCTTACTAGCTTCCAACAGGCCCTATTTCATCCGATACTGATTAAAAATTAACAAGAGAAAATCTTTTACTTTCATGGGCAGATTCTCAAGCACAGAATAATGAAGGGAATCAACAATAGGGATGCTGTCACTCGATGATTTAATAGCATCATCTAGTTTTTCTTTAGAGGGAGGACCAAGCAAGATAACTCGAACAGGAGGGTGACATCTTTGGAATCGGACAGCGGGATGAGCGAGTGCATCGATAAATTCTTCTATCTAGGCAGTTGTAGTAGGAAGAGTGGGTGACAGACGCATGTTACGAAAACCAGTTGTTCTACGCCAAATGTTGGTCGTATTAGTTGTTTTACTAAGCGAAGAACAAAATTTAATCCAATCCACGCATTTACTTTTCTCACTTCTAACAAGTTATCCCAGTGACGAAGTTAGAATTCGGGCGACACGTTTTCACAGTAATTCGACTTTTGCAACTTCTCTATCTTGCGCATGGACTACTCAGTTTGTATGTTTTGCTTATTTTTTTCATAGTTCCACACAACTTCTTCCTGTTTTCTCGATTGATCTGTGTTCAGTTTTTCAAGGCCTATCCACTGTGCCAACTTATAACTAAATCTGAGGGGGTGCGATGGGGAGGTTCCCGTGTTAGTAAACCTTCTGACGCATAACGGAGAATATAGATTGCACGACAGTCTCCGCTTCTTGAACATTTGTGACAACGTTTTTTATTCCTCTCTGTTAGTGGACAGCAAAAGAAGGAATATAAGCTGCATATTTTTGGGTTTTTGTTCTTTGCTGTTTACAAAGGAACTGGGCTTTTCTGGAGTTTTTAATTTAAGCTTCACTTTGGTTTTTCCAGATAGCAGATATATTAATGATAGCATTCTTCAGTTCAGGTAATGAGCAATGCAAAATTTTCCCTAGAATCATAGGATGCAAGGTGGCCTATGTTTTTATCCACTCTCTCCATATAAACTACGTAAAGATCACTGCCTGCACGCATTTAGAAATTAAAGAGACCTCTCAGTAGTTACAGGCTCTGTAGGAAGAATGTTTCTAATAGTTTATTAAAAAGAAACGTATTCTAAAGCTACGTTTGCGTGGGGGCTCAAAAATGTTCAAATGTGTGTGAAATCTTATGGGACTTAACTGCTAAGGTCATCAGTCCCTAAGCTTACACACTACTTAACCTAAATTATCCTAAGGACAAACACACACAACCATGCCCGAGGGAGGACTCGAACCTCCGCCGGTACCAGCCGCACAGTCCATGACACGTGAGGGCATTTGAAACAATAATAGCAGATGGTACTTTGTCAGCTATTGCAATGAAGGTTTTTGGATTTCTTAATTCCAGACAAACCTCACTTTGACACTTACTTCATGCACTGGGAAAGTTCCAGGGCTCATGTTCTGACATTTCCATCGTCTCGTCTTCAGGTTATATTCCAGATTCACCCCTAACGATTGCTAACGAGTGGCTAATGGTATCCATTGGGGAGTCTAACGTTGTTCCTGGAGACGATTGAAAGGGAATTGTATCGCCATGTAGTCGTTGGGCAGCTGGTTGTCGTCTTTTTTGACCAGCAGGGGCGTCGAAATCGCCACGCCGTTCGCCACATACCACACCATACATTGTGGGGCTAGTCTTGTCCGAGAGGAAATTCAAATGATATAGGTTATTATAACCGCACCATGCGTAAAACCACAATTTACGCACTGAGAGGGAAAACTAGTAAACAGATACGCACTTGTAAATACTGTCAGATATACTGAACTTCAGCAAAATATTTCGGTGCGCTCGTTTAGCCATTGCTATTGTCAAAAAGTCGTAATTTGTCAGTCGCAGGACGCCCGCAGAGGAAGCAGCAAGAATTCATAGTTTCCCAATATGAAAATGTGCCTGTCCAGGGTCCAGATTTTTATAACCAAAATACCTGGACAATTATCACTAACATGACCTGAAGATAAAACGTCAAAATGATATAAACATTATATGTAAAGTAAGTAATAAAGTGAACTATCGCAATGAAAATTTTTTATAGGAGGTTGGAACTGAAATTACAAAAAGGTTTATTAATTTAAAATCCCAATGTTTTTCCTTTAAGAAATTTCATTCTTTGAAGCTGTGCGAACATTTTTTTATAACCATCTGGGAGCTATTGCAATGTGTGGCAGTCAGTATTGCGGTCTTTCACAAAAACTAAAGGTGACCCTCAACTACGTACCCACAGACTCAGAGTTGAAATATTAAAAGTTTTGCCTGGTCTCGTTATCTAGGAGCTGGGATACATAGTTGACGCATTGCATGCCAAATACTGCTCAGTCTACAGTATACAATATGAATACACACCTGAATCGAATGTTCAAAGGTTCCTATCACTCGACAAATGCGAATTTTGAATGTAAAACGTAAATGAAAGATTGCAATTAAATAAAATCTGCCGGTACTATTTTAACGACTTTAAATGATGAGTACGATAGCAGGAGTACCTTTAAGAATGCCATTTATTACTGCAAAACACTTATTGGTGTCGATGCCCCAGCAATTAAATAAAATGTAAGTTGAATAACAGGGAAACAATATATTCCTACTTCACGTAATTAGTTATGAGCAACAACATAGCTCGCGAGATATCCACTTCTAAACTCATACTACGTGTTCACTGCAGAAGCCACGGAAATCTCACAAATGCAAAAATCAGCATTACGAAATGTTTCTATCTCCTGCGACCATGTGCTAACTCCTCACCATTCGCCAAGTATTTCCTGTGACCGTCAATCGCGCCTTTCCGTCCAGCACTCCCCCGTGTCCTGTGCGACCTGATGCTCCTCCCTCTCTTCCATACAGTCTCTCCATTGACTTCGGTAGTCCCCTACTGTAGTAACAAGCGCTATGATTGGCTGCCTCTGTGCTTTCTATTACACAATAAATATTTGACCAATTTCTTCATGAATAGTATATATCGGATACAAACAAAGTCATAGACGAATAAATATATTTATAAGCATGCTGCTACCGTAACTGTGGAGTACTTAAGGCCTGACGCGATCAATAGTAATTGGCCACTTTGACCTCCAATAACTCATGTACTATTCAAGTTACATGCCTGTAATTCATACCAATTTAGGTATACACTAACAGCTTTCTAAAGACATGTCGATCGATAAAATCGAATGAACCGTTCCGATTTTGGAAATTCGTTGCTGGGTGTTACTTGTATAATTTACAACCAGATACTAAACTTTAAACTAATAAAGACATTGAAAATATGATTACACTATCAGAATCATCGTGCAAATAATGGTAATGTACATATTTCTTTTTAAGGTATCATGATTCCTCTGGCTATTATTAATTTCTACATGAACTGTGAAATGTCTGCCATTATGGTTTCACAAAGTCCGCAATCTTTGGCACTCCTGGCATACAAATCTCCTTCATCGACACAAAGCACAGTCCTCGACAGAGCGTCCACATGGAATTCCCAGCCACGGGGTCGGTCTAGACCAGGCTGTGGGGCTACCCCTATTTTTTGAGTCATCCTTCTTCGTTTTGTGAATTCCAAGTAAAATTCTTCTGTTTTTTGACTGATACATTAACCAGACATGGTGTCTGTCTTCCACTGTTTTATCACATTCGTCATTCCAACTCTGGTGTTTTTTTCTATGATTTATTGGGGCTACTGGTTCAGCTATTTGTTTCAGTTGAGAAATTATTTCATCCAGATCATCTGTTATTTTTATATTCCTAGTTTGTTCTTCACATTCTTTGTTAAATTTTCAATTTATGAGGGTCATATGTTCTCTTCTTTTTTGGGTGGGATTTTTTCTTTCTCAGTGGGGTGAATTTAATTTTTATTTTTATCAAGTAATGATCTGATTCGGTGTCGGTTCCTCTCAGGACTTTCACATTGTAGATTTCCTTGTTGTAGTTCTTATCCATGCAGACATGATCTAACTGCCATTCCCCTTTTGTCCAGTCTGGGTGTTTCTAGGTTTTAAGTTTATTTGGTCTTTTCATGAAGTATATTGATACACAAAGACTGGAAAGTTGCACATGTCACATCAATATTCAAGAAAGGTAGTAGGAGTTATCCACTAAATTACAGGTCCATATGATTAACGTCGATATGCAGCAGGATTTTGGAATATATATTGTGTTCGAACATTATGAATTACCTCGAAGAGAATGGTCTATTGACACTCAGTCAGCACGGATTTACAAAACACAACTAGCTCTTTAGACACACGAAGTGTTGAGTGCTATTGGCAAGGGATTTCAAATTGACTCCGTATTTCTAGATTTCCAAAAGGCTTTTGACGCCGTACCACACAAGCGGCTTGTAGTGAAATTGCATGCTTATGGAATATCACCTCAGTTATGTGATTGGATTCGTGATTTCCTGTCAGAGAGGTCACAGTTCGTAGTAACTGATAGAAAGTCATTGAGTAAAAGAGAAGTGATTTCTGGCGTTCCTCAGGGTAGTGTTATAGACCCTCTGCTGTTCCTTAACTACATAAACGATTTAGGAGACAATCTGAGTAGCCGTCTTAGGTTGTTTGCAGATGACGTTGTCGATTATCGACTAGTAAACTCTTCAGAAGATCATAACAAACTGCAAAACAATTTAGAAAAGAGATATGAATGGTGCGAAAATTGCTAATTTACCCTAAATAACGAAAAATGTGGGATCAACCACATGAGAGCTAAAAGGAATATGTTAAACATCGGTTATACGATAAATCAGTTTAATCTAAAGACCGTAAATTCAACTAAATACCTAGGAATTACAATTATGAACAATTAAAATTGGAAAGAACACACAGAAAATGTTGTGGGGAAAGCAAACCAAAGACTGCGTTTAATTGGCAGAACACTTAGAAAATGTAACAGATGTACTACAGATACTGCCTGCACTACGCTTGTCCGTCCTCTTTTGGAGTACTACAGCGCGGTTTGGGATCCTTACCAGATAGGATTAATGGAGTACATTGAGAAAGGTCAAAGAAGAACAGCAAGTTTTGAATTATCGCGAAATAGGGGAGAGAGTGTCACGGACATGATACAGGATTTGGAATGAACATAATTAAAACAAAGGCGCTTTTCGTTGCAGCGGAATCTTCTCGCCAAATTTCAGTCACCAACTTTCTCTTGCGAATACGAAAATATTTTGTTGACGCCGACCTACATAGATTGATTGATTGATATGTTTATTCATCCATATAACAATACAAATTGTATGGATGTCGTCAATTGTGTCTTATGAACTAAAATACATGGGTTCTTACAATGTTTTCAATTCAATTCTTACAATTTTTACAAGCCAATTTTTACAATATTTATAATTATGTCATATGCTGTCGCTTTATATAGGCCTATCTGGTATCTGTGTCTACTAAATATCTATCTACAATTATTCTAAACACTCTTTTACATTGCAACAACTCTTGCTTAGTAAATATGTTTTTAGCTTTTGGCTAAAGATATGAAGTTCATTTACACATTTTATTTCCTATGGCAGTGTGTTGTACAGTTTTAGGCCGTTATATAGTATACTGTTTTGTGTTTCGGACTTGTTTTTTTTCTGTTCAGATATAAGTAGGGGCTGGATCTAGTTTCATAGTCATGTATTGAGCTGTTTGTAGCATACAGATGAATATTTTTCCTTACATACATTACAGTCTGGAAAATATATTCACATGGGACAGTCAGAATTTCTAGCTTTTTAAATAAATCAGTACAAATGGACCTAATGGTGCTATTTGTTATTATCTGTACAGCTCTTTTCTGTACCTTGAAGGCAGACTGAATATTCCCATCACTTGTTCCCCAAAACATGATTCCATAAGTGAGAATTGAGTGTATGTGTCCAAAATGTGTCATTTTGAGGCATGAAATATTGCACATTGGTGCAAGTATTTGTAGAGCATAGCATGCTGTGGATAGTCTCTTTGTTACAGCTTTTACATGTTACGTCTATTTTAACTGACACTCTACCTTCAACCCCAAAAATTTGGTATCCATTACACATTCCATTACATCGTCATTAATTGTTAATTTATCATCATTGTGTCCTTTATTCAACCAGAAGTACATACAATTAGTTTTCTTCCTTTAAAGTTATTTAATTATTCAGTGGCCATCTTTGAGGGCTGCATTAGCCTTTTCTGACAACTGTGATGGAATTTTGGCTGTGATCACTAAGTTGCTGTCATCAGTAAATAGTATTTTTTCCCCACATCTGATACTCTGCGCAAGCTCGTTAATGCAAATAAGAAAATGGATTGGATCTAATATACAACCTTGCGGGTCGCCTATATTAATATATTTTGGATCTGATAAGTGTTTTACTAGAAATCCTTCTGAAGCATGTGAAATCTCAACAAGCTGCATCTTGTTTTCTAGGTAGGACTTAAACCACTTATTAACCACACTTCTTATTCCTAGTAACTCTAATTTATGTAATAAGTCCAAGAAAATTCCAGTGACATGGTCACCTTCGTATAGTGCCTCAAGAATGACCTATGTAAGCTGTGAAATAGCCGATTGTGTACCACTTTTGAGCCTGAAACTATGTTATTCTTTGCAAAGAAGGTTAAACTTATTTAGATACTGCATTAACTTGTTTTTCATTACTTTTTCAATAATTTTGGAAATGATGGATGGTAGGGAGATTGGTCTGTAGTGTTCTGCATTTTCCAGATCACTGTTTTTAAGTATGGGTGTTCCTTTCGCTTGTCTGAGGTGCTGGGGAAAACAGCCAGATTTGAATGATACATTGATCATTTTTGTTAATGGAACTTTTATGGAATTTTCATATTCTTTAAGGACGCAAGCTGGGATTTCATCTAGACCAATTGATTTTTTATTTTTTAATTGATGTATAACTTATGCAACCTCTTTCTCAGTTGCCAGATAGAGTGCCGTTGAGTTTGGTGGATGGGTCTGGGTGAATTGACTAGTTTGAACCTGGGACCTGTTGCTAGTAAGGAGACGCCAGACCACACATGACATGTAGAGTTCAGAAGAGTTCAGTGAGACTAGCGATGATATAATCAAATCCTTAATGATTTCAGCGTCAGCTCCACTGCACTCCCTGTAAAAGAATCTGAATACTAACTAAATTTAGTGGAAGGGGTTCAAGGTTTTCCTATTTTTAGTTAGCTGATAAAATAACGTCGAAAAAGCAGTTAAGTTTACCATTGGAATTTTTATTCTACCCACAAAACATTGTTTATAAATTGCACTATTGATAAAAGGAAATATTTTAATACAGGATGATAAAAACCAACTGCATTCAACAAAAATGTGAACGAATATTCCCTGAATGAGTTTCCAAGTTCTACAATGGATCGAAGGATGACCTATGCCATATCACATCTGTAATGTAGATTTAAGTTAAGTTTCATAAAAGAGAAAACTATCAAAGTGGTCTACAGTGACCCTCAATTATCTTTAATTACTTATTTAACTTGTCGTTTAGTTCAGTGGCTGATGTGGCTTCTCAATAATTATATAACAGAAAAATCATCGCGTTTCCAATTTTTACTTCACGTAGCAAATGTAAATACCATGAGCTTTAATTGACGATCGACACTAGTATTACGCAAAACGGGGGTGTAACAGATGAGACTTCTGCAGTTCTGAGTGAAGCTTTATGCGCTGTTATGCGGCATCGCATGCGTTCATTACCTTGTCGTTGGTTAGGCGTCGTCGGTCGGCACAGCTCCACGCACCTCACCGCCTCGGAAGCAACTCTCTCCTAACTTCTCCTTACTACAATTTACCGAAGTTGGTTTAAAAAAACTATATGGCTGTGTTTTCATCTGACCAATCAGGGTCTCAATGTTAACCTTAAGCTCCGCCTACAAAAATTCTGTCTATCCAATGAGAAACGTTATACTTTTCGTGGTGGGGTAATGTTACTAAAGTTTGCAACGTAACAGAGACGCGAAAAAGTCTCACGCTAAAACTTGCAGCTGGTGTGGCCCTTTTAGTGTTATCGTAAGATCTATACTGTTCTTCTGGAGGGCTCTATCTTTTAACATGGGCTGGGGGGTGGTCCTGGCGGTTACTTTTTGTGGTGGGGCAATGTTTTTAACGTTTTTAACGTTTGCAACGTAACAGAGACGCGAAAAAGTCTCACGCTAAAACTTGCGGCTGGTGTGGCCCTTTTAGTGTTATCGTAAGATCTATACTGTTGTTCTGGAGGGCTCTAGCTTTTAACATGGGCTGGAGGGTGGTCCTGGTGCTTAGCTGGCGACGTGGGTGTCCGTCCCTTATCGTAGGGCCTTCTAGCTTAACACGGTTCTGCTCTCGGCTTCTGTTCTCGTTTCTCCCCTCGGAACTGCGTCTGTCTCACGGTGGGAAGGTATGACATGCATTTAGGCATTCTTGTGTTAGTCTGTGGTATTCCATTTGCTCACTCGTTACTCGTATTACTTTGGTTAATTTAATGTCACGATTTATTCGGAGCTATGTGACATACTACTGGATTTGCTTATCATGTCAGGGTTTTCATGGAAGGTGTTGGATTTGCCTGACACCTTACAACACTCCAGTCATTGTGCAGAGAGTTAACGAACTGGTGACTGCTGACAGACGCATAACAGTGAACGAATTGTCACGCTACGTTGGGATAAGGGAAGGAAGTGTTTGCAGAATACTGAAAGTGTTGGCGTTAAAAAAAGGTTTGTGCCAAGTAGGTTCCCAGGATGGTGACAGTGGCTCACAAAGAAACAAGAATAATAGTACGCAGCGAACTTTTGGAACAGTACGAGTATGGTGGAGATGAATTTCTTGGAAGAATTGTGACAGGTGATGAAACATGGCTCCATCATTTTTCACCAGAGACGAAGAGGCAATCAATGGAGTGACATCATGCAAATTCACCCAAGAAAAAAAAATTCAAATCTACACCTTCTGCTACAGTGTTTTTCGATTCCGAAGGACTCTTGCTTGTCGACATCATGCCACGTGGAACCACCATAAATTCTGATGCACATGTGACGACTTAACACCTGTGGTCATCAGTCCCCTAGAACTTAGAACTACTTAAACCTAACTACCACACACATCAATGCCCGAGGCAGGATTCGAACCTGCGACCGTAGCGGTCACGCGGTTCCAGACTGAAGCGCCTAGAACCGCACGGCCATAGTCAACACGGAGCTTGGGTAGCTCAGTTGGTAGAGCACTTGCCCGCGAAAGGCAAAGGTCCCGAGTTCGAGTCTCGGTCCGGCACACAGTTTTAATCTGCCAGGAAGTTTCATATCAGCGCACACTCCGCTGCAGAGTGAAAATCTCATTCTAGTAGAGAAATAGTCTGAAGGTGGTTCCATGAACCCTCTGCCAAGCACTTCAGTTTCAACTGCAGAGCAGTCACGTAAATGTAAACTAACGAGCTACTCTTGGATACGATGCTTGTTCGAACAATATAGGCGAAAACTGACTCCATCGATCCGAATGAGATCACACACAGTACATTCTTCGGCTTGTACAAGGGCGTACACAGCGAAGGGCAGGTAAGGACAATACCACCACCCCCCCCCCCCCCTGCACCCCTCCCCACCTCTTCAATAAAACAGAATAACACTACACTGAACTCACTTCCTGCCCCGTCAGACAGACAGACTTATCAATCCCTTGCGATATATATTCCAATCACAACAAAGGATAAAAGTGCAAATGTTGCGTGCTGCAGCGTATTTGTGTTCCGTTCAACACCAGAGGTGAAACATGGCGTGCTGTTACAGCGATGCCACCTGTTTCCTGTTACACATCTCCTCTTCCGCGAACGAGGACTGCCGTTCTTGGGAAGGAATTACCACGCAGCAGACAAATTGAGAAGCAGGATTAAATATGTTTCTTGGTATTTTTTCTGGAGTAGAGAATGTTTCATCATGTTTCGGACGTACGTCCGGGACAGAAATATTTCTTATTCCGATATTTCGTCTAATAATCGCAAGATTAGTTGGTGACAGAATTAAAACAATTTAGTACAATACTGTGTAGCAAATGAGCGTGCATCAGAGATAGACAGTCGGTAAAAAGGGCGTCAGTCATAGAAAAACTTCATGCGCCCAGGAATAAAAAATAGCAAGCAACACTGCTTACGAGTTATGTGGGTGCTTATTAAAATTGATGGCGTGTGTTAAAACACCAGGCAGTGAAGGTACCGGAATAATAACCCCTCTGAGAGCGCAGATGTGAAGTAAGTGGTTTCCGTGGTCTTTGGAGCTGATAACAAGCGTCTCGGTTGCCAGATTGTCTGGTAACTGTATTTTCACGGTTTTCTTGACCATTGAATCCAACAGGATTAGGCTTTTACGGGTATCTTGACTTTCCCGTAACCCACAGAATGGTTAGTGCTAACAGAATGTTCAGTCACTTCACGCGTGCGTCCCAGTGAAGTTGAGTCTACGTTGCCTGGCATTCTAACATATGCCATTCATTTTAATAATTAATCACGTAATTCATAACCGCTGTGGCTTTGCTGAATCGGCTTGCTATATTTTGTTCTTAGACGCATAAAGTTTTATCTGTTTCTCTGTGTCTATGGTCTATAAATTTACTCTCTTGTTGCCAACTGTCTTATCTCTAGCGCACTCGCATATGTCAAGTGGTTTTACCTCTTTCATTGGCTCACCTTGCGGATAGCCGTACGGTAACAAGGCGGAATGTTGGAAGAAGAAATGTTGCTGTTCCGGATGTACTCGTGAAAGGAACATACTACAATCTCCTACGTTTCGCTCACACAGGCAGGGATCGTGAGGATAAGATTAGAATAATTACTGCAAGCACAAAGGCGTTCAAACAATAATTCTTCTCACTTTCCATACGTGAATGGAATGGGAAGAAGCCCTAATAACTAGCACAATGGGACGTACCCTCTGCCATGCACCTCGTGGTGGTTTGTAGAGTATAGGTGTAGATATAGATGTAGGAAAATGACGAAGTATGACTTAATACAATATTTTAAGTTATATGAACGTGGAGACACTACCGGAAAAAAAGTAGCTTCTTGACCGATACCTTCCAATAAATATGTAAATGATCTGACAGGTAATTGTATACAGGAAGGTACGAACTGCAACAAGTCGGAAATGATCAGCGCTTTGTGCAAAAAGTTGGAGCTGAGGCTCAACATAAATAAATTTAATGTAACGCGTAAAAGAAACGATCAGTGCCATATCGGTATACTCCACGAAAGGTGATCAAACACTGGACCCAATTACAGTTGTTAAATATCCAGAGCATCTGTACAATGTTTAGTTCTTGTGCAATAAATAATTGAAAGTGTTCCCGGACCTTATGTACATCCTGGACCTTATGTACAGGCTCTAGAAGTTTGTAAAGGATATTCCCGAACACTTTTAGATGCAAACGTTGAAATTATTGTAGTTTAAGTTATATATATATATATATATATTCAGAGACACAAAGTTCATGACTCACGTTAGAGGTGCTCAGCTCAGTATGGGCACCATCTGCGATGCGGCAAACGGCAATACATGCATCCAATTTATTGAAGTCACTACTGCTTGCCGCTCGGGAAAGCACAACAGCACCCTGCTTTGTAAGACTTTTCATTTGGTTGTCTATATGCAGGTGCAAACTACTTGGACGCGACTAGACGGAGTAGCTGTAGACATCTCATGGCTTCCGCCCCTACTGAAGAGCGCTCTCTGTCTTCGAAACGGCGCGTACTGCAAACAGGAACTTGTAGAGGTACTCTGCTTCTGATATGTGTTATTTTTCTGTACGTCTTGTAGTTTCCGCCCAGTCGTCCTCTGAAACCCCAGAGGTTCTGTAGCCGATTTCATTGACCTATCCTGTGCCTACGAAACGGTCCGGAGAGAGGGCCTATTGGTAAAATTGTACAACCTATTCCGCCGCAAAGCTTTTCTCCAGCTTGAGACTGAAAAACTCAGCGACAGAACCTTTCAAGAAATGTTAAAAGGAAATAAAGCAAATTCCAAAGCCTGCAGAACGGCATTCTGCAGGTTTCCGTTCTGACCCCACTTTTGTTCAACATCTGCATGTCAAACATCCCAATCACAACGTCTCGAAATTCCACGAATGCAGATGATATATCCATAGCCACACAAAGCGCGAAGTTATCCCAAATAGCGGACACACTTAATCAAGACCCCCAAATAATAAATGGATATTTTAGAAAATGGGGACTTAAGACAAATCCGAATAAAACAGAAGTTTAGGCTTCCGTCTAAATAACGGACACGCCCACAATTCAGCTGAGAATATACTCCGAAGGAACCATTTAAGACAATCCATACTGTAAATGTCTAGCAGTGACGCTCGATCGAACATTGTCCTACAAACAATATCTGGAAGAAGTCGCAGCTGCGGGGTCAGGGATTTTCTCTGCCTCGTGATGGCTGGGTGTTGTGTGCTGTCCTTAGGTTAGTTAGGTTAAAGTAGTTCTAAGTTCTAGGGGACTTATGACCACAGCAGTTGAGTCCCATAGTGCTCAGAGCCAAGTCGCAGCTAAAGTAAAAACCAGAACACATATAATCCACAAATTAGCAAATACGTCTTGAGAACCAGCATCATCTCTCTGGTTTACTCAGCTGCTGACGTCCAACTCACCCAAGCAATAAAATTAGCTACAGGAATGATCAGGATTACTCCCACTCAATGGCTACCCATTCGGACCCCCAGACCAGGCGTCTTGCTGCTGTAAGATCTCAGCTTCAAAAATGGTCTAAAAAGCTAGTATTGCATATTCACACCAATTCTTTCCAACTAACCAACTAGCATACGGGATTTAGACTGAAATCAATATATTCGCTAATGACAACAGCAACACAGCTTCGGAACATTACTGTAGACGTACACTGACAAGCACTTGGAGGCAAGAAGTCACATACTTAACCTTACAGGACCCGAAAATCAAAGCCGCCGGTTTCGGCCAGGGGAGAAGGGTATAGAGCAACCTCAACAGAAACCGCACTGGTCAGGGAATATATTGTTTATCACTGTTTCAGTGGGAAATGGCCGAAAATCCTTCATGTGGAAAGTGTGAAACCAAAGAACAAACAATCTTCGAATGCCCAAAGTCTCGCTTTGACGTGTCGCGGCGAGAAATTAACGACTTCACGCTTGCGGCACTGCCTTGGCTGAAAAACTGTAAGCTGTGGTTGCGATGTATTTGTATTCATTTTTTAAATTTTAAATTTCTCCCTTTATCCACATTTATCCTTGTTTGTGCACTTCCTGTGTCTATACGTTATGAACGTGTTATTCATGAAACAATGTGTAATGTTCATACGAAATAATAATAAAAAAGACTTATGGATCAACCTAGAGAAGTGCGTCATAGTTATCTTCTTTCTTTCTCTTCTTGTACTAGACAATAGTACGACTGAATTCCCATCTTCAGTTGACAATCTTCCTGCTGTTGGTGTTTAGTTAAGATTTGTGCCTGAAGCTGCTACTTTAATTCTGAGTGCACGAAAAAAAACATAATTGTAGGAGTAATAAGTGACGAAGTCTTCAGGTTGAAAAGTAAGAGATGGTGATCAAAAGGTAGTAATTTATATGGATTTCGTTCTCTTTTTAAATCTGTCCCTTGTCACTCGTCCCTTATTCAGAGCGTTTTAGTCACACACTATACCTTAGAGGTATGGATCTATATAGCGGAAAATCGTCTTTGTTTCTGCCAGATAAAGTTTCAACTTTCTCTGTATACAGAGTGTCTCACCTAACTCTGCCACCTCAAGTATCTCTGGAATGACAATAGGTATTCAAAAACGGTTTCCACCAGCATGAACGTATGGCAGGGGCTTAGGAACCAAATACTATGCGAAATTTTAAAACGTAAACAAATACTATTTTCAACACAAACTTGTGTATTTTTAAATGGACGCCCCCTGTTATTTCGTATGCAATCAATAGCATGAAAAATCACAAAAATAATGGCGTTGGTTGCATCGCAATATATCAATTACATCCCGAGAAATTGCGAAGCGAAGTTGACGCTTGAAATACACTCCTGGAAATGGAAAAAAGAACACATTGACACCGGTGTGTCAGACCCACCATACTTGCTCCGGACACTGCGAGAGGGCTGTACAAGCAATGATCACACGCACGGCACAGCGGACACACCAGGAACCGCGGTGTTGGCCGTCGAATGGCGCTAGCTGCGCAGCATTTGTGCACCGCCGCCGTCAGTGTCAGCCAGTTTGCCGTGGCATACGGAGCTCCATCGCAGTCTTTAACACTGGTAGCATGCCGCGACAGCGTGGACGTGAACCGTATGTGCAGTTGACGGACTTTGAGCGAGGGCGTATAGTGGGCATGCGGGAGGCCGGGTGGACGTACCGCCGAATTGCTCAACACGTGGGGCGTGAGGTCTCCACAGTACATCGATGTTGTCGCCAGTGGTCGGCGGAAGGTGCACGTGCCCGTCGACCTGGGACCGGACCGCAGCGACGCACGGATGCACGCCAACACCGTAGGATCCTACGCAGTGCCGTAGGGGACCGCACCGCCACTTCCCAGCAAATTAGGGACACTGTTGCTCCTGGGGTATCGGCGAGGACCATTCGCAACCGTCTCCATGAAGCTGGGCTACGGTCCCGCACACCGTTAGGCCGTCTTCCGCTCACGCCCCAACATCGTGCAGCCCGCCTCCAGTAGTGTCGCGACAGGCGTGAATGGAGGGACGAATGGAGACGTGTCGTCTTCAGCGATGAGAGTGGCTTCTGCCTTGGTGCCAATGATGGTCGTATGCGTGTTTGGCGCCGTGCAGGTGAGCGCCATAATCAGGACAGCATACGACCGAGGCACACAGGGCCAACACCCGGCATCATGGTGTGGGGAGCGATCTCCTACACTGGCCGTACACCACTGGTGATCGTCGAGGGGACACTGAATAGGGCACGGTACATCCAAACCGTCATCGAACCCATCGTTCTACCATTCCTAGACCGGCAAGGGAACTTGCTGTTCCAACAGGACAATGCACGTCCGCATGTATCCCGTGCCACCCAACGTGCTCTAGAAGGTGTAAGTCAACTACCCTGGCCAGCAAGATCTCCGGATCTGTCCCCCATTGAGCATGTTTGGGACTGGATGAAGCGTCGTCTCACGCGGTCTGCACGTCCAGCACGAACGCTGGTCCAACTGAGGCGCCAGGTGGAAATGGCATGGCAAGCTGTTCCACAGGACTACATCCAGCATCTCTACGATCGTCTCCATGGGAGAATAGCAGCCTGCATTGCTGCGAACGGTGGATATACACTGTACTAGTGCCGACATTGTGCATGCTCTGTTGCCTGTGTCTATGTGCCTGTGGTTCTGTCAGTGTGATCATGTGATGTATCTGACCCCAGGAATGTGTCAATAAAGTTTCCCCTTCCTGGGACAATGAATTCACGGTGTTCTTATTTCAATTTCCAGGAGTGTAATTGAAGTGCACAGCTAGCGTACGTCCTTGACACTCAAGCATGCACGTCACGCTGCCTGTGTCAGGGGCTCACACAATGGGAAGGTATGCACAATCTACAAAAATAAACAAGTAAACGTCCAAAGCAAAGTTACGTTTTTCAAACTGTAAATGTATGTTTATTCTAGCGAAATGACAACTAGAGACTCAAGCATGCACGTCACGCTGCCTGTGTCAGGGGCTCACACAATGGGAAGGTATGCACAATCTACAAAAATAAACAAGTAAACGTCCAAAGCAAAGTTACGTTTTTCAAACTGTAAATGTATGTTTATTCTACCGAAATGACAACTAGAGCTACAATTAGAGATAACACATTTGAACGAGTGTTGCACAGACTAGAGTTTCTACAGATATTGCCGCACACGCCGCAGTAATACGATGTTGCATACCCTCTAATGTCGTTGTGGGTTCTTGATACACTCTGTCTCTCCTGCGCCCCAGAGAAAGAAGTCTAATGGTGTCAAGTAGGGGGACCGTGCTGGCCATCGCACAGTACCTCCCCGCCCCATTTACCTATTTGGAAATGTTGCATGTAGGACGTCTCTGGCAACTTTTGCATTGTGTGCGGGACATTCGTCATGTTGGAACCACTCTGATAGACGAGTTTCCAATTCTAGATCCTCCACGAGGAGCGCTAGTGTGTGTTGAAGAAATGATGCATATCTCTGTCCATTCAATGTTTCACGGTAAAAATAGGGACCTACAATGCAGATAGCAATGGTACCGCAGCAAAGCCGGCCGAAGTGGCCGTGCGATTAAAGGCGCTGCAGTCTGGAACCGCAAGACCGCTACGGTCGCAGGTTCGAATCCTGCCTCGGGCATGGATGTTTGTGATGTCCTTAGGTTAGTTAGGTTTAACTAGTTCTAAGTTCTAGGGGACTAATGACCTCAGCAGTTGAGTCCCATAGTGCTCAGAGCCCTTTGAACCATTTTTTTGTACCGCAGCAAACATTGACACTCCACTGTCGTTGATGAACAACTTGGCGAATCCAGTGGGGATTTTGCACGGACCAGTAGTGCATGTTCCGCAGATTCACATTACCATGATTTGTAAATGAAGCCTGGTCCGTAAATCATTTATTGCTTAGGAATACTGGATTACATTGCAACTGCTGAAATGCAAAATGACAGAATGCAATGCGGGATTCAAAGTCATTCCCGTACAGTTCATGGTGCAGTGAGATATGGAAGGGATGAAACTAATGCGGAAGAAGGTTCTGTACACACTACTGTGGCTTATTCCTACACATCGTGCAATTTCTCGTACACCCACCTGAGGATTGTGCGCTACAGCAGCCAGAACAACAATTTCGTTTGCATTGCCAGTCGCTGGCGTTGTACGCTGACGTTTTGTGGGAGCCCAGCTTCCTGTTTCGGCGAGTATCTTGCAGATGTTGCCAATGGTTCGACGTGACGGACACCGCCGATCTGTGTAGCGTTCAGCATACAGTGTCACAACTGCTGTTGCACTTCTGTGACATTCGCCATAAATTAAAATAGTATCTAGTTTTTCTTCATTACTGAAGGCCGGCATATCGACTAGATGACGGCAAATGTAACAAGCCACAAGAAAACAGGCTTTAATGTGGCAACGTATATGAATTACGTTACAATATGAGAACAGTTCAGCAGACCAGATTAGGAGACACTTGTACACTGAAGGTAGAGCATGCCGTGGTGATTTTGGTATGTTTACGGCAGGATACAGACGGCAGTGCAGGCAACCCCTGCTCTGAGCACAGTGCTACATACAATGCATTACGTCAGAAACTGTGACGCCACTGCCATCCTTTACAACCTACATATTTCAGAACTTATGAGGTCTAGAAACGTGAAACCAAGTGTGTTACCACTAATTGTACCTCTAGTTATCATTTTGCAACAATAAACATTATGCGCAGGACATCCATCATTCTGATACCGCATTATTTCACACGTTATAAGAGGTGGACCGGTTCAAGTAAGGTCTGCTCAAGAAGGGGCTAAACTATCTCCCTTTAGGAGTGCCATCAATGAAATATGGGCCAGTCATATGTTGTCGTACAATACCACACCATACATTAACACTCCACTGACACAGTACGTCAATCACATCACGATTACCGGCAGCATGAGGTGCACGCTTGAGTCTCAGGACGTGCGCTAGTTGTGCGCTTCATTTATTTCAAGCGTCAACTTCACTTCGCAATTTATCGGTATGGAATTGACGTATTGCGATGCAACCAACGCCTTTGTTTTTGTGATTTTTCATGCTATTGATTGCATACGAAGTAATATGGGGCGTCCATTTAAAAATACACAAGTTTGTGTTGAAAATAGTATTTGTTTACGTCTTAAAATTTCGCATAGTGTTTGATTTCCTAAGCCCCTGCCATACGTTCATGCTGGTGAAAACCGTTTTTGAATATCTATTGTCATTCCAGAGATATTTTGGGTGGCAGAGTTAGGTGAGACACCATGTATAAAGAAATGTGCATCATCTACACCGACGGAAATGTTCGTAAAAATTTGAAAATGTTCGTAAAAATTTCGAAATGTTCTTGACCCATTTACTTCAAAGTTTTATACGATGCTCTAATAAACATTTGGAAGGTCATATTCTATATATTTTATTGTATATAATATATAAACAGACTGATGGAAGAAATCGAAACACCAAAAAATAGTTAATGTAGACTAATGCAATTTCGGGAACACATTAGTCTGGATAAAATATTTAAGTGATTACAGTTGCAAGTTCACAGGTTACTGTAAGCGCGAGGTGAGCCATGGAAAATGTGAAATGTTGACACATTAATAACCGGTGTAACAGCCAGAATGTTCAATGCAAACATGCAAACGAGCATGCACTGTGTTGTACAGGTACCGGATGTCAGTTTGTTGGATGGAGTTTCGGTCGGTCAGTGCAGGGACAGTTAATGCTGTTTGTGGATGACGCGTTGTCAACCGACGATGTCCCATATGCGCTCGATAGGAAAAAGATCTGGTGATCGAGCAGGTCAAAGCAACATGTCGTCACTCTGCAGATCATGTTGGGTTACAAAAGCGGTATGTGGACGAGCGTTATCCTGCTGGAAAACACCCCTTGGAATGCTGTTCGTGAGTGGCAGCACAACAGGTTGTACCACTAGATTGACATACATATTTGCAGACAGGGTCGAGGGATAGCCAGGAGAGTGCTTCTGCCGTCATACCAAATCGCACCCAGACCATAACTCCAGGTGTAGGTCCAGTGTGTCTAACACTCAGACAGGTTGGGTGCAGGCCCTCAACTGCCCACTTCTACCCAAAACATGGCCATCTTTAATCAGAAAACACGACAGACTTCCAACCTGACCTCCAATGAGCTCTCGCTTGACATCACAGAAGCAAGTACCTAGAACGCACGTTACAGGGTGCGTGGCTCGGAGCTGTCCTTGAAATAATCTATCTGCAACAGATCGTTGTGTCACTGTGGTGCCAACTGCTGCTCAAGTTGCCGTTTTAGACGCCGTACGATGCGCCAGAGCCGTACGCCGAACACTATGGTCTTCCCTCTCGGTAGTGCCACTTGGCCGTCCGGAGCCCGGTCTTCTTGTGACCGTACATTCTCGTGACCACTGCTACCAGCAGTCATGTACAGCGGCTTCTGCAGTATTGCAGAAGGAACATCCAGCTTCTCGTAGCCCTGTTACACGACCTTGTTCAAACGCAGTGAGGTGCTGATAATGGCCTCTTGTCGCCTTAAAGACATTATTGACGAACATCACCTCATCCCGACCAATCTCAGAAGTAACTAACGCTCAAGACCGTAATAGCGTGTATTTAAAGCAAACATGATTTGTCCTCATAGTGGCGCTACAAGCGTCACTCTTATGCGAGTGACGCGAAAACTGAATAGACATCATCTTTCAGATGTAGTAACAAGGCTACCAACTTTTGTTTACGCCACACCTTCTTGGCGTTGCGATTTGTTATCCGCAGTGCATACGAGAGCATACTTAGTGATAGCAAGCTTGTTACTCACTACTGCTGCATTTTGCTTTGTTGACCTGTTGTTGCGTTTACTCTGAAATGACTCTTTTTCTAAGGTGTTTTCGTTTCTTTTTCGCTTCCGATCCGCTGTTATCTATACCTAATTTCAGTGCCTGTGTTATGAAGAAGTACGATGTAGTGTTCCTTAGGATTTCTTCATACTACTGGCACTGCAATTTCGCAATCGTCGGGAGATACCGAGCCTGCGACTTGCAAATAAAATCTCTCCCCTGTACGGGAATAACATTAATGGGATGTACGTGTACAGGTATGACACAGGGGCGACAACATATGGAAGTTTGGGTTTGGCTGTCAGTCGTGCATGGACAGCCGAAGCGGAAATCCGAGCCCAAGTCCGGCACTAATTTTCACTGTCGTCATTCCATTGTACATCTGGAGGTGGTTCATTTCACAAATGCAGGTACATTTCTTGGCAGTTATATATGCTTGTTGCAATTGGACTCGTGTTACTGTCAATCTACATTTATTTTACTTTACCAATGTTTCTGTATATTTTCTATACCATCGAGTGCTTGACATACAGCTGCATTCTTATTTACTATTAGCGTAATGGTTCAAATGGCTCTGAGCACTATGGGACTTAACATCTGTGGTCATCAGTGCCCTAGAACTTAGAACTAGTTAAATCTAACTAACTAACCTAAGGACACCACACACATCCATGCCCGAGGCAGGATTCGAACCTGCGACCGTAGCAGTCCCGCGGTTCCGGACTGAGCGCCTAGAACCGCTAGACCACCGCGGCCGGCTATTAGCCTAATGTTAGGCATTACAAATACATACGACTTGATTCTCGTAGCTGTATCAGAAGGCTCTATTTTTGCATTCGCCACAGCTGCAGGCCCACACTAAATAGCAAACCATTTACTAATTTAAATTCGGAGAAATCCATGTTCCAACACCGCTTGTGGTTATTACTTCATTCCTTTACTGGCTGTCCGTGGTTTCCTCAAAGTACTGAGGTCTGTTTGAGGTATTGTTTCCTTCAGTAACATCACACCCAAGTCCTTCCCTATTTTTTTTTTTTGAGGGGTCTACCATGAAAAAATGGAAATGAGCGTACGGCATTGTGGGCCGGGTGTCCCCTATTCGGGGAAGTTCGGCCGCCGAGGGCAAGTACTTATTGCATTCGACGCCACATTGGGCGACTTGCGCGTCGGAGATGGGGATGAAATGATGATAACACAACACCCAGTCCCTGAGCGCAGAAAATCTCCTGCCCCAGCCGGGATTCGAACCCAGGCCCCTTGGCGTGGCATTCCGCCACGTTGACCACCCAGCTAACGGGGGCGGATGGGGTCTACCGTGAGAGATAGATTCAGCCGCCTAACTGGAAAGGTTATCTCTTTTCGTCCACTCCGCTGCAAATTACGTGTATTTTGTCGTAAGTGTAACTGTTGCTTGTAGGCTACTGTGACGAGAGTGCATAGAGTTTTAATGATGTGTTTTTATTGTAGATAATAAGAAGAAAGATGAGGGAGAGTGAAATCATTTGCCGCCACATAAACTACTCCTTTGAAATGCCACCGGGTATGGCGCCGCAAATAACTAGTACATTCTACGGGTGGATCGCTTTCAATACGACACCGTTCAACACGCTTTAGACAAGTATGTTCTAAGGAAGATCTTAAAGGATTGGAGAGAACCACCGTGGTTTTAGAGCCGTATTAGGTAACTGCTATGTAAACAGAGAGAGTTTCATCACAGGTTCAAGAGAAGCCAAAACCTAGCTGACAAAGAAAAGCTGAAAGAAACGTAATGAGAGCGATGAGAGAAAAGTGTTCAACGGCTTTGAAGGAAAAATTTCGTCTACCAGTCTGACTACAAAGCTTAAGAGCTTCACAAGCTGCGACATCGTCGCGAAAAAACAGTGACCCGTATATGTAATAAGTTTCCTTTAATTTACGTCTATGGTCACAAACTTTTTGTTAACAGATTACCAGTTTCCGTCTTTAATGACCGTCATCAGATCTGCAGCAAAAATGGGAAAAACGTAATTACACTCGCAAACTGTATACAGCTTAAGAACAATACATAGACCATAATGAAAAGTAGTACTGACAAAATTTACATTTGTGCGCTTTAAATATGAAGAGGCATACCTGTTTCATAAAAACAAAGTCGTAATGTACTACAGCCATAGTGGCATCGTCAAATGTTAAATGCGGAATGAAACAGGTATGCCTCTTCATTATGGTCTATGTACTGTTCTTAAGCTGTATACAGTTTGCGAGGCCGGCCGCGGTGGTCTAGCGGTTCTAGGCGCGCAGTCTGGAACCGTGCGACTGCTGCTGTCGCAGGTTCGAATCCTGCCTCGGGCATGGATGTGTGTGATGTCCTTAGGTTAGTTAGGTTTAAGTAGTTCTAAATTCTAGGGGACTGATGACCACAGTAGTTAGGTCCCATAGTGCTCAGAGCCATTTGAACCAGTTTGCGAGTGTAGTTATGTTTTTTTCCATTTTTGCTGCAGATCTGATGATAGTCATTAGAGAACGAAACCGGTAATCTGTTAACAAAAAGTTTGTGACCATAGACGTAAATTAAAGGAAACTTAGCTTAAGAGCTTTTCGTCGTACATATAATCAGTAACCGGTTCGAAATCATCTATTCAGTCACTCTGTTGCCGTGTTGGCTCGCAGAAATAGCCGGAATCTGCTTAAAACTGTTCGCACATGATGTGGTTATCTATAAGAAAGTAGCAAGGCCACAAGACAGTATCGATTTGCTGAATAATCTACAGAGGACATGAATAGTGCAGACTCAGGCAGTTAACTTTGCACTTAAACAAATGTAATATATTAATAAGCACATGTAGGAATGGAATCCGCTACTGTACAACTACACTACTGATGACAAACCACTGGGAACAGTATCTACTGTAAAATATGTAAAAATAACTATCCACAGCGACATTAAATGGACTGACCACATACAAAAAATAGTACCAAAGGCAGGTACCAGATTGAGATTCGTGGGGCTAATCTTAAGCAATAGTAACTCTTCCACAAACGAACTGGGTTACAAGGGGCTTGTTCGACCGATTCTTGAGTGTTCATCAGTGTGGGACCCTGACCAGGTGGGACTGGTAGAACGGACAGAGGAGGGCCGATGAATAGCGGCGCGTTTCGTCACTGGATGTTTTGGTCGGCGCGAGGGCGTTAGAGAATGCTCAACGAACTGAATTTGGAACTAAATCCTGGACCCGGCACAAAATCAAATGATCTGAAAGCTTAACGTCACCTCCTCTCCTCCTCTTGCGTCACAAATTCTAGTGATAACTTATTTCGCTTGCAGGATTCGAACATCACTGTACGTTATCAGCTTAGAATACAAAGGCGAGGGCGCGTTTATTTTTTTCACTATAGGGGGCTGCTAATGCCGACTTGTTTTCTTTCACGTTTTATGTAAAGTATAATACTTTTATGGACAAAATATTACAGATACTATGAGTTATCCTGTCTTTTGCGAATTCGGAAGATAGTCTTCAAAAACGAAACGAGAAGATGATAAATAATTACTTATAATCTCCTTGGGAGAACTTCCCTTCATTTCAACGTAGGACATTCTCTGCGGCTAACAAGTGAGTCTGTCAGCTAAAGAAACAATGATCGATTTGATAGTGTCGCAGTTTGCTGAAGAATTTTTGTAATGATGGGAGCTCGAAAGACTACAGCAGAGAGTGAATTTTGGGCGTGTGAAAGATTTAGTCCAGTAGGCTCTTCCACGTCGCAGTGCCGCCGTGACAGGTGTGTACAGAACGAAGTAGGCGATCGTGTCCCGCCAGATGTAGCGAAAAGGGGCCGCAGCTGTTTGCGAGTATGAAAAACAGTCGAGGAAGTGGCAGAGTAGGTCTGGAGGTTAATGACTGATCAGTATCAGAGTCAACAAGGCAAAGAGCATACTGAGGTGACAAAGAGTGAGCTTCTCTAATCGGTCACTGCACGGCTGTGCACGGTACCATCAAGTTTCAAAAAGCCGTGTGCGAAATGCGGTTTTTCAGGGGATCATATCTCGGGTTTTGTTGATCATAAAGATAAGAGGTCAACTGTTTCGGATAGCTCATGGCCTGGTGACAGTTTGTGCACCTATCGGAAGAACGGGCGTACTGTAACTATCCTATAGTACAGGTTCAAAATTTAAATGTTATGCACTTCCTCCATCTCAGGCAAATTGAGCAAGTAGGTTGGTTCTCTTGGATTAGGTGTGGTCTAGGATGTAGCTTAGGCAGGTTATAAAAGCATCATTTGCTCATGGGCCGCTCCTGAGAAAACCACGAAAAACCATAATTTTTAGTATCAAAAGTAAAAATTGTGAGTATGGCCACTTCTGTAATTTCTGTTCATGGCAGGTCGTAGAAATTTTTTACTGTATGTTCTTAATATAATAACCTAGGGGAACTCGAAACTTTTTTTCGATGTCATTATCCGTTAACGAGTTCCAGAGGTTCAAAGCTACCGTAGTTATGCCGAAAACTTCAAAAAGGGTTTTTAGTCATTCGTGTACCGTGAGCCTTAATTATGTAAATAATTAACCAAAGCAAACGGCTCAAATTACAGCTGTATGTTCTTCAGAAATTAATTTAGAAGCACCATTTTTCCGGTTCCGAAAAATCTGTATCGGTTATCAAGATACGCCCGAAAAGCCATGACTTTTAGGTACCAAAACTAGCAATTGTGGGGACTGCCGCTTCTATAATTTCTATTCATCACAAATCCTCGACATTTTTACCATATGATCTTGAACTTCTTGTGGTATCATTATCAGTTACCGATATCCAGACGTTCAAAATTACCGTACTTAATATGAGCGCAGAATAAGCACGTAACATCCGGTCTAAGGCGTTAGTGTAGTTTTAACTGACGTATTGAACGCATGGCAATGGTTCTAGGGACATCGCACCGGTTCTGAAGTCACGGAATTACATTTTTCGTCACCATTTATACATCAATTCAACATTTTGTCACGCTGTGCATGTTTTTTTTTTTTAAAACTACGATGGTAATATTGACACTGAAAGATACAGTGGCTGCGAGTGGCAACAGATATTCTAAAAAGAGACTGTTGTACGTTGTAACTCTGGCTTTGTCAGCCGACTTGTATGTATTTTTTTTTTTTTTTTTTTACTTTCTAGCGGGAGTAGAGAGATATATGTATTGTTGTATGAAAGGGATAGTCCGCCATTGGAATCAGAATTGTGACTTTAATGTTTGGTGCCTATATAGAAAAAGTGCAAGGATTAAAAACCATAGTAATTCTAAAGAGCTCATCTTGTTGAATAAACGGCGAATATAATCATCGTCAAAGACAACAGAACAGGAAACGGTAATTCATTCTTTTAAAAAACTGACACTTCACATTGGACATTATATATTTAAGTTTTACCAGCAAGATTTACATCCTGTGGCGAGAATAATTTCAAGAGCCTGCATCGAATTTATAATAACACGGATCAAAACCAGCACCGAGCGACATTGCCGTCTTTTCTCAAAAGTAACAGTCAATAGTCCCGGCGTGGATTTATTCTCGCTACAACAATTAGGGATCTGCTACAATTTTCACCCCCCTCCCGTCTTTTCTTTGAGATTGTGCAGAACCATCAATACTAAATCGTCGATCACCGCAGCTGTGGAATACCGGGATCGACATCGCCGAGATGCTGAAGAAGAATTCTTCCTTCAGCGAATCTCTATTGCTGGAGATACAACAATAATAATTATTATCATTATTATTTTCAGAGAATCTTTTAAAGAAGCACATATTCACCTTTTCGTGCTCTGACGGTAGAAGAATTTTTCCTTCAGCGAATCTCTATTGCTGGAGATACAAATATTATAATAATTATTATTATTATTTTCAGAGAATCTTCAAGATTTTTTTTAGGAAAAGTCCTGCAATTAACTTCACAGACATTCATAATATCATTTTTTAAATTTTTTTTATCTGCACAGTCACCTAGTGCAGCACTCATTCATTCAAGAAAGAATTAATATATTATTGCAATTAACTTGGGGAAGGGATATTATAACACCAATATGAATATACCCAAAGTACTACTGCAGGGACAAAAATGGGCTAAAAGGGGTCTTAACATGCCTTAAAGGAATTTAAGACGCCTTAAAAGAATTTAAAATAACTCACAAATTAAGCAAAACTGGAAAAACAGCAAACTCATTAAATATTTCTAATAACATTTTTACTCTTGTAAGATACAAGTCATAAGCCTGATGTTTTCAATGAACTGCGATCGATGAGCAAAGTATTCAGAAAATATGTAAAGCAAGGATTTTGTGTTAACCTTATATTATGCGTACTTATTTGTTGTTTATATACGCCCAAGTATATAAACGGATAGAAGTATGTCGATAAACTGTCACTGCTTTTTCTGACGCGTAGAAAGGGCTTTATATAAACAGCACACCCTAGTGTTGCAGGGAAAAGAAGGGAACCAGCAAAAAATTACTATCGTCAGAGCACGAAAAAGTGAATATGTGCTTCTTCAAAAGACTCTGACAGAAAAGTGGGATCACCTGCCTCAGTCCTCATTCAGCCTTCCTCACCAAAAATTTTGGCATGCTGACGTATTTGCGCTTTTTTGTGATAAAAGAGAGTAGCAGAGAGATGGTGACGGTGGAAGAAGGAAGAGAAGACACTTCCAGCGGGACAGCAAGAGAAAGAGGACATGGATGGATGCAGAGAGAACGTGACAGCGAAAGGGAAAGAGAGATGGGCGAAGACAATAACAATGGGAGCCAAAGAGAGAAGAGACATTGATGGTCAGTGAGAGACAGTGGCAGTAAAACAGAAATAGAGATGGCTGGAAAGAGAAGCAATGACAGCAAAAGAGAGAGGGGCAATGGAAATGGAAAAATACAAATGTGTGGAGACTATACATACGCTTGGGAGTTTTGGACAGTCCTAGACCGGCGAACTTTAATCTGTAGGTACAGCGGAGGGCGCATTTAGGAGCGACATTTCAGACACGTATGATGGAGAACGGCTGAAAGCAAAGGGAAACTACAGCTGTAATTTTTCCAGAGGGCATGCAGCTTTACTGTATGGTTAAATGATGATGGCGTCCTCTTGGGTAAAATATTCCGGAGGTAAAATAGTCCCCCATTCGGATCTCCGGGCGGGGACTACTCAAGAGGATGTCGTTATCAGGAGAAAGAAAACTGGCGTTCTACGGATCGGAGCGTGGAATGTCAGATCCCTGAATCGGGCAGGTAGGTTAGAAAATTTAAATAGGGAAATGGATAGGTTAAAGTTAGATATAGTGGGAATTAGTGAAGTTCGGTGGCAGGAGGAACAAGACTTCTGGTCAGGTGACTACAGGGTTATAAACACAAAATCAAATAGGGGTAATGCAGGAGTAGGTTTAATAATGAATAGGAAAATAGGAATGTGGGTAAGCTACTACAAACAGCATAGTGAACGCATTATTGTGGCCAAGATAGATACGAAGCCCACACCTACTACAGTAGTACAAGTTTATATGCCAACTAGCTCTGCAGACGACGAAGATATTGAAGAAATGTATGATGAAATAAAAGAAATTATTCAGGTAGTGAAGGGAGACGAAAATTTAATAGTCATGGGTGACTGGAATTCGAATGTAGGAAAAGGGAGAGAAGGAAACGTAGTAGATGAATATGGATTGGGGCTAAGAAATGAAAGAGGAAGCCGCCTGGTAGAATTTAGCACAGAGCATAACTTAATCCTAGCTAACGCTTGGTTAAAGAATCATGATAGAAGGTTGTATACATGGAAGAACCCTGGAGATACTAAAAGGTATCAGATAGATTATATAATGATAAGACAGAGATTTAGGAACCAGGTTTTAAACTGTAAGACATTTCCAGGGGCAGATGTGGACTCTGACCACAATCTATTGGTTATGACCTGTAGATTAAAACTAAAGAAACTGCAAAAGGTAGGAATTTAAGGAGATGGGACCTGGATAAACTGAAAGGACCAGAGGTTGTACAGAGTTTCAGGGAGAGCATAAGGGAACAATTGACAGGAATGGTGGAAAGAAATACTGTAGAAGAAGAATGGGTAGCTTTGAGGGATGAAGTAGTGAAGGCAGCAGAGGATCAAATAAGTAAAAAGACGAGGACTAGTACAAATCCTTGGGTAACAGAAGAAATATTGAATTTATTTGATGAAAGGAGAAAATATAAAAATGCAGTAAATGAAGCAGGCAAAAAGGAATACAAACGTCTCAAAAATGAGATCGACAGGAAGTTCAAAATGGTCTAAGCAGGGATGGCTAGAGGACAAATGTAAGGATGTAGAGGCTTATCTCACTAGGGGTAAGATAGACACTGCCTACAGGAAAATTAAAGAAAGCTTTGGAGAAAAGAGAACCATTTGTATGAATATCAAGAGCTCAGATGGAAACCCAGTTCTAAGCAAAGAAGGGAAATCAGAAAGGTGGAAGGAGTATATAGACGGTCTATACAAGGGCGATGTACTTGAGGACAATATTATGGAAATGGAAGAGGATGTAGATGAAGATGAAATGGGAGATACGATACTGCGTGAAGAGTTTGACAGTGCTCTGAAAGACATGAGTCGAAACAAGGCCCCGGGAGTAGACAACATTCCATTGGAACTACTGACGGCCGTGGGAGAGTCAGTCCTGACAAAACTCTACCATCTGGTGAGCAAGATGTATGAAACAGGCGAAATACCCTCAGACGTCAAGAAGAATATAATAATTCCAAACCCAAAGAAAGCAGGTGTTGACAGATGTGAAAATTACAGAACAATCAGTTTAATAAGCCACAGCTGCAAAATACTAACACGAATTCTTTACAGACGAATGGAAAAACTAGTAGAAGCCGACCTCGGGGAAGATCAGTTTGGATTCCGTAGAAACACTGGAACACGTGAGGCAATACTGACCTTACGACTTATCTTAGGAGAAAGATTAAGGAAAGGCAAACCTACGTTTCTAGCATTTGTAGACTTAGAGAAAGCTTTTGACAATGTTGACTGGAATACTCTCTTCCAAATTCTAAAGGTGGCAGGGGTAAAATATAGGGAGCGAAAGGCTATTTACAATTTGTACAGAAACCAGATGGCAGTTATAAGAGTCGAGGGACATGAAAGGGAAGCAGTGGTTGGGAAGGGAGTAAGACAGGGTTGTAGCCTCTCCCCGATGCTATTCAATCTGTATATTGAGCAAGCAGTAAAGGAAACAAAAGAAAAATTCGGAGTAGGTATTAAAATCCATGGAGAAGAAATAAAAACTTTGAGGTTCCCCGATGAGATTGTAATTCTGTCAGAGACAGCAAAGGACTTGGAAGAGCAGTTGGATGGAATGGACAGTGTCTTGAAAGGAGGATATAAGATGAACATCAACAAAAGCAAAACGAGGATAATGGAATGTAGTCGAATTAAGTCGGATGATGCTGATGGAATTAGATTAGGAAATGAGACACTTAAAGTAGTAAAGGAGTTTTGCTGTTTGGGAAGCAAAATAACTGATGATGGTCGAAGTAGAGAGGATATAAAATGTAGACTGGCCATGGCAAGGAAAGCGTTTCTGAAGAAGAGAAATTTGTTAACATCGAGTACAGATTTAAGTGTCAGGAAGTCATTTCTGAAAGTATTTGTATGGAGTGTAGCCATTTATGGAAGTGAAACATGGACGATAAATAGTTTGGACAAGAAGAGAATAGAAGCTTTCAAAATGTGGTGCTACAGAAGAATGCTGAAGATTAGATGGGTAGATCACATAACTAATGAGGAAGTATTGAATAGGATTGGGGAGAAGAGAAGTTTGTGGCACAACTTGTCCAGAAGAAGGGATCGGTTGGTAGGACATGTTCTGAGGCATCAAGGGATCACCAATTTAGTATTGGAGGGCAGCATGGAGGGTAAAAATCGTAGAGGGAGACCAAGAGATGAATACACTAAGCAGATTCAGAAGGATGTAGGTTGCAGTAGGTACTGGGAGATGAAGAGGCTTGCACAGGATAGAGTAGCATGGAGAGCTGCATCAAACCAGACTCAGGACTGAAGACCACAACAACAACATGATGGAGACAGTGGCAGTGGGAAAGGAAGACAAAAGGAGACTGCGTAAATGAGAAACAAGACAGTGACAGTAGAATATATTTTAAATCAATGGGAGAAAAAGGAGACTGTGTGAGAGAGACTTAATTGACAGTGCAATGAGAGAGAATGCTGAGTATGAAGGCTTGGTTGAAAGGAATTAGACTATTCTGTGTGAAAAGAGGGCGAATATGTCCGCAAGCCAAAATTATTAAAGGTGGAATGAGAATTGATATAGCTGGTTCTCGACTTTTCTGTCACAGTCAGTTAAAGAGGAACATATTCTCCTTTTTTGTGCTCCGACAGGTACATTTTTCTCTAGTACTCTGCTTCACGAGAAGCAGGATCAGCAGATGAGGAAATTACACAGTCGACAGTTCGCCACATATCTGCGTTGCTAATGTCGCAAGTTCAAAGCACCAATGCGGCTCTATAGGTGTCGTCACAACTCTTGACTGTTGGCCTATAACTGAAGGTAAATTTTCTACACGGAACTGTTGCCTTGCAATGCATGTGAGTGTAATGTTTTCGTGCTGTGGAAAGGAAGTTCTGTGTTTCTCGATGCTCTTTCATTATCACCTGCATGAATTTACGCTGGATCCCAACAGCTGCTTCGTCTACAAAATGCAAACATATGTCACACTTTTTATGTATCAATAACGAAATTTGCTTCTACAATTTGTAAATGGCTGTGGTGCATCGCCATGCAATCGCCATCAATGAAAGTTATAACTGTGCAGTCTTCCTGTTGGGGAGTCTGTGACGAAGGTGTCCTCCCCATCTATAGTGGGATGTGTCAGGTAATGCAGGAGAGAGAGAGACAGAGAGAGAGAGAAAGAGAGAGAGAGAGAGAGAGAGAGAGAGAGAGAGAGAGATAGGGGATGGGGCCGGGAATAATGCACGAGTACATATAATTAATCCAACACAGTATGGTTACAAATATTCTCATTTGTTAGCTGGATTTTTCTCGTCCCCGGTGCGATGGTTGAATTTATTTCTGGGCTTGATCACAGGGTCGACAATCATTCATAAAGTCTCATTATGCGCATAGTAATCTTCACCAATAGAGTGGCACCTCCTCGTCTGTTGACATTTTCTGTCGCAATTCTACGGGCATGTGAAAGAGTGCCCTTGAGTCTGAGGCACGGAAGCCTCTGACTTCGGTTGTTTCCCTACTCAGCTGCCCAAGAGTCTCCCTCGGTTTGAACTGCGAGTGCAGTGGTCAGCAGTCAGTGCTCCAGCAGCCCTCCCGCCTCTGACTAATAAAGACTGGCGACTGCCAGCTGCAAGCACACTTGCTAAATTGTTGCAGTGTAGCGTATCCCGTCCTACACTCGTTCAAACTGTCTGAAACCTTCGCATATCTTAACAACTGTGCCATATTGATTTGTTTCATAAGAAGCACATATAAAAATAATCGCTTGTGTAGGTCTGAACAGATAATTGTTGTTTCTGAAAGTGAAAACAACAGTCAGAAAGCCGAAATGTTAAATTCCGCATAAAAGATGTATTCACGCAACAGCATATTGCTGTAGCAATATTTGACCGCCGCAGACACTCATGTAAGCACCCCCAATGCCGTGATACCTCAAGTTTTCTCTGTGTGATTGATTAATAGTGTTGTTCTGGGTGTTCAACGGAGTTGTTGTTTCCGTTTTATGCAAAATTTGCTGGAATGTTTTCGAGTTGGCAGACACCAACCAAACTGTGTTGGAGTCATGGCAGGCGCAGACATAACAACACAGCCGGCCGGAGTGGCCGAGCGGTTCTAGGCGCTGCAGTCTGGAACCGCGCGACCGCTACGGTCGCAGGTTCGAATCCTGCCTCGAGCATGGATGTGTGTGATGTCCTTAGGTTAGTTAGGTTCAAGTACTTCTAAGTTCTAGGGGACTGATGACCTCAGCAGTTAAGTCCCATTTGAACCATAACAACACAACTCGCAAATCCTGAAGACGGCAACTGGATGGGTCGTCGAAATACTTCACGTAAAATGGAAACGACAACTCACCTGAACACACGGAACACCCAATATTGAAAAACAGTTAAGACTACTTAAAACAAACAAGACACCAGACCCTGACGACACTGATAAGGCCGCGGAGCTATACTGGGTTCATCATAAGAATAAACCTGATGTAAAAAGAAACGCGATGATTGGTCAGAAGCCGTAGCACACGTACGCTAGTGTTGTTACGCTCTTGGAATATGTCCTACTTATGTAATAGATATATTATTACTAAGTTACGTTAAATGAAATTTAAGACATTCAAACGTATTAACAGCCATCAACGTTTTTCTTAATCAAGATTTAGTTACATAGGTTTTATTTCAAAAATCGTGCATAGTCACAGCCACTGCAGCGTTGTTCTCTCATTTTCACGTTATTAATGCGCAGTATGAAAATTGCTGAGGCTGCTTCCTGTTCCTTGGTGAAACACGCATATGGAACGCGGTTGCAAAGTGCCTAGAAATAGGCCGTTCTTAACGTTTGTCATAAGTTTCAAAATGGTTCAAGTGGCTCTGAGCACTATGGGACTTAACATCTGAGGCCATCAGTCCCGTAGGCTTAGAACTACTTAAACCTAACTAACCTAAGGACATCACACACATCCATGTCCGAGGCAGGATTCGAAACTGCGACCGTAGCAGCAGCGCGGTTCCGGACTGAAGCGCCTAGAACCGCTCGGCCACAACCGACGGTTTCATAAGTTTACGGAGATAATCGGCTTTGAACTTTTCCCACCAACTGTATGTACTAAAGTTAACCTCACATCCAAATCGTACGTGTAGCGCAGTCGGTAGCGTACTGAATTATGGTTCGTTGGTTCAAATCTCCCCAGAATCACTTTTTTTCTCGTTCAATTTGATATATCTTCATATCGTAATTAATAAATTCGTCATTTTTTATTAATAATGCACATCTTCTTGTTTCTAATTACACATTGCACGCGAAATTCCTGTTTTCATTTCAAATACAAATTCTTAATTATCAATGTTTTATGCAAGACTGTTCATAAAAGTTGCTTAAATTAAGAAAACATAACAATTCAATTTTTTAATGGAAAAATGAAAAACCAAATCCTCTTTATTTGGACTATGTTCATCGTTTTATACCACAGATGTAGACAAGTATCGCAGAAACATGAAAAACAATCATCCTCGTTAATTGGACTATGTCCGTCTTTTTATAACAAATGGAGATAAGTATTGTAGAAACATGAAAAACAATCATTTTCACAGCATCGAGCACACCATGCGAATGCTCCATTTTTACATTTGCTACTGTACCGTTACAATATGAACCCAACAGAACTGATCTGGAGCCAGGTTTCGAGATTTGGTCCGAGAAGTAACAAGACTGCTAAACTGCTAACGCACGCAGCTTTTTCACACGTCACTGCCGAACGCTGGCGGGATATAGAACGGCTCATCATAAAAGAAGAAGAGGAAATGCGGCGCCTGGTTGGCTACGCGGATTCTGTTGTTGATAGTTTCGTTATCAACGTAGCAGGTGACACTTCCAGAACTGAAATGTATTTCTCGCATTCAGATAAGGAAGGAGGTAAGAGATTACCAGACGACTGACTGTAGTTAATACCTTCAACAGTACGGTGAAACCCCTGCAGTATGCTTTCGCATTACACACAGCTCGCTCAGAAAAATTATCCTATGTTTAAATGAGAAATTTTCATCAAAATGGCTCTGAGCACTATGCGACTTAGCTTCCGAGGTCATCAGTCGCCTAGAACTTAGAATTAATTAAACCTAACTAACCTAAGGACATCACACACATCCATGCCCGAGGCAGGATTCGAACCTGCGACCGTAGCGGTCGCTCGGCTCCAGACTGTAGGCCCTAGAACCGCACGGCCACTCCGGCCGGCAAAATTTTCATCACTCTTGTTTGTAATTAGAATACTATGTCAGGTGGGATCGAGTGCATTTTATGCTTTCCATCTGGTAACCCAAGAAGCGCGCGGTTGTCCTGGAGTTCTCCGATTATTATTTTATTCTCTTTAAAAATTAATTAAAATTCGAAGCTGTATTGTTTTTTGCTCGTCTCTGTTTACGTCTGAACTGCAACTGCTCACATCATTGCAGGTTAGTTGGACCGCTGGCTGGCCAATGCTGCCCAAGTTTAATGCGCCGGTAAAGCTGTTGTCCCACATTATCTCTCACTTGTTAGTACATATGCGTGTAACACAGCATAAAACGTTACTTGACTGTACTGTCACAGCTTGCCTTCCGTTCCACGTGAAACGAAATCCAATGAGATTCAAGCAAACCCCGAAGAATACATGGCGTAATGTTTACATCAGGTTTATTCTTGGGCAGCTGAGTATAGCAGCTGAGTATAGCTCCTTTCGTAGCTCATATCGGGAGCACTTACCGCGAGCGATCACTTTAATCACTACGGCTATCCGTGCAAGCTCTTCGGATCTATCTGAACGTCTGTATGTCACACTACCGGGCAGGGTAGTGTGCACAAGTAGCCGAAGCCGTTAAGGCTACCACTACCGATAAGCGAGAAATCCGGGATCGAATCCCAGTCTGGCACAGACTTTCATCCGTCACTATTGGTAGTAGATCTACACCTAACACAGCTGATAACATGGAATTCGCAGTCGTCGAATAAAATTCGAACAACTTGCTTTATTCACACACACACATTACACACAACAGATGCAGGTGAACAAGTGGGTTTCGGCTTTCTAGTTCCCGAAATGCATCATTGACTACAATCACCGGAATAGCTTCGCAAGAATATGATTAGCTCGACTAATACAATCCAGTATGTTAAGCCGGAAAACGAGTGTTCCACCGAAACTAAGGTTACATCAAGTGCACAGCAAGGAAGCATAATAAAGCCTTTAGTGTTCTTAGTATACATTAACGACTTACCGCATACGGTCAGTAGCACTATAAGATTGTTCGCTGATGCTATTGCTCTGTACAGGAATGAAAGATCATTGGACGACCGAAATTGCAGGATTTGTGCAACATTTTTACTTCGTGTAATGAATGACAGCTCTCTTCAGATGTGGATAAATTTAAGGTAGCCAGATAGCATCTCATTACAAGATTAGCGATGCATCTCATGGGCGTGTCATACCGTGCTAAGTACGAAGGGCGTTCAGTAAGTAATGCGACAATTTTTTTCTCGGGCGATTTCGGTTGAAAAAATGCGGAATTTATTGTGAGGCATCGTAGAATATTCCCACTTCAGCTCCTACGCTTTCAAGAAGTTCCAATAGGTGGCAGTGCTTTACGTAGCCTTCAAAATGGCGTCTGTAACGTGGGTGCGTTCCAAGTAGAGAGCTGTCAATGAGTTCCTTTTGGCGCAAAACCAGAGCATCGCACTCCGCGGAAAGCAGTACGCGGATAATGGGGAGACTATTGATGCAACTGGACGCTGAACTGGACGCTGGCTCCGACGTCGGCCAGTAGTGTGCTACCATGCAGTGTTACACGCCCTCCCAGTAAGGTGGCGTAAGGCCGTCGCATTGAACGGAGATTATGTTGAAAAATAGGGCTTTGTAGCTAGAAGAGTGGGGGATAGATAATATGGTGTACTGGAATCCTAACTGAAACCAAACTGCTTTCAGAAAAAAGTGTGTTGCATTAGTTGTTGAACGCTCCTTGTAGTTAGGGGGTAATACAAAGAACCGATATGAAAAGGGACGATCAAGCAATTCAGCATTAAGGACAGTGAATGGCAGACTTAGATTGGTTAGAAGGGTTCCGAGAAAATAAATGCATCTGTAAAGGAAATCTCATGCAATACGCTAATGCGACCAATTATCGAGTATTGCTCCAGCTTTTCGACTCCTTATCGAGTAGGCATGAGAGCAGACATAGAACGAATTCAAAGACGCGCTACTCAGATTCTAACATGTTTCCATAGTCCATACGATAGCATATCCCAAATGCTCGAGGAACTTAAATAACGATCCCTTGGAAAAAAAAAATCATCATCTTTCATGCGAAACCCTGCTGGGTATTTAGAGATCCTGTACTCAAACAAGACTGCTGTGACCATTATACCGCTGCCATTAGATATCTCGCTTAGGGACACTGAGAATAAAATAGAGCAGGTACAAATCATTTTCGCTCCCTGTTCACAACAATAGGAAAGAAAATCGATAATACTGACAAGATATACATTCTGCGACGCCCTGTACAGTGTCGTATATGTGGTTAAGAGATGTTTAACCAGGCTACGGAAAATAAGCGTCGTGGCAGTGACGAACCATTTAGTGTTTATTTATGTTACCAGTCAGAACGATAACATTAAAACGCGACGATTTTCTGGTAAATGCTACTCGCAGTCAGGCATATGACACACAGAATTATAGCATTTGCTCCTAAACTTAAGCTTAACCTAAATAATGGCTGCATTACATTGATTGTGTACACGGTAGAAATGTGAATTTCACACTTTTTAGTATAGGTGTCAGGCGTTAGGATTCTCGGTTCCCAAAGTGTGATTTTGTCAACCAGTGTGAGTGGTAGGGAGGTATTACTATTAAACAATATGAAACTTCATATCGGGTAACAGTATTACAAAACTTTAATTTTATAGTGTAGACTTACTTGTTCGTTTCCCATGGAAACCCCGCTGTCTCTGCATCTTCCGATACGCAATGTCTGATCGGTCGTGCTTTACTCGAGGCAGACAGAGGTAGTTCGCTTATCTCTGGCCAGAGGGTGAAAATGGAACTAGCTATCCGCTTACGCGTTAGCAACAGGTAACTAGTGTTGGTAACTCACTGAGCCAGGACGGAGTGCCTCTCTGGTTTTACTGCCCAATCCGGACAAGTGCAGAGGGCGAATATACTAGTCATGGCGATCTCCAACGTTAGGAGGGGAGGGGAAAGTAGCAGGCAGGTCGGGAAAGAATGCCGTTACCGAAGATGACAGAGAGAAGGCCGAAACCTAATTCAGTCTGCCGAAACTGCTTCAGCGCTGAAGATTGTAACATGCTCCCTCATTTCAATAGCCGTACGAACGCCGAAATGGCGTATTGAGATTAGTGATTGCGGAATGGAAAAGCACTACACTCACTTAATAGAGGAAAGGTATCTGGGCGAAATGAGACACCTGTAAGATTCTACAGAGGTGATGTAGTAACTTACCGTGGGTGGCTGGAGGTACCTAGCTAATGGAAAAAATCTGCAGGTCATTCCCGTCTTCATGAAGGGTCGTAGAACAGATGCACATAATTATAGGTCTTTGTTGCTGACGTCAATCTGCTGTAGAATTATGGACCATGGTCACATTTTTGGAGATCTTGCCATTGGGTTAAAGCATGTGGTTGACATTTTGCATACTGACATCAAATGTTTCCTTTCTTCTGGAGTATTCTCCATAGCTAAGAAATGACACTTTGGGCGAAATTGTACCCCGGAGACACCTTGAGCTGACTCTGACCTACTTCTAATTTACCGATTCGCTGACCACGAGTAATGTTGTTACTCAAATGTGTTTTCTGTGCCATCCTGCTTCCCGATCACTCGAATACTCTGCATTAAATACACATATAATGACATCCCATGTATTCACACGGATATATGAAGGGCTTACCCCAATACTGGTCCAAGTCTATTTTTGTTTACATTGAGATACAGAGCTCTAAAGTTAAATGAGTTCTGAAAAATTTGCAGTTGAGATACCAGAAATATTCAAGCATATGGCTTCTTGCTAGAGATGATCCTTTCTTTCTGTTTGTTTGGCTAATTAATTTCAGATGCATTATAGACAGAAAAGTGGAGGTAATGGACTTGTACCACTATTGAAATAAGCCCTTCATATGTTGTCCCACCGTAGTTTAATTTGCACAGTGACATAATCATGCAGTGTTTTGCCTTGTATCTCAATTTATGGATAATACGGTAGTAGACAGAACTACAACTATATTTTCTGTAAGCAATGTGCGTTCGTATATGAGAATAAAACTTTCGATATAACGTATGTCGAGTTTTTATGGGTTACGGAGATAGGGTCTACAGCTCTCAGAATATGACCCAAACAAATACACACAGAAAGGTTTTAAGCAAAGGGAAAGGATCAAGTCCGAAGTTGATTTTTATAAATTCCCCCACCGATTTCAGTGCACTTTCGAAGCCTTTTGATAATACCAGATGAAGGTCTTCTGAGGTCGCCTTGCCATTCTTTTATGAGGGCAGCACTATTCGTAATGCGGACTATCAGTTCGTCTCTTGTGTTTTACTTTTCCTTCCTGAGCTTCAGGCAAGGATCTAAATGGCATCCTGGTAACAAAGAAACGTGAAAACTTCTGCTGATCCATCTTCCAGGTAACGTTAGTTTCAATCACGTGTCATCTGACGCTAATAATGTGACAGTGTCCCATCACACCGGAAGAACATACTCATCCTTGTAGACAAAGGAACCCCTTCCAATTATGCTAGAAGTTCGATGCCAAGAAAGTCTAAATAACGGGACCCTGTAAGACGAAGTGGTAAGTCAACAGGTCGAAACAACTGAGTGTGTGTTATACAGGGTGGCGCAGATAAAAATGGCCCGTGTAAGTATAAAGGAAATGCAGTGAAATTACAGAATCGAAGAGCTGAAATGGACTTATTATTTATTTACAATGAAAAAACAGTGAAAAATACATGTATAGAAGATGTTGAAAGTGAACCCTGCAACATCGAGACAAAGCTGTGCAGGCGTAAACTGGTGGCTACTTCACGGCTGATGTTGTCTTTCAGTTCCTGTAGTGTGTGTGTATTTGTTTCATAGACCTTGCTCTTCAAGTGTCCCCACAGCAAAGAAACACGTGTTGTTAGATCCGACGAACGTGGTGCCCATGAATGTTGCAAGGTGCCGGGGTGAAGAAGAGTTTGTACTGTCATGCTCAAAAGTATCCGAACGAACTGAATTGCATTTCGCCTGATTCGCATGCAACCCACGTAACGCAGCTGTCTAGCAGGTCCTCTAATCGCTCCTTGGTACAGTCGTTTGACTATTGAAAATGGTGCCAACAAGTCACCACTGGAAAACACTGCTCTGCATCGCAATAACTCAAGATGTAAAGTAATACCACGATAGTAGAAATATCAGGGAACACCTTATCACAGATAAGACTGTCCTTAAGGCTTGTAAGCTCACATTTACTGCAATAAATGGCATACCTGAAATATTACCACTCTCATTATTACGTCAGGTAGGTAATGCACGTAGTAAGTTCGTCGTATTCATGATTTCCTCTTCATAGTAACATACCGTACTTCTTATTTAACGCAAAATGACATTAAAAATTTAAGTTATTCACGAGCAGCTAGTTGAGAATGTGTATGAACTTCAAATGACACGACGAACCGTCTCGTTCTGCATATGGATTCAAATCCAGGTCATGCAGACTAAGATTTCGTGACTGACTGAAACTGTCATTCCTGACTAGGCATACAGAGAGTGATATACCTCGATTTTAGACAGTATCAGTTAGCAAATATCAACTTTAAATTACATAACGTAAACATTTTTAACGGACGCGAATTCCTACCCAGCATCTATTGTCCCTGCTAACGAACTACGAGAGGTGTTAAATATTGCTTCTTCATAAGTAACTTACTTGAAATGCCGTGAGGTAAAGCTTTGTGTTGGACAGGGATTCGAACCCAGAACCTAATCGGATTGTTATCGAAGCACAATCAACTGTGACATATCGGATTTTCTCAGCAGTAGCTAGATGTTTTAACTGAAATAACGAGACGAAACATTAATTTTTTCATTCCCCAGACTCCAACCCGGCACCTATTGCTGTTATATTCTAGAGAAAACGAACGTTAAATCTGGGTTTGCTACACCAGCAGCGACATGTGAGCATGTTTGAACTAGAAATAATATGACGAAGAGTTCAATGCTGACTGGGAATCGAACCCCACACATATCGTTGTTGATTACACACAAACAGACGTCAGCAACCGAATTTTTCTCGAACAGCAGCCAGGAATAACATCCTTCAACTTAGAGTGATCTCGCAAATAGTTATATGTCTCACTAGGAGTCAAAAATGTCAGATATCGTTAGTGTTGACAACGAATGAAAATGCATTAAAAATCAAAATTATCATCCACCAGCAGATAGGTGTTCTCATGCTAGAGCTTGATAATTCATAATGAAAACCTTAGTGCCCGGCCAGGATTCGAACCCATTCACGCGCAATATGTGGAGATGATGAGGAATCTGCAATTGAACCGCACGACTGCTACGGTCGCAGGTTCGAATCCTGCCTCGGGCATGGGATTTGTGTGATGTCCTTAGGTTAGTTAGGTTTAAGTAGTTCTAAGTTCTAGGGGACTGATGACCTCAGAAGTTAAGTCGCATAGTGCTCAGAGCCATTTGAGCCAATCTGCAGTTTTGAACAAACAATAAATTGTAGTCGAGCTGTATTGTCACGAAGAAATCAAATTCCGCGTTAAGGGCGGTCTGAGTTGCATTCCCAGTTCAGAACCAAATTTATCGGCGTACAGAAGCTCAAATAAAAGATGGAATAAGTGTCCTGTGACCCTACATAGCGTTTGTTTCGTCACTAGAAATAAATAACTAGTATAAGAAAGGATACTGGTGATAGAGTTTCTACATGTCGCCACTCCTGACTTTATTGTGGTTCAACGTAACGTCTGCTTGGTAGAGAAGGAATATCATGTTAATTTGAATTTCAGACCACAATTCCATTATACCTTCTTCACTTGGCGTAGCCAGAAGCGAATAGAATCTGTCTCTCCCTATCAAAAAGGACCTGCAGAAGTTGGAATCGAACCTAGACCGTCAGTATACGAAACTACCATCAATCCAACAGACCACCATATCCTCTTCTCTGTTACTTATTTTTCTATCATAACACCGATGCGGCACACTCGATGAGAATTCTGACACACAGGCTCCCTGTAGGGGTTTGCTGCATGTTCAGTACAGTCAATTGCTTGGTTGACCGAATCACCATGAACTAGCTGCCTCGGCTACCCAGTACATACATTCAACTCTATTTTGTAATTACCGAAATAAAATCACGTAACTGCCACCTACACAGAACTGCCAACAGTGTAGGATGCAGAAATTTAAATAGGAAGTGTTCCTTTCCATTTGAGCTACTCTATTACGCTATCTGTTTGTTGAAACTGTCGTGCAGTGCAAAAGAAAAGCTGTAACTGTCTGTCTTTGAGAAGTCTAGATCTGGCCCTATGCATTATCTCACAGCACTGTGGAATGCGGAAGTTCTGGAGGAACTGTTGTCGACTTGAGGAGCTGCTAGCCACTAGCGTAACGTTAAGCGTCGCGAGTTCTATTACATCCTCTGCTACATCTTTTAAAATGCAATTCTGCTGTCTGCTGAAGTTATCAGTATAATGTAACTTTGAACATAATTCCCTTCACGTCTCAACCCAAAACAGTCGCATGTGGAAAAAGAGCTAACTTCTGCGACATTTTGTTCTTTTCGGGTTGAATAGACGGCCAGGCAGCAGATGCATCTCGAATCTTTTGTATAATGTCTGGGGAGAGCGCATCGTGCCAAAATAGTCAGAAAAGTATTTTCTACATTAGCTGTCGTCTGGTAGTGGCGTTTTATTCTTCTTCAAACCTTATTTGACAGCTTTAACTCAGAACAAGTTTTTTACATGCATGTAATCAATAAACTGCATGTGCATTGTCAGACTGTTATAGAGAACATCAGAGAATTGGCATATATCGTTGATAATTAATTTGTCTCTCATGTTTAGTATTGTTTTAACAACACGAAAAGACACCTTACGAAAACTGTATACTGTGTTATAAGAAATGAAATAAAACTACCCACGACAACCTTACGACGAAAGTCTGTTTTAATAAAACTGAGTGTCTGTACACAAGCGGGCCTCTGTCGTTACGAATTTGTAAAATACTACTCACTTAGGTTTCGGTTGGGTCTGTGTTTAATTGGTATGCTGTGTCATACTCAACAGATATTTAATGTGGCATTTCATAAATAATGAAACCCAAAATTTTCTTGTAAGCAGCGGAAAGAGGCGTTAGCTGCTGTGCAGCATTGTAAGTTTTTCACCATTGCACATTATGAGGTGGAAGTATTTCTTGCGAATTGCTTATCGATGTTTGATCTGACTGCTTGTAGCTCTTTCGCAGATGGGTTAAAAACTTTGCTGTCAGCGAGACTGGAACCGCATACTATAACAGACGCTTCTTCACAGGTGAGCACGTTACCACATGGCCAGCTACTAGGTATGTGTTGTGCTTTCCTCTTACAAGGCCAATAGTGACTAGAACTCGTAAACTGCTATTTAAATGACGAGATTAGTTGCAATTTCCACATGCATCGACTTTCCTTGGCTGAAAACCGTAAATTTACAATCTTCGGTTGCACCACAAGCGATAGTAACTCAGATTATTCAATGGAAATGACAGGAAAATCAAGTGAACTTTGAGGCTTGATTCCGTGCACACCAGGGAGTAACTCGTCGATCACAGTGTTGCCAAACATACCTTGCCTTGATGCCAAATCTCAGATAAAGTACCAGCAGGAAGAACCGATGTGGTCCTACAGCGGGCTAGGAAGTGACCATAGCTGGCGTCTCGAAGACGCGGCCGCTACGGCCTGGAATACGTAATGTGTCTGTAACTAGGTTTAGGGACTGGAGCGTTGTTACTAATAATACTCAGAACTGACGACTAACTAAGCATCATAAATCAGTAACTCTCATAGTTGTTTTTATATTTCTTTCGTAACTGTACTCAAAACTAAGAAACTCATTCACTGACGTTTTCGTGCCTCGCCGATAGTCGAGCACAACAAACAAAAATGAAAAGAGAATGTGTGTGTGTGTGTGTGTGTGTGTGTGTGAGAGAGAGAGAGAGAGAGAGAGATAGAAATAAAAAAGAATGAGAGAGAGGATAAAAAATTGTTGTAAAGAAACTGAATATTGGTATGTAAAGAAATCCTCCATTAAAATGACACGTTCCACATCATTACGAAATGTCGTATTCATGATCTGTGGAACAAGTATTAATCTAATCTAATCATATCATGTTGCTGATTAGCCAAGAAAAGTCATGAATTACCGAAATTTTCGCCAATATCAGTAACTAAATCTAAACTTGAAAATAAAAGACGACTGTTTTTGTAATAAACTGGAACTCCTATCAAGACCCTTCCATCCCTGTTAACTACCCACGTAAGATGTCTGATATACCTCAATTCAAAAGTAACAAAGTGCGTATGCATTTAAAGATGAAGCGCATGATATGAAGATCTGTAACGGAGATACGAACCCAACACGTAATCGGATTGTTAACTAAGTAAAATCAAATGTTATGTTTCGGTTTTTCTTACCAGCTGCTAGGTGTTTGAATCTAAAATAAGGATACAAATTTTTGTGCCTGAGCGCAATCGAACCGCGCTCCTATCGTTCTTCTTTATCGTCCACGAATATAGCTTAAGTATCAATTGCTTACTCACCAACAGTAAGACGTGTGCGTGGTAGACCAGAAACTGTTGGCAACACATGAACAGACGTTAAAAATGCACGTTAATTTTCACTAGCAGGCCGGTGTGCACGTGATAGGGCTTGAAATGAAATTATGAGTAATTTTGTACTGGATCAGGATTCGGACCCACATACTTACCTTTGGAAAAGACCTAGGGAATATTGCAATCTTGGGAAAAGGAACGAAATGTTTGAACTATACTGTTCCGAGAGATTCAGATCCTCGAAAGAGGAGATACGAATTCGAATCACAGTCCAGCACGAAATTTTTCAACGTCTCTAGTTCAATCAAGTACAAGTAAAATAAGAGCCCTGTTCCTTTAAATGGCTATCGGTTCATCAAATAAAATAAAGTTTTCCAATGTAAGTTTACTAGCGACAGTATTTCTGTTTACCATGACCTCCATCTATGTCATTTCCCAACGTAAACCGGCTCTGCCCATTGGTAATGAAGGAACGTTACGTGTAATGCGTATTCTGGATTATAACATCTTTCTCTTGAGGTTACCAGAGGTAAAGTAAATCTATCTGTGCCTCTTAAAAGTAAATGCCTGAACCCACGCATTGCACTTGTGATAGTTCGTTCCACCAGACCATTGTGGCCACATTTCCCAGCCCCAGGAGTGTGCTGTAATGGATGATGTGCTTAGCTTATAAAATTAGTCACGGTGGAAAAAATGCGAGTCTATTAAATGATCAAGCAGAAGCAAGCTTCTGATGTGGAGATTATGCTATTCTCATGTCAGCTGGTGTAAAGACTCTTCTAGGCATCATAGCCTCGATGTGAAGCCATTTTGAAATTTTCACTAATTCAGCAAATTTCTTAGTTCGAGAAAATCCACTGTGAAGTGTGAAGTTACCGGATAATTCGATTATTACCTTCATTATTACTATCATTTTCTTCATACCGCTGCTTTAAGCCATGTGCTTGAAGATCATTTAAGGCCTTTTGGTCATTATAGAAGTATTTGCGCAAGAACAGGTTCTTTTCCTGTCTACAGAATCCTTTTCATGCTAATATCAAACATCAGCAATTACTCGTAGATCACATTAAAACTAAAGTAATTGATGAAGACGTTACTTGATAACAAAAACGCGCTGCCTTTCTTCATTTACTTGCGCCTAGAAATGGCTGTCGAATACTGCCTAACCAAAAGCCAAGGGATCTTACTGCCTTCCGATATACGTCACTGTCAGTTCTTCCACATGATTTGGTCAACGTGGCCTGTTTCAAGTTGCGTATGACAGAGAATGTTTTAGAAAATCAATTGTTTTCCTTTACGATAAACAGAAATATTTTCATATTAAGCTATCCAAGTCCAAAATTTTCGCAATATTAGTTCAAATTTAATATTCGCTTCTATAATGTAGGAAAGTATTTCACAGTTGCAAAACCCGCATCCGACTCATTGTTCTTACACTTAGTCGCTGACCATAAATTCTAGCACAGATTGACACCAGTTTAAGTAACCTAAGGTAGCAAAGACTGTTTGCCAGTGCTCTTTCTCACCGGAAAATATCCATTTCACTCATTGGGCTCCATAAGTACACTGTAACAGTAATTTCTGTGTGTACGCAATGCATACGGATTGTAGAATTTAGTGGTGCTCTCTCTTCCACTTCTATATACAATATGCCTGACCTAAACGGGCCCTGTATCATTACAGGCCCTGGGCTGTGCAACATCATATTGACAACAGTAATGTGCTTATACTGACAACCTCGCTGTTCGTTTTACCTCATTTTGTAACCATTTAAATAAAACAACATGACCTTCCAGTGAGAGACATTTCGTCCCCTTTTTCCTTCTGTGAAATTTTTCAGTGAGCTTTTTGCCTTCCAACCAGCGAAGTGCGGCTGCGTACGGCCGGTAAACGATTCACAAATAACTATTTAGTGCCGTTAAGACGATTTCTTTAAACGTTGGCGTAGCTGAAGGAATTTAGTTTCTTTTTAAATCGTCTTATGCAGCAACGTTCACAGATATCTCAAATAGGAAAAGCTCTTTATCCAGGTGCGAAGGATGTAAAACAAACTTCCTATAGTTTGTGTCAGGTTGATCTTTTCGTCTGATATCACTGCGTAAGTATTTTGTCTGGGAGGTATCACACGTATTGTTCCTGTAGCTGTGGGAATCATTGGTTGAAAACGAGTTTACCACCAATGGGTACAGCACTGCTAAATATTCAAAATGATTATCAACATATGTCTGCGTTCATCCACAAACTGAGGCGTATTTGTAATATTGAAGCTAGACTGTGTATCCTTGTCTTCCATGAGTGGGCATTGGAAGACGTTTACACACAGGTATACGAGGGTAATCCCAAAGATAAGGTCTCCTAAGGGACACGCAAGTGCCAACGCAGGCACAAACGGAAATCCTAATTTTAATGCCAAGCAGAAACCACAGTGTTGGATGCATAGTGGCAAAGTGATAAAGAGCAAGACTACGGGTACAAAGGCCTCAGGTTCGATCCCCCGTCAGTCCCACGATTTTTATTTGCCATTTTACACTTATTTCCCCTCGGGCAGTGTTTTATGATGTGAAAAATGCCGAGTTGCACTGTGATCCGAAAGCCACGTTAAACTGTACGTTCCCCTATTAACTGGCTTGGTAAGTCAACTCAGAGGTCGGAGGAAAGCAATGGCATACCACTTCCAACAAGACCGTGGTGTTCAAACAATTCTTCCGACTGATGACTGCTTTACTTTCAATGGGTTCCAAAATTAATGATCTTCGGGTTACTAACATTTTTGTGTTTTTATGCTGTACCTTTGATGCCAGTAAACGTAAGTAACCAGCCGAGCACTGTCACCGTTCGAATTGTCAAGGTGGTAGACGACGATACTGTCGCCCCAGTTACAATCTTGGTCATGGCTATGTTTCAGTCGAATGTGCTTTTCTGCGTATTTCAAGATATACTTTTATACACATGGTACGCATCCAAATTGATATCTGACGGAGCTGTATTCATCAACATGAATCAGATATGTTTTCCGTGCAATGTATCGGACAACACGTCAGTGCAGCTAGATTTCGTTTGTGTGTTGCGCATGGTGCAAGAAATATTTGTGTTTTGCTTGCTTCTCTGATAGGTTTCATCCCACTGAATGCGAGCAAGCTCACGAATAGACTGTCAATAACCGGAAATTCGCAATAATACACTTAAAAGTTGTATTTTTGCATTATGTATCCCGATGAAAGTAACAGTAAACAGGTTATATGCCTACTTGCTTATTATTCGCGCTTCTCGATGCTTTCCTCAAAAAATAAAAAGAGAGAGAGAGAGAGACAGAGAGAGAAAACAGGAATGTATTTCAAATATCAGCTCAGTGATGTAAAGCAAGGATAGTTGATAGGTAATATCTCATTGTGCTAGCGATATGTACGGAACAGGGTTCTTTCTTTTCTCTCTGCAAACAACCAGATCAGAATTCAGCAACAACGTGGTAAGAACACCTACGCAGTGCGCCAATTAAACACTCAGCCTTTCTTGGTTATTTTGTTAATCGTTAACAATTGCCTGTAATGCAGTTAACATCTTTGATTACTGATTTGTTATTACTACCATTGTTATTGTTATTCGTCAACTCACAACAGATTTCCTATCACTCATTACTGCCGATGCACGTAACAAATGGATCAGGATAAATGGAATGTGGGATGTTTCGTCACGGAGAATCTACACATCTATCTCGGCGTCTTGTGTTCGTGGTAATATGAAAATCTCAATAAGAGAAGACGACAATGGAATGACGGTGATGCAGGCAATAACACAACTATTTCTGTCGACTTAACACCATGACGACAGACAAACTGGCGTCTCACACTATTTTGATTATAATTCGTTAGCTTTCTTGCGACCTCTTTTTAATACCTCGTGGGAGCAGGCACAATGTTTCGCTTTTTGAACACCGAACAATAACACACAAAGATAGCAGATGGAAGGATACAAAGAAACAATCAGACTCATGGGTGTGGATCCAGTTCATCATTAGAAGACCAAACAAGAGGGAAACATTACGAAAGCAATGAATACGCTGGTTAGTATACATTATTTGTGTAGATCAAAAGATGAAAAAGCGCAGATCTGTACAGTGTCCGCATCTGCACTTTAGTTTCTGTCTTCTAATGGGCATAATTTTTAGTTTCTTCTCTTCTGAATTTTGAAACGAATTGATTATTACGTGGTACAGAATAATTAGTTAACTGTGTATCTTACAGTTTCCATTCGCTCCAACATTTTTATACATTCTCGTGCAATTCATGAAATTCTACTTGTATGGTCACAAAGACTGCACATAGATGCAATCGATTTCAAGGTGCAAAGTATTTGTTATCTTACTTTTCGTGACAGGTGGGCAAAGTTGATTTCCAAAGACTTCTTATTGTACTGAAATAATCTTTTGTCACAAAGTAACAAGATAAGTGTTTTAATCATATGTATTTTGTGGGAAACTGTAATCGTGATGGAAGATTACACACCTGAATGTTTGACGCAACTGGTAGGAGAAAACGCTGCATATTAACCAAACACCGCGCCTCCTCTCCGTATCCTCCTGTGACAACAGCACGGGATTCTCCTCCTATACCGCTACAGAGCTGTTCCTAGCACAGCTGAGAACTGGCAACATCGTCACAAACATTTAGCAACACTGTGACAGTGCAATCACTTCCGCGTATGGTACTGAAATGACTCGCTAAATTCACTTGATATTCCCTTTCCATTTGAATGACTCGTGCTATATAATCCTCATATTAACTAAGACACTGAGACAGAAAATTCAATTTTTTTGATAAAGGAATGCTATTCTTCACATAAGTGACAACTTTTACTATCGTTCACCATGCGCTATGAGGCTGAGCGACCAATACCATGATGAGAGTGGCGGGCCAGCAGCAGCGTATCGGTAGCCCCGTGGTACCGCCTGTGTCTCGTGTCGCATATGGTTCAAGGAGTCGTCAGTTCTAACCGTGGTAGGGGCAGCGTGTGCGAACTTTCTTTCGTGGTTTATTTTATGGGGCTGCGAATTTCCAGAAAAAATTCTGTAACGAAATCAGAAGAAAACTTTCACACATCAAATCCTCTTGGCACCTCGACTCAGTAAGATGTATCAATGATCATAGATCTCGGCTTTCTGACTGCCAAACTGCTTCACAATACAAGCGTCTCTGAAGAAATTCGAATCGACCGTCAACGATACGAAATTCCATACTGTTCTTCACTTAAGACTCACATGCCAGGGTGATAAGTACGAAGGAAATGAATTGATAAGCAAATCGCAACAAAATACTTTCAGGTCATAATGTGCAATGGTGAAAAACTTACAATGCTGCACAACAGGTAACGCCTCCTTCCGCTGCTGACAAGCAAATTTTGGGTTTCTAGGAGTACATAACTTTATTTATGAAATGCCACATTTGCATACCTGTTGAGTATGACACAGCATACCAATTAAACACAGACCCAATCGAAATCTAAGTGATTAGTATCTAACAAATTCGTGCCGATAGAGGCCCGCTTGTGTACAGATACTCAGTTTTATTAAAACAGACTTTCGTCGTAAGGTTGTCGTGGGTAGTTTTATTTCATTTCTTATAACACAGTGCACAGTTTTCGTAAGGTTTCTTTTCGCGTTGTTAAAACAATACTAAACATGAGAGAGAAATTAATTATCAACGATATATGCGAATTCTCTGATGTTATCTATAACAGTCTGACAATGCACATGCAGTTTATTGATTACATGCATGTAGGAAACTTGTTCTGAGTTAAAGCTGTCAAATAAGGTTTGAAGAAGAACAAAATGCCACTACCAGACGACAGCTAATGTAGAAAATACTTTTCTGACTATTTTGGCATGATGCGCTCTCCCTAGACATTATACAAAAGATTCGAGATGCATCTGCTGCCTGGCCGTCTATTCAACCCGAAAAGAACAAAATGTCGCAGAAGTTAGCTCTTTTTCCACATGCGACTGTTTTGGGTTGAGACGTGAAGGGAATTATGTTCAAAGTTACATTATACTGATAACTTCAGCAGACAGCAGAATTGCATTTTAAAAGATGTAGCAGAGGATGTAATAGAACTCGCGACGCTTAACGTTACGCTAGTGGCTAGCAGCTCCTCAAGTCGACAACAGTTCCTCCAGAACTTCCGCATTCCACAGTGCTGTGAGATAATGCATAGGGCCAGATCTAGACTTCTCAAAGACAGACAGTTACAGCTTTTCTTTTGCACTGCACGACAGTTTCAACAAACAGATAGCGCAATAGAGTAGCTCAAATGGAAAGGAACACTTCCTATTTAAATTTCTGCATCCTACACTGTTGGCAGTTCTGTGTAGGTGGCAGTTACGTGATTTTATTTCGGTAATTACAAAATAGAGTTGAATGTATGTACTGGGTAGCCGAGGCAGCTAGTTCATGGTGATTCGGTCAACCAAGCAATTGACTGTACTGAACATGCAGCAAACCCCTACAGGGAGCCTTTGTGTCAGAATTCTCATCGAGTGTGCCGCATCGGTGTTATGATAGAAAAATAAGTAACAGAGAAGAGGATATGGTGGTCTGTTGGATTGATGGTAGTTTCGTATACTGACGGTCTAGGTTCGATTCCAACTTCTGCAGGTCCTTTTTGATAGGGAGAGACAGATTCTATTCGCTTCTGGCTACGCCAAGTGAAGAAGGTATAATGGAATTGTGGTCTGAAATTCAAATTAACATGATATTCCTTCTCTACCAAGCAGACGTTACGTTGAACCACAATAAAGTCAGGAGTGGCGACATGTAGAAACTCTATCACCAGTATCCTTTCTTATACTAGTTATTTATTTCTAGTGACGAAACAAACGCTATGTAGGGTCACAGGACACTTATTCCATCTTTTATTTGAGCTTCTGTACGCCGATAAATTTGGTTCTGAACTGGGAATGCAACTCAGACCGCCCTTAACGCGGAATTTGATTTCTTCGTGACAATACAGCTCGACTACAATTTATTGTTTGTTCAAAACTGCAGATTGGCTCAAATGGCTCTGAGCACTATGCGACTTAACTTCTGAGGTCATCAGTCCCCTAGAACTTAGAACTACTTAAACCTAACTAACCTAAGGACATCACACAAATCCCATGCCCGAGGCAGGATTCGAACCTGCGACCGTAGCAGTCGTGCGGTTCAATTGCAGATTCCTCATCATCTCCACATATTGCGCGTGAATGGGTTCGAATCCTGGCCGGGCACTAAGGTTTTCATTATGAATTATCAAGCTCTAGCATGAGAACACCTATCTGCTGGTGGATGATAATTTTGATTTTTAATGCATTTTCATTCGTTGTCAACACTAACGATATCTGACATTTTTGACTCCTAGTGAGACATATAACTATTTGCGAGATCACTCTAAGTTCAGAGATGTTATTCCTCGCTGCTGGTCGAGAAAAATTCGGTTGCTGACGTCTGTTTGTGTGTAGTCAACAACGATATGTGTGGGGTTCGATTCCCAGTCAGCATTGAACTCTTCGTCATATTATTTCTAGTTCAAACATGCTCACATGTCGCTGCTGGTGTAACAAACCCATAGTTAACGTTCGTTTTCTCTAGAATATAACAGCAATAGGTGCCGGGTTGGAGTCTGGGGAATGAAAAAATTAATGTTTCGTCTCGTTATTTCAGTTAAAACATCTAGCTACTGCTGAGAAAATCCGATATGTCACAGTTGATTGTGCTTCGATAACAATCCGATTAGGTTCTGGTTTCGAATCCCTGTCCAACACAAAGCTTTACTTCACGGCATTTCAAGTAAGTTACTTATGAAGAAGCAATATTTAACACCTCTCGTAGTTCGTTAACAGGGACAATAGATGCTGGGTAGGAATTCGCGTCCGTTAAAAATGTTTACGTTATGTAATTTAAAGTTGATATTTGCTAACTGATACTGTCTAAAATCGAGGTATATCACTCTCTGCATGCCTAGTCAGGAATGACAGTTTCAGTCAGTCACGAAATCTTAGTCTGCATGACCTGGGTTTGAATCCATATGCAGAACGAGACGGTTCGTCGTGTCATTTGAAGTTCATACACATTCTCAACTAGCTGCTCGTGAATAACTTAAATTTTTAATGTCATTTTGTGTTAAATAATAAGTACTGTATGTTACTTTGAAGAGGAAATCATGAATACGACGAACTTACTACGTGCATTACCTACCTGACGTAATAATGAGAGTGGTAACATTTCAGGTATGCCATTTATTGCAGTAAATGTGAGCTTACAAGCCTTAAAGCCAGTCTTATCTGTGATAAGGTGTTCCATGATATTTCTACTATCATGGTATTACTTTACATCTTGAGTTATTGCGATACAGAGCAGTGTTTTCCAGTGGTGACTTGTTGGCACCATTTTCAATAGTCAAACGACTGTACCAAGGAGCGATTAGAGGACCTGCTAGACAGCTGCGTTACGTGGGTTGCATTCGAATCAGGCGAAATGCAATTCAGTTCGTTCGGATACTTTTGAGCACGACTGTGCCTCATTAATTTTTGCATGAGAATGAGACATGCACTCGAATCCCTCCTTATCTACAACCTAATTAATTATGCGCACAACGGTAACGGAAGAAAATGATGGTTCACCCTGCTAGTTGGTAAAATAAGGAGTGCAGACTCACAATAATTTAATAAAAATCGTACTCTACTCAGAAAAAAAGAGAATTTTATCATAATAAACAACAGGAAATGGGATTATGCATATATCTACGAAATGATATGCGGATTAAATATCACAATGAGATTTATTATACATCAGAACATAAATGCACATGATCGTCGACACAAACAGTAGGTTAAAGGATAGGGTATACTGAACTATTATGAGAACAAGAGTTGGCCCGAGAACAAGTGGCTCCTACTCTCTGTGATGCAATAGATTGACGATAATGACTGGAGGTCCTAATGAATCAAATATTAATCTTCCGACTATATAGCAGTATCGCAATTAGTAGTGATAGCTGAAATGGGATTACATGGAGAAACAAGCAAGGTGGACTTGTAGCAAAGCGAGCGCGCGTGCTGTTGAAGGATTCAGTATAAGAGTGATAAGATCCTACAATGCCGGAACCGCGAAATACTGAACCAGTAATGAAATCTGCAGCACGTCGTCGGTAGGCAGCGCCCTGATGATGGCTTCGAATTAAGATTTTTCAATATCTGCTGTAGTTCCTCCTACTTACTGCACCTGTTGGGTCAATTTACATGTGGACTTCCTTGGACTCTGAATAATTCTTCGACGAATGTCTGCAGTAACTTCTGATACTTTGTCGTTTTTCATTTTGCGCAGATCCATAGATGCCCCAATTTTTATGCAGACTCTGTATTGCTCCCTTTGCTGGTAGTCCTCTATCCGGATACTTGATCCCGAAAATTTCGCGAGTTTCCTTAAACGAATCTGTTTTCACATACGCTTCCACGATTTCAATTCTTTCTTCTGTCGAGAAAGACATTTCGCTGGCCGCAGAGAGAAACGTCTAACTTCGCCGATGAAATAACTGAAATGCTGACAGCAGAATGCTAACAATCGATTATTGCATAAAATTGTCCACTGTTATAGCTGTTTACTGTATTTCAGAAGTCGAAATATTGCATTCGCATTCTGATGAGAGGCAGGTTACTTGTAGCTGCGCCAGCCATTAATTACCACACCACACATTTCCATAGAACCTTCCTCCACAACGAGTCACCGAAAAAACATGTGGGTTTTCAGTTAACCACAGATGTGATTTGTGAGTGTTCTTGATATCGTCACGCGTGAAAGAGGTTTCATCAGTTAACAATATTAATGGGATAAACTGGAGACATGCAATAAGTGAACGACAAGATTACCTTGAATTCGGTGTACACGGTAACGATAGAGGCCGTGCATACGTAATGTCCGCCGTGCTCTTGCATGTGGAACACCGGTGCGTGTAGAAATTCTGCATGTGCTTGTTGAAGGACTACTTCTAACAACCTAATGATGTCCCGTACTTAACACGCACCCTGTTCATTCAGACGTTCAGATGGGATATGAGTGCTGGGCACTGCACCAGATTCGCGCAGTTCCGTGAAAGCACGAGGGAACACTCTTGAATCCGATACTGTCCGGTTACAAAATCGTCTGCTATATTCTCTACAAGCAGCAAAATCGTTTCCATTAAAAAACCCTTGTTGTTGTTGTGGTCTTCAGTCCTGAGACTGGTTTGATGCAACTCTCCATGCTACCCTATCCTGGGCAAGCTTCTTCATCTCCCAGTACTTACTGCAGCCCACATCCTTCTGAATCTGCTTAGTGTATTCATCTCTTGGTCACCCTCTATGATTTCTGCCCTCCACGCTGCCCTCCAATGCTAAATTTGTGATCCCTTGATGCCTCAGAACATGTCCTACTAACCGGTCCCTTCTGTTTGTCAAGTTGTGCCACATACTCCTCTTCTCCCCAATTCTATTCAATACTTCATCATTAGTTATGTGATCTACCCATCTAATCTTCAGCATTCTTCTGTAGCACCACATTTCGAAAGCTTCTATTCTATTCTTGTCCAAACTATTTATCGTCCATGTTTCACTTCCATACATGGCTACACTCCATACAAATACTTTCAGAAACGACTTCCCGACAATTAAATCTGTACTCGATGTTAACAAATTTCTCTTCTTCAGAAACGCTTTCCTTGCCATTGACAGTCTACATTTTATATCTTCTCTACTTCGACCATCATCAGTTATTTTGCTCCCCAAATAGCAAAACTCCTTTACTACTTTCAGTGTCTCATTTCCTAATCTAATTCCCTCAGCATCACCCGACTTAATTCGACTACATTCCATTATCCTCGTTTTGCTTTTGTTGATGTTCATCTTATATCCTCCTTTCAAGACACTGTCCATTCCGTTCAACTGCTCTTCCAAGTCCTTTGCTGTCTCTGATAGAATTACAATGTCATCGGCGAACCTGAAAGTTTTTATTTCTTCTCCATGGATTTTAATACCTACTCCGAATTTTTCTTTTGTTTCCTTCACTGCTTGCTCAATATACAGATTGAATAACATCGGAGAGAGGCTACAACCCTGTGTCACTCCCTTCCCAACCGCTGCTTTCCTTTCATGCCCCTCGACTCTTATAACTGCCATCTGATTTCTGTACAAATTGTAAATAGCCTTTCGCTCCCTGTATTTTACCCCTGCCACCTTTAGAATTTGAAATAGAGTATTCCCGTCAACATTGTCAAAAGCTTTCTCTAAGTCCACAAATGCTAGAAACGTAGGTTTGCCTTTCCTTAATCTTTCCTCTAAGATAAGTCGTAAGGTCAGTATTGCCTCACGTGTTCCAATATTTCTACGGAATCCAAACTGATCTTCCCCGAGGTCAGCTTCTACCAGTTTTTCCATTCGACTGTAAAGAATTCGCATTAGTATTTTGCAGCTGTGGCTTATTAAACTGATAGTTCGGTAATTTTCACATCTGTCAACTCCTGCTTTCTTTGGGATTGGAATTATTATATGCTTCTTGAAGTCTGAGGGTATTTCGCCTGTCTCGTACGTCTTGCTCACCAGATGGTAGAGTTTTGTCAGGACTGGCTGTCCCAAGGCCGTCAGTAGTTCTAATGCAATGTTGTCTACTCCCGGGGCCTTGTTACGGCTCAGGTCTTTCAGTGCTCTATCAAACTCTTCACGCAGTATCGTATCTCCCATTTCATCTTCATCTACATCCTCTTCCATTTCCATAATATTGTACTCAAGTACATCGCCCTTGTATAGACCCTCTATATACTCCTTCCACCTTTCTGCTTTCCCTTCTTTGCTTATAACTGGGTTTCCATCTGAGCTCTTGATATTCATACAAGTGGCTCTCTTTTCTCCAAAGCTCTCTTTAATTTTCCTGTAGGCAGTATCTATCTTACCCCTAGAGAGATAAGCCTCTACATCCTTACATTTGTCCTCTAGCCATCCCTGCTTAGCCATTTTGCACTTCCTGTCGATCTCATTTTTGAGACGTCTGTATTCCTTTTTGCCTGCTTCATTTACTGCATTTTTATATTTTCTCCTTTCGTCAATTAAGTTTAATATTTCTTCCGTTACCCAAGGAGTTCTACTAGCCCTCGTCTTTTTACCTACTTGATCTTCTGCTGCCTTCACTACTTCATCCCTCAAATCTACCCATTCTTCTTCTACTGTACTTCTTTCCCCTATTCCTGTCAATTGTTCCCTTATGCTCTCCCTGAAACTCTGTACAACCTCTGGTTCTTTCAGTTTATCCAGATCCCATCTTTTTAAATTCCCACCTTTTTGCAGTTTCTTCAGTTTTAATCTACAGTTCATAACCAATAGATTGTGGTCAGAGTCCACATCTGCTCCTGGAAATGTCTTCCAATTTAAAACCTGGTTCCTAAATCTCTGTCTTACCATTATATAATCTATCTGATACCTTCTAGTATCTCCAGGATTCTTTCATGTATACAACCTTCTTTCATGGTTCTTGAACCAAGTGTTTGCTATGATTAAGTTATGCTCTGTACAAAACTCTACCAGGCGGCTTCCTCTTTCATTTTTTAGCCCCAATCCATATTCACCTACTATGTTTCCTTCTCACCCACGACAATTAAATTTTCGTCTCCCTTCACTACCTGAATAATTTCTTTTATCTCGTCATACATTTCTTCAATTTCTTCATCATCTGCAGAGCTAGTTGGCATATAAACTTGTACTACTGTAGTAAGCGTGGGCTTCGTGTCTATCTTGGCCACAATAATGCGTTCACTATGCTGTTTGTAGTAGCTTACCCGCATTCCTATTTTCCTATTCATTATTAAACCTACTCCTGCATTACCCCTATTTGATTTTTGTGTTTATAACCCTGTATTCACCTGACCAAAAGTCTTGTTCCTCCTGCCATCGAACGTCACTAATTCCCACTATATCTAACTTTAACCTATCCATTTCCCTTTTTACATTTTCTAATCTACCTGCCCGGTCAAGGGATCTGACATTCCACGCTCCGATCCGTAGAACGCCAGTTTTCTTTTTCCTGTTAACGACGTCCTCATGAGTAGTCCCCGCCCGGAGATCCGAATGGGGGACTATTTTACCTCCGGAATATTTTACCCAAGAGGACCCCATCATCATTTATCCATACAGTAAAGCTGCATGCCCTCCGGAAAGATTATGGCCGTAGTTTCCCCTTGCTTTCAGCCGTTCGCAGTTCCAGCACAGCAAGGCCGTTTTGGTTAATGTTGCAAGGCCAGGTCAGTCAATCATCCAGACTGTTGCCCCTGCAACTACTGAAAAGGCTGCTGCCCCTTTTCAGGAATCGCACGTTTGTCTGGCCTTTCAACAGACACCCCTCCGTTGTGGTTGCACCTACGGTGCGGCCATCTGTATCGCTGAGGCACGCAAGCCTCCCCACTAACGGCAAGGTCCATGGTTCATGGGGAAGAAAAAAAACCCTTATACAAGTATAATATCGTCACACTTAGCACTTGTACATACGTACTGTTTGAGTAATCAGTACAGTAGAATTGCGCGACAAACCAGAGTCAGAGTTGAAAAATTATGTAATGTAAACTGAAGCATAACTTCACTACTTGGACTTCAAAACAAAAATGGGTATCGATAATGAAACCCATAGTCCCCGCAGTGTCAATCGAAATGAAAACTCTGTAGCCAGGTATATCTCTGTAGGATGTTATGTGGAATGCTTTACGCGAATTAGTCTATACCAATACCTCTTAAAATATTTACTATTCGTCCCGAAGAACCCTGTATGTGACAAATGTATGTTTTGTTTCAGACTGGGGATGGAATCCCCAGTGCAGGCAGTGGGCCACCAGTTACTCCTGCACGCATTTGATAGCATAACACTTGCAAAAGACAGGAATGCAGGTTCGAATATTGGCCAAGCTCAATTTTACCTTTAATGAAATGCATTTATGTTCTTACTTTATCTACTTCGTGGTTCTGCAAAAATCCTTCATCACAATTGTTGGAAGGCGGTTCGAACACTGATCCTACCTAATAGAAGACCACTGTCTCAACCACTCCGCCACCACGCTCTTTTCATTTTTTGGAACAATTTGTGAGAGTGTCTCGCCTCATCCTGCTGAAAAAACCAGTAGCACGGTCACGAGGTGTCAGCCGTGCATATCGTTCCTCAAGACTTCCACCAACACGTCAGCGTGATATCCGTAGCCGCCTTGCAGACAACGCCGTTCCCTGTTATTTTCCTAAATTCTCCAAGCAATTCCTCAAGAATCGTAAGGAGGGAAGGGCAGAGAGAGGATACTGACGGATATCTAATGATGAGAGTTGCTCAAATGAGCCAGATGATGCTATTCTCAGATTTGTTATATCTTCCTCCTCTGTTTCTTGGACATAAGTTATTTCGTAAAGCACCGTCCGGAGACTGCGCAAAGCAGGTTGCGCCATGTTACGTGTCGATTCCTTAACGCTCTGAGTCATTCACGGCTGATTATTCACGATCACGACAAGTCTACGAACACAAGAGAATCAGTTCTTCCCCGCGTTTGTAGTTGACCCTGTTGAACGGAATCTGCATCATCAAATGTTGTTGCTCGAACGCCAACTCCAGGGAACTATGCCAAGTTTTCTCACTGGAAACATTTCTTAGGAAAGCCTCCACTACTGGGCAGCTTTATTCAAGACCAGAAATCTCGCTGAGATGCTCCTCATTTCTGGGTGCTTTTAGTGCTGACAACAAGGAACTCACAAAGGAAACTCCCCATCGCATCGCCCTCAGATTTAATGGTAAGATGGCCCGTCAAAACCTGAACACAAATCAAGCATGAGAACAGGAAGAAGGTATGCTGGACGGCGAAAGAAAACCAAAATAAAAACAGTGATCGGTCCTACCTTAACAAGAGCAATATTGAGAGAAACTGAACAGCGGCAGCGTCGTTGTTAACTGGTCACGGTGGCGAACTGTATACCGGAGGAGCCGTGTTCAAAACTCCCTCGATTTTTTCTGCACTGTCCGTCTCGTCATTGAAATGTTTGTTCTTGTTCTGTAGTCTTGGCAGTTGTCACACTACACATTGGTTATACAACATGAGTCGTGTGGTGAGAATCCGTTACCGTCGCAAGTAAATGTGACGAGTAGTGAGAGCAGATACCACAAAGAAGTCTCACGGAAATGAAAACAACAAATAAACGAGCGTGAATTATGTTACAATAAATGAATTCAAGGTCAAAACTTCCTAAACGGAACGCAACTTCAAAAACCTTAAAAACATATGTTTTGACGGAGCACAGAGAAACTGCGTGATTGTGGAACTGTTGCGTTCATTTTTTGCAGTTTATGCAACAAACTATTATGTTTTTATCATTTCCTTGGGAGTGATCACATTCTCATTCATACGAATACCTAAATCGGGCAAGGAGGCATGTCTCACTCACTTGTCAGGCGTACAAATTAGGTGCGTCGATAAGAGATTCCTATCATACGATATACCTACTGTCACTAATGCCGTGTAACACACCAGACGTGTTTTTCGGTGGACGATTTGGTGACTCGGTTGTCTTGTCGCCTTGTCACCAAACGTTTGCGGTTCCCATTCGAAAGCTGTTTCCTTTCGGCCGCTAATACAGCAGTTGCGCATAATCAACTTTCATTGTAGGTCCATACCTTACACCTCGCTGTTGCAAACGGACGTTACACCACGACACGGATACAAATTTGAATACAGCGAAAAGTGAAAAAAGAAGAGGAAGAAGAAGGGAGGTTTGAACACGTCTCGACCGCTTCGCAGTCCAACACCGTGACCACTTCTTCATTTTTTTTCCATATTATTGGGCACTGTTCGTTGCGCTTGCTCTTTTTTCACAGTTCAGTACACCTTCTTCCTGTTTTCATGCTTGATACGTGTTCAGTTTTTGATGAGCTGTCCAGTGGACCCTCTTATCATTAAATATGAGGAGGGTGCGTTGGGGAGTTTCCCTTGTCAATGTAGTAAAGACAGTCAACGGGCGGAATTAGTCTTGTGCTGGAGTCGATCGGGTTTTACGTCCGACTTTCAGCATAATAAACCTCACATGTTAGGTGGTTTGAATCACTACTGATGGCAGGTACTGTAAATTTTATTCCTTTTTAGATTCCCCTGGACTGTTGCTTTGTTTTTATACAACATTAATGTCTGGATGTGAACGGAATGAAGCAGTGGTGCTAAAACTCCTCAGGAGTTCGAAGACGGGTTGCCCCGAACAATCTTAGTGGTGTTTTTCCTCGATTGAGTAAGCAACGAAACTGAAAAGAACTGAACCTCCTATTTCCTTACTATTCGTTCGTAATATCTCCCGACTAAAAAGAAAACATACTAAGGCATTCTACGAAGATTACGAGTCACAGCACTTCCCATTCATAGCCGGATAGCATTTTCCTCATTGGACCATGAATGACCAGAACGCAATGAGGAGAGTAGCCTCCGCTTTGATTCCAAGAAGGCTGGGGAGTCCCGCGAAGCGTACAAGTTACTGGAACCGTGTCAGCTCTTGTTGCGTAACAGAGTTATTTGCAACAGGATATTAAAACACGCAACGTTAGAAATACTGTTCAGATTTCCTTTATGATTCACACATATGATGTACCAATTAGTTATTTCACTTTGAAGCTCCACCGGAAGTCTGAACTGGACGCCTTAGCACTGAAACAAACCCACCACAGCGCCTTGAATGAACATGCACCAAACGACGTAACACAGAGCACAGACATAACATTTTACAGGGCATTACCAAAATGCAAGGAACAAGATATTCCTACATTCGCTGTGCAGAAGGTGTTGTCATATAGAAACTAATAACAACTCGAAGGAGAAATATAAATGAGTTCTACAAGGTGATTCGTAGGTGTGGAAACACCGACATAAAACGTAAACTGTTGGATAAGCAAAAGTTTGAAGTAAAACAGAATGGGATGGCACACGGGGCGGGGGAGGGGAAGAGGGGAGAAATTTGTAGCACTACGTTACCAACATGACAGCCGATTTCATGGACGCAACTTGTAATTTTTAAATAAAAAGGGGGTAATGTGGCACATCAAAAAAGATGGAGAATTGCACGAGAAAAACAATGACGTCTTCCTTTGTACATAACTTTATTCATTCTCTAGGTATGTCGCATTTCGTACGGATCATGCGGATCTTACGGATAAAGAAAGAAAAACCTTTGACTCTTTCCACATCCCAGAGACTCCTCTCCAAGCGATCCATGGAAAACGATAAATGTAATGTAATAACACAATAGACTGCAAGACGTACTTGACTTGTTGTTATCCAGCTCATCGTGAGGTTGTTATTAAACGCTACATCCATTCGTCACGGAAATTAACCAACACATGTACCACAATGCGCGCACAAGCTTCTACATTCCGGTTCCATAAGGTGTGCAAGGTTTTTGATCTTCACTTCATACGCAGTTGCCTTCAGGCGTCCCCATAGGATGCACTCTACTGAACTTAAATCTGCGGAATGTGGAGGCTACTCTAGGAGCTCTACCACCTATCCACGGCCAGGAAAAATGGATGTTAAGGCACACTCTGGCAGCTATCCCGTAGTGAGGCAGGGCACCATCGCCCTTAAATAAAATTGGAAATGTACTGTTTCATACAACAACGACGACAGTTCATATTATTGTAACAGGTGCAGATAACGGGCTGCTGGTAGTCTGTTTGAAAAATGGCCCAACAATTCTAGAACCCCATATTCCACGCCATACCATAACTTCCGACGCAATATCTACCTCCGATGGATCCATTCAATGACAGTTGATAACTGATCAGTATCTATTATTTTTTATTTACGTCCCTGTTCACACAGAAATTAGCTTCTTTCATGAACAGTACGTCACTGGAGAAATAATGATTTTCGTTCAGCTTGCGTGTTACTCATTCTGCAGAAAAGACCCAACGATTTAGATCGTCCTCGTCATTTTTTGTTGACTTTTATCCTCACCAGAGGCAAGAAGCACAGTGTAATCAGGAAAACGAAAATGGTTCAACGATGTGTCACTGGCATATATTTCTTCTTCTTTTCCAAATTAGGAATCTGAACACTTCCTCTAGGGTGCAGAGAATTGTTTTGGTGATATGGAATCTCCTTGCTTGACTCCTCTTCCGGTTCAGAATTTTCCACCGTCTTGATGAACTCTGATAGAAGCTATGGCATTGACACATATCTTCTTCAGTATAATAACATCGACTCAGCAACTTGTTTCTCCAGCGTTGTTAATAAAAATCAATTTTGAAATTGAGTCAAAATCTTTCTCAAAATGTACGAATCCAAGACAAAGTCATAATTTTTAACGTGAATCATTAAAACACATCTGTTTGGCACATACGATATTTCTCGTAAATCTATGGTATAGTGTATGTTACGTAAATATACTTAGGAAAAACAGTCTGTAACCGCAGAAAATCAGTGCCACAGATTGCCGCCGGCCGATGTGGTTGAGCGGTTCTAGGTGCTTCAGTGTGGAACCGCGCGATCGCTACGGTCGCAATTTCGAATCCTGCCTCGGGCATGGATGTGTGTGATGTCCTTAGGTTAGGTTGAAGTAGTTCTAAGTTCTAGGGGGCTGATGACCTCAGATGTTAAGTCCCATAGTGCTCAGAGCCATTTGAACCATAGATTGACAAAGAATTACGTACAAATCATGATGCCTTGTTGTTGTTGTTGTTGTTGTGGTCTTCAGTCCTGAGATTGGTTTGATGCAGCTCTCCATGCTACTCTATCCTGTACAAGCTTCTTCATCTCCCAGTACCTACTGTAACCTACGTCCTTCTGAATCTGTTTAGTGTATTCATCTCTTGGTCTCCCTCTACGATTTTTACCCTCCACGCTGCCCTACAATACTAAATTGGTGATCCCTTGATGCCTCAGAACATATCCTACCAACCGATCCCTTCTTCTAATCAAGTTGTGCCACAAACTTCTCTCCTCCCCAATCCTATTCAGTACCTCCTCATTAGTTATGTGATCTACCCATCTAATCTTCAGCATTCTTCTGTAGCACCACATTTCGAAAGCTTCTATTCTCTTCTTGTCCAAACTAGTTATCGTCCATGTTTCCCTTCCATACATGGCTACGCTCCATAAAATACTTTCAGAAACGACTTCCTGACACTTAAATCTAAACTCAATGTTAACAAACTTCTCTTCTTTGGACATGCTTTCCTTGCCATTGCCAGTCTACATTTTATATCCTCTCTACTTCGACCATCATCAGTTATTTTGCTCCCCAAATAGCAAAACTCCTTTACTACTTTAAGTGTCTCATTTCCTAATCTAATTCCCTCAGCATCACCCGATTTAATTCGACTACATTCCATTATCCTCGTTTTGCTTTTGTTGATGTTCATCTTATACCCTCCTTTCATGACACTGTCCATTCCGTTCAACTGCTCTTCCAAGTCCTTTGCTGTCTCTGATAGAATTACAATGTCATCGGCGAACCTCAAAGTTTTTATTTCTTCTCCATGGATTTTAATACCTACTCCGAATTTTTCTTTTGTTTCCTTCACTGCTTGCTCAATATACAGATTGAATAACATCGTGGATAGGCTACAACCCTGTCTCACTCCCTTCCCAACCACTGCTTCTCTGTCATGCCCCTCGACTCTTATAACTGCCATCTGGTTTCTGTACAAATTGTAAATAGCTTTTCGCTCCCTGTATTTTACCCCCGCCACATTCAGAATTTGAGAGTAATCCAGTCAACATTGTCAAAAGCTTTCTCTAAGTCTACAAATGCTAGAAACGTAGGTTTGCCTTTCCTTAATCCAGCTTCTAAGGTAAGTCGTAGGGTAAGTATTGCCTCACGTGTTCCAATATTTCTACGGAATCCAAACTGATCTTCCCCGAGGTCGGCTTCTAACAGTTTTTCCATTCGTCTGTAGAGAATTCGCGTTCATATTTTGTATCCGTGACTTATTAAACTGATTGTTCGGTAATTTTCACACCTGTCAGCACCTGCTTTCTTTGGGATTGGAATTATTATATTCTTCTTGAAGTCTGTGGGTATTTCGCCTGTCTCATACATCTTGCTCACCAGATAGCAGAGTTTTGTCACGACAGGCTCTCCCAAGGTCGTCAGTAGTTCTAATGTAATGTTGTCTACTCCCGGGGCCTTGTTTCGATGCCTTGTTAGCGACTGAATTTCGAGAGAGATCGAATCGGTCCCGTGAGTGACATGGGAGTATAAGATCGATAGATCACGGCGCAATGACTACAGAATAAATGGTGATGAGGTAGACTGACAACGACAGTGTGGCGGAAAGATTGGACACAGTTCGCCTCCACAACTGAGTAGTCAAAGCGGCTGAGTACCATGCGGAGGACCCGGTTTCGATTTCCGGACAACCAGGGATTTTTCCAGAGAAGTCTGGATCGGGGTACACTCAGTCTCGTGATGCAAATTGAGGAGTTGACCGAGTACTAGTGGTCCCAGGTCACGAAAACTGACAACAGCCGGATAAGCCGTGAGCTGAGTCCAGGCCTCTCCATACCGCAGCCGATGACGCTACTGGCAGAGGATGACACGGCTGTCGGTTCGTGCGGATGGGCCTGCCGGTGCCTGTGGGTGGAGTTTACGTTTTACGTTTACGTTCTTACAGAAAGACGACCCCACGGGAACATCCAGGATAACTGGACCGGCTCTGATACACAGACGAATGATATCAGCTGATTCCAGTCAGAATATACGGGCAGAGTGTCACCAGGACCTTCGCGAATATGTTACTGGAAGGTGGGTTGAAATCTCGAGCTACCAAGCGCCGTTAACCCCTGACACCATACCACAAATAACATAGAATTGCATGATGTAGAGACATTGAATGACATTCTGTACTGTTCAGCGATGAGCCTCGCTTCTGTTTCTGGAAGTCGGAGCTACGTGAACGTGTCCATTGACGACCGGGTGAAACACCACAGGAAACGACGATTCTCGAGACTCGTGGCTATCTGGCTCTTGGAATCGCGATGTGGGGACTGTTGGATATGACAACAGGACTGATTAGTTAATTGTTGAAGGGAGGTTGTCGCCAGTATGTGACAAGAATTGTAAACCCTATCTCATACCCCTTCGTGGCCAAGGTATCTAATGGCGTATTTCAGTAGGATAATGAAACACACCTCACCGCATTTCACACCACAAACGCCTTGAGTACTATACAGAACCTTGACTGGCTTTCCCAATCGCCTGATTTGTCACCCATGAAGCATGACTCGGCTGTGATGGATAGAGGTATACTTTCACTAGCGGGCCCGGCAATGCTTTGCAGTTGCTAAATATGTATGGGAATTGGATATGCGTCCTAATCTTCTTCTCTACCATCTGTCTATCTCCTTCTCCCCTCTCTCATACCCCACCTGCTCCTCCTCAACCCCCTCTCTGTCCATCAGCTCTCCTCTCTCTCTGTCAGTCTCCTCTATCCCGTTTATCTCTCTATCTTCTCTTCACTGCTCTCTCTCTCTCTGTCCATTTCCGCCTCACCATTCTCTCTGAACATCTCCTCATTCCTTCTCACTATGTCCATTTTCATCCACCCACCCTCCCCCCACTATATCTGTTTCCTCTTCCTTCTCTCTATCTCTCTCTTTTTGATCTTAACCCCTGTTTATTGTTGTTGCAAACGAAACCTCAATCGGGAAATGAAGTGGCGTAAATGAATGGGTAAATCAGTTGGTATCACTGGTATAAGTGGTATGAGAGAGGTATGCAGCTGGTCGATTTGCGAGGATAGTAGCTTCAATGACAGTATTTCGCACAGTTTTGATCTATGAACGGGTAGGATTACACATTCAGCTCTGTACTAGTATAGTAATCATAAGGCAATTAGCCATAAGTACAGCTTTCCTGTTTTCTGTTCTGCGAGGGAGAAAACAAACAGCATATTGTTGTGTACAATTTCTGTTTAAATGTATGTATAAGGAGAATGTCCTCTTATCGTAGTATAAACTGGCTGCGAGAAAGAAAACGAAACCGTGTATTTTCCCAGCACAGCTTAGCACAGTATTTTCTCTACCGCAGTCGATTTTAACAGAAAAGCTGCACATTGTTGTTTAAAAAATATGTAGCCTAAAATGATCGACTGAGTGTTTTAGAGTATCATGTAAAAATTTGAAGTAAATCGGTCAGGAAAGTTTCAAGATTCCTGGCAACGTCATTTCTCTATACACGGATAAAAAAATAATCGCAACACCAAGGAGTTGTGCGATGTAAACGAAAGTTGGTAGGTGTGTTTCTACATCTGAAAGATGATGTCTATTCAATTTTCGCGCCACTCGCAGAAAAGTGACGATAGTAGAACCCTATGAGGATGCAAACTAGGTTTGCTTTAAACACACGCCGTAACGGTCGTGAGTATGTATCTTTGAGACTGGACGTGGTGAGTTGATGTTAGTCAAGAATGCTTTTAAGGTGAAAAAGACGCCATTATCAACACCTCACTGAGTTTGAACGAGGTCGTGTAAAAGGGTTATGAGAAGCTGGATGTTTCTCCTGTGATAATGCAGAAAGACTTGGCAGGAAGATAGCCACTGTACATGATTGCTGGTAGCGGTGGTAACGAGAAAGTATGGTCAAAAGATGACAGGCCTCCGGACGGTCATGTGGCACTACCGAGAGGAAAGGCCGTCATGCTCGGCGTAGCAATTTGAACGGCAGTTGGCACCACAGTGACAACGAACTTATACAAATCGGTTACTTCAAGGACTGTTCGGAGGCTGACGCCCTGTAGCGCGCATTCCACTGACCCCAAGCCTCCGTCATTTGTAACTTCTATGATATCAAGCGACAGCTCGTAGGAAAGAATGATGGAGGTCTGTCGTGTTTTCTGATGAAAGCTGTTTCTGCCTAGGTGCCAGTAATGGCCATGTGTTGGTTAGAAAGAGGCCAGTTGAGAGCCTGCAACCAAACTGTCAGCGTGCTAGAGACAGTGGATCTACACCTGGAGTTAATGGTTTGGGGTGCGATTTCGTATAACAGCAGGAGCACTCTCGCTGTTATCCCAGGTAACATGACTACAAATTCGTTCGTGAGTCTGGTGATGTGACCTGTTGAGCTGCCATTCATGAACAGCATTCCAGGGGGTGTTTTCCAACAGGATAACGCTCGCCCACATACAGTTTTGTAGCCCAATATACTCTGAAGAATGTCAACATGTTGCCTTGGCGTGCTCAATCGCCATATCTTTCTCCAGTCAAGCACATATCAGACGACACCTCCAGCGTCATCCTCAAACATCATTAACCGTCCCTGTACTGACAATCCAAGTGAACAGGCATGGACCTCCGTCCCACAACCTGACATTCGGCACCTGTACAACATAATGCATGCATGTTTACATGCATGCGTCCAACATTCAGGCGGTTGCACCGGTTGTTATGTACCAGCAGCCGCGCGTAGTGACCGCGCGGTTTGAAGCGTCATGTCACGGACTGTGCTGCCTCTCCCGTTGGAGGTTCGAGTCCTCCCTCGGGCATGGATGTGTGTGTTGTTATTAGAATAAGTTAGCTTAAGTAGTGTGTAAGTCTAGGGACCGATGACCTAAGCAGTTTGGTCCCTTAGAAATTCAAACACATTTGAACATTTTTGCACCTGCGTATCACATTTTGAGAGGCTTGTCTCGCGCATACAATTAGATGTAATCTTGCAATGTTAATCACTTGAGTATATTACCTAGACAAAGACTCCAGAAATTTCATTGCACTACGTTAATTATTTTTTGGTGTTGCGATTTTCCCCACCACTTTACTTACCTATTATGTAGAATAAAAATATATAGCATATGATCGTCCAAATGTTAATTAGAACATCGTATAAAAATTTGAAGTAAATCGGTAAAGCCCTTTTTGAGATTTTTCGTAATAAAGTTAAACAACGTCTTGTCTTTATATAGCAGTATAGATTCAGCTTCCAGCCAGTAATCCACATTACATGAACTGACAGCATAATTATATTTCAAACATGATAAGAAATTCCTCAAGATGGCACTCAGAAGCCGTCTTCTTACAGGTCACAACTAGGTACAAGACTGTATTCGTACCTGTCCTGCAGGGGTCACCACCTTATTCTGACGTTGATGATGGACATCAGTTCCGAATGGAATGAAAGTTTACTCATTTAATGTCCGTTGTGTTATAAGTATCTCAACAAATTTCGATAAATGTCGCAGTCAGAATATTATGCATTGTGCGATACGCACTTCTAAAACCAGCTTGACTGGTGGCTTCAACACTACGAGACCTCTTGGGCTTTGATTGCATGCAAGAATTGTTATGGGTGGATTTGAATATACACTTACTGGAATGGGGGAAGTCGCTGAAAATTACAATTCTTTTAGTGAATTGTAGCACCTGCTGTACTTCCTCAGAACTGACATTATTTCATATTTAGCGTTCATCTTCAAATGATGTGGCACAGAATTCAGATCATCTAATAATGACAGTAGATACTCCTTGTCAAGGTCATGGTTGGTGAATTTTTTTTTCCTTGGTGTTTGCTGCAAGTAACTGAAAAAAAAAATTGTCCTCTTCAGTCATCCTTTATCTCTTACGAAAATGGAGGCAACCCCATCATTTGTCTCATGAGTATAAGCAACAGCTCCTTCCAACTTTGCTGGCTTAGTGGCAATAACAGATGATAATAAATTTAGCGTAATAAAATTTACATATTTTTTTGCTTGATTCTGCCAGAGAACCCCTTTTTGACACTTTCCTTTCATTGATTTCATTTGTTTAAGAGTCACGAATATTCTTCCACTTGTTCGTAACTGTGTTGCTGCAAAAAAACAAAAAGTCTCTTATTTCAGGTACGTTGGTACATGCTGTACACTTACGGAGCTGCGTTATTCCTTCAAATGAGGTATTTTCACTATATCCAAAACCGTGAGAGACACTTTTCAGAAAACATGGAATAACGTATAAATCATACACTGATGAGCAAACCATTATGACTGCTGCCCACCGCGAGGTTGAATGCCTTCTGGAGGTATTACGTGCACGTAGCGCAGTAAGAAAAGAATGTAAACGAAAGAAAGACGAATGAGCAGCCATTATAGCAAAGTTGTGGGCCGAAAATGCGGAAATCTACTGATATAAGCGATTTTGACAAAGGACACGTTGCTGTGGCACTGCGGTTCGAAACCAAATTCTCTGGTCACCTATTGGGGTACTACCGTTGTGAGCACGTATGGAAAGTGGTTGAAGGATAAGATGGTGAAGTAACGAGTAAGCCGTATGGTATCAGACCACAACTCATCAAATAACGAAGAGGTCGGAGGATCCCCCACTGTGTAATCCAGGATTGGCAGCGATGTGTGGCAGATCTGACGACGGAGTACAACGCTGGTGCAGCCACAATTGTTTCAGGGCAAAGGCCACTGTTGAACATGGAGCTCCACATCCGACTTGTTACCGTGTTGACCCAACGAAATCGTCAGTTATGATTGCAGTGGGCACAACATCAAAGAGTTTTCATAGTGGATCGATAGTAATGTGTCGCCTGAAGAATGAACCGCATTTCATGTTACACAAGTCGATGGTTGTGTCCTTATACGCCGTCATCCAGGCAAATGGCTGCACAAAATATGCAACGCACCACAGATGCAGGCCGGCGAGGGCAGAATCATGAAGGATACACTGAGTTCGGCCTCTATGGGCTCTGTGATGGTAATCGAAGGCACACATGACAGCAGTGCACTATGTGAACGTTACTGCGGACGACCTGCATCGCTTCATGCTTTAAGTCTCCCTCTAAGGTTATGACATCTACCAGCAGAATAACTGTCCGTGCTGCAAGGTCAGAATCATGCTACAGTGATTTGAGGGGCATTATAATGAACTAACCTAGACCCCTTGGCCAGTAAATGTACCTGATCTGTACCCATTTGAACACATATCGGGCGCCAGTTGCCTGCCCGTAAACAACCATTCCGTAATTTTCAGGAATTCCTATGCGTATGAATCTGGTATCACATACTTCTGGAATTCTGTCAAGGACTTTTAGAATCTGTGCCAAGCGGAATCTCTGTTGTACTATGTTTGAAAAGTGGAACAATACGCTATTAAACAGGTGGTCATAATGATTTCGCTCATCGGTGTATGCATGCTATTTATATCGGAAGAAGGCTGGATTAATAAGCAGAAAAGTTAAAAATGCATGCTGATTTTCCGAACTGCCTTGATGCAATTGACGGGAAGACGTTATAATTGTTAAACCTGAACACGTTGGCACTTTATCTCATAATTACAAACACTTTTTTCAATGGTGTTTATATCAGTTTGTGGCGCTGACTATTATATTACATTCATAGACGTAGGTTCACATGGAAAAAGTGGAAACCAATAAATTTGTAAAAATATATTATTTATAAAATTTATTATTTATAAAAGAATGAGAGATAGTAACTTAAATTTCCTAATGGCATACCTTTCTCTGACTCAGGTGAGCCTTTTCAGTTCTGCTTTTTTATGATATGAAGCAATTGCTCTTCAGGACAACATACAACGTCCGTACACTGGAAAAAAATTTATAGAGAAAAGAAAACATTATAATTACAGTTTATCGAGGGTACTCTTCTAGAAAGAGTGCACTTTTGGGATCCTATCCAACTAATGGCGAATATTTCATCGCCCTTTATATGTAATAATTGGAGCACGTTGCATTCCGCACAACCACATTCGCAAATGAGATGCCTTCAAACTGGGTGAAATTTTAGAGATGGAAAAGTACCACGTCGAAAGTTATTTTTGCAGCAGGAGAGCGCACCACATTGTTTAAAACGACACAGAAAGTACAGAGATTCGACAGTCACAAAGAGCTAACAAACGACAAATGCACCACAGTCAAGCAAAGTGGCAGCTGGTTACGTCCGCCCTCTGCAACTGCGATGCCAGATCGCCACCTGTGAGAGACCAAACGCGGCTGAATTGCCGCCACCAGTCGGATACACAGCCGGTCGCGGCTCAAATCGCCAGTGTGTTATACGCCGTGTGGGAACTACGTGTTAGGGTTAAATGAAGAACGCGGCTCTCACACGCGGGAAAGTCGCCAGTGTGGTAAGTGGCCTAGCTTTCTTCTTAGTCATTTAGGCAATATTGTTGTTTGGCTATAGCAAAACTACAAAGTTCTTTACATATTTAATTTTCAATCAATTGTTCCATGTGTAGTACTATTGTTTAATATTGTAAATAATTTGTACAGATTTATCCTGAATAATGTAAAGTGTATATTCTTTCCCATTTAATATCTTTCGTCTACTGTGGAGAAACGATAAGATTTGTAATATGGTTGCTCCTTGTGTGTTAAGTTCTTTGTATGATTTGGAAGAGATTGTCTTTCAGTGAGATAAATATTGTATTGATTACTTAATATAATTAAATGACAATGTTTTTGAAGTATGTCTATTGATAATTATGTTGAAACTGGTTCATACATAGGGACTTTGCGTTGCATAAACTGAAAAGGTACTTTCCCTCTGCAACGGAAGTGAGTTTGCGCGCGCCAAAATGTGGTTCGTGCGAACGAAAAGGTGGATGTGGCGTTCGTCTGAGCGCCAAACGAGAGAGCACGGTAGCCAGTCGGCAGTGAAACATTGACGAGTAAACAGCGCAAGTGCCGAGTGAGGCCTATTATGTTACCAGTGGAATGGAACGGCCTCGGATGTAATATGTGGCTCTAAAATAGTGCCCTCGTTTTGGGAAAAAGCTCTGAAATTATTATTATCAACGCCAAGAAGAAATATATAGAGCTTATTTGTGCCAATGGAAAGACCACCTAGCAGCTCCATACTCGCCACCTCGATTGCGCAACCACTTCGTCACACTCACAGAAGTCCGCAGCTCGTGGTCGTGCGGTAGCGTTCTCGCTTCCCGCGCCCGGGTTCCCGGGTTCGATTCCCGGCAGGGTCAGGGATTTTCTCTGCCTCGTGTTGACTGGGTGTTGTGTGCTGTCCTTACGTTAGTTAGGTTTAAGTAGTTCTAAGTTCTAGGGGACTGATGACCATAGATATTAAGTCCCATACTGCTCAGAGCCATTTGAACCAACACTCACAAAGGGTCAGATATGTAAGCATGTGTGAACCAGTTCAATGAAAATATAATCTTAAAGCTAAAAGAATTGTGTTCCACCCATGTGTGTATCCTGTGCACTTACCCAAGTAGGATCCTCACCGTTGATTACTGAATTCCTTGAGTGATTCTTGCATAAGTGTATTAATAAAAATACAGTGCAAATTTTATGATGTGTGGTAAAGTTTTCTGCGAGTACATTTAATGTGCAGGTCAAGAATTGTTCATTTCTCATACTTATAACAGTGAGTATATTGGTTTGAAAGTTTTAAAACTTAGCTAGAAAATGAACTAAAAATCAGTTTAGGAAAAGAATGCTAAAGTTTACTGAGTCAAAATTGCTTTCAGAACCTACTTACTTGCAAGTGATACTATGAACCTTTTGTCTTGATGCATTAAAATTATATTATAAAAGGTTACTGAAATTAACTATTTTAAAATTCATGTAAGGTGGGTAAAATTAGTGCACAGCTTGTCCCAGAAAAGAGTGTTTAGTTAGCTTCATGGTAATGGACATTTTAAGAGTTCACACTTTTGTGCTGTTTAAAATGAGAAAACAATCTTAGATATGAATTTATTTATTTCATTCTGAAGAAATACTAGAGTTCTGTGTACTTTGTGTAGTAGAAATTGGAAAGCCAGTTTGAGGTACTCACTTAAGCCTTTGTTTATAAAAAGTTACTATAATTGCTTTGATTCAGGAAAACAAAACAATTTGGCTTTGTAGAGAGTGTAAAAATCCAATTGCAAGTGACTTTTGATTATACCTGTACTACTTGAGAGGTAACTATTGAAATGGGGCTAAGCCCATGTCCAGTTCTAGTTTAGTTGTATATCTCACAACAAATGGTAATGAAATAATTTATACATGACAAAAATATTTACTGTTGAGAAAAAACAAAGTTTGGTTGCTACTACAAAGAAAGATATAGTTTGTAGAGCCACATTTCCATTCCAACATAATAAAAAAGATAAATTTGATTAGTAGGTTTCTAGCTAATGGATCTTGAAGTAATCAATGAGTGCAAAGATAGAAGGTTTGTATACTGTGTGTTCTTTATTGCTTTCTATAGTGAATGTGTGTGATTATTGTACCTGACTATTATCATGTGCTGTCTGTTCTTGTGTAGTTAGTGAAGGGCAGGTTTAAGCCATATTAATTATAGACTAAAGTAATAATAGAGGTAAATAAGAGAAAGGGCTTATTTGCAAGTCTTGTGTCTGCTTAAATGCTCAGGTGATAACTACTGCTTCCCCTGAGTAATTTGTCAATTTATGTGTGGTTATTGCACTTCGTAGAACAGTGTTTAATGAAAGTTCATTTTTTGCAATAGTAAAAATAGATTCTTTATGAATAATGCTTTTTGCCGGCCCTGGCAAACAAATTAATAAACAAATTGAAAAAGTAAATTCGAGAGTAGGTGCTGTGAGTAACGACATTAAGGATTTGAAAAATGAAATTAAGTTATCAATGGTAATATTGCCAATGTGCAAGGTCAGATAAATGATATCAATGAAAGATTTGATACAGAGATGATAAAAATTCAAGATCAGATACAGCATTTAATAATAAACAAAGTTGACAAAAAAGTATTCGGTATGAAGTCTGAAATATTAACCGTATGCAGCACCAAGTTTGTTCAAGTAAGACAGTCGGTGACAGAAACTGAAAAAGAATTATGTAAACAAATAACTACATGCGAAAAGAAGTGAGAGCACCACACTTCTCAAATCCAAGGCAAGGTGTGCGACACGGAGAGAAAATTAAAGGAAAGGCCTAACCATGTTACTGAAAGAATGATTAGTAGTAAACTATTAGAGGGCGAAGAAAAGTTCGACCCTGCGAAAAAACGCAATGGATGGCGTCCTCTTGATTCTGTAAAGAACTGCGAAAGGAACGTCCCTGAATACTTGACAGATCAGGAGAAGATTAATGTAATGATTAGCGCCGTAACAGGCGATGCAATGAGATGGGGACTCAGTTTGGAAACAGACAGGATGCTCTTTGAAGAATTTAAACAAAAATTTGTCGATGAATATTGGTCCGACCAGAAACAAGACTATCTGTGGCGCGAGTTTATAATGGCTAGGATGTACGATGTCAGAGGCAGACATTCTATGAAAGAGTTCTGTGAAACCTGGTACCAAAAGCTGATTCATCTAAGATCTAGACGGACAGAATCAGAAATTGTTTGGGAATTGTGGAAAAAACTACTAAAAGATTCTAAGAGATATGTAGGAAGCAATCATAAAAGCTTCTCCTCCTTCTTAGAGCGGGCTGAAGACAAAGATCACTGGGAAGGAAACCGTAACTATCATCCAATCAATAACAACCAAATGAGAGGAAACCATGGCCAAATCGAACAAAATGAAAATGAAAGATATTGCGTAAATATGTTACAGCGAGGAAGAGGTGGGGGACACGGTAACATTGCAATTCGCCGTAGAGCATTTATGCCGCGAAATTATCAAAACAGAGACGACGCGGTAAGCTAGTGTCCGCATGTATTAAGGGCCAGATCCGCGCGGACAATAAGGTGAGGCCCAAACATAGTAATTCATGTCGAAATTATCGATGTAATAAAAGTAGACATAGAGGCAACTGTAAGAACGCATCGCTGGGCGATAGGACTTGAGTAACAGATGGCAGTGCGTATGACGCATACCCATGTGAAAAGTTAACAGGCAAACGATCGTGCTCCGAGCGCCAGGCCACAATGAACTCCGCAAGACAGACAGCTGGCCGTCGTGCGGCCGACTTAGCCACAACCGGAAGTATGCTTGGTATCAGTCACTTCAGTAGACCAGTTTCGGAGGTTAATGACCCTGAAACTAAACACATTTCGAGTATATCGATTAATGGCAGTAAAGAGAAAGAGTTGTTGTGCAAGAAAGGGTTGTCGAAGGATGGAAGTGAGCAGAATAAAATAAGGGAAATTGAGAATATTTATGTGGATAATGAAGTTACAAAAGAGGAAATAGTGGGAGTAGAGGCAGAAACTGTAGACAGAGGGAAAGTGGAAATAGGAAGCGCCGCACAAAGTGCGCGTGCAGCTAATATTAAAGAGGGAAATGGTGAAAACGAAGGCACCGCGGACGACATGCGAGTTGCAGTTACTGGTGAAAAGGAAAGGGAGAGTAATAAAATGGTTAGTATAAATAAAAATATGTTGGAGGATGAGATCCTCTATAGTATAAATGAAGTGGAAATTGACAATAATCTTGCACAATTAATGGATAGTGACAGTGAGGGAGAAAATGAGTCAGAACACAGATTGCGAATTACTTAAGTGCATGAAAATTATACTAAATACGAAATTAAAGCTGAGGTTATTCAAAGTGACACCGAAAATTTGCCTTCCACTGCATTATGGAAAAGACAGTCAGAAATCTGAAATCAATGAAACATCTAATGACGATTTGCCTCACTGTTTAAAAGTTGATTTCTTACTTGAATCAGAGAGTGAAGAAGAGATTAGTGGCAACTCAGATGATGAAGATGAACTCGTGGGAGTGAATGAAAATGAGTATATCTTTACCGAAAGGGGATATGAGAAAATAAGTGAAGTTTTCTCGAAACATAATCCGGATGTTGATGAAACAGAACAAAAAAAGAAAGAACCACCTGATAATGCGTGGCTAGGGCATAAATTGCAAGAACCTCCAGATGATACTATACTGGGGCAGCATTAATTACTGACATGAAGGAATTTGAGATCCCGAAACTAAAAGAACCATCTGACGAAATGATAGCAGAACAGGAGTTGTTGAAGATCTCCAAGAAGGTAGAGAGCAAAAGACCGAAAAAGCCTCCCGGCATACCGGAAATATCTGTGAATAACATTTCTTGGGACGATCTCATGGTCGAACAAGATTTGTTATGGGAAGAGCAGGAAAAGACGGAACACTGAACCGTTAAACAAACTTTTATCCCCATTAATGTTTCTGATATTGAGTTACAAGTACTTTGGATACAGGATCCCAAATCAGTGCTATATCAGAATCATTTTTCGAGCATATATCGATTAAACCTGGGTTAGTAATGATGTCTGTAAATGGAGTAAAGATTATAGGAGCAACCCATCCATAGATAAAAGGTCAAAGATTCGAACATGACTTCTTAGTCGTACCTGAATTAAGTGCTGAAAAGATTTTTGGTATTGATTAGCTGGACAAGGAAAATGTGTTTTTAGATTGTAGGAATGGAGTCGTAAAAATTAATAGGGAATCTAGTGTTTTGGAAATTAAATTTGCTGAAAATGAGATTTTAGGTGATGTTAATGTTGAATCACTTGTGCTAGAGTTGGGACCGGAAAATGATGATTTGTCGAATCTGTATGAAATTTATCACATGAAAACTTGATTACTGATGACACTAAGACGGAAACTTTCAGAACAATGGTTGACGAAATCAAAGAACTCACGTCTGAACAAAAGGGCGATCTATTTAACATTTTAACAATAATTGAGGAAGTGTACTCTGATAGGCCAGGTATAGCTGAGAACTTTGAATATCGTATCAATGTAGTTGAATACAAACCCTTTTTTGTAAGACCGTATCCCTGACCATTAGCACACATGACTGTTGTGGTTGCTGCAAACACCTTAAGTTGGCTTCATCCTTGAAAGGCATTAGCCATGGTAAGTCAGGCTTGTCCGTACAACGGTGCAAGAACTACCCACAGGAGTGGGCTCATGTTCCTGTGACTGCATCGCTTACACCTTCTGGAGGTGGTACGGGTGTAGCTGCCGATCATACGGAACACGCCAGACAGTTTGCTGATCCATATTCAGTCTACTTCTTATGTTTCTGGTACTCATCGTCGTGTACTCTTCCACTGCATGGAGTGCTACCTCTCCCAAATCGGGTGTGCGGCGCTGCCGTGGAGCACCAGTCGGGCCTGTTGGACATGAATGTACCCTTCTCCGAGGCCCACTGGAACACTGTAAGAAAGAGGAAGTGCGGAGGTGTCCGGCGGTGTGGAAATGCTCCGCATATAACTGATGAGTAGCCCTCTCATTGCACCTGGGTGAAAATGACTAAGTTTGTGGTGTCCTCCATCGGTAATGCTGGAATTCAACATGGTGTTGGCTCACCCTTAGCCTTGACGACAGCTTCCATTCTCGCAAGCATACGTTCAATCAGGTGGTAGAAGGTTTCTTGGGGAATTGTAGCCCACTCTTCACGGAGTGCTGCATGGAGGAGAGGTATCGATGTCGGTCGGTGAGGCTTGGAACAAAGTCGGCGTTCCAAAACATCCCAAGGTGTTCTATAGGATTCAGGTCAGGATTCTGTGCAGGCCAGTCCATTACAGTGATATTATTGTCGTGTAACCACTCCGCCACAGGCCATGCATTATGAACAGGTGCTCGATCATGCTGAAAGATGCAGTCGCTCTCCCCGAATTGCTCTTCAACAGTGGGAAGCAAGAAGGTGCGTAAAACATCAATGTAGGCCTGTGATAATGCCACGAAAAACAACAAGAGGCGGAAGCCCCCTCCACGAAAAACACGACCACACCATAACACCAACGCCTCAGAATTTCACTGTTGGCACTACACACGCTGGCATATGACGTTCACCGGGCATTCACAAAACCCACACCCTGCCATCGGATTGCCACATTGTGTACCGTGATTCGTCACTCCACACAACGTTTTTCCACTGTTCAATCGTCCAATGTTTATGCTCCGTACACCAAGAGAGGCATCGTTTGGCATTTACCGACGTGATGTGTGGCTTATGAGCAGCCGCTCGACCATGAAATCCAAGTTTTCTCATCTCCTGCCTGTCATAGTACTTACAGTGGATTCTGATACAGTTTGGAATTCCTGTGTGACGGTCTGGATAGATGTCTGCCTATTATACATTACGACCCTCTTCAACTATGGGCAGTCTCTGTGAGTCAACAGATGAGGTCGGCCTGTACGCTTCTGTGCTGTACGTGTCCCTTCACGTTTCCACTTTACTATCACATCGGAAACAGTGAACCTAGGGATGTTTAGGAGTGTGAAAATCTCGCGTGAGACGTATGACACAAGTGACACCCAATGACCTGACTACTTTCGAAGTCCGTAAGCTCCGCGTGGCACCCCATTCTACTCTCTCACGATGTCTAATGACTACTGAGGTCGCTGATATAGAGTACCTGGCAGTAGGTGGCAGCAAAATGCACCTAATATGAATAACGTATGTTTTGGGGGGTGTCCGGATACTTTTGATCACATATTGTACAATAACATCATGTCGGCGTATTTTCCAAAAATTTAGTCCACGTGGTCAACATCAGCACACTAAAAGTGAAATGTATGTACAATTTTCATTCTGTACTGTAGTGAATGTTTACCACTACAGTAGTACAGTATGAGTAGAGGCCACAATCGCAACAGCAGGTATAAACCTTTCTGGGCAGATCACAAACTCAACTGGATGACATGTAAACAAACTTGTAACGGGCATGGGACATAAGGTGATCGGTGAATGATGTACGCAATACCGTAGTAAGTGGTGCCGAAAATGCGTGAGATTTGAAAGTGGGTTGTTGTATTTTGCTTGTAATGGGAGAAGAGTTATCTTCTAGGCACGAATTACTATGCTGAATTTAACCGCCTAGGTCCCTGCTATAAGTCCTCAACGTCTGTAAAAAGAATTTAGTTACATCTAATATATCGCTATTCTAACGGTGTCACTAAACAAGTGATGTCTCATTTATTAGATTTTATTTTCCCTAAAATAATATCAGTGGTTGTTAAGAGTTAGAGAGGGGATATATGGCAGACTGCTAGTTGCACGGCCTGCTGGCACAACGAATAGGGGAGCAGCTTCTGGGGGCGGTGTTTTACATTGTTAACAAAGCAGTAACGAGGGCAGTTGTGCATGTGCTGTGTGTTTATCAAGCCATATTGTTTGATGTGTGCTAGACTATTTTTCTTCACTTCGAGTCATCTTAGCGCTCATTCTACAGCAGTAGACTGAAATGCTGCAATGATTTTTTCGCAAATAGAAAACCAAAACAATATTTCGTGTAGCAAACTTTGGTCCATGACGCACCACTACTTCGTCGAACGACCTCAGCTATTCACATATCCATCTATTCTGCCTCTCTCGCTCCGATATTCCACTGGAAGGTCTTTCAAGACCCCATGGAGTTGAATTATTCTCACATCCTGATCACTTTGATCGCAAGCTCGCCTCATCGGTGTTCCAGAAACGGAACCGTAACAAAATTGTCTGGAAAGGTTATTCGAAATAGTAAAAACCAATTCTGCACTTTCTTGGGTGTATGGCATGTGTCAGATTCATCGACACGTTGGAGAATGCAGTTTTCAAAACCACTGCAAGAGGAACTGTTCACCACCCGCACTGTAATTTGTGTTACAACCCTCGAGCTCAGAGGTTGTACTATGCCAGAACAACCGAGAGGTTTGTTTTGGGAGAGAGGGATGACTCACTCCAAAGTGTGCAGAGAAACGCAGGCATGTATGTCATGCCTTCTAGCCTGTGAACAGTGCCATAAAACTGCCTCGCAGAATTGTTTGCAAAATGCCTTCCATCCGAAGGGTCAATTTGTCCCTTAACTACATCGAAAATACACAGCGGGCCTTGCGCTGAGCCCGGCTATGGCGCCGCGCTGCGTGTGTGGGACAAGGCCGGTTCCCACTAGAGCGCGGCGTGCGGCAACGGCAGCGGCAAGCGTTTTCCGTGTTGACGCGGCGGCTCGCGGAATTGGCGTTCCCACCTGGAAGCGGCAGACGCTAGCGGTAGCCAATGACGGACAGCCACTGAGGTACGGGCTGGGACCCACCGAAACGACCGGTGTGTTTGATTAACTATATCTTACAACTGCATGAAGGAAAGACGAAGCTGGGTGAAGACATACCAATTTTTCATTTTCTGTACAATGTACTCTTTCACATATTTCATTATTCATGTTTTCTCATTTCACCATAAACAGATTTCGTGACTACCGTTCATGATTGTTCACTATCTCCTAACACATTGAAACAATGTACGACAAAAGAGATTATTCAGATGGTTAAGCGAGACAAAAATTTAAAATGTGATACGGTAGCATGTACAGGAAAACAGTAAGAACACAAAGGCTTGGGGGAAGGGATGAAAGTGGAAGCCACCTGATAGAATTTCGCACAGAGCATAATGTAATCATCGCCAGCACCTTGCTTAAGAATCATGAAAGAATAAAATATTTTTGGAACAAAGTTTTCGAAACCAGATTTTAAATTATAAGACATTTCCTGGTGCTGACGCAAACCTACAATAATTTATTGGTTACGAGCTGCGGTTTACAACTAAAGAGACAGTAAACGATAGCAAATTAAGGAAATGGAACTTGAATAAGTCAAGACCCACAGTTTTTCGATAACCTTAAAGTTACCGTAATGCAACGACTGACAGAAACAGAGGAAGGAATCCGCTAGAATACGAATGGATATCTTTGAGAGAAGAAGTGGTGAATGCAGCAGAGTACGTGAACGGGAAGAAGGTACAATAGAAATCGTTAGATAAAACGTGATATATTAAATTTGACACGAGGGAAAAATATAAAAATGTAGCAAATAAAGTAGGCCATAGGAAATAGAAATGTCTATATATGACGTTAACAGAAAGTCCAAAATTGCAATGCGATTTTGCTCTTGGAAAACATATGGGGATGAAATATGAGAAAGAACAAGGAAAACTTTGCTCAAAGGAGAAGCAACTGTCAAGAACTCATTTGGCAAAGCCAGAACTAAGCAAATGAGAGAAGGCTAGAAAGTGGAAGGAATATGTAGTGAGGAGAGGGGGAGGGGTTGTACAAACTAACATAAGCACAATGTTAGATTCCTGTGAGATGTCTGAACACGCAAGGCAATACTGATCCTACCACTTAGCTAAGTAGACACACTGAAGAACTGCAAAACTGTGTTTATAGCATTTGCATGTTTAGAGAAAGGTTTTGACAATCTCAATTAAAACATTCTTTGAAACTCTGGAGATGTCATCGATAAAACACAGGGCCACAAGATTATCTACAACTTGTACAGAAACCAAACTGCATTTCTAAGACTTCAATGACTTGAAAGGGAAGCAGTAATTGAGAAGGCAGAAGTAGAGAGGATATAAAATGAAGACTGTGAATAACAACAAAAGCATTCTGAAAAAGAAAATTTGTTCACATCGAATATAAATTCTAATGACTGGGTACTATTTTACAAAGGTATTTGTGGGGAGTGCTGCCTTGTATGTAAGTGAAATGTGGGCGACGAACAGTTCTGTCAAGAAGACAATGGACTCTTTCAAAACGTGGTGATCAATAAGAATGCTGAAGGTGAGATATGAGGATCGTGTAACTAAAGAAGAGGTACAGAATTAAATAGAGGAGGAAGAGGAAATTATGGCACAACTTTGACTACAAGAGGGGTAAGTTGACAGGACATATTATGAGGCGTCAAACAGCGAGGACAAAGGGTTTAGGTGATAGTATTCTGATAATAATCATCTGTTGAAATGCTATTCTACTATTTTGTCTATTAATGTAAGCAGTGAATTTACTCTTCCATGCACTCCTCTACAAAACATTTAAACCAAAACTGAAATCAGCTGAACACCAAATCTTTCAACCACTATCTGACAACTACTGCATTCACTTTCAACTTTCTATAACTATCACTGGATAGCCACACACACATACAGATATAAGGAGAACAGAAATAAACAAACATTAGTTTCCAGCATATAATTCCTTAGGTTAGCAACATGTACATAAACAAACCAAACAGGAAGGGACATGAGGTGAACACACTGTAGTTACGACTTCAAATCAGTGTTTTCGGTAAAATATCTACAGCTAGTGACAGAAGAAAAAAAAATAACATGAAAATGTGCTTATATCCATAATCTAAGTTTTATTTCAACCTCCAGCATGTGACTAGGTGAGGGGAAATGCAGATGTCCACCAATAACTCGATTCACTGTAAGTAATCAGTTATTCACGTAAAAAAAGATGTGAACTGTTTTATAATCTGCAAGTATCACAAATCAAAACAAAACTGAATCATTCTAGATTCCACCGAAGATGCCTTAAAGTAAAAGACGAAACGCGTGTTGAACCAATAAAGTACACTGGATAAAGAAAAAAAACGTTTGTTACTTCCAAAGGAAATAATCAATAGCTGTAGATACTTAGCAAATTACATCTTATGACATACCAGTAAATTAGTCTCGGTTTAACTTCTCATGCTATTAAATGCCGTTTAAAAAGATTCATCTATCGCTTCCGAAAAACTGTAGTTTCTTTCATATCTCGGTAGATAAACAGATTTAGGATATTTATCATGTGACGAAATACCTGACTTTTTTACAAGTTATCGTTTGCAAAAAAACACGTTTACGAAATTTGCGGTTGATACAACCACATGGTTTACAACGAGCAGGACGAAGTACCGGTCGCGTCGAGAGTGACCCGCGCGCGGGCACTGCACAGCCCATCCGCCGATGTATCATTCAATATCTCGAGAACGGCGATAGCTATCGTTCTGCTCTCAGCTTTAAAAACAATTTCGATATGTTGGCTAAATTTCATACGCAATAATGTAGTACCTAAAATGAACTGTACGCAAAGTCCACGCAATGCGTTTTTACCTCTGCACACTCATTAAAATTTCGTGTAAAGGTTTACGTAAATGCGATACAGCAAGTAACCACGACGAATAACGAAAAGAAATTAGGTCCTTTGTCGAGAGAAGATATCAGACTGTAACATGCCCAAGAATCAAATTTTTCTACCGAATCGTTTCCTTGGAATCGAATGATAAGTATTTCATGGCTGCCGCCGCGTCCGCGCCAGCAGATCGGCGAAAGTTCGTGTGGCCCGGGGTTCCGTACCTGACGTCACGCTCAGCGCGTTCTGTGATTGGCGGCGCGCACCTGGAGCGCGGCACGCGGCAGCGGAAGCGGTTCGACATGGTCAAACCGCGACGCAGAGCTCGCCGCGCCGTGCCGCTGACGCCGTTTCCATGGCAACTACGCCGCTGACGCGCGGTTTTGACGCGCGGCAGCCCTAGTGGGAACCGGCCTTCAACGCCACGCGAATGGCGGAACCTGCAGTGTCGGCGCCCGTTTGCCCAGCCTTGCGGACGTAGTGATCCTACTCGCACCATAGCTAAGTGGCCGTCGCGTGCGTTAACTGTATCCGTGGCCCGGTACTCGGTTGCCTGCTCACTGAAGCTCGACTCGTGGGTCCCACGCAGAGCGCCAACGGGAAGCAACCGACCGCCGTCGTTGTAGTTAAGCCTTAGCAGCTCCTGCCGTCTGCCAGGGCAGCTCGTTCAGTGCCCGCAGACTGCTCTGCACCTGGGAGGCCGCGAGTTCGCACCCCGTCCCCCCCACCTCCACCCGCCCGCCCCCTGCGGATGGTAGCTTGCAGTCCGCTACTAACAGCGGAGGTTAATAGCCCTCTCGCTCCTCGCGCCGGTGCAGCTCCAAGGTGCGCGCGCCCCGCCACAGCTATGACGCGTTCGTCCAGTGGGGGTTGGAAGTAGCTTCAGCGCGCCGGTTGGCTGCCGTTCTCCATCACCAGAGAGTCCTCCTGGTTGGCCTGCAACTTAAACATTCGTCATTTTCTCCAGTTCTAGACGTGGACAAAATAACGATACGCCTGCCTGCTTTGAGCCTCCGGGCTCGTTTATTTATACGTCATTTTCCCTACGCCTCTGATGTAGTTCCTCTGGAGTGAAAAAGTGGAGTGCTCCTTGATAATTACAACGTCAGCTTTCGTCAGCCCGCTTCGCCCCCTACACGTCGGTCACTAGGTGCTGTTGTAATTGCAATGTATGGGTTCTTCACAGCAAAGTCGGTATCCTGTGCTGCCCTGATTACTTCACATTTGTATACAGTGGCTGCCGGACCGTGCCTTCTAGCCTGTGAACAGTGTCATAAACCCGCCTCGCAGAATCGTTTGCAAAATGCCTTCCATCCGATGGGTCAATTTGTCCCTTAACTACAGCGTTCTAGCCATAGCTGCGCGAAATTTACTTGAATTCCTCAAATCCACGCCTGTACATACTTGTGGCGCAGCAGCAGTTTATGATATGGCGAAACCCCAAACCATTGCTGGATGTAGATCAGCAATACTGAATTAGGAAAAAGAGACTGATCACGCAGATCTTACACTTCAATTGTCCTGAGCTCCTGCATCAGCTAAGAAGTTGCTCGTGATGTAGTAGATAATTACCAAGCTATTGATCCAAAGGTCTGGAGTTCAGTCCCCTGTCAGTACTAGAGTATTGTTGTAAAAATCCCGCGCTGCTCTGAGGTTTGGAGTGCACGTTGAACTACAGTTCCCTCTGAAACTGGTTGGGAAAGTCGGTTGAAAGAACAGAGGAAGGAAAGCGTGTACCACTTCCACTTCAACAATGCCTAATACAGCACTGTTATATTCAAACAAACTATCACCTTCATGATAATATTACCTATTCCCTTGCCAGCTAAGAACGAGCTGTTAAAACACCACCGGAATAGTGGTGGAACACAACTATTCAATGCCTGACACCAAAATGGCTTCAGAAAAGAAAGGAGAATTATCATAACCGAGAAATATTAGCAACCGACATTTTGGCTGGATTCGTCCGTCGCAGCTACCTAATCGCAGTCATCTTCAATATCTCAGCTATGTACAAGTACTTATACTTGGCGCTCTTAGAATTCCCAGTACTTTCTTCGCACGTATCTATGCCTACACGTTCCTTCACATTCGAAAGCCGTACGAGATTGTACAATATCGAACTGCCTCCTTCAAGATGGTTTGCGCTATAACATTGTATACGATACGTATTCTGATACCGAAACCTCTCTACCACCAACTGTTAAATTACTATAATATGAAGACGGAGTATGCACCCATTAAATAGCCACACCTCTTCACGATATCTGCGTAGATTACATCGTGCTGTTTATAATATTTGACCATTGGCCGGTAAAAAGTGACCTACCTATGCTACCTAGCTAACCCAGGTTGTGGTATTCACTCGCAAACAGTACCTTGTCCTGCAGATGCAGTTGGAAGTCCCGCGACACTAGCGACAGTAACCTCAACTGTAAGATGGCTGGGACTAATCTGCCAATCTCCTTAAGTGGACATAAGAAATTTTCTTCTGAGGCTAGAACGTTGGCCCGTACATGGTGGTGCCCACAATGCCGAAACTGTTTCGAAGACTTGTGTGACCATAACTAGGTTTTGGTGCGATGTTTTATCACAGTGGTGTCAAGTTAACCGTAAGCAAATTGGACAAATTACAGTTCCTCTGAGCTATAATAGGCGTTGGAATGGTAACTCCAATACCGTTCCTGAAGCAGCATAAATACCTGTTCACATTCGTCGCCAGTTCTTTGGAGATAAATTTATATTACGGAGAATCCGAACCCTGGATACCCACTCCCTCAATTGCTCATAAATTAACTGAACTGTAAACGCATCTTCGGATCCATTAACATTTCTCTCTTGAAACAAAAAGCGCTCTGCTGAACAATAACCGCTCCTCGAAAAGAAACCTTTCTTACTACCAGTACTTCGAGATTTCTTTTTCTTAGCTTATTAGTTCGAGCAACGTGCATTTGTACCCCGAAAGTGAAACGACTAACAATAACAACATATTCACGACACTCACGTAACTTCGACCGTCAGATGAGATTATAATATTCACTAACGGGTTGAAAATAAGTGATTGACGTGTGTGTGTTGCAGGCAAGGCGAATAGTCACATCCACACCCTCAAAAAGTGTTTATGGCACATGCACTGGTCAGTTCCAAATAGTCAGGCTGTTTGCACTGAATGGGGTGTCAGTCATTTAGGAAATAGTGGGATCCATCTCATCTCATGAGAACTGTACATGGTTTATATGTGAATAACAAAATACAAATAAAAATAGCACGCAGCAGACATAATATGGCTGAAATAAACCAAGGAGCTAGACAAGGGTGTACCCTCTCATTCATTCTTTTTAATTCATATGTCGACGATCTAACCAGAACTTGGATACAGACAATAATCATTTTAAAATTAACGACATTTCTTTCCTAGTCCACCGCGTTAAGTTCCACAGAAACAGTTAAACAGGTCTAACTTATCATACATCTCGTTTGGCCAGTATGTAATAGTGCATACTAAACACAACTGCAACTTTTTGCTGATGACCAAGTAATTATTAATCAGAAAGAAAATGACTTACAAAAGCAGTCTTTAATTTAAATAAAAGAGCGAGAGAACACAATCTGAAAGTCTCCATCACAATGATAAAATCAGTGGTATTTTTAGGACACCAGCCCATTTAGTTAGGATTGAGATTGACAAGCAAATCATATAGCAAGTTAATGCATTTAAATACTTAGCATACACTATTACGTACTGGCCAAAGAGTGTAATACAGGATAAGTTTCTGTGGAGCTTAACGCGGAGGGCTGGGAAAGAAAGCCCACAGACATATTCTTCTAAAGTTCTATAAGGTTGTGGTTCTACCAGAACTGCTCTATGGACGCGGAAACTGGACCCTTAAGAAGAGAGATGAAAAGAGAATAGAAGCATAGGAAATGAATTTTCTTAGATACATGGCTGGATACGCTTTGATGGATAAAAAGAGAAGTGATGACATCCGAGTTGAACAGATTATGCAGAATATAACCGACAGAATAAAACAATATCAGTTAAGATGGAAAGACCATATAGACCGTATGCCAGATGCAAGAACCACTAAAACCATAAAAAATATAAAGAACTCCTCTCGCACAGGCCATGATGATCCAAAAGTACCGACTGGCCGCTGTGTCATCCTCAGCCCACAGGCGAAAACAGTATAAAGCAAGACGCAAAAGATCTATAGGAACACCAATGAAGAAATGGTTTGACCAGTTTTAAAAGAGACGGAACGGACCAAAAGGACAATCCTTGATGTAGGTTATGACGATGATCATTCTCTAGATAACACCGCACCGAGGTACGTAACAGAATTAGAACGTAACGCACGTTAGTTATTTGTTAATTTCCGATTTCGATACATCCAAGCACATTCCTAAGGTAAAGTGAAGGCACATGATTCATGGAAAGAAGCTTGATAAGGAACACCACGGCACAGAACCCACCAGAATAATGAAATTCGACGTGCTTTTCGCAGAAGACGGTTGTGCACGGATAGGACATACAGCAGACGACGTCTAATATCCGTCGTAAGAATGCATTTCCACCGACGAAACGTCCACAGTCACCTCCACCGTATAAGTATATTTATACACGAGACATCGCTACTTGCTACTTAGCAAATAATGGTTCAAATGGCTCTGAGCACTATGGGACTTTACTTCTGAAGTCATCAGTCCCCCTGAACTTAGAACTACTTAAACCTAACTAACCTAAGGACATCACACACGTCCATGCCCGAGGCAGGATTCGAACCTGTGACCGTAGCGGTCGCGCAGTTCCATACTGTAGCGCCTAGAACCGCTCGGCCACCTCGGCCGGCGCTACTCAGCACCAGGTGAATATATCGCCCAATATTTTCGCATGAGCGTATCGCAGTCAACAAGTCACTTTGTGAAAGACACTACACAAATATGAATTTTAATTTCCGTTTAACATAGCCAATATCCTCTCGTCGAAAAATACACTCCTGGAAATGGAAAAAAGAACACATTGACACCGGTGAGTCAGACCCACCATACTTGCTCCGGACACTGCGAGAGGGCTGTACAAGCAATGATCACACGCACGGCACAGCGGACACACCAGGAACCGCGGTGTTGGCCGTCGAATGGCGCTAGCTGCGCAGCATTTGTGCACCGCCGCCGTCAGTGTCAGCCAGTTTGCCGTGGCATACGGAGCTCCATCGCAGTCTTTAACACTGGTAGCATGCCGCGACAGCGTGGACGTGAACCGTATGTGCAGTTGACGGACTTTGAGCGAGGGCGTATAGTGGGCATGCGGGAGGCCGGGTGGACGTACCGCCGAATTGCTCAACACGTGGGGCGTGAGGTCTCCACAGTACATCGATGTTGTCGCCAGTGGTCGGCGGAAGGTGCACGTGCCCGTCGACCTGGGACCGGACCGCAGCGACGCACGGATGCACGCCAAGACCGTAGGATCCTACGCAGTGCCGTAGGGGACCGCACCGCCACTTCCCAGCAAATTAGGGACACTGTTGCTCCTGGGGTATCGGCGAGGACCATTCGCAACCGTCTCCATGAAGCTGGGCTACGGTCCCGCACACCGTTAGGCCGTCTTCCGCTCACGCCCCAACATCGTGCATCCCGCCTCCAGTGGTGTCGCGACAAGCGTGAATGGAGGGACGAATGGAGACGTGTCGTCTTCAGCGATGAGAGTCGCTTCTGCCTTGGTGCCAATGATGGTCGTATGCGTGTTTGGCGCCGTGCAGGTGAGCGCCACAATCAGGACTGCATACGACCGAGGCACACAGGGCCAACACCCGGCATCATGGTGTGGGGAGCGATCTCCTACACTGGCCGTACACCACTGGTGATCGTCGAGGGGACACTGAATAGTGCACGGTACATCCAAACCGTCATCGAACCCATCGTTCTACCATTCCTAGACCAGCAAGGGAACTTGCTGTTCCAACAGGACAATGCACGTCCGCATGTATCCCGTGCCACCGAACGTGCTCTAGAAGGTGTAAGTCAACTACCCTGGCCAGCAAGATCTCCGGATCTGTCCCCCATTGAGCATGTTTGGGACTGGATGAAGCGTCGTCTCACGCGGTCTGCACGTCCAGCACGAACGCTGGTCCAACTGAGGCGCCAGGTGGAAATGGCATGGCAAGCCGTTCCACAGGACTACATCCAGCATCTCTACGATCGTCTCCATGGGAGAATAGCAGCCTGCATTGCTGCGAAAGGTGGATATACACTGTACTAGTGCCGACATTGTGCATGCTCTGTTGCCTGTGTCTATGTGCCTGTGGTTCTGTCAGTGTGATCATGTGATGTATCTGACCCCAGGAATGTGTCAATAAAGTTTCCCCTTCCTGGGACAATGAATTCACGGTGTTCTTATTTCAATTTCCAGGAGTGTAGAACAACTACAGGAATCATTATGGAGACGCAAGCTGCGCATACAGTTGACCGTATTCCCACGGGCACTTACTGTACCATCCCAGGGACTGTCAAGAGCTAATTCTATATCTATGTATTGCCTAATCTTACCATTTTATGAATACGGGATTATGCCAGAAAATCACCTCGTAATAGATTAGTGCCGAGAGCTGTAGCGCAGTGGTTAGCACACTGGATTCGCATTCGGGAGGACGACGGTTCAAACCGCGTTCGGGTACCTGATTTCGTGTTCCCCTGATAACCCTAAATCGCTTATCGCAAATGCCGGGATAGCTCCATCGAAAGGACACGGTCGCTTTCCTACTCCGTCCTTCCCTAATCCGAGACTGTGCGCCGTCTCTAATGACCTCGTTGTCGACGGGACGTTAATCACTGATCTCCTCCCCCTAACAAATTATTATAGTTTTGCTATTATTAAGCTTGTTTCCCTTGATGATGTCAAAGAACTGCACTTGTTGTCAGTTACAATGATGTTTTAATAACCTGTTAGCCACTACTATGTACTCTGTTGTTGTTGTTGTGGTCTTCAGTCCTGAGACTGGTTTGATGCAGCTCTCCATGCTACTCTATCCTGTGCAAGCTTCTTCATCTCCCAGTACCTACTGCAACCTACATCCTTCTGAATCTGCTTAGTGTATTCACCTCTTGGTCTCCCTCTACGGTTTTTACCCTCCACGCTGCCCTCCAATACTAAATTGGTGATCCCTTGATGCCTCAGAACATGTCCTACCAATCGATCCCTTCTTCTGGTCAAGTTGTGCCACAAACTTCTCTTCTCCCCAATCCTATTCAATACTTCCTCATTAGTTATGTGATCTACCCATCTAATCTTCAGCATTCTTCTGTAGCACCACATTTCGAGAGCTTCTATTCTCTTCTTGTCCAAACTATTTATCGTCCACGTTTCACTTCCATACATGGCTACACTCCATACAAATACTTTCAGAAATGACTTCCTGACACTTAAATCTATACTCGATGTTAACAAATTTCTCTTCTTCAGAAACGCTTTCCTTGCCATTGCCAGTCTACATTTGATATCCTCTCTCCTTCGACCATCATCAGTTATTTTGCTCCCCAAATAGCAAAACTTCTTTACTACTTTAAGTGTCTCATTTCCTAATCTAATTTCCTCAGCATCACCCGACTTAATTCGACTACATTCCATTATCCTCGTTTTGCTTTCGTTGATGTTCATCTTATATCCTCCTTTCAAGACGTTATCCATTCCGTTCAACTGCTCTTCCAAGTCCTTTGCTGTCTCTGACAGAATTACAATGTCATCGGCGAACCTCAAAGTTTTTATTTCTTCTCCATGAATTTTAATACCTACTCCGAATTTTTCTTTTGTTCCCTTTACTGCTTGCTCAATATACAGATTGAATAACATCGGGGAGAGGCTACAAACCGGTCTTACTCCCTTCCCAACAACTGCTTCCCTTTCATGTCCCTCGACTCTTATAACTGCCATCTGGTTTCTGTACAAATTGTAAACAGTTTTTCGCTCCTTGTATTTTACCCCTGCCACCATCAGAATTTGAAAGAGGGTATTCCAGTCAACATTGTCAAAAGCTTTCTCTAAGTCTACAAATGCTAGACGTAGGTTTGCCTTTCCTTAATCTTTCTTGTAAGATAAGTCGTAAGGTCAGTATTGCATCACGTGTTCCAGTATTTCTACGGAATCCAAACTGATCTTCCCCGAGGTCGGCTTCTACTAGATTTTCCATTCGTCTGTAAAGAATTCGTGTTAGTATTCTGCAGCTGTGGCTTAATAAACTGACTGTTCGGTAATTTTCACATCTGTCCACACCTGCTTTCTTTGGGATTGGAATTATTATATTCTTCTTGAAGTCTGAAGGTATTTCGCCTGTTTCATACATCTTGCTCACCAGATGGTAGTGTTTTGTCAGGACTGGCTCTCCCACGGCCGTCAGTAGTTCCAATGGAATGTTGTCTACTCCGGGGTCCTTGTTTCGACTCATGTTTTTCAGAGCTCTGTCAAACTCTTCATGCAGTATCGTATCTCCCATTTCATCTTCATCTACATCCTCTTCCATTTCCATAATATTGTCCTCAAGTACATCGCCCTTGTATAGACCGTCTATATACTCCTTCCACCTTTCTGCTTTCCCTTCTTTGCTTATAACTGGGTTTCCATCTGAGCTCTTGATATTCATACAAGTGGTTCTCTTTTCTCCAAAGCTCTCTTTAATTTTCCTGTAGGCAGTATCTATCTTACCCCTAGTGAGATAAGCCTCTACATCCTTACATTTGTCCTCTAGCCATCCCTGCTTAGCCATTTTGCACTTCCTGTCGATCTCATTTTTGAGACGTTTGTATTCCTTTTTGCCTGCTTCATTTACTGCATTTTTATATTTTCTCCTTTCATCAATTAAATTCAATATTTCTTCTGTTACCCAAGGATTTCTACTAGTCCTCGTCTTTTTACCTACTTGATCCTCTGCTGCCTTCACTACTTCATCCCCCAAAGCTACCCATTCTTCTTCTACTGTATTTCTTTCCCCCATTCCTGTCAATTGTTCTCTTATGCTCTCCCTGAAACTCTGTACAACCTCTGGTTCTTTCAGTTTATCCAGGTTCCATCTCCCTAAATTCCCACCTTTTTGCAGTTTGTTTAGTTTTAATCTACAGGTCATAACCAATAGATTGTGGTCAGAGTCCACATCTGCCCCTGGAAATGTCTTACAATTTAAAACCTGGTTCCTAAATCTCTGTCTTACCATTATATAATCTATCTGATACCTTTTAGTACCTCCAGGGTTCTTCCATGTATAAAACCTTCTTTCATGATTCATAAACCAAGTGTTAGCTATGTTTAAGTTATGCTCTGTGCAAAATTCTACCAGACGGCTTCCTCTTTCATTTCTCTCCCCCAATCCATATTCACCCACTACGTTTCCTTCTCTCCCATTTCCTACTCTCGAATTCCAGTCACCCATGACTATTAAATTTTCGTCACCCTTCACGATCTGAATAATTTCTTTTATCTCATCATACATTTCTTCAATTTCTTCGTCATCTGCAGAGCTAGTTGGCATATAAACTTGTACTACTGTAGTGGGTGTGGGCTTCGTATCTATCTTGGCCTCAATAATGCGTTCACTATGCTGTTTGTAGTAGCTTACCCGCATTCGTATTACCGTTAAAACAAATAGGAGGGGAATCAGATTCGTGCCAACAACAATAGTTCAGCGACCTCAAGCTGACTCTTAAAGATGATAACTAACGCTTGAGACATTGCTGACGACCGTGCATCTATGGAAAAGTTTTTAATTTCTTTGACAACGCTGAAACTGTACTGCTGCTGGCTGTCACCGCTTAGCCTCCTCTGATGGCTCACATTTTCCGTTTTACAGATTGGACGAATGTTTAGTGTCTGGTGAGAAACATCGACGAGCAAACATTCCGCTACCACTGCAGGATGAAAAGGAGAGCGGGAGCACGCTATGGCATGGGACATGTTTCAGCGACATTGTCTAGGCCCATCTGGGGACACTTCTGAACAATTTAAATATGTGACTACTCTCGATCATGTGCGCGGGTTCATGATTATCATCTTCTTTAGCTCCCAGCCACAGGTGCCAACAATTGGCTGGAACAGCGTGATAAAAATTTCTAACAAGGGAACATTCAAATGTTCAAAATGGTTCAAATGGCTCTGAGCACTATGGGACTTAACATCTGAGGTCATCAGTCCCCTAGAACTTAGAACTACTTAAACCTAACTAACCTAAGGACATCACAAACATCCATGCCCGAGGCAGGATTCGAACCTGCGACCATAGCGATCGCGCGGTTCCAGAATGTAGGGGCTAGAACAAGGGAACATTGTCAAGTGTACATAAACGATCTTGATGAAACTTGACAGGTGTGGAGAGGGAACAAAATAATGCAAATCGTACTTTTTTGTTTTACCCAGTTTCACTTTCAAGGGGTAAAACATACCCGAAGGTAACTCGGCATATTAAGTTTGGAAAGAATGTCTTCGAAACTATGATATATAAAAAAGTTTCCCTATGAAAGTTCATATGTAATTAACGTTCTTGAAAACTGTATACTAAGTTGTGTAATAATTTGAAATTTTGCAAAATATCCCACCACCATTAATTAATCTTGAAAAATGAAAACTGTTGTTATAATATATATTAACGGAGCTTTCAATCTACATACATCGATGTATAACAAAGCTGGTTTCTGAAATACCATTTTTGGAAGATAAGATGTACATAGTATGCTGCTGGAGTATTTTCAACATAACTAATTAAAATACCAAAGCATTCATTGGTATTTCAGAAACAAGTTTTATTACACATGGATGTATGTGGCCTGAAAGCTTCTTTGATCTATGTTGTAACAAAAGTTCTCATTTTTTCAAAATTAATTAATGGTGATGGGGTATTTTACAAAATTTCAAATTATTACTCACGTTAATTATACAGTTTTCAAGAACGTTAATTACATATGAATTTTCATATGGAAAACATTTTTATATGTCATCGTTTCGGAGATATTCTTTCTAAACTTAGTATGCCAAATTACTTTTTGGGGATGTGTTGCACATCATAAAAGTAAAATTTGGCACAAACCAAAAAAACAAGCTTTGCATTATTTTGCCCCCCTTAGACATCCGCAAAGTTTCATCAAGATCGCTTATTGATCTTGAGAATGTTCCCCTGTTAGTGTTTTTAATGGCTGTCAAACTCTGTGTTCCGCGACGTGTCCTCAAATCTCAAAATAACGTGACTCTTCAGTGTGATAAGAGCTGCAAAGATCGTTGAACGTGGTGTACTGTTTTGTACCGGCTGCACACAGTGCGTGATATACAGTGTGAGACAAAAAGGACTTTACAACCTTGGAATGATACAGAAATTTATTCAGATAATTTATAGAATCGGTATATCTGTCACTTTCTAGCAAACAACCTCATGTTCGATTAACGTAGTGCATAAGTTCCGAGTCTCGAGTGGGATGGTTTACTGCCAGCAAGACGATGCACCATCTCATTTCCTCTTGGAAGTTCGAGGTTTCCTCGATAAACGCTTCCCAGTTCGCTGAACTGCCCGTGAAGGGCCAATCGCATGGCCACCTCGCACCCCAGACTTGACACAACTGGATTTCTTTCTCGGGATTTCATTAAAGACCGTGTTTATGTTCCTCCCCTACCAAACAACTTAGCCCAGTTGAAAAATCGAATCTACATTGCCGTTGCACATGTTACGCCCAGTTTTCTGCGTCATGTGTGGGAAGAAATCGACTACCGGTTGGATGTTGGTCATAGCACAAATGGTAGTCACATCGAACCAAAATGGCAGTTGTCATTTTTATGTGAAACTTGAGATTGTTTGCTACAAAATGACACATCTACCGAATTCTGTAAGTTATCTGAATAAATTTCTATGTACACTGGCCATTAAAATTATTACACCAAGAGGAAATGCAGATGATAAACGGGTATTCATTGGATAAATATATTATACTAGAACTGACATGTGATTACATTTTCACGCAGTTTGGGTGCATAAATCCTGAGAAATCAGCACCCAGAACAGCCACCTCCGGCCGTAATAACGGCCTTGATACGCCTGGGCATTAAGTCAAACAGAGCTTGGATGGCGTGTACAGGTACAGCTGCCCATGCAGCTTCAACACGATACCACAGTTCATCAAGAATTGTGACTGGCGTATTGTGACGAGCCAGTTGCTCGGCCACCATTGACCAGACGTTTTTAATTGGTGAGAGATCTGGAGAATGTGCTGGCCAGGGCAGCAGTCGAACATTTTCTGTATCCAGAAAGGCCCGTACAGGACCTGCAACATGCGGTCGTGCATTATCCTGCTGAAATGTAGGGTTTCGCAGGGACCGAATGAAGGGTAGAGCCACGGGTTGTAACACATCTGAAATGTAACGTTCACTGTGCTGTCAATGCGAACAAGAGGTGAGCGAGACATGTAACCAATGGCACCCCATACCATCACGCCAGGTGATAGACCAGTATGGCGATGACAAATACACGCTTCCAATGTGCGTTCACCGCGATGTCGCCAAACACGGTTGCGACCATCATGATGCTGTAAACAGAACCTGGATTCGTCCGAAAAAATGACGTTTTGCCATTGGTGCACCCAGGTTCGTCGTTGTGTACACCATCGCAGGTGCTCCTATCTGTGATGCAGCGTCAAGGGTAACCGCAGCCATGGTCTCCGAGATGATAGTCCATGCTACTGCAAACGTCGTCGAACTGTTCGTGCAGGTGGTTGTTGTCTTGCAAACGTCCCCATCTGTTGACTCAGGGATCGAGACGTGGCAGCATGATCCGTTACAGCCACGCGGATAAGATGCCTGTCATCTCGACTGCTAGTGATACGAGGCCGTTGGGATCCAGCACGGCGTTCCGTATGACCCTCCTGAACCCACCGATTCCATATTCTGCAAACAGTCATTGGATCTCGAGAAACGCGAGCAGCAACGTCGCGACACGATAAACCGCAATCGCGATAGGCTACAATCCGACCTTTATCAGTCGGAAACGTGATGGTACGCATTTCTCCTCCTTACACGAGTCATCACAACAACGTTTCACCAGGCAACGCCGGTCAACTGCTGTTTCTATGTGAGAAATCGGTTGGAAACTTTCCTCATATCAGCACGTTGTAGGTGTCACCACCAGCGCCAACCTTGTGTGAATGCTCTGAAAAGCTAATCATTTGCGTATCACAGCATCTTCTTCATGTCGGTTAAATTTCGCGTCTGTAGCACGTCATCTTCGTGATGTAGTAGTTTTAATGGCCAGTAGTGTAGCTGCAAATCTGTAAAGTCCTTTTCGATTCACCCTGTATTACTGTGCCTGTAGCAGGGAGGAAAGAGGTTCCGGCAGATGGCATGTTTCTGTCAGACAGTGAAATATGCTCGGACGATATAGACGAGAGATCAAAATCTGAGTTCGCGTGACGGTCCGGTGAACACTTTGTCAGTCCGGCAGGTCGATACCGACGAGGATGGGGGGGATTCACCGATAACCGTGTACGTCGCATTCGCAATAATCGTGCGCGCAGCCACTGCAGATCCGGTCTCGATAGCAGGAACCACGAGTACTGAGGGGGGAGGTGCGGAAAGGAGAGGTGATGACGCGAAGGGGTCCCGGCGTGCACCGCGAATCAGGAGCGGCCGGAGCTGCGTTTAAAGGCGGCGAGAGCGGTGGCGGTCTTAGTGTTGGTGCCGCCGCCTTGCCTCCAGCATGACCCGCCACCCGCAACGCCAGTCGCTGCTGCTGCTGCTGCTGGCGCTACTGGCTGCAGGCTCTGCGCGCGCAGGCTCCCTGGGCTGGGAGCGCTACATGGGCTGGAGGGCCAGGGACGCGCCGCTCAACGACACCGACCTCGGTAGGTCACGCTCCACGCCCATCCTCACTGCTCTGGAAGGGGCTGCTTAAGGTCGATTCACACTGGACGTCAGCGGAACGGAACAGAAAGCGACGTCGCCGTCACACAAGACGGGGTGACAATAAATCGTCACTTCTCTTTGTTGAGTGCCGATCGGCGAAAATGAGGGTACGAATTATCTTTCGTCGTACAAGAAGTCGGAATTAAGGAACTAGTAGTGATACAGTTTATTAAAGGCCAAAGAAAAATTTAGAACTTATGTTCTAGACCATGATTGCATGATCAACTGCTGAGAAGTGAAACAATAGGAAAAGTGTTGTCCGGACGTTTCAGAACGCCGACATTTACTCGCCAGAGAAAGTATACAGGGTGGTCCATTGAGAGTGGCCAGGCCAAATATTTCACGAAATAAGCGTCAAACGAAGGAACTACAAAGAACGAAACTTGTCTAGCTTGAAGGGGGAAACCAGATGGCGATATGGTTAGCCCGCTAGATGGCGCTGCCATAGTTCAAACGGATATCAACTACATTTTTTTAAATAGGAACCCCAATTTTTATTACATATTTGTGTAGTACGTAAAGAAATATGAATGTTTTAGTTGGATCACTTTTTTCGCTTTGTGATAGATAGTGCTATAATTGTCACAATTTTAGGCGAACAGTTGGTAGCAGGTAGGTTTTTTAAATTAAAATACGGATCGTAGGTACGTTTGAACATTTTATTTCGGTTGTTCCAGTGTGTTACATGTACCTTTGTGAACTTATCATTTCTGAGAACGCATGCTGTTACAGCGTGATTACCTGTAAATACCATATTAATGCAATAAATGTTCAAAATGATGTCCGTCAACCTCAATGCATTTGGCAATACGTGTAACGACATTCCTCTCAACAGCGAGTAGTTCGCCTTCCGTAATGTTCGCACATGCATTGACAATGCGCTGACGCATGTTGTCAGGCGTTGTCGGTGGATCACGATAGCAAATATCCTTCAACTTTCCCCACAGAAAGAAATCCGGGGACGTTAGATTCGGTGAACATGCGGGCCATGGCATGGTGCTTCGACGACCAATGCACCTGTCATGAAATATGCTATTCAGTAACGCTTCAACCGCACGCGAGCTATGTGCCGGACATCCATCATGTTGCAAGTACATCGCCATTCTGTCATGCAGTGAAACATCTTGTAGTAACATCGGTAGAACGTTACGCAGGAAATCAGCACACATTGCACCATTTAGATTGCCATCAATAAAATGAGGGCCAATTATCCTTCCCCCCCATAATGCCGCACCATACATTAGCCCGCCAAGGTCGCTGATGTTCCACTTGTCGCAGCCATCGTGGATTTTCCGTTGCCCAATAGTGCATATCATGCCGGTTTACGTTACTTCTGTCGGTGAAAGACGCTTCGTCGCTAAATAGATCGCGTGCAAAAAATCTGTCATCGTCCCGTAATTTCTCTTGTGCCCAGTGGCAGAACTGTACACGACGTTCAAAGTCGTCATAGTGCATAGAAATGTGGTACGGGTGCAATCGATGTTGATGTAGCATTCTCAACACCGACGTTTTTGAGATTCCCGATTCTCGCTCAGTTTGTCTGCTACTGGTGTGCGGATTAGCCGCGACAGCAGCTAAAACACCTACTTGGGCATCATCATTTGTTGAATGTCATGGTTGACGTTTCACATATGGCTGAACACTTCCTGTTTCCTTAAATAACGTAACTATCTGGCGAACGGTCCGGAAACTTGGATGATGTCGTCCAGGATAGCGAGCAGCATACATAGCACACGCCCGTTGGGCATTTTGATCACAATAGCCATACATCGACACGATATCGACCTTTTCCGCAATTGGTAAAGGTCCATTTTAACACGAGTAATGTATCACGAAGCAAATACCGTCCGCACTGGCGGAATGGTACGTGATACCACGTACTTATACGTTTGTGACTATTACAGCGCCATGTATCACAAAGCGAAAAAAGTGGTCCAACTAAAACATTCATATTTCTTTACGTACTACACAAATGTGTGATAAAATATGGGGGTTTCTATTAAAAAAACGCATTTGATATCCGTTTGACCTATTGCAGCGCCATCTAGCGGGCCAACCATAGCACCATCTGGTTTCCCCCTTCAAGCTAGACGAGTTTCGTTCTTTGAAGTCTTTTCGTTTGATGGTTATTTCGTGAGATATTTGGCCCAGTCACTATCAATGGACCACCCTGTATACATACACATACATACAAAAACAATATTTAGAAGTGCCAAATGATGCCCAGAAAAATGGAATGATTCACCATCAATAGAGCAGATTCTTTCGCTGTTAAAAAGTGATTATTTAATTATAACTGTTTCATCAATTTAAGTTTTTATTTACACAAAGAGTAGCTTTTCGCCTTTCCGCAAGTACTGTAAAATAAACGCTTTCGTTTCAGATATCTGGTCTCTTTTTACCCCATGTACCCTTTGCAATCTATTTCGAAAACAAAGTAATAAATAAAATAAGGAGTAAGAAGATATAATAGAAAAAAATCCACTGCTGTAGCATGTATGAGCGTGGTGACAAAGAGACGTCGCAACCATTCCCCCCCTCCCTCCCCCCAAAGTCAACGTGAAAGCTTTCTTAATGAAAAAACATATCGAGAGATTCCGACCCGTACCATTCGGTCTACCGACGCCCTGTGTAAATGCCAGTGTTTGAAATGCGTTGTGAGTAGTTTTCTATCCGTTCCATTCCGTTCTGTCAAGTGTGAATCAACTTTAAGCCTCACATTACCAAGGGTGGAGTACTTTATGCCCACCATTTGAAAATGTTCAAATCTAGTCAATTACTTTATATGTTAAAATTTTAAAAAAATTATTGTTTGTAATGAATTCTTCTGTCAGATTCCATTATGTTTTAGATTTTTCAGTTAAACTTAATCCAAAAATTTAAGTCTCAGTAGTAGATGTCACTTTTCCCAATGAATGTCTTATTCGGTATTTCTAGGTTCTGGGCCTTACTTATACATCAGTATATCTTTAAAAAGTATCTTGAGAGTAAAAGTCAACAACAGTGAACTAAATTTGTGTTTTTCAATTATTTTTTTTTTTTTTTTTGATTTGGTCATAAAGGCTGGAAACGTTACACAAAGTGCGTTGATATTGCTAAGAGTGTACTAAAAGGTATTTTCGGATTGTGGACCCTACTGAAACATCAGTACCTCTTCAAAAAGTATGTTGTTAATTTAATTCAACAACAGTAACGAAAATTTTAGGATAGACATAAAGTAATGCGTGTTATGTTGGTATTGTTGGGGTTAAGCTACCGCAGGGCGCTCTTCTGCGATGGTGCATGTCTATTCAGATCAGGCAAAATTAAGTTATATATCACTCTACTTTTTCGAGTGTTTAACTAAAGACGTATAAATTTTATCCTACAATTTGTATTTATCATCGTCCGTATCACGTTTTTTCGTTCTGAGAAACAAACTTTACAGTGAACGTAAATTTAAGTACTGCAATGTAGGCATATGTCTTCATACATTCTACGTGCGAATGACGTACAAAAGAATACCGGTGATAACACATATTCCTTCAGCTGCAAGAGATAATTGTGATTAGTCTATTTCCCCCCTATGATCTAACTGTACTTAATTAATAGCACGATCAGAGGTATTTGGATGTGAACGCTGAAGGACTATTTTGCTTACAGTAAAATTGTTTGTATGAAAATAATCCAAGCAAATTAAAAAAGCTAGAGTCGTTATTACTTGTTCTACTTATATTTTAAAAGAAAAACAGAACTGTTATTACTTTCGAATAGCAGTGTTTCATTAGCAGGCAGTAGTAAACGTTTAATGCTTACTGTCTATTGTTGGCAGATGGATCTGGGTTCTTGTTGATAGTACTGTGTTGCTATAGTCAATCTCTTACGGGGCGCTGACGCCGTTGAAACGTTTATGCATTATAAACTGACCGACTTAACGTTTGCCGTCATCATGTTTCATTTTCTCAAGATGACAAAAGAGGAAGCGAGCCCTAGTGGTGTTGCCCTCCACGTTCAAAGCAGTCACGCCGCATTCACATTTGAACAATTGGCCACGTTGTTAGAAGCTACAGAACTTTGGCTATCGTGATACGAAACTGCGAATAGGGACTCTCATCCATCTGGCCAATAACAGGACGAGAAGAGACTGTGTAAAACGGATACTGCACATTAACGTAGTCGCCGGCCGGGGTGGCCTAGCGGTTCTAGGCGCTACAGTCTGGAACCGCGCGACCGCTACGGTCGCAGGTTCGAATCCTGCCTCGGGCATGGATGTTTGGGATGTCCTTAGGTTAGTTAGGTTTAAGTAGTTCTAAGTTCTAGGGGACTGATGACCTCAGAAGTTAAGTCCCATAGTGCTCAGAGCCATTTGAACCATTTTTTTTTAACGTAGTCGGGAATCCTCATTTTTCACAATAATACAAACTGTTAGCATATACACTTTTGCATTTACTCTGAGCTACTAGTGAAGATTGTAAAGCGGGAAGATGCGGTGCGATGGAGAATTCTACCGAGATTGGTATCTTTTTCTTTTAGAAAATTGTTGCGACGGATATAGGCGATTTCTCTAGTCACTGAAACATCTACAGTAGCTACTACCGACGCTTGAAGGGCCCAGTCGAATGAATACCATTTCGTTCAGATTCCTGACACTAGAAAATACGAGACACCGACGCCATAACCGAAAGAACCTCACCAGTTACCAGCGACGGCAAAACATGAGATCTACGTCGTCTTTGCTCTGGACTCATGATGCATCTGTTGGGTACAAAGTAATGTCTATCATCCGAAGGCGCAGGGAGCCATTCGACTTTCCTGAGGACACTTAGTCTTTCTCTGACTTTTAGCTGTCATTCAAGACTGCACAATATCAAGTACGTGAAGTGCACTAAAACTGCTGCAATTATAGCTGCCTGCCGCATAATGAAGAATAAGTGAGCATTCTACTACAGCTGTCTTAAATTAAAACAAGGAGGCATCCTGTGATATAGTAATCTAAATGATCAGTTCCAATGAACGAACAATTTATGTTTGTGAAAACTGAAATCGAAAGTTTTTAAAACTTCTAATGTCAAGGAGATCTTCTATATGTACAGATTTGTATTGTTGTGTGTACTAATTCATGTAACGATTTCCAAGTTACCACAAAACGAGCCAATTACAAACAATTCACACTCATTCACTATGTGCGCTCCTAGTAGTATGAATGTGTATGTGCTACTTCCATTCGCACTCGAACTATTCACTATGTGCGCTCTTAGTAGTGTGAATGTGTATGTGCTATTCCCATTCGCACTCGTAAATGAGTCCACGCTAGTGTATCTATTTTGTATTATTTCAGTGTGTAGAAACACTCAATTCATTTCTCAAAAGCATACCGAAGGTTTGGGGCAGATAACAACTCTAACTTTTTCTTAACTTTTTCTTTGTTGTGGCCACTTTCCTCCTGGATGTCACTATTGAATTAACGGGGATATAACATTTTGCCACAGATCGAAATTAAATTCAGGCCAATGCCGAAGTAGTTTCTCCAGATACTGATGGAATTGGAACGTGTTACAGCACGAAGCCACAGTCCAACATTTATCAAACTTCATGAAATGTTCATAACATATCGGGCGTTAGATGATTAAACTTTAATTCCATTCGGAACTGATATCCATCATCAACATCAGTATGCGGCGTGATTCCTACAGACATAAATAAACTCTTGCATTCGTTGTGGCGTGGAAGCAAACTGACTACCAACGTCGTTTTGAGGAATTTCTTGCCATGCCTGAAACACGTGCTGTGTCAGTTCATGTAAGCTGCTGGCTGGAGACTGCTATGAAAAAATACGTTTTCCCATTGCATCCCAGACATGTTCTATGAGTGTCAAATCAGGGGAACGAGCAGACAAGCAAAAGATCCTTAAGTTTCTCAGGGCATCTGTAAGAACCCCACTGTGAGGTCGTGCAATGTCCTGCTGCAATATGCCATTTGGTACTCTCTCCACGAAGTGTATGACAACAAAGCTTAGAATTTTTGTTATATATTGGAGAGCATTCAGCTTTCCTTCAACAATTACCAAATCTAGAATGAGATTTTCACTCTGCAGCGGAGTGTGCGCTGATACCAAACTTGCTGGCAGATTAAAACTGTGTGCCGGACCGAGACTCGAACTTGGGACATTTGCCTTTTGCGGGCAAGTACTCTACCATCTTTTTTCTCCCGATATAATTCGTTGCGTTTGGTCTGGGCGGACGTCACAAGATATCCGTTGATTCCTTGACTCACATAACGTGAAAGCGTTCGTGGACGAGGGGCTGGTCGAGTTTTCTGACCTCTCGCCACAGAATTGCATGCTCCAGAGTATTTCGAAACGTGAAAGACTGAATAACGGAAGTCAGATTTTTGCTTCATGGAGATGAATGTGTCCGGTGAGATGCAAGAGCGCTTTCTTCGTTAGAAGCAAAACATAGGAGACACAATATTGGGTTGTGTTGTTTGCAGTTGAAGGCTATATTTGGTGAGTTTTTGTGTTGTAAGTTAAGTGTTATGAACGTATACTGTTTCAGAGCACCAGTACATTGAGGATCTCTCGAAAACACGTCGTTTTTGGTACGATTTGATGTAATAAAACGACAGGAAACGATATCTTGGTGGTTAAAGAATTTTCGTATTGGTTGTTTTCACGTTGTAACTTGTGTGTTATAAAAATATGCCGTTTCGTGCCAAAGGCGCAGTGAAGATTCATCAAAAAAGCGTCGTTCTTTATCTGGTTTGTTATAATTAAATGTCAGTTAATGACATGATGGCAGTTAAAGCCTTAAGGATATCGTAACATCAGACACGGATATTCATAACACCAGTTCACTGTCCCGTAATGTATAAACATGTAATGTGAAGTAAACTGTTGTTGGTTCGCAATATGTGTTTGCAAATTTGTCATCTTACGTTTTGTAACAGATACTCGGACTTTATGTTAATTTCATAGAAGTATGTTTGTAAGATTCGATGTACGGTGATTCAATTTTCTCAACATACCTGGCAACAGAGACCAATGAACTGCAAGGCTTCTTTCTCCATCACTGTCTGATTCAGTATTTATTTATTTATCTATTCGTCCAGAAAGCTTTCCAGAATGTGGGATTCCTTCATAAATAATTTGTATGATCGTGTGCACGAAACACATGTACACTGAAATGAGACTGTAATTTTTATTTTTTTAAAGCCGTGTATCTGACTAATAGAATTCTGATTGAGTACACAAAGAAATGGAAATTACTTACTCTTCCTACAAATCATAAAGAAATCATTTCTCTGACTGTGAGTTTTAAAATATTCCTTATCAGCCCCTAACAACTGTTCTGCAATGCTCCTGTATGCAACGGACTACTTAACTCCTCTTGCCACTGCAACTGCGTGATCAGCAAAATCCTAAAAATATTTCTAATGCAATACTACGATCCAAGCAGAGTGCAATGCATGGTCATAATAATTGCAATAAGTACTGCCATACTTTTTTATGCATAGATAGAAAAACTGAATGATCAGGAGAGGTTTGGTCAACTAGCCTTAAACAGTGTAAAAAAATAAAAGAAACCAATAAAGACTTTCATTTACTATACACGCAAAATAGATTATTTAAACACTGACAAACTGTACACATACCTTAATTATTCCACGAAGTTTATACTCAATAAACACATCTCTGGTCACAACAAACAGACGAATATTACTCTCAATGTATGCATGCACAAATCTGACAAAATCCCTCCACTGCGCAAGCAAGCAACAGCTACGAGCAGCAAAAAGAGAAAAATCCTCAATCAATAGCAAAGTCTCCTCCGGCGCTACAAGTACAATCACTGCAGGCTGCATCCTCTCATGTCGCGAGGCTTCTCTCAGCCGCAGGCTACTTTCGACCACTTCCGATTCCTCTCAACAACTGTTCGCTCTCTGCTACTCGCGATAATATCTGACTCATAGTTTATGTACGCACACCACAGCAGAATCATTGTTCAACTTTGCAAAGAAGTATTAACGTCCAAGCATGCATGATTGCACACTTGAATGCATACATGCATGCGCATGCACACAAACACACACACACGCACACACTCACACACATACACACACACACACACACACACACACACACACACACACACACACACACACACACACAAGCGCGTGCGTGGGCAGGCAGACAGACAAACGTGTGTGCACTCACACATGAAGTACAGAAAATTTAACGTTAATATTGCAGCAAATTAATGGTTTTTCAGTTTGTCTACAGGATAACTTGCACTACTTGCAGTAAGAGATTTTGTACTTTCTTTTTCAAGTCTTGTATGTCACATATCACAAAATTTCTGGTAATTTCTGAGAAAGTACAGCAAATATGGAGGTAAACCTGCACAGCGAGATTTTGTTACGGCGACTGTAGTAGGAAAAAACGGTCTGAGAGAAGATTTGCAGACGCGCTGGGTAACCGTGCTGTCTAGGGCGGCTTGCCACGGTTCGAACAGCTCCCCCCGTCGGAGGTTCGAGGCCTCCCTCGGGCATGGGTGTGTGTGTTGTCCTTAGCGTAAGTTAGGTTAAGTAGTGTGTAAGCTTAGGGACCGATGACCTCAGCGGTTTGGCCCCATAGGAACTTGCCACCACCAAGATATCCAGCGACTTCTGTCACGTCAGCCATCGCGATGGGGACCATTAAAAAATGCGTTCTGTAAACTTATGTAGTGTTAAATTACGATCGATGTATCACAAGACAGGCTCAAACACTGTTTCCTACGAAGAAGAAGAAAAAACAGACCTATGCTCAACGAATGCGTTTTAAGAGGTTGCTGACCAACTTTCTAGCAGTGACTCTTTTACTGCTGTAACACATTTAAAAAAATCGTTATAGATCCTAATTGTCTTCTTTTTTAAGTAGAGTATCGATATATTTCATCCTACCATTCCCGAATAATCCATTAAAACTACAGTCTTCCACAAAATGTACAGTCGAGGACAAAACGAACGAGACCCCTCGCCTTTTCGTTATGCTGATCCGCACAGCTTTACAGTCTGCTACACAGCATAACAGGCAAGGCGACGAGGTGCTACCAACATACTATGCACAGGCGTGAAATTGAAAAACTATCCGAACTTTGTCAGACTTTTCAATCATGTGTAAGACTATATTAATGCTGATTAAGCCTAGGTGCGTTAAATTGATACTCAAATAAAGTGTCATGCACGGACCAATAACAATAAATTCTTAACTACTTGTTATAGTATTGCAGTATCTGCCATCGTCTTCAGAAGTGGATACCGCAAACGACGTTCCTAAGGTGTTTATAACTGGATATTGCAGACGACTTCGAACAAAATTTGAATGTAGCTTCGTAAAAGCTTTATACATGAGGTGAAAAGGGTTTCGTGGGATGCTTTGGCCTAGCGGTTCTAGTCACTTCAGTCACGAACCGCGCGGCTGCTTCAGTCGCAGGTTGGAATCCTACCTCGAGCATGGACGTGTGTGATGTCCTTAGGTTAGGGAGGTTTAAGTAGTTCTAGGCCTAGGGGACGGATGACCTAAGCAGTTTGGTCTCATAGATCTTTGAGCCATTGCTTGACGTGTCGCGTAAAGTTTCTTTACAAAAACTGCCGCATCTTTAGATTGCGTAGACATAGAAACTCACTTTTTTACGCCACCAAGGGACCATATACCGCAGGAAGTGTGATACATTTCCGCTTATTTTGTCTACGCGTACTCGAGGTTAACGGGTTTTAAGGGTTAGGTAGACAGAAAGATGGTCAAGAAAGTGAGACTAGTAGGGTTCCATTTTTACCGATTTAGGTGACGAAATCCTAACAACGAAAATGGTTTCTACAGTTACTGAAGATGAAGGCCGCATACATAATTCCCCCTACTCTTTATTCGAAATGTTCTAGTTGCAGTCGATACATCAGCATATTAATCGTAGCTTCGCTTCCGATCGAAATAATGTTAACAGGAAGGCAAATAAAATCCATTTGCCTATACACATGGTAATTCAGATCCCAGTATTAATGCCACCGTTTTAGAAGTGCGAGCATTCCCATTGCTAGCTAGCTTAAGAAACACTTCGGCTAATAAACGTTTTCTGGCTGTGGCAGGTCTAATGGAGAGTTCGAAACATTGTAGAATACGTTTGGCAGCTATGTCGCCATTTATTTCCTGGGGTGGTGCAGAATTATCCAGCTAAATTTACTCGCTAATAACAATATTTTGTTATTTCGATACACATTCTGAATGATTGTCACATAAGCGGTGACATAAAGGTAGAAAATTCATATTTTTGAGTCCAGAAAGATCTATGGAACAGAAACTGCAGATCATTTTGCCATCTTCATTGAAAATTGCCGGCTTATTCATGTCTGGGGTAATAATAGAGGGCTGTTTGCCTGGGTTGTCTGCTAGCCTACTGAAAGGTGTTTGCTACTGCAAGGGAGGTCTGGTTTGTTTTCGGTTCTAATCTCGATGGAGGCAGATGGACTATCAGCAAAGTACTTTTAAGAAATTGTCGCACCCCTAATACGTTTTATTGCTACCTTTATTCCGCACCGGCGCCCAGTGGATGTCAATATGAAACTCTTCTAGAATTTCATATTTGTTACTGCCTACTTTTTCCGCTTCTGTCAATAATTAAATCGACTTAAGTGTGGACTGAATGATTTTCAACTGAATTTCATTATGAATCTTCACGCATTGCTAAATTTGCACACTTTCATTGTAGGTCAGCAACGGTAATCCAGTATGACTGGTCTGAACGTTGACAAAGACCGTTTCGTGGCCGGATGCGCATAATATTTTGCTAATTCGTAACGATCTGGGGTACTTTGTCTTACTAAAACAATTATGTTATCTCGATAAGAAAATGGCTCTGAGCACTATGGGACTTAACTTCTGAGGTCATCAGTCCCCTAGAACTTAGAACTACTTAAACCTAACTAATCTAAGGACATCACACACATCCATGCCCGAGGCAGGATTCGAACCTGCGACCGTAGCGGTCGCGCGGTTCCAGAATGTAGCGCCTAGAACCGCTCGGCCACTCCGGCCGGCTATCTCGATCCCCTGAAATTCATTTTTGTTACTACAGTTCATGCTAATTAGCGTTTCCTCTTTCATTTATATCTCATATTTACGTATTGTGTTTAACACACTAATCAGCATTAATATAGTCTTGCACAAGATCGAAAACAGTCTGACAAAGTTCGGATAATTTTTCAATTTCACGCCTGTGCGTAGTATGTTGGTAGCACTTCGTCGCCTTGCCTGTTATGCTGTGTAGCAGCAGGCTGTGCAGATCAGCAAAACGAAAAGGCGAGGGCTCTCGCTCGTTTTCTCCACGACTGTACACATCCAGCTAAAAATATAAGATTTATTCGATTTTTAGGACTCAGAAAAGAGGTCACGATCAATTGCATCGGAGCCAGTATTACTCATTTCCAGTAGACAAATTGCAGAACGATCTCAGATAAACCGATTCGGTAATTTTAATAGGTTTACTCGACAAACAATGTCTCTTGTATGTATCAGAAAGGCATAATTTATTCCATATCACAACCAATCAGACCCTCTAGAGCAGACGCGTAGTTGTTCTTTGCATTCTCAGATTTACTCTCACTAGAATTTTCCATACCGATTTGCTTACGACAAATGGACAGTCATCGGGATGTGCAACGGAGATAACGACAAAGATATTGACCATAATAGTACAGTTAGCATGCAGTTCCGTATTTCGTGTAACCCTTTATCAGTACAGTTTAGTGGGAGTGGATGTGCTTACCCCCAGTCATTTTTGATGTTGTTGTGGTCTTCAGCCCAGAGACTGGTTTGATGCATCTCTCCATGCTACCGTATACTGTGCAAGCTTCTTCATCTCGTACTACCTACTGCAACCTACATCTTTCTGAATCTGCTTAATGTATTCATCTCTTGACCCCTGTCTACGATTTTTACCCTCCACGCTGCCCTCCAATACTAAACTGGTGATCCCTTGATGCCTCAGAACATGTCCTACGAAACGATCCCTTCAGCTAGTCAAGTTGTGCCACAAATTCCTCCTCTCCCCAATTCTATTCAGTACCTCCTCATTAGTTACGTGATCTATCCGTCTAATTTTCATCATTCTTCTGTAGCACCACATTTCGAAAGCTTCTATTCTCTTCTTGCCTTAACTATTTATCGTCCATGTTTCGCTTCCATACATGGCTACACTCCATATAAATACTTTGAGAAAAGACTTCCTGACACTTAGATCTATACTCGTTCTTAACAAATGTCTCTTCTTCAGAAACGCTTTCCCTGCCATTGCCAGTCTACATTTTATATTCTCTCTACTTTGACCATCATCAGTTACTTCGCTCCCCAAATAGCAAACCTCATCTACAACTTTAAGTGTCTAATTCCCTCAGCATCACCTGATTTAATTAGACTACATTCCATTATCCTCGTTTTGCTTTTGTTGATGTTCAGCGTATGTCCTGCTTTCAAGACACTGTCCATTCCGTTCAACTGCTCTTCCAAGTCCTTTGCTGTCTCTGACAGAATTACAATGTCGTCGGCGAACCTTAAAGTTTTTATTTCTTCTCCGTGGATTTTAATTCCTACTCCGAATTTTTCTTTTGTTTCCTTTACTGCTTGCTCAATATACAGACTGAGTAACATCGGGGAGAGGCTACAACCCTGTCTCACTCCCTTTCCTACCACTGCTTCCCTTTCATGCTCCTCGACTCATAACTGCCATATGGCTTCTGTACAAATTGTAAATAGCCTTTCGTTCCCTGTATTTGACCCCTTCCACCTTCAGAATTTGAAAGAGAATATTCTACTAAACATTGTCAAAAGCTTTCTCTAAGTTTACAAATGCTAGAAACGTAGGTTTGCCTTTCCTTCACCTACGTTCTAAGATAAGACGTAGGGTCAGTATTGCCTCACGTGTTCCTACATTTCTACGGAATCCAAACTGATCTTCCCCAAGGTCGGCTTCTACCAGTTTTTCCATTCGTCTGTAAAGAATTCGTGTTAGTATTTTGCAGCTGTGACTTATTAAACTGATAATTCGGTAAATTTCACACCTGTCAACACCTGCTTTCTTTGGAATTGGAATTACCGTATTATATTCTTCTTGAAGTCTGAGGGTATTTCACCTGTCTCATACATCTTGCTCACCAGATGGTAGAGTTTTGTCAGGGCTGGCTCTCCCAAGGCTACCAGTAGTTCTAATGGAATGTTGTCTACTCCCGGGGCCCTGTTTCGACTCAGTTCTTTCAGTGCTCTGTCAAACTTGTGACGCAGTATCATATCTCCCATTTCATATTCATCTACTTTCTCTTCCATTTCCTTAATATTGCCCTACATTACATCGGCCTTGTATAGACCCTCTATGTACTCCTTCCACATTTCTGCTTTCCCTTCTTTGCTTAGAACTGGTTTTCCGTCTAAACTCTTGACGCTCATTCAAGTGGTTCCCTTTTCTCCAAAGGTGTCTCTAATTTTCCTGTAGGCAGTACCTATCTTACACCTAGTGATAGATGCTTCGACATCCTTACATTTGTCCTCTAGCCATCCCTGCTTAGCATTCCTGTCGATCTCATTTTTGAGACGTTTGTATTCCTTTCTGTCTACTTCATTTACTGCGTTTATATTTTTTCTCCTTTCATCAATTAAGCTCAATATCTCTTCTGTTATCCAAGGATTTCTACTACCCCTCGTATTTTTACCTGCTTGATCCTCTGCTGCCTTCACTATTTCATATCTCAAAGCTACCCGTTCTTCATCTACTGTATTTCTTTTCCACGTCCGTGTCAGTCGTTCCTAACGCTCTCTATGAAAGTCTCTACAATATCTGGTGGAAGAGGCCTGGAGACACTGGAAGTTTTCAGATAGATTATATAATGGTAAGAAAGAGATTTAGGAACCAGGTTTTAAACTGTAAGACATTTCCAGGGGCAGATATGGACTCTGACCACAATTTATTGGTTATGAACTGTAGACTAAAACTGAAGAAACTGCAACAAGGTAAGAATTTAAGGAGGTGGGACCTGGCTAAACTGACTAAACCAGAGGCTGTACAGAGTTTCAGGGAGATCATAAGGGAACAATTGACAAGAATGGGGGAAAGAAATACAGTAGGAGAAGAATGGGTAGCTTTGAGGGATGAAGTAGTGAAGGCAGCAGAGGATCAAGTAGGTAAAAATACGAGGGGTAGTAGAAATCCTTGGATAACAAAAGAGATATTGAGTTTAATTGATGAAAGGAGAAAAAATATAAACGCAGTAAATGAAGTAGACAGAAAGGAATACAAACGTCTCAAAAATGAGATCGACAGGAATGCTAAGCAGGGATGGCTAGAGGACAAATGTAAGGATGTCGAAGCATCTATCACTAGGGGTAAGATAGGTACTATCTACAGGAAAATTAGAGACACCTTTGGAGAAAAGGGAACCACTTGTATGAACGTCAAGAGTTCAGATGGAAACTCAGTTCTAAGCAAAGAAGGGAAAGCAGAAAGGCGGAAGGAGTGTATAGAGGATCTATACAAGGGAGATGTACCTGAGGCCAATGTTGTAGAAATGGAAGAGGATGTAGATGAAGATGAAATGGGAGATATGATACTGCGTGAAGAGTTTGACAGAGCACTGAATGATCTAAGTCGAAACAAGGCCCCGGGAGTAGACAACATTCCATTGGAACTACTGACAGCCATGGGAGAGCCAGGCCTAACAAAACTCTACCATATAATAATTCCAATCCCAAAGAAAGCAGGCGTTGACAGATGTGAAAATTACTGAACTATCAGTGCAATAAATCACGGCTGCAAAATACTAACGCGAATTCTTTACAGACGAATGGAAAAACTGGTAGAAGCTGACCTTTGGGAAGTTCAGTTTGGATTCCGTAGAAATGTTGGAGACGTGAGGCAATACTGACCCTACGACTTATTTTAGAAGCTAGATTAAGAAAAGGCAAACCTACGTTTCTAGCATTTGTAGACTTAGAGAAAGCTTTTGACAATGTTGACTAGAATATTCTCTTTCAAATTCTGAAGGCGGCAGGAGTCAAATACAGGGAGCGAAAGGCTGTTTACAATTTGTACATAAACCAGATGGCAGTTATAAGAGTCGAGGGACATGAAAGGGAAGCAGTGGTTGGGAAGGGAGTGAGACAGAGTTGTAGCCTCTCCCCGATGTTATTCAATCTGTATATTGAGCAAGCAGTAAAGGAAACAAAAGAAAAATTCGGAGTAGGTATTAAAAGTCATGGAGAAGAAATAAAAACTTTAAGGTTCGCCGATGACATTATAATTGTGTCAGAGACAGCAAAGGACTTGGAAGAGCAGCTGAACGGAATGGACAGTGTCTTGAAAGGAGGATATAAGATGAACATCAACAAAAGCAAAACGAGGATAATGGAATGTAGTCAGATGACGTCGGGTGATGCTGCGGGAATTAGATTAGGAAATGAGACACTTAAAGTAGTAAAGGAGTTTTGCTATTTGGGGAGCAAAATAACTGATGATGGTCGAAGGAGAGAGGATATCAAATGTAGACTGGCAATGGGAAGGAAAGCGTTTCTGAAGAAGAGAAATTTGTTAACATCGAGTATAGATTTAAGCGTCAGGAAGTCGGTTTTGAAAGTATACGTATGGAGCGTAGCCATGTATTGAAGTGAAACATCGACGATAACTAGTTTGGACAAGAAGAGAATACAAGCTTTCGAAATGTGGTGCTACAGAAGAATGCTGAAGATTAGATGGGTAGATCACATAACTAATGAGGAGGTACTGAATAGGATTGGGGAGAAGAGGAGTTTGTGGCACAACTTGACTAGAAGAAGGGATCGGTTGGTAGGACATGTTCTGAGGCATCAAGGGATCACAAATTTAGCATTGGAGGGCAGCGTGGAGGGTAAAAATCATAGAGGGAGACCAAGAGATGAATACACTAAACAAATTCAGAAGGATGTAGGTTGCAGTAAGTACTGGGAGATGAAGAAGCTTGCACAGGATAGAGTAGCGTGGAAAGCTGTATCAAACCAGTCTCAGGACTGAAGACCACAACAACAACAACAACAACAACAACTCTGTATTCACCTGACGAATAATCTTGTTCCTCCTGCCACCGAACTTCACTAATTTCCGCTATATCTAACTTTAAACTATCCACTTCCCTTTTTCAATTTTCTAACCTACCTGTCCAATTAAAGGATCTGACGTTCCAAACTCCCCCAGTCATATCTACTTTAATTCTCCACATGGTAAATGGGTTGATCCTATGTCAGTCTGTTTGTCTTAGCAATTTTCTACATCTGTCGGTTCGCTGTTGTGTTGGTCAACCGCTGGAATGGACATTTCGATGTTAAATAATTAAAACTATAGAGATACAGTTCTACGACCGATTATTCGACCTGACTGCCAGTAATACATGTGACCCTTTACACGCCACCCACAGGTACTTTAACTTCCCGGAATGTTGTGCTTTCGATCTCACATCGATCCGTCTTGTCCGAAGCTCGTGGTCTAGTGGCTAGCGTTGCTGCCTCTGGATCACGGTTATCCCGTGTTCAATACCCGGTCAGGGTGGGGATTTTCTCTGCCCGGGTCTGGGTGTTTGTGTTGTCTTCATCATTTTATCATCATCACCATCATTCCTGACATTGGCAAGATTGGACTGTGCAAAAACTGGACTGTGTAAAAACTGGGACTTTGTAGGGCGCTGATGACCGTGTAGTTGAGCACCCTACATACCAAACATCATCATCGACCTGTCTTAGTATATGCCACTTCCCTCTCTCATGTGTCATCTATTGTATGTGTATGGTAGACACAGAATGACAGTTATTCGTACAGATGAGTGAAAACATCATCTGGGTAGAGAGGGAAGAACTTCTGGTCATATGGGGTCACTACGCTTTCAAGCACCTTGTATGCATCTGCTTGACTCATTACCTCATTTAGACGTATATACAAGCACTAGTCAGAATTACTCCCACTATATTCCCCTCTCCCTCCTCATGTTCTTAACACACCTATAAAACTCTTTGGGAAAGATGATGATTTTGACGGTTTTTAGATGCATTAAATAACAACCAGGTATCCCAGTCTTGATTCAATAGCGTGTACCAAACTCCCTACCGTTACATGTCTGACGAACGGACGTTCATTCCATCCCTTTCGCATTGAGAGAGGTGCAAAATGTGTTTCTAAAGCATACTAATTTACTTACGAGGGATATCCAGCTGTGCTTACAAAAATAAAGAAATCTGGTTACAAGCAATAATTTTTCAAATATTTTTACATCCATTGGACTATGACAGGAGGAGCTAGCAGGCTGGGAGATAGAGCTGTCGACAAGCCGAACAGTAATGAGCATGACCTACCACTATCAGCAGTGATGAGATATGGACTAGTAGGTGGGGTGCGATTATGGCGTCCCTAATCATTCAGTTACGACAGCAGCTGTGACCTGCCACATAGATCTGGTGTTGTGGTCAGTACTGTTTGTGGGTGCTGGTCCCAGTTCTGCGATATCCTTATCTGACGGTATGGTGGAGAATAATGTCCTGGATTGAGAGAGTATGTTTCCCATGCTTTAATATAGCATTGTTGTGTAATACTTAGGTCGTCGTTGTTGGAGTCAGTGGTAGGAATCTCCGTGTAATAGGTAATTAAAACTATATGCAGATACAGTTCTACAGAGAATACGACAAATATATTGAGCATAATACTACAGTTAGCACGCAGTTCGGTATTCTGTGTAACCCTTTATCAGTACAGTTTGGTGGAAGTGGATGTGCTTCCCCCCAGTCATTTCTCTGCCCGGGAACTGGGTGTTTGTGTTGTCTTCATTATTTCATTGTATTGGACCATACACATCATTTTCAGTAGCAAATAGGCCTACAACTATGTGTTAGCTGCCCACCGTGTATGTAACAACATACCGTATCGGCATTATCCGGAGAATGCAGGAGAGTAGTTCCTCGTAATCTAGGCGTGTACAGTCTGTGATATTCACACCTATGTCTTGGGATCAGTTTGATGTTGTTACCGTGGGCGGGAGATCTCTCGTCCAGAATTGATACATCAGTAATGTTAAGCACCAAGTGCCTTGAGCCTCAGGACAACTTAAGGCAATTTTCGAGTATTCTTACTATCTCCAGTAGGCAAACTGCAGCTGTTATGCAAGTTATCCATTAGTTGACACCACATGGATGTAATTGGCACAGAGTACAGTGGAACACATTGTAAATATTGTTTTTTGTAGTTCAAAAATACTTAAATAGTCTTACACTGGATCAAGCACATGAACCATTCTGTAGTTGTGTACTGCTGCCTCCAACCTGGAAATAGCATGTTCTTTAACCCAGGAGGAAGTAAAAGCACATTTCTCCTCTTGGTCACATGTCTGGACACTGTAAAAACTAGAAGGTAGTTACCGTTAACTTTGTTCACGCTTAGGCTTGTGAGAAATTTATTTTATATCTTTATAAACTGGAAGTCATCCTGGGATAGTCTATTCCAACTATCTTAGCGTTGCCCGCAATCACAACACTTTTTCCCTGGCAGTCACCTTCCACGCAGAAGTTGTAGTGTAATGTTACATAATCGTATACTGTATGCAGGATGACTACGCCCTCTACTCATTACAACTTCTCTCGACCGATTACCACATCTTTATAGTTTAAGTATATCTGTGACTCCATGTCTATCACTTTCTCTGTATAAGTAACAACAGAATCCATATTTTTTCCCAAGGATCTACCACAAGCTCTCTCTCTCTCTCTCTCTCTCTCTCTCTCTCTCTCTCTCTCTCTCGTTCTCTCTCACACACACACACTCTCTCTCTCAAACTTTAGCACAGGTCTCAATCAATTAGCAGACAGATTGTGCAGTGATTCTAATAGTCCACTCATCCTCAAAAGCTTTCTAGGAAAGCATCCAAGACATCTATCTAGACACTTTGCTTCTGTGCTTATGTCACACTTCTGCCACACTCTAAATATAAATGAAGATCTCCTGTGTGACCACATCGTATCCAAATCTTTTTTACCGAATTTTTGAAAATTTACACAAGTTTCGATATTTACATTTTTTTCCGTATAAAGTGTACAAGCATAAATATGCTCTTATTGCTTACATGATTAGATGTGTCTTGCAATGTTGTTTTACGCCATCGACTTTGATACAGAGCGCCAACCTAGCTAGGTGTAAACTTATTCCTCCAATTGCAACTCTAAGTGTCCAAACCAACGCTAAAACACACACACACACACACAGACACACACACACACACACACACACACACACATCGTACATGGATTGCTATTGGAGGGAGTGTGTTGACGTTATTCTGCTGTAAACACACAGTTACACTATTTCTGGTATTGACTTCCAGCAGGGACACCCACTCCCTCCCACCGCCGACGTGCGAGGCACGTAGCCAGACTGCTACCTTTCCTCTCATAAGTGTTAGTCTCTGATATTACCTGATTTATGGCTCGTCATTGGCGACATTGTGTCGTCGGAGCTCGATACATGAGAGCTGAATTCGTAGTAGAATCTTACCGTTCAACACCTGTTGGTATTATTATAACCAGTACATGCATGTAATGTTTTTGCTACGAAATAATGCTTTTTTTGTTAATAAAACTGTATGCAGCAGCTCGCAGACATGTAACATAAATTAATTTTCTGTCAACTTCGTGGTCGACAGGCGATACGCTGGTAGCTTTATGAAGCAACCCCTGGAGATTACAGACGAAAGCCGATGGAAAAGAATTATGGACCGTTACTCCTCGGTGATTCCCCTCTCTCAGTTTGCGTATGGCTTTTCCCGCGGTTACTTGAAGCCAATGAGATTGCTCTTCCTCTGGGACGTGCGAGAGAGATGTTGCACGATCGAAGCCTAACCAGTATTCTCAGGGCTGTCTGCAGACTCACAGTGGCGATGTCCGTCCTCATACATCTTAGATCTGTAGCACGGGGACGTATGAGCAGCATCTCTTCATAAATATGGTGCTGGCGCCACTGTTATCAGGTCTGTGCAACTCACATTTCTAGCGATCATTGTGCTTGTGTTGTTTGCATTTTTGAATCACGTTTACTGTTTACTAATCTTTTAGTGACGTGGTATATTAATACTGCGAGAGTTGCATCTATGGCAGATCCATCCCACTGTAGAATTAGGATTGTATCCCCCTCATTTTGTTCACGTGTAGTGGGGTGGGTACACCTGTTGCGCCAGTCCTGGTCACATTTGAGAGGTACTCGTGACTAATGCACAGATAAGTTTTCAGTAGCAAATAGGCCTACAGCTGTGTGTTAGCTGCCCAGCGTGTGTCTTTACAATTATGTGGATCAATCGAAATTATGTACCAAATTCGGATTTTCCCGTGGTTAACAAAAAAATGGCTCTGAGCACTATGGGACTTAACATCTATGGTCATCAGTCCCCTAGAACTTAGAAATACTTAAACCTAACTAACCTAAGGACAGCACACAACACCCAGTCATCACGAGGCAGGGAAAATCCCTGACCCCGCCGGGAATCGAACCCGGGAACCCGGGCGCGGGAAGTGAGAACGCTACCGCACGACCACGAGCTGCGGACCCCGTGGTTAATATATGAGGCTCATAGTAATGTCGCGTATACTTGTAGGGTTCAATTTATCACGAGTCTTCATTCCACTTGGGAGGCTACCTGAGTGAAAAAAGGAGTTGGAGGTAGAAGGGGTGATGTGTTTCTGATTAGTCCAGGGAGAAAGAGCGTTGGGGAGGGATGTGCTTGGTGCTTAAACTCTTAGCAACGTTTATCCACAAAGGAGTCCACAAATTTCCTCTGATGATCAAGTAGGTGTCTGCGAGTTATACTGGTTTGTCTAGGTGTTCTGTAGAGAAATTACGGGCGCGTAGGGTAGTGCTTGGCGCTTAAAGTGTTAGCATTGTTTATCTGCAAAGGTGTCGACATACTATGCGATAGGTTTTTACTGTGGCGGAACGCTCATTCCTCGGACAAATAAGCCAGTTCGGAGGTGATTACACATTTCAAATTTCCCTGTCCCGCCCGGGGAGACGGTGTGGCGTAGTGTTAGACAGACATGTAGATCCCTCCCATCCGCGACATGGTGGCCACGATCGTACAAAGAGTTCCATACCGTAGCGGCATATTGCGGAAAATGCAGGAGAGTAGTTCTTCGTAATCTAGGCGTGTACAGTCTTCGATATTTCCACCTACGTCTTGGGATCTGTTTGGCGCTGTTACCATGGGCGGGAGATCTCTCGTCCAAAATTGATACATCAGTAATGTTAGGCACCAACTGCAACTTTCTCAGCAGTTGCAGGGCACTGTGCCCGCGATCATCGGTTCACTGCTGCATACGCACACTAGAAGTCTAAGGGGCGGCTATCTATTCTCCAGCAGACGACATGATTCTCACTGGAATTAGTGCAGATACTGGACGACTCTCTTTAGATGTGTGTTACAGATAAAATATCTTTGGTTGGAGGCGTAAGAGTTTTACTATGACGTCACATAATGTAGTAATTTAGTGTGATCTTTCTTATACAGTATCTTTGGATTGTAGAATTCTCAATTCCGTTACTATTTCTATCAACGTGTTCGTTTCTAATACCGTAACATCACACGCTAGTAATGGAATGGTGGCTTAGCAACGATACATAAATTGGGACCAAAGCTGACATCATGACGTCGATCGACGCAATGCGACGTCGTGATGCGACGCGACTCTGTGACGCGACGCCGTAACACCACACGACGCGATGTTGACACATATCTCGCGTAAATGGCTACAATGTACAAAATCGTGGAAAATATGTGAAACTGAGAGTACTTACCCATTATCCGCCTGGGTATTGCGTCTGCTGGTGCTCCTAAATATTAAACAAACAGACCTCAAATGACGTAATTTGTTATAAACATACAGACTTGGCCTGTCCCTATGGTACCCTGCTCCAGAGTGTCCCAGTTATAAAAGATGCAGTTGGGAGGTGTGCCTCAGTATCAGCGATACCTAATTCTGCATTGTGATTGCTTGAGAGCATCACGACATCGACAAGACATTGGCAACAGTCTTATATAATTGCACGAAATACACAAATTTGTAAAAAAAAAAAAAACCTGGTTAAAATACGTAAAATTGAGGAACGTACTAAAAATACACAAAACTAAGAGTACTTACATAAAACTGTCTGGGTATAGCGTCTGCCGGTGCCTCGAAACATTAAACAAATAGACCTGGAGTAACATACTTTGTTATGAACAAACAGCCACAACCTCTCCCTGCACTCTAGAGTGCCTATAGCTGTAAAATAGGAAAGCTGTGAACAATACGTAAAATTGAGGAAAATACGTAAGAATACGTGAAACTTATAATACTTACATTTCTGTCTACGTGAGGTCTCTGCTGGTGCCACATAACGTTGTTATTAACAATTAGACCCAGGGTGACGTAGCTTGTTACAAACAAACAGACACAACCTCTCCCTATGCTTCAAACTGCCTCTTGTTATAAAACAGGAACATTGCGGAAAATACATGAAAATGGAAGAGCGTTTGGCGTGATTGGCCGGGAGGCCCCTTGCGAGGCAGGTACGGCTGCCTTGGTGCAGGTCTTATTACATTCGACCTGCGCGCCGATTGTGGATGAAATGATGATGAATACAGCACAACACTCAGTCCCTGAGCGGAGAAAATCCCCGACCTAGCCGGGAATCGAACCCGGGCCCGTAGGACGGCAATCCTTTACACTGACCACTGAGCTATCTGGGCGGACGCGGAAAGTACATGAAACTGGGGAAACTACGACAAATGGAAAAATACGTAAAAATGAGAGTACTTACATATCTGTCTGGCTATGGTCTCTGCTGGTGTAACGTAATATTGGCATTAACAACAGAACTCAAGTGACATGACTTAACGTTATACTTTTGTTAACAAGTAGATGCTGTCCAGCTCCTGAGTAACCCCTCCCACACAAGTGTCCCAGTTACAGAAGATGAGTATGGGGAGGGGGTGCTTCACCCTCATTGGTCCAGGGGGAGGGGAGAGGGAGTTGGCGCCACTCTCGTGTCACATGAGTGTTCTGTCTGCCATACCTGCAAGGTTATCACATATATGTTTCGGAACCTTCTGCTCACAATATCTATATCGTAAATAGAAAAATTAGCGAAGAGGTTGGCTCCACATCGTTGCATGTATTGTGACCTGGGCGTCGGGCTCTGACAGGCTTTAGCTGAACTAAGACGAGTCAGGAGCGGGCTTGAACAGTCGTTCGGCACGAAGTTTATAAATCGACAGTTTATTATATAATTCGATCCAAGTTACATACGGTTTCCACTATAAATAATTACACTTTATCTAAATGTGGTGATCTCGGCATTGTGCGCCTAGCATCAGAAAAGCCATTTGCAGAGTTTAAAACTAGTACATTTAACAGACATTCGTTTGAAAAAGTGGTAAACTTACAGTTCTATGAAGAGCCCTGCAGCGTTGATGATTTCACACAATGAAACACAATGTTTTCGTGCTGAGGAGTCATTTATGAGAATGCCGTTGTATGAATAACAGCAGTTAGCAGTTAGACAGTTAATGGTTGCATTAATGAAAACCTCAACATTTATTACGAAAATCTGAAAATTCATTTAAAAGCATTATTAAGTGTGATTCAATACCTAGAACAATTATAAACTGCAAAACTGGAATCCGAAAACCGTTCCTTAAGTCATGGCACTGTGGCCATTTCACGAATTATTTCCTTAGAATACTAAAACGTCCTTTGGTGCATATTTTAGAGTATGATTTTGTAGTGCCTGCAGCATCACCAAGCTCCATTCGCCTGTGTTTGGCCCACACAACACCAACATATTCCATTATAAGCAGCACAATCGTCTTTTATCTAGTGTGATCCCAAGGTGGCAAATAGATAAAACATGGGTTTAAGAGGGAGCGAATGTCTCTCAGATTCTGTAAGCTTTTTCTGTAACCTGCAGGACGAGTCGGCGAAACATCGGTCTCCTGTCCAGTGTGACTCCAAGATACTCAGCCGCTGAGGACCATTCGATGGCTTCACCCTACAGCAAAATTTGTAGTGGGTATTTGGGAATCATCTTCTGAGTTACTTGATGTCCTAAGTTTTCGAGACATCGTATGATAGTTCCCATTTCCGTGTCCACATGGCGAAGTTGTCGTTTGCCTGTTGTAGTCGTCAGCATGTCATGTCAACATTCGTGTTACTATAACAGTGTTATGAGCATGTAGAATGAGCTACACACCTTTGTCCGGAGACAAATCTACCGCGTAGACTGTGGATTGCGTACAACAGCAGGCCGAGAACAGAGCCTAGGGAATGACTGTGTGGATGAAACCACAGGTGGACATGACGTTGTCAGATTGTCAGCGCTTACATGAAAGATTCAGCCTTGTAGATAACTCTGTAGGAGACTGATGTATGACATGGGGACCCTTACACTAATATGTTGTACAAAACATCCTTATGCCATGTGGAGTCAAAAGTTCCTGAGACTTCAAAGAGAATGGCAGCGAAATGCTCCCAAAGTTCCATAGGTTACATAGAGTATTCTGATAGACATAGTTTCTGTGGCATGGTCACGATGGAAACTCAACTGATTATTGGGAGCAGGCCTCCATATCGGTGTACCTGTGAAGATGCAATAGGTGTATCCTGTCCAACAGTTTTGACAGCATGGAAAGGGAATCTGTCGTTTGGTAGCTCCTGGGAGAGTCGCACTTTCTTACCAGGCATCAGAATTGCAACGATCCCGGTGTGCTTCCAGGCTAGATGGTCGGTGGCTGCAGGTGGTATTTGTATTAGCAGGAGGTTAGTAAATAAATCTGGGCCTCCTGCTCTGTTGAAGTTGGAACAGTTTAGTTGATTCTTGACCACATCTGGTGTGATTGGTTCAATGATGTCATCACCTGCTCGTGCTCTTAGATGTTGTGGCAACCTCTCAGTGATGAGGTCGATGTGTTACAGGTCAGCTGAGTCGATGTTCAATGTAAAGTTGTTGACGAAGGTGTCCACTAGAATGTTCACATTTGCATGAGACCCCGCAATTGGAATTATTGTCCTTAACAAGTGGCGGGATTTTTTAATCATCTGCTGCTGCTGGTGGACTGGTGTTTTGATCTGTTTGGATCATCTATAGTGTTAGGTGCTGTTCAACTGCATCTTCACTGGGTTCTCGAGGACTTGGAGCACCTTGTAGAACGTTTGTCACACTTTCACGAAAAGTGTTCCAAAATGTGCTGCAGATGTAGAAAAAGTATCTACTTTCAGATCAGATATTACTAGCACATAGTTCTATGGCAAAACAAGTCTAATGATTGCTGTGATGTTGCATGGGAGCGATTTTGCGATGGTAATATCTAAGGCAGTACCTTTTCTTCTGTTAATGTGGTAACATGTAGGATCACATGGACCAATGGCAATGGCGTCTTTATCTCCAATGATGTGCAGAAGATGGTGGCTGCTAGCACTAGTCAGCTTAGAGTTTTTTGGATTAACCTTTTTGTGTTAAAGTCTTCGTCAATAAACATTCTACCATGGAATGCGAGAAGGGTCGCAATATCGACGCGATCCTGCATATCTCAGTAGCCTGTAGGTGGCTATGATACTGCCTTGCACTGTGTCAACTGCTACTCATGTTGATTCTGGTGTCTCCAGGTCTGGTAATAGTGGGAAGTCATGTCTTGATTTCTTTCTGTAGATGACCATTCCATTGCAGGCAGTTGGACTATAATTTCTGTAACAGACAAATTGCTGACCTGATGTCAGTGCTGCGCTTTAAATGAGTCTCCGTGGGAAGTACATGTCTATCTCTTATTTGGCAAGAAATTCCCAGAATTCTCCAGCCTTGTTGTTCAGGGTGGGCAAAATAAATATTTCATCCAACCCAACCCAAGTAAATATTTTTAAATTTTTGGGCCAGTTTTATTTTGCCCAACCTGTACACGACGTTGATATTCTGTTTCGACAGTTAACCCGAATGCTCATTGTCGTTATTGTCAGAATTGATGGGGCTTATGGCCTCTGCTACCGCTGTAAGGCCAATGGATGCTATACAATAAAGGATTTCATGTATACCCTTCAGTAGTTTCAGTGTATCATTTAGCGTGTTTAACCTCTTCACGCGAGAGATCTTTTTTTAAAAAAAGAAAAAAAACAGGAAGTTTTTCTTTTCATATTTTACAGTAAATAAACAAACAAACATGATACAAATGAAAATGAAGTATTTTTTTATGATTTAGTAAGTCATAAGCAGATGTCCATATATGTTGATCTCATGTCTGACTTATCGTGAACATGTATTAGTCTTTGCTTTGTATTGTTTTTTTCCTTACTTCAATAAAAACATTTTATCAGCAATATATATCATCTGGTGATCAAAAAGTCAGTATAAATTTTAAAACTGAATAAATCACGGAATAATGTAGATAGAGTGGTACAAATTGACACACATGCTTGGAATGACATGAGGTTTTATTAGAACCAAAAAAAAAATACAAAAGTTCAAAAATGTCTGACAGATGGCGCTTCATCAGATCAGAATAGCAATAATTAGCATAACAAAGTAAGACAAAGCAAAGATTATGTTCTTTACAGTAAATGCTCAATATGTCCACCATCATTCCTCAACAATAGCTGTAGTCGAGAAATAATGTTGTGAACAGCACTGTAAAGCATGTCCGGAGTTATGGTGAGGCATTGGCGTCGGATGTTGTCTTTCAGTATCCCTAGAGATGTCGGTCGATAACGATACACTTGCGACTTCAGGTAACCCCAAAGCCAATAATCGCACGGACTGAGGTCTGGGGACCTGGGAGGCCAAGCATGATGAAAATGGCGGCTGAGCACACAATCATCACCAAACGACGCGCATCTGTCGGACATTTTGTGAACTTTGTTTTTTTTGTTTGTTCTAATAAAACCCCATGTTATTCCAAGCATGTGTGTCAATTTTTACCTCTCTGTCTACATTATTCCGTGGTTTATTAAGTTTTCAAATTTATACTGACTTTTTGATCACCCAGTATAGGGCGTTACAAAAAGGTACGGCCAAACTGTCTGGAAACATTCCTCACACACAAATAAAGAAAATATACTAAAATGTAGACTTTCACGGCCGGAAATACCATGTCCATTATAATTATCCGGGCGTTATGCCGTGGTCGGTTGATGAATTCTGTGTCGATTCCCAACGTTTCGTCTCCGACTGCGGGAGACATCTTCAAGGGGGTCCGTAGCTCAATGGAAGGTCCAACACACCCACTGGCTCGCTACTGACTGCGGGAGACATCTTCAAGGGGGTCCGTAGCTCAATGGAAGGTCCAACACACCCACTGGCTCGCTACTGACTGTAGCGAGCCAGTGTGTGTGTTGGACCTTCCATTGAGCTACGGACCCCCTTGAAGATGTCTCCCGCAGTCGGAGACGAAACGTTGGGAATCGACACAGAATTCATCAACCGACCACGGCATAACAGCCCGGATAATTATAATGGACATAAAGAAAATATGTTATGTGGACATGTGTCCGGAAACGCTTACTTTCCATGTTAGAGATCATTTTATTACTTCTCTTCAAATCACATTAATCATGGATTGGAAACACACAGCAGCAGAGCGTACCAGCGTGACTTCAAACACTTTGTTACAGGAAATGTTCAAAATGTCCTCCGTTAGCGAGGATACATGCATCCACCCTCCGTCGCATGGAATCCCTGATGCGCTGATGCAGCCTTGGAGAATGGCGTATTGTATCACAGCTGTCCACAATACGAGCACGAAGAGTCTCTACCTTTGGTACCGCGGTTGCGTAGACAAGAGCTTTCAAATGCCCCCATAAATGAAAGTCAAGAGGGTTGAGTTCAGGAGAGCGTGGAGGCCATGGAATTGGTCCGCCTCTACCAATCCATCGGTTACCGAATCTGTTGTTGAGAAGCGTACGAACACTTCGACTGAAATGTGCAGGAGCTCCATCGTGCATGAACCACATGTTGTGTCGTACTTGTAAAGGCACATGTTCTAGCAGCACAGGTAGAGTATCCTGTATGAAATCACGATAACGTGCTCCATTGAGCGTAGGTGGAAGAAACTAAAATAAGCTCTAACATGGAAATTAAGCGTTTCCGGACACATGTCCACATAACATCTTTTCTTTATTTGTATGTGAGGAATGTTTCCTGAAAGTTTGGCCGTACCTTTTTGTAACACCCTGTATATGTGTATATGTGTGTTTTCTTTGAAACAGTAAAGTGAATATGCTAATGCACAGAGAAAATGAAGTTCTTCAGTTAATATTTTTGAAATATATGATTTCTAATAAAGGTTTTTATTGATGCTGTAAAACAATTTCAAAAATGCAGGAAAATAATAATCGAATACCGTAATAATTTCTGGCAAGTAATAATTCTCTATTGCCAGTAAATAAATCTTCGGGTTTTATGATAATCTTCAAAACAGCTATTTTTCTTGATATATAAATACATTCCACATCTGACGCACATATCTCTTATTTTGGAGGTTTCCCCCGTTTTGAGGCATTCCTTGACTCAACAAATTTGGTTCGTTAGCCAACATTGTAAAACCTAACTTCTGAAATTGATTGCGACAAAAATCTTCTTAGCTTTTTATTCACGTTTTCTATATCATCTGCTTTTCACTGTCAGAGTGAAGCAACTGGCACGACATCTTAACGTTTCTATTGTTTGCCAGTCTGTTTCATCGAGCTAGGTAGGACAATATTCAGTCGAAAACGAGAATTCGTCATTTTTCCTGTCAGATTATTCCGCATTTCTGTCATTAAGAAAAGGTTTTAATTGCTCATCTGTTAACATTTCGTGCATTGTTGGAAGTGTAGAAACAACAGCTATGCATTATAACCTGAAGTTCATATACGAGGACCTGCAATTTATGCAAATCTGAACTAATTTTCAACATCTACGTTAGTAAGCGAACATAAGAGTCTAAAAAAAACAAAAAAAACACGGGTTTTCAGTGTAATATTTAGTCATAATAATTATTTATATACCTATTCGATGAGTGGAAGTAACTAGTTTCTGTATATGACCAGCTGTAAAATAGCACACGAATCGTTACTCGTAAGGTGTTGGAGCCTGGTTTCAAAACTAAGAACTAGATGGGCCACACTCGCATACCATCATCGCTCTATAAGCGGAAAAAAACGCCTTTTTACGGAGAAAAAAAAAATGAACGAAGGTCCACATGTGTGGACCGAAGGAACAACTTGATGATGGCAATGTTGTTTTTTCTGGCCGAAACTCTGGTAGCTTGGCAGGGGCGCCAGCAGGTTTTTGTCTCAGTAGGGGCAAAAAATTTTCACCACACATATATATATATATATATATATATATATATATATATATATATATATATATAATGTTTCTGAACCGTATTCTGCCAATAAATTGTTTTCTTACCACTAATAATTGTTTAAGCGTTAAAAAACACTGCTCATGCAATGAACGCAGTTGGATTTGAATTAACAGTCCGTAAAAAAAAACGGTTCACTACACTCAACTGTATAAACCTGGTCAAATTCACTTACATTACTGTGAAAGCTTCTTTTATGCATTTAACAATAGCGTTCTGCAGCTGCATAGTGTACTAAGAACGATTCTTTCATGTGATACAGCTCTATTTTGGAATAGGCCTACGCATTCTAATATGCTTACTGAATTACTTTTGTTCTCTGAAGAACATTTGTCGTTTCATGGTAAGCCAGATGTTTTCCCTTTGTATGCAATTTAGAAATACTGATGCACTTTTAGTAGCATGCCAGAGTTATGAACATAAAAAACTAACATTATAACTGTAGTAAAACCTGTTTTTACATTAGCAGACTGTACATTTTGCTGCCATTTTCGTTTGGTCCTATCCTACGCTTTTTCTCTCTGAACTACTTGTTTTCCTGCTATTAAAAATCGACATTCGGAAGTAACTGAAGGATATCTTGTCATCCTTCCCTTCAAACAACGTTTAGAAAGCTCCATCCTCCCCTCTTCTTAAATTAATTGGATGATGATCCCAAATTATTCGGTTTTTCCTTCTCCTTTTCATTAGTCGACATAATAACAATACTTAGATTTTACTGTCTGTTCATTTCAAACAAAACTGTACGTTTAAAAACAATGAATAATTTACGTAACACATTAAAATTAAATGAATGGATATGATGATGAAAGTACATTGCCTTTAATCTGCTGACTCGTGCGGTGGCGACGGTGATTTTACCGCCATGTGTGTAAACACTGGACTTCTGACAATGACGACGGTCAAGTGACCTGGCGGAAAATATCCGCTGTGAGTGCAACCGGCCTTAATGACCTGGTCAAAAAGAGCGTGGCCCGGCGGTCCGACCTGTGGCCTTGAACAGCAAAGGCAACGGCCAGGCCGCATCGTTGTACATAGGTGTCGGTCACACAGGGCGCGACTATGGCCGGCTCGTAGCACCGGCTGCCGCCGAGTTTCAACACAGACAGATTCGCAGCAGCCCTGTGCAGCTGTTTGCATTTGCTGGCGCATTTGACAGCAACGGCGCGAGGCCGAGGCAGATCTTTGATACCACGCTACACGTGCAAGCTGCTATGTGATGAGGTTCCGTCCGTTTCCACGGTGTGACAGCTGAAGCAGCAGCAACCGCTTTTGTCTGTGCGGCGTTCCTTGCCCCGGTCATCCGCCGTGCCTGACCCGCACAGGCAGACTGCGGCGTTGTGTCTGACCAGGCCTTCAAGAAGCTGAAAATCAGTTTTTATCTTTCCTGTATGTTTGGAAACTGGCACATCCGGGGTATATTATAGTAACGAAGCCTAGAAACACAGGTGGCCCTTGTGACTCCTAAGGGATTGAGACCACTCATTTCTAAGTCATTATCGAACTATCACATACAAGCCATCATTGTCCCATTAATCACAGTCACTTATTAGTTACCATCTCTCTACAATATGCCATATAGGTCAAGTGCCTGGATGGTTAATGGCGTACCGTCGCTTGCAATACTGAAGTAAATGGCAACTGGCAAATGTTTCAAACTTGGTCCCAGTGTGGCGACTCCACATGGTCATAGAGAGGAGACAAATAAAACTGGAAACGCATTCCCGAATAAAATTTGGCAGTTCTGCAAAGTTTAGATTCGTGTGCTATGCTGTATTCTTACAGGCAGACGCGCTAGTGTCAGCCACATCGGTTTTAGATGAATTCGCTGTTTCTCACACATTTGCTGTTGGTGTCTCATTTTAAGAGTTAATGTTGTGGGAATATTCTTAATTGCTCTCGTAAATGCACATTTTGAGGCACAACGCCATGTCAGTAAGTGTACCACTGCTGACAGACGTTAATAGGTGCTTAAATAATAACAATTTCAGATTGTTAAACAGGTAAAAACAAATTATTTTCTCTTTTTAAGTAAGAATAAATCGTTCATTTTCGTCTGCCTTAATACATTTTCTTGCTATTTACACTTTTCTCTGTTAGTCCCCTGAAAAATGAAAAAAAAACAGGGCTTTACTTTCTATTTTGTAAAGTAAAAACTAAATGTACACAATAATTTCCACAACCCATAACAGATTCATGTCCAAACAAATGTTGTGAACTTTGTTTGAAAGGATGATGTGACTGTTTTATTGTTAGAAACATATTAATGTAGTTTGAAATACCGTTGTAAATTTAATATTAAGAACAATAGAAGGTATACGATTGTGGAAATCGGTTCTGTTACTAATAATGTGCAAAACGTGACTACTCACATACATGCATTACTTAAACAGAAACTGAATTCATCTAGGGTCCTTCCCATAACTATCTACCACTTTTTCGATAAAGGACTCCTCCTGTGATTTTATCTTATCACGATGAACTAGCACCATACATACACATCTGAGTCGATTATCTGCCATGGTAGTTCTTAGTCACGTTTTCACGCGCCTGAGAGTGCTGCAAACAAACATGACGTAGGCCTATACTAATTCATACAGTGTAACCTTCTTCAATTACTCTATTGTGATAACATTTCAAACAAGATTTAAAAATAATTAGAAGAAATGTATCATCTGATTTAATAAATTGTTTCAAAGTCTTTCTAATTAAGTAATTACAATCAGAAAAATGTTACTGTGGTAATTAAGTACCTGAACGATCTTTCCGCAGAGCAGGTGGTTGCCGGTAAGCTAAGGGCTATCTTCAAGGCTGAAGCTACGCCGGGCAAGAATTTGGCTTTGTCCAGTAGATCAGTCAGGCTTAATTCAGCAATATCTCCTTCAGTTGCTTTATCGCGTTTCCACATACTGTTCCATGTCCGTGCTTCTTCAGCAAAGTTATCTAAAAGATCGCCATAAAATCGTTTGATATTTTCAATTATCCTTTTCATATCTAGGCCGCTTTGGGATTTCATTACCTTTAGGTGCAAGCAGAAAATCTCAAAAGATGCCTTGTTTTCTTCTGAAAACCGTTCTTGCAAGGACTGGACTAGGGAATCCAAATATGGAATAAAGAGAGATTTTCTGTAGCACTCAGTGACAGAAACTGATGGATGATTTAAACGATGCATTTGTCGTGCAGCAACTCGCAGTTGTCGAATGCCAGTGACATGTATTCCAAATGCACTGTAGTTGCTTTCAGCATTTTTCATTATAATTTCAAATTCGGCTTCCGCATTTTCTCTGTCATCCAATAACATTTCTACAATTCCTTGAGTGTGTTCTGAAACTTCTAACAAGTTAATGCTTACTGATTGTAGGATATTGGTGACAGGTTCTAGTTTGGCTGAATATTTTGCTATGACTTTTAATGTAACAATAAATGTTGAAGTAAGTGTGCTGTAAAGTTACCAGGCTTTCTGCTTAGTTTCGCGATCTCCTTCTTTATGTAAAATTGCTAACGCTTCAACAATTTCTAAAAACTTATCATCAAATTTCCTTATCGACTTATGCTTCTCATACCAGCGTGTCTCACACAGTTTTTGAAGGTTCCCAGTTAGAACTTTCCTTTGCGTGCTCCCCCGGAAAAAAGAAATTCCTTCTTTGATAACACCAATGGCATTTCTAACCTCTGGTAAGGTGTTCAAATCATTCACAGCTACATTGAGTCTATGGCTAGCACAATGATAGAAGCGAGCCTTGGGATATTTCTCAGCAATTATCTTCTGTACTCCGCCAATTTTACCGGCCATCGTACTGCGCCCGTCATAGCCTTGTCCTACCATTTTATCTAGATTTAAACCCCAAGCAGATAAAGTAGATATTATTGTGTTGGAAATATGTTTTGCATCTATTTGCCAATGGCGTAAATCCAAGGAAGTCTTCTCTGACAACAATAGTTGCAAGGTCTAAATAACGTGAAGAAACAGAAAGTTGTTCTGCGCCTGCAATATCCATTGTTTCGTCTGCCAAAACTGAAAATGATTCGCTGTTATTGATGGTATTAATCCAATCATTTCTTAGTACTTCGGCGCATACATCAATTAAATCATTTTGGGTTCTATGAGAAACATAGGTAGCATTTTTAGGCGCACCCTCAAAATGTTTCCGCATTGTTTCGTCACCTGGCTGTAACAAATCATCAAATACAGCATATGAATTTGTTTTTCCTCTTAAAGGTAAGTCATGTAATGCACAAAACAATACACAAGAAACAATTGATTTTAACTTTGCACGATTAGTTTGTACAGATTTCGCAAAATTCTCGTTGGCGAGTTCTTCCACACTTTGTTTTGTTTGTCACAACACTAATGAAATTATTTGACTTTTCTATTGCACCTTTACCACTCGGAATTCATATGCATTTTTGCACATTCATGGAACTTTTTGAAACTTGTGAATGGGCGGCTTATGAATGCGCCATGATGACTACCATGCGTTATGCGTGGGCGGAAAAGCAAACAAAACTTGCAGAGAGCACCTTTAACTGCTTTAGAATAGACCATCACGGATATAATGACAGCCAGTCTGGTCGAAATGTTCTTTTTGTGCTGTCTATGTCATTCTTAAAATTCTTATACTTTAAGCAATTGTCAATATCCTTTTTTTTTTTTTCAATGTAATTTCCGACATCGGGAATACTGACCAGGATACTACTACCCTTTTCATCAACGCACTTGAAGCCAGCAGAGGTACTGGCTTCGTCTTTATTTTCTCCATCAGCACAACTACTGGAATGTTTAATAGTGATGGTTGCGTTTGGCTCACCCTATTCCTGTGATACCTCATCATAGACAGTATCTTCTTCGGCACCTCCACTTTCATTTGTAGTTTTCATTCGCTTATGAGGTACACGTGTATCGGTCATTTTGCCACTGTATACACTGCGCTTTTACATTCGCAACGCACAAACGTCTATGCAAACCACAATCATGCACCACTGTTCACTTACAACTTACAATGAATTTACACAACCCTTAACGCGATGCTATGCCGAACCGAGCTGAGTGATGACTACAGAACAGAAACTGAAATCGTATCACAGTGGCGGGAGGGAGGGAGAGGTTTGGGTTCAACAATGAAACAGCGCGGTGTCCATTAGACCACAAGCCAGCGACTTTGAGTTTCGCGCGATCGTTTGTAGCGGTTTCTTGCGATGGATATGGAAATATTTATGCGATATGTTCCTATTAGAACATAGCAAGACTCATCTAGAACGTTCCGGAAATGAAGGTAGCTCACGCAACACCCTGCTAGATCACGTTCGTTAACAGTAGTTCCAATGACGAATATTGCCTACTTCTACAGACAAGTAGCGATACTAGTGGCCACACATTACCCTCTAACACTTTTTCAGCAAACTAACAGGAACATAATACAATACGCTAATCTAAATTAGCGTCTGACGTTAACCATTATTTGAGTGAGAGTGTTTTGTTGTGCAACTATATTGTGTTGCCAGTTGAGGTTTATGAAGAGGTTTGTACCTAATGATGTGGGAACAGAGAAGCTGACATTTTAGTACCCTATAAGTCATAGGTTAGAAAATTTAAAAAGGGATGGATAGGTTAAAGTTAGATATAGTGGGAATTAGTGAAGTTCGGTGGCAGGAGGAACAAGACTTCTGGTCAGGTGAATACAGGGTTATAAATACAAAATCAAATAGGGGTAATGCAGGAGTGGGTTTAACAATGAATAAAAAAATAGGAGTGCGGGTAAGCTACTACAGACAGCGTAGTGAACGCATTATTGTGGCCAAGACAGACACGAAGCCCACGCCTACTACAGTAGTAAAAGTTTATATGCCAACTAGCTCTGCAGATGACAAAGAAATTGAAGAAATGTATGATGAAATAAAAGAAATTATTCAGATAGTGAAGGGAGACGAAAATTTAATGGTCATGGGTGACTGGAATTCGGTAGTAGGAAAAGGGAGAGAAGGAAACGATGAAAGAGGAAGCCGCCTGATAGAATTTTGCACAGAGCACAACTTAATCATAGCTAACACTTGGTTCAAGAATCATAAAAGAAGGTTGTATACATGGAAGAAGCCTGGAGTTACTGACAGGTTTCAGATACATTACATAATAGTAAGACAGAGATTGAGGAACCAGGTTTTAAATTGTAAGACATTTCCAGGGGCAGATGTGGACTCTGATCACAATCTATTGGTTATGAACTGTAGATTAAAACTGAAGAAACTGCAAAAAGGTGAGAATTTAAAAAGATGGGATCTGGATAAACTGAAAGAACCAGAGGTTGTACAGAGTTTCAGGGCGGGCATAAGGGAACAATTGACAGGAATGGGGGAAAGAAATACAATAGAAGAAGAATGGGTAGCTTTGAGAGATGAAGTAGTGAAGGCAGCAGAGGACCTAGTAGGTAAAAAGACGAGGGCTAGTAGAAATCCTTGGGTAACAGAAGAAATATAAAAATACAGTAAATGAAGCAGGCAAAAAGGAATACAAACGTCTCAAAAACGAGATCGACAGGAAGTGCAAAATGGCTAAGCAGGGATGGCTAGAAGACAAATGTAAGGATGTAGAGGGTTATCTCACTAGGGGTAAGATAGATACTGCCTACAGGAAAATTAAAGAGACCTTTGGAGAAAAGAGAACCACTTGTATGAATATCAAGAGCTCAGATGGAAACCCAATTCTAAGGAAAGAAGGGAAAGCAGAAAGGTGGAGGGAGTATATAGAGGGTCTATACAAGGGCAATGTACTTGACGACAATATTATGGAAATGGAAGAGGATGTAGATGAAGATGAAATGGGAGATACGATACTGCAGGAAAAGTTTAACAGAGCACTGAAAGACCTGAGTTGAAACAAGGCCCCGGGACTAGACAACATTCCATTAGAACTACTGACACCCTTGGGAGAGCCAGTCCTGACAAAACTCTACCATCTGGTGAGCAAGATGTATGAGACAGGCGAAATACCCTCAGACTTCAAGAAAAATATAATAATTCCGATCCCAAAGAAAGCAGGTGCTGACAGGTGTGAAAATTACCGAACAATCAGTTTAATAAGTCACGGATGCAAAATACTAACACGTATTCTCTACAGACGATGGAAAACTGGTAGAAGCTGACCTTGGGGAAGATCATTTTGGATTCCTCAGAAATATTGGAACACATGAGGCAATACTGATCCTACGACTTATTTTAGAAGCTAGATTAGGGAAAGGCAAACCTACCTTTCTAGCATTTGTAGACTTAGAGAAAGCTTTTGACAATGTTGACTGGAATACTCTCTTTCAAATTCTGAAGGTGGCAGGGGTAAAATACAGGGAGCGAAAGGCTATTTACAATTTGTGCAGAAACCAGATGCCAGTTATAAGAGTCGAGGGGCACGAAAGGGAAGCAGTGGTTGGGAAGGGAGTGAGACAGGGTTGTAGCCTCTCCCCGATGTTATTCAATCTGTATATTGAGCAAGCAGTAAAGGAAACAAAAGAAAAATTCGGAGTAGGTATTAAAAGTCATGGAGAAGAAATAAAAACTTTAAGGTTCGCCGATGACATTATAATTGTGTCAGAGACAGCAAAGGACTTGGAAGAGCAGCTGAACGGAATGGACAGTGTCTTGAAAGGAGGATATAAGATGAACATCAACAAAAGCAAAACGAGGATAATGGAATGTAGTCAAATGACGTCGGGTGATGCTGCGGGAATTAGATTAGGAAATGAGACACTTAAAGTAGTAAAAGAGTTTTGCTATTTGGGGAGCAAATTAACTGATGATGGTCGAAGTAGAGAGGATATCAAATGTAGACTGGCAATGGCAAGGAAAGCGTTTCTGAAGAAGAGAAATTTGTTAACATCGAGTATACATTTAAGTGTCGGGAAGTCGTTTCTGAAAGTATTCGTATGGAGTGTAGCCATGTATGGAAGTGCAACGTGGACGATAACTAGTTTGGACAAGAAGAGAATAGAAGCTTTCGAAATGTGGTGCTACAGAAGAATGCTGAAGATTAGATGGGCAGGTCATATAACTAATGAGGAGGTATTGAATAGGATTGGGGAGAAGAGAATTTTGTGGCACAACTTAACTAGAAGAAGGGATCGGTTGATAGGACATGTTCTGAGGCATCAAGGGATCACCAATTTAGTATTGGAGGGCAGCGTGGAGGATAAAAATCGTAGAGAGAGACCAAGAGATGAATGCACTAAACAGATTCAGAAGGATGTAGGTTGCAGCAGGTGCTGGGAGATGAAAAGGCTTGCACAAGATAGTCGCACGGAGAGCTGCATCAAACCAGTCTCAGGACTGAAGACCACAACAACAACAACAAGTCAACATTTTCGAGATGGAACTCTCACCATGGGTACCATTCTTAATGGGACCACGTACACATGTAGTAGTTTGTCGATCGACAGATTCGCTTTATTTTATTATAGCTTAATAGTAATGCCCAGAGTTGGTTAACATGTAAACAGTCTTTCCTTATCAGATATGCATTGTTTACAGTTACTAAAATCTCGTATATTCCGGCTATAGATATCTATCTTTAATTTTGTATTTTTCGTCATATAGATACTGTATCGTAGATTATTTTTCAAGGAAGATATAATTTTTTTGCGTTTGTGTTTAACGTCCCTTTATGACACAACTGATTCTTTTAATGTGTAAAGAACGAACAATGGGCGTGCCTTCAGGAAAGACGCTTATGTGTTGTTCAATAATGCATTTGTAAAAAGTTAACAACTAACTGCTGGTTCATCTGATTATTCCCATTGTTACCTCACTTGCTTTTGTTAATTTCTACCACGCGTGGGTGTAGAAATAAAAATAAAGATACTTCGTAGGCAATAGCTGTAAGACCGATACATAACAATTTTGCACATCTTCAACGAACGAGATTTCTTAAAGAAAAACTCACAATTTTTAAATTTATCATCATTTTTTAATTTTAGTTCGATTCTCCTATCTCTCTCTCTTTTTCGTAAGTCATCGGTCTTCTGAATTGTTTGATTGATGTGGCCTACCACGAGTTTCTTCCCTGTGCCAGCCTGTCTATCTCAGAGTAGCGCTTGCAACCTACGTCTTCAATTATTTGCTGAATGTATTCCAGTTTTTACACTTAACAGTTCACTTTAGTACCATGGAAATTATTCCGTTATGTCTTTACGGATACGCCGTCTTGTCAGTGTTTCACATATATTCCTTTCCATGCCACTCTCCGGAGAACTTTCCTTATCTTCTTTCAATTCGAATCTTGGGTGCGATGACTTGTCTGACTTCTCTGGGATGCATTTCCGTCGTTTGACGACATGGCTTTGTTTCTGCACTGCTCACTGGTCGTCTCGGTGAGAGTAGGTGACGGCGATTGTGCACCATTTGAAATGGATGTTACGAAGGTGATTCCTGTCTTTCTCAGCACTGATTCTTTGTACCAGCTGTGCTGTTGGTGGATGTTAACCTGTACAACTCACAGCATGATCTCCACAGCAAGTGGAACACATCAGCTTCTTCTTTTAAAACTTTTGTTTGCGTTTGCTGCTGCTGTGATTGCCGGCACATTTTACACATCATGCAGACGTACTGCTATGTAGTGAAACGTTGTTTTGGTCCTCTTCTGGGCTTTAGTCCCTCAGTGCTGACGTCAGCTGCTGGTACCCACTTGATGTTTTGTGATGCTTCTGTTCTCGGCGGTGTCTATGGCGATGATTGATTTTCTTTGTCTTGTGTATTTCACTCACACGACATTGTGCCTCGAGTGTCATTTTCAGATAGTTCAGATAGCATTGATTGGGAGTCTTCTAGTCACGATCTTCTTTAGAGCGCTCATTGTGGAGAGTGTAGGTGCAGTATCCAGGTTTCATTTCTTTGGACATAGTTGTAATCTTTGAGTGTTCATATCATATTCTTGTATGCTGGTTCTGGCTAAATTTGGGAGGACGACTGTTCAATCCCGTGTCTGGCCATCCTGATTTAGGTTTTCCGGTTCCTTTGAAAGGGCACGGCTGACTTCCTTCCTCGTCCTTCCCTAATCCGTTGAGACCGATGACCTTGCTGTTTGATCTCTTCCCTCGAACAACCCAACCCCTCTGGCTAAAAGAAAACCTAAGTGCAGTTCCTTGCAGAGGATACGAGGATGGCGCTCAGGTCTTGTATAGGTCAGTTATTTTCCTACATAGTGGACAGCAATCGATGGAGGCTTGGGTTCTCTAGCAGAGGTTGGGTAACTATGTTTGAGACTGTTCTTCATTATGTCATCATGATGAGTACGTGTTTTCAGTATTAGTGCGATGAATATGTTGCCAATGACGCAGGGGTGGCGTCTTCTTCTTCGCAGTTATCTTCTCTCTTGAAGTTGGCGTCAGAGATTGCGTGACAGGTGGCTTTGGTTGATACCTGTGCACCAGGAACATATTTTGATGCACGTATCCCACGTCTGACATTGTCATTTGCTTCTTGCTCTCTTACACATAATTTCTTCTTTGTTTCATTTGAGCTTCTCTTTTTGATTGTGAAAAGGCTGATGTTATGCATCTCTTACGGTTTGCAGCCTCTGTTTCCGTGGCCTTTGAGGCTGACATTGCTGCCTCTTTGGGGGCAAGTGTTGCCACAGTTTCAGAGGTGGGAATTGGGTTGACAGAGTGGCGGATGGCCACCAAGTTGCTGTTTCTGTTCATTTTGTGTTGACGAGATGGTGGCATCTGCGTTTCTCTGGGTGACCTTGTCGCAGCCCATTTCGTTGTCCGTTGTCAAAGTCTGGTCCATTATAGTGGGTTGAGCAGCCCTGACAGTCACTGAGCTGGAAGCCACAGCCTGCTGACCAGCAGTTATCCATCCATGCATAGACAGAGCTTGTGCATTCACCCAAATGGCACTCTTACTCGAGTAATGATGCCTCACTGTCTAAAACATACTGTATATTTCACTCATTTGCTAAATATGTTGGTGGAACTGTCATTAGTAGATAGCTTATTAATATTCGTTTTTGATACTTACTGAAATGTTTTTCTTTTGTGCAGATGGTGTGGCTGAATATTTCTTAGGACAAGAAGAATTGGCTAAAATACCACCACCAGTTGTTAGAACTCCATTGGGATCTTTGAGGGGCTCAGTTATTGCATCCAGAACTGGAAAACCAATATATTCTTTTAGAGGAGTTCGCTACGCCCAGCCACCTGTTGGAAACCTCAGATTCAAGGTACAGTGTGCTTCAATTTGCATCACATTTGTTTTCTGAATTTTGTCATTACACAGGACGTCTCACAGCCACTACAAAATAACTTTTTCTCGTGAATGGTGTATACAATGTTTTTAGGAAGAAATGCATTTTAGGCAAACTCGTAAGCACTAATGGATTGGTGAACCGTGCTGCCTGGGAGATGTGAATTACTCTTATGGCTGTTTCAGTCATAAAACTTACATAGGTCTGTATTTTAAATCAATTATATAAACCTTTTCTGTGACTCCAAATTAGAGGTTCAGGTTTACTGTCAGTTAAAACTGAACTTGGCTTACATAGCATAGTTGCATCGTTACCAGATTTGTAGCATTGTTGCAGTAGTGTTTAACTTCTGCTATCCAGTAATTGCAAGTTCATCATCATTTGAACTTGAAATAATATCTTCCTCTCATCATCTCAATGCTTTGGAAGACTGAGAGCTGATTAACCAATCTCATTGTTCAGTAGTCAGCATTTCATCCCAGTGCATCAACTCTCTTGCCAGTTCCCTTTGTAACAAGCAGGACGCTCAGCATGCATTGACTGTAGACATTTGATTATGACAATACTTGACATCTCTGTTCAAGATTTATAGCATTTTAATTTATTGATATTTTCATTGGAATTACATATTTCCTTTTGACTGACACTTTCAATGTATATATACGAGGGTTGAATGAAAAGTAATGCCTCCACCTTTGTAAGTCTTCAACAGTTGGTAGCATTGGTATGTGGCAGGTACTGGCTTATTCCATAGCCTCTCCTCTACAGCTCCAGTTGGCGGGCAGCCTGCATTGAACGGTTGTGTTGTTCCAGTGTAAAGTATGGAACCTTGTGCAGATGGTCGGTCAATGGGATTGAAGCAACGTGCAGTCATAGAATTCTTGACAGCAGGTATCACTCAGAGAGAAATTGCAAGCACAATCGGTATTTCACAAGAACGTGTGGGTCACATTATTGCTTTGCTTGGCTGTCGGAAGATCTGTGGGTACCCCTGATGCTGACTCCTGAACTGAAAGCGCACAGGCTTGGAATTTGCCAGGAACTCCTCTCAAGTTACGAGAATGAAGGTGACGCCTCTCTCCATTCAATAGTGACAGGAGACGAAACGTGGGTACACCAGTACAACCCAGAGACGAAACGTCAGTATATGGAATATCGACACAAAGATTCGCCCCAGAAAAAGAAATTCAAGACACAGCCCTCAGCTGGAAAAATCATGGCCACATTGTTCTGGGACACTGGCGTTATCCATGCTGATTTCCTTGATCGTGGAACAACAATAAATTCAGAGCATTACGTCACAACGCTGCGAACTCTGAAATGACGGCTAACAAGGGTCCGAAAGAAAAAGGGAAATGTTTTCTTGCAGCATGACAATGCCAAACCGCACACTTCACGTGCCACCACAGCAGAACATCAGAGACTGAATCTCACCACTGTATGGCATCCTCCATACAGTCCAGATTTAGCACCGTCTGACTTCCATCTGTCCCGATGATGAAAGGCTATCTGCAGGGATATCATTATGCTTCTGATGAAGACATTGAGATAACTGCGAGACTGTGGTTTTGGAAACAGCTTCAGAAAACTTGTTCATCAATGGCAGAAATGTATCCAATTGGCTGGTGATTATATGGAAAAGTGAATGTTGGTAATTAAAGATCACATTCAAAGGATTATTCCTGCATTTGATTTATTAAAATATTCCCATCCTCTCCAAATTAACGAAGATGGAGGCATTACTTTTCATTCAACCCTTGTACCTTCAATACACAGGTACCAAAATTGCAATAATCACTGGCTTTTGCAATCAAATAATTTAGTATACAACAGCAACAAAGTGGGAAAAATGTATATATAGTTCCATCTGTAGTAATGTTCCCCAATTTTATCACAAGTTCTTCCTTATAATCAAATTAAAAAAAAAATGAAAGTATGTTATAAAATGTAATAGGTCAAAGTTTGGATTTTACAGGCAGTGTATACATCTATGTTGTTAACTGGCAGAATTTGGAACTCTTTAAACTACTTTCAGATATTATAATTTAAATAGTTAAATTATCTTTTCACTCACACGAAATTCAGAAGTGACTGTTCTTCAAATTAGCAAGAGGAGTACAAGCATAATTATTCAGAAACATGTAATATGCATTCATATTTGCTAATGTGAGGAAAGGTCCATTTAAAGCATTAGTATATACAAACCTGTCACACAGATATTTCATCTATACATTAAAACCACTAATATTGTATTATTCTTTACAGAATTCTAGATAAATACAAACCTTCATTCTTTTATAGTAGGAATATGCCATTGATCTACACAGGGTTAGTAATAAGTAAGGGGATAAACTTTGGAGGTGGTTTCTCACAGGAAAAGAAACAAAAACATTCATTATATGAGTGTGTGATATCTGCTCTTTCAGATATGTCTGAAAGAATAGATATCATGGAATCTGCAGCTGTGATACATGTTATCTAGTCTGAAGGTGGAGGGGGGAGAAATAAAAGGAAAGGGAGGAACTATTGATGTCAGCTGCATCACAACTTTATGCAGAATCAGTAGCACTGATTGAAAATGTTTGCATTCACAGTCCCCTTCCATGTCCTCCATGCTTGCTCCTTTGAGGTTCTCTCAGGAGGTCAAACCTAATTGTGCATCAGCACTGAGGTTGATGCATTCATTGCCCATCAAGACAAATTAATTACATGAATGCAAAGTGTCGGTTCTTTCAGACATGTCCGAAAGAGGACACCATTTAGAATCTGCAACTATGAGATATATTATGTAAATTTAAGGTGGAGGGAGGGAGGAAGGAAAGGAAACTGTTGATATCAGCTGCATTGGGACTTTATGCAGAATCAGTGGTGATGATTAAAAACGTGTGCCAGACCAGGATTTTAACCCAGCATCTCCAGCTTACTAGGCAGTTACATTAATTACCTTGCCATCCAAATACAGTGCTTATCTCGGCACGCCTTCCAGCTGACCCACCTAGTGCCACCTATTCGCAATCCCCATCTGTGTTCTCCAAGCTCACTGCTTTGAGATCGCCACAGGAAGCTTGCTGGGATAGCACATGCAAGTGTGATAAACACTGTGTCTGAATGGTGGTGTGGTTAATGCAACTGCCTAGTAAGCAGGAGATCGCAGGTTTGAATCCATGTCTGGCACTAATTTTCACTTGACACCACTGATTCTGCTTAAAGTCCAGATGCCGCTGGCATCAATAGTTCTTTCCCTCTCCTTTCCTTTCTCCCCCCTCCACCTTCAATTTGCATAACATGTATCACAGCTGTGGATTCAGTGTGGTATCTGTTCTTTTCTGCATTTCCAAAAGAACAGACACCATGCAGTCATATAATTTATTCGCTAGGAGAAATAACTTTGTCTTGTGTACTGGACACAAATTATTTTTAGCCTGTTTCTCATATATACAGTCTTGTCAGTTGCTTATGGTATTGAGTACAGCTTTATGAATTTTGAATGTATGTCAGTAGTGACAAAAATATGGCAAAAATTTCCTCTCACCTTGTTTTAATGTGTGAACCAATCTATGGCCTACAGTTTGTCTGCATCTACTGGTTTGATATACTTTATTTAAGTTAGACATATTAAATCTTTGACACTTGTCACAAGTGTTTATTCTATCCTGTGCTGGGTTGGACAGGTTTCTGAAAACTGCACTTTCACCAAATTTCTTTATATGACAGAGCCTGCAGTATAAATGGATATAGCTTATGACCTCGTTATTGCACTTCTCAGGCCAACATATCATGCAGTCTTCTGAATATTCCTCCTTCCCCCTCCCCCCTCCCCTCCCCCAAAAAGCTATATCATTAACAGTTTTATTTGGACAAGTTATTATTACCTCTCTTTCTAATTAATATCATTCTGAATTTCAGGTGTTCCTCTTCACTTCAGTTCTACCCAGGGTTTTTACAAATATCTTCTGTCTGTTTCCTGCTTTCTGTTATTGTTAATAATGATGGCCGTAAGCTCTTGCACAGTTATTGGCTCCCATTTATTCAAGCAAACTATTCAAATAATTTGCTACATAACTCTGTAATCATTTAGTAAACTTAACCTGTTTTAAAAACAATAATCATCTCGTCAGCCAGATATACAGGACTCTGCACTATTCAAAAAAGTCTTTTTTGATCAGTAAATATTTTAGTCTTATGCCTCCACAATAAATTTTTAAACTTTTTGTATCCTTATGTGATAACTCGGTCTTTGCACTCTAAAATGCTGTAGTTTCTTTCAAATTGTATCAGTGCCATGCTAAAAAGCGCAGTGGTTCTCTTTGCTTTATAATTACCATTTTTCACTTCTTGAGAAAGCTCAATTCCAAGGTTGTACCTACTACTGTCTCTAGCTAATTCAAAGGGATATTTAAAATTGGACCTACAAAAATTACTTTGTATTAAATCTCATTTTCTTTGTCAAAACTCCTGTGTCATATAATCTGTTCTTCCTTAAGAAACAATTTAAATTTGATTTGTCGAAAATTTTCAGTAGAACCTGCAAAAAGACCTAAAATCACTGTTAACAGTTTCTTATGAACTATTACAAGGAAATTGTCTGTTACTTCAATTTTTATGGATCCTTCTGTATTCACTGCTTTGTAACAATATCATCTGAAAAGTTTATTTCAGGTCATACAAATTCGGATTTCAAATGTAATTGTTGGGTTCAAATTAATGATACGAATATAATAGAGGGAAACATTCCACGTGGGAAAAATATATCTAAAAACAAAGATGATGTGACTCACCAAACGAAAGCGCTGGCAGGTTGATAGACACACAAACAAACACAAACACACACACACACAGAATTCAAACTTTCGCAACCAATGGTTGCTTCATCAGGAAAGAGGGAAGGAGAGGGAAAGACAAAAGGATGTGGGTTTTAAGGGAGAGGGTAAGGAGTCATTCCAATCCCGGGAGCGGAAAGACTTACTTTAGGGGGAAAAAAGGACAGGTATACACTCGCACACACACACATATCCATCCGCACATACACAGTCACAAGCAGACATTTGTAAACGCAAAGTTCTGTTGGTTGAAGCAAGAAATGGTGAATGGAAATATCTGAATTCTGCTCATGAGGCTGATTGGCCAAAAGTAGTACATTGTAAAGTTCTGGAAGGGTTTGGACTTCACAGAAATGGGCAGTCGGACCCCGTCTCTTGTGGGGTGTAGAAGCTGTGTGCCCCACGGGATGAAGATGGTGTTTTTATAATGTATGTCTGACATGAGGAGCAGATGATTCTCTGTGATCAACCAAATTATATCTTGCAATACAGAAAATCCAAAAGTGTGTTCCTGTGCACAGGCGAGGGATTCTGATTGAGTCTGTTCAAGTAATATAGGTGAGTGTTGCAGTTTAGTAAGTGTGGTTGTTCTCTACAGTAAGAAGCCTCACAGATGAGTGTGGGGCCATTAGCTGGCTGGAATAGGAGTTTCATAAAAGGGATGGACTTGGCAAGGTTTAATTGAAGACAGTAAATAGCACTTGTTTTCATGTAAATCTGAGTGTGTGTGACTTTTTCCTTATTTGCTTTAACTGTTATGCTGTTTTATCTTTGTGGAGTTTACCATCTGAAGGTGTTAGCAGCCACTTGGAGGTGGTATGAACACATTCCAGTCCAGTGCTCAGATTTAGGAATCTTTCTAAGAGTAGTAAAATAGCCTTTAATAATTGACTTTGGTGTAGGGAGGAGTTTTATCACAGTCTTTCAGGTCAAAATAAGGCTGGTGACACTTATTTATGCTTATTTAATAGTGTAACAGTGCAGAGAACCAGTTCAGGTCTACCAAAAAAACATTCCCAAGTAAGTCTGTGGAGCAGTAGGTCAAGTCATCATGATGATTGACCTACCTCATTATGTAAATCACATTGTCATATGCTATGCTGATGACACAAACTTGTTCACCTCACATCAGAGCATCTCGGCTTTGGATAACTTTACACAGGAATCACTCAAGTCTGCCTTCCACTGATTCTCCTCACATACACTATTCTATAGTCTAGAGAAAAAACAGCAACTTCTTTTAGGGCTGCTTAATGCCATAAAAAATAAATTTGTAAAACTGTTAGGAGTCTATCTTAAATCCAAATTCAACTGGGAAGAACATGTAATTCATGTGTGCAAAAAGATTTCAGGAGTCTCCTATCTTCTTCGTAAACTTAGAGACATGATTAGAGTGGACTATCTTGGAGTAATGTATTTCGAACTTTTCCAGTCACATAATGGCATTCTCATTTGGGGCCATACATCTCACATATCAAAAGTTTGAAAAACAGGAAAAACATAACTCATAAAGTATAAAACTGTTCCTACAGAACACTGCTGTCCTCTCTATAAAAGACTAAGACCACTGAACATTGTAATCAAGACATAAAGAGAGTGTAACTAAATTCCCTTTACAGACATTGAGGACTTGTGCTGCAGATGGTTAATTTTAGCTTAGGCAATCATGTGTGGAGATGTAACATTTTTCCACTACATGCAAAATACGACAACATATGTTCTAATACCAGCACTTTTGGTGCCACTGACTACGGTATTATGTATATCATTCACTGATCGCCTGATGTCCCATGCCCACTACAGGTTTGTTTACATGCCATTCAGTTGAGTTTGTGGTCTTCCCAAAGAGATTTGTAGCCACAGCTGTGCTTGTGATCTTTACCTATACTCTACTACTGTGTACAACTGTAATCATTCATTACAGTACAGAATTCAAGCTGTATGTACATATCATTTTTAGAGTGTTGCTGTTGATTTGGACAATAGTGGATAGGTCATGGTGGCCCAACTGCTCGGGCTGCACATTCTCCCAACTTGAACCTGCAAGACTACTACCTGTAGAGTCACATGAAATACTTGATTTATGAGACCCTGTGGCATTTGAGGAAGACCTACTGATGCTGGTTGTAACTGTGGTGGATGGTGGAGGACTAGAGTGATAGGTGATCATGTATATCAGAACATGGTACAGAGGTACCGTATCAATGTTGATGATGGTATCCATAACATTGAGCCCTACTTCTAAGTGGACCCAGATGAGAAGCAGCAGGAGTCAGAGAGCAACATATATTGTAGTATTTTGCACATAGCGGAAAAACAGTATGTTTTCAGACATGAATTCCTATGCTAAACTTAACTGTTTTGGTCTCCACTATAAGTCCTCAAAGCCTATAATGAGAATTTAGCTACACCCTGTATATGTCTGTGTACAATTTGTAGAAAAAAGTCGTGACATGAAAGCCATTGTCTGGGAAGAAATTCATGACTGCAACACTAGAATGAAGGCGGATTGTGACATACTAAGGTACAGGCTCTCAAAAACTGCCAGCTCACACAACATGAATACTTTAAAAATGTTCAATAAACTATCAGAAACTGTTTGGGTCATGCCATTCAAAATTCCCAAAGAAAGTCTGTATAATTGGTTATCAGAGAACATTTAGTAGCTCAGTAAGTTAACTTTTTTCACCAAGTTGTAATTGTAGTGTGTAATGAACACTATATTCATCATTTTAATATTTATGGCATTTACAAATTGCTTGTTTATGAAGTGTATCTGTTCACTGTTTACAGTGTCTGTGATTTTTATTATGATATGTACCAAAGACAATGCCTCTTTCATCTTGTGGATCAATGGCAGTAAAGATTCATGATTCTTGAGTAATTTGCCTTGTGCACCACTGAGAATTGGGCTTGCATTCTTGTTATGGTCATGAACGTGTCTTCATTTTCATGCTGTGGAAGCTCCAAGAATGGATAAAAGGGGGGGGGGGGGGTTAACACATTCCCATTGCATGTTACTCTTTAAAGAGTTTGCTTTGATTTTTCTTTGATCCATGGTGTCAATTAGATTTTTAATTTGTTTATCTCTATTTTAATTAATCATTTTTAGAACTCTTTGAATTACCCATCACCCCCTGTTGCTGTATTTTACCATTTGTCTAGAAGAGGGAAAAAATTGTGGAATTTCAAGGCCCAAAAGATATCCACTTCAAGAGTTGGGGCCTTCTCAAACTCTATGGGCTGGAACACAATGCCATATACAATTACATAGTTAGGAATTCTGCTGGGTAGTACAGTGATGTGCCCAAATGGGGAGACAATGTCCATCCCACTTGAGTGTTGAGCTATAATGAATTGATTCCTTACACTAATTTAAGGCATCTTTTATGATGTCCAAGTGCTACCCGTTTCTTTATCATAACAACCCAAAAAGTAGCTTTCAACATACATTTTGTTCTCAATTTCAGTTATCTTAAACAACATTAAAAATAGATGGCATGAAAATAATGCAAGGCATCTATTTAGTGATTAGATGTAAAGTTCTGTAGGCAACCAGTGTTGTAGACGCCTTCAGAGTTGAATTCGTGTTTTCTTAGAGTTCCATATCTCAGTTAGTTTAAACAGAACCCTTATATTTATGTCACATACTGGGAACCACAGTCCCTAGGTGGTGTGAAAAGTTGAAGCTTTTAAGTCAGTACAGTCAGAAGAATGGCCATTTGTGTCACACATTTTAATACTCACAAACTTAATCTTCAGAACCTATAAGGTACTTATTGTTTGCCTATAATCATGAAATTGGGCAAGAGCTGAGATTTCACAGTACAACTGAAGGAAAAAAATCCAAAAACTAAATTTGTAATTATATCATATGAAAAAAATAATTTTTTGACATTTGTTATATGTCTGTCTGTCTGTCCATCTGTCTGTTAAAACCCCTTTTTCTCAGAAATGGATAGCTATATCATGTCGAAATTTATGCCACATACAAAGGATCTTAAAATTCTCCAAAGAATACAGAAAAATAATTAATAATTCTTTAGTAGGAATAATGAGCTTTAATGATTTTAAGAGTTTACAATTTTATATTTAAAACTACTTCCCATTTTTGTATACTGCAAGATTCCGGTAATGTTGTATGTCTGATGTGAAAAAGTTTGTCAGCATAGATAAAATAACATGTTAAAGACTGCCTTCACCATTCTTTGTTTAATGTTACATTTGTTGCACATATTGTTGTGGTATCAATTAAAATTTTCCTCAGGTGTGTACATGTTAATTCGTCAACATCATCTTCAACGTCACTTTCGCCACTGCTGATGCAGTCCGTGGTACTTTTAGTGGCTATGAAAATATTCATACATGTCTCTGATGATGTACATTTACAGTATATTGTGCAAGATAAATTATGAGATTTGCAGCTGCAGTTACTTCACTCGCATGTCATACATCTGCATGCTACTAATTCCATCAATTTGGAAGGGCCTATAGAACTCATTAAAGTTAAGGTTATGCATGAGTCATTTTCCACTTTCCAACCTTAGTCAATGAGATATGTAGAAGGTGACAACTGCTCTGCTTATTTCCAATAAATGAATTGCAAGTGAGCACATTTTATGTGGTTTTGCAGATCTTCATCCGTTAGTGGAAGTAACTTTAAGTTAGAAGAGATTTTTCTTTTAGCTGTAAACAATTAGTGTCATCATTGAGCCATTGAGTCACATGTCCTGTTGCTATACAAAAGTGAGAAAACTTAATACCTAGCTTTCATTATCTGATAATTATCAATGTATTTCTCACCTAGCAATTTCAAGCCAAGATCTTCATGTGTCTGCTGCAAGGTGCATGCTTCAGCTGTACCCTTCTGGAATGGATAAGAAACAGAATAAAATCATATTAAAACTTGTATTGCAAGTATATTTGAACACTTGTTACCCATATTATTGACACTTGCTTTAATTATCAACTGTCTGCCTGTTAAATCTCTTCATAGAAGAAACTACAGAAAGTGTCCATTTACAATAAAAGTACAGCACTAAAAACAACATGTCTAGGTCCTGTATTGTTACTAACAATTTGGATGTTATCCTTACCACATTTGAAAATAGTGTATAGGAAAGTATTGTACATTAGCTTTCTCATGAGTGAATAATGACATCTTCTTATTAACGAATGTTCTTTATTACTCCAGTATTTGATAGACGATAACAAATCACTAAGCTTTTTCTTATTTTGGTTACTGCTTGAAACAATATTTTGGCCAGGAGGTGCTGTTGTCAGTATAGGGAGTAATTCTTTAACAGCACCAGCAGATAGGTGTCTTTCTCACTCATGGTTTTTGGTAGATGGAATTTTATACTTATCAGAAACAATGTATGGGTCATAATTTCCTTTTACAGCATGTATCATGATGGAGTGGAGCAAGGACACATTAGAATCAGTAAGCCATTTCATCAATGAGCTGACAACCTGGAGAAGTAGCTACTGAAGAAGTGACAGCAAGTAATTTAGCAGAACTGTTTTGTTTCCTTTTCATATTCTTTATGTGATTTTGCAGGACTTCATCTGTTGGTGGAAGTAACTTTAAGTTATAAGAGATTTTTCTTGTAGCTGTAAACAATTAGTGTCATCGCATCATAAATTCCTTTTTTTTCAAACTTAATGCTTTTCTTTGTTACAGCCATGATTGTTACTTCTTTATGAATTGTGTCATAAAAGCCAGTAAATAATTTGGTTTTGAAAGCAGTGGTCAGTCTGTCATCAATAGTTAGAGCATCATAAACATTTACTCTTTTATCAGCTTTTTGCCCAATGACAATGTTAACTGTAGTATCTTGTTCAACTGACAAAGGATGCATGTGTTATGAGAGATTAAATTCCATTTTCTTTTTTTGTTGTTGTGGGCATCTAACATTTTGCTGTAATTTCCCATCTCTCTACAAAAATTGCCTACTCTAATTTTTGTTGTTTCTAACATTAGGTCCATTGATTGGACACTTCATTACATATGTGGTGTGAAACTACTTTGATCAAGAGACAATGTCATCCCTACCAGACTCTTTCTTGCTTTTCCATTGTGCGTGCTAGTCTGTTCACCAATCTGGTCAAGAAGTGCAGAATTCTAACACCTGGGTGTGTGCCAGCATATGTGTGCTCCTTTTCCTTGAAGAATTTTCATATTTTGTGGCAACATATTTTCCATTTATAGTATGTGAATTGTTGTATATCTTGCATCATTCCAATGGCTGATTGTAAAAAAGTATGCAAGCATACATTTTAAGCAATGCATTTCTAGTGACCAATCTCTTTCTCTTTGCAATCTTATGTAGAGATGGATGATTATTATGGGATAAATAGCATATCTGCCCATAACCTACTGCTGGTAATATTCTCTGATGTTTTTTGAAGTTCATCTGTATTAGAAAGGTCAGTAGTTATGAAACTACGAAGAAGAGCTGCAACCGCTATACATAAACCTCTAACTGCTTTTGGTTATGCTTTGTCTGATAACATATTGGGAAAACACATATGTAAGAAAAAGTAACATCAATCATAAGTCAATTCAATATAATTTTCCTGGGGATAAATTTTTACATTGACCACTGCCAGACTAACTGTTTGAAGCCATTATGCAAACTGTCTGTCAGATATTGCTCTCGTGTGTTAGTTTAGTGTCATAGAGTTCCCACAGTGACTCCTTCCCCCCCCCCCCCCCCCCCCCCCCCCCCCCCCACCAACCACCCTCCATTGGTAGCACAGAGCACTGTGAGGGTAGGTGTGTGGAGTTTAGATGTGATCAGATGATATGGAGGCAGAGGGGTCATCAGGGTGCTGTGTGGATACAATGGGTGTGTTGTCATCTCCTGCAGAGGTGGCACAGGGAGGTGGTGTACACTGCATGGCATACAGGTGATAGTCATCAAGACACACTGGTACATGGTGGGACATCTGAAGTGTGACTATTGGAGAGGTAGCAGAGAGATCAGCAGGGCCAGATGGCACCAGTGACAGTGCATGATCTGAAGAGGGTAGGCAGGGAGATGTGATGGTGAGGCAAGGACAACAATATCATTGTTGTGTGATATCTTTACGGTTCCCTTGAAGTGACAGACAATAAACCCATCTGCAGTCTGTCAGTCTGCATGCTGCCCTTTGATAAGGAGGCTGTTCTCAACCATCCTGATATTAAGGTCTTCAGGAAGAAAATCGTGACCATCAAGGTGCATCTCAAAAGCCCCTTACGTGCAATGTGAGGAAGAAGGAGAGATACACAGAGGTGGGCAAAGTGATATTTCACTCGCAAAACAGGATCAAGCAGATCAGGAGGTGTTGTCGAAGGTTGTTGGAACAGGAGGAGCGCCCGCATCTCGTGGTCGTGCGGTAGCGTTCTCGCTTCCCACGCCCGGGTTCCCGGGTTCGATTCCCAGCGGGGTCAGGGATTTTCTCTGCCTCATGATGGCTGGGTGTTGTGTGATGTCCTCAGGTTAGTTAGGTTTAAGTAGTTCTAAGTTCTAGGGGACTGATGACCATAGATGTTAAGTCCCATAGTGCTCAGAGCCAACAGGAGGAGCAGTTGCCACACAAAATTTCAGCAAGCAAACCTCTAAGACTGCCTTCCTTCCAGGAGTACCCACAGTAGTCACGTTATCCAAAGTCCACTGGGGCACATGAGAGTTGCGTTTAAGGTGCAATGCTACTGCTCAATGAGCTCATTGCTCTGTGGATGATACACTGTCATTCTAACTGGTAGGTGATAAACATGTTGCACAGCTCGATCGAAAGTGCCAGTACAAACTGCCAATCTTGGTTAATTGTTATGGATGTGGGACAACTGAAGGACAAAATCCATGTGTCGATAAAACATTTGGTGGTGGATTCAACCATACTGTATTGGACTGGTACAGTTTCTACTATTGAGTGATGTGGTCAATCACCAACAGGATGTACCTATAGCCATCAGAGATTGGTAGTGATACCACAAGATCAATGTGTAAATACTAAACACATACTTTTGGTACTTCAAACTGACCAGGGGTGGTTGAGAACATCTGTATACCTGGCTCTTTTAGCACAGAAAGCTCAAAATGAGTTTAAAGTTTACAGTCATCCTTCACATTAGGCCATTGTTCATCATCAGGCACATATTCGGGTAGACATATGTTGGAGTGTGCCAAGTTATGTAACTGGTCAATGTCAATCCACTGAAATGGTTGAGGAACAAGAGAGCGCAGCCATTTCTGCAAGACACCACAGAAGAGTGGACAGGTTGTGCCTGAAATAGGCCGAAATTCAGTCCAGAGACTCATTGAAGGGTCTGAAGAAGAGCTTGTAACTGATGGTCTTGCTGTTCCACTTCCATAAACTGTTCATAGTCAAAGTGGCACGATATGGTGTTGATGCACAAGAAGTAATCTGCCACAACATTTTCTGCACCTCTTAGATGACGGCTGATGTTGAATTGTTCAATGTAAGGTAAATGCTAAAACCCTCCTGAGGAACGGCCCTTCGGTGAGTTTCAGATTGGGTCTGTGAGTGGTTGGTGGCCCATGTAAATGGACATCACTTAATGTCTTACTGGTAGTTATATAGTGCTTTGTCAACTGCTAGTAGCTTCTGATCATTTGCTGACCTCATGCAGTCCAAAGGGTAGAGCTTGTGTGAGAAGATATTGAGTGGCTGTTGAACAATATCCCCACGTGGAAATGGAGTGGCTGTTGAATAAAACCCCCACCACTCATTGCAGGACAGTGCCAGTAGTAGAGTTGCTCCTGTCTGCCATTATGGGAAGCTGGACATCAAGGAGGGTGTGCACCAAAGTAATGGCTCAGACAAGGCAGTTTTTAACATGTTTGAAAGCTGATTCCATCTCTGATGTCCATGTGATTTTATATCAGGTGGTAGTGCTCTTGTTGGTGATGATTTGAGTGAGTGGTGCCTGAAGAGAAGCTGCCTGTGGAAGGTAACTTTAATAAAAAGTTTACCATACCTAAAAACCAATGTAGTTCCTGGTAGTCCCATGTCAGCAGTAGTTAATGAACAAACTCTAAGCACTGTGGCATAGGGCAAATGCTAGAGGTGTTTACTGTGTGGCTGAAGTAAGCGACTTCCTTTTGTTGGAAGTGGCATTGTTCTTCATTGATCACAACTCCCCTGTCAAAGAGCAATGGAAACTTGAATATTACACTGTCAATAAATCGTTGCTATGTTTGAGTTTGTTAAATCTGTAAGGATAAACATCAACTCAAATGATCCAAAAGGCATGATAAGTGCCATTTTGTGGATATTGTTCAAGCAGATAGGGATTTGCCAGTTATCTTACTTGCAGTCAGTGACACTAAACACACAGGCATATGCTAGATAATGAGTGAAGTCCTGAGTGTTCGTGACTGGGTAGTTGTCCAGTGTAGTATGAGCATTGAGGATTTTGTAGTCACAACACAACCTGACAGATCTGTCCTTTCTGGGAACTAATTTGATAGGTGAAAGACAGGAAATGACAGAGGGCCACACAATGCTGTTAGTTTTGAAAGAGGTGGCCATCCTGTCACCAATAGTTAGACATTGTGAACATTTACTCTTTTATCAGATTTCTGGCCAGTGACAGTGATAACTGCAATATATTGTTCAACTAACAAAGGATGTTAGTGTTGTGAGAGAGCGAACTGTATTTTCACATTGTCATGTGCATCTAACATTTGTCTGTGACTCCCATTTCTTTATGAAAATTGGCCACTCCTATTCTTGATGCTTCAAATATTAGGTCCATTCAGATGGATCATATGTGCTGTGAAAGTGCCCACCCAACTATTTAACCAGGAGACAGCATCATTCCTACAAGACCTCCATTCACTTTTCCATAGTGGATATGAGTCTGTTCACCAAACTGGTCAAAAGGTATAGAATTCCAAAACCCAGGTTTGTGTTAACACAGGTGTATGCCTTAACATAGGTGTATGCCTTTTCCTATAAGAATTTTCATACCTTCTGTCTTTTCCATAGTGGATATGAGTCTGTTCACCAAACTGGTCAAAAGGTACAGAATTCCAAAACCCAGGTTTGTGTATGCCTTTTCCTATAAGAATTTTCATACCTTCTGTCAATGTACTTCTAGTTTGTGAATTGCCATATATCTTGCATAATTCCAGGGTCTGGCTACAAAAAGTATGGAAGCATGCATTTTAAGCAATGCATCTCAAGCAACCAGTCTCCTTCTCTTTGCGATCTTGTGAAGAGGTAGATGATTATTAGGGGGTCTGTCCATAACCTACCAGTAGGATTATGTCTAACATTCTCTGATGTTTCCGTATCAGAAATATCAGTAGTGATGAAAGTACGAAGGAGAGTGGCAACCACCATATGTAAATCTCTAACTGCTTTTGTTCGTGATTTGCCTGACAACATGTTGGGAACACACATATATCAGCAAAAGTAACATCAATCATAGGTCAATTCAGTATAATTTCCCTTGCAAATCTGATTCTGCAACAAAAAATAAAAGGTGCAATTTAATATTTTAAAGTGGACCACCACAGGTCTACTCCTAACAGGGAAAAGAGGGGGGATGGGGATTTTTCACTTCATTATCATTCCCACAGTGAGTCTAACATATTGTCAGGCTGTCTTTCTTTGATCCAATACATAGTTTTCAGGATATTTCACTATATTCAGTAAAATTGACCCCACAGTATGTTATGTAATAAGATTAAATGTATGATATCATATGAATCTATGCTCAAGAGTGCACAAGTGGCACATGCCAGAATATGAATTCTTTCATGTACAACTATCATCTGGGAAAGAAAAAGAAAACTTACCGCCAAATGTTATGGTGTCACTAATTGTTACATTGATCATTGCCAGACTATTGAGAAGGTCTGACATTATATGTGTGAAATGAGAGTGACATTGGTCATGTTGGTATTACACTGTCTTATGTCCAATGGGATGTCTTTAAATAACTGTGGCAGCAGAATATCTTAGGAACTCGAGATACATGAGTGTATTTAGATTGAAGAGGTTGAAAAAATCAGCCATCCATTTACATAGTTGGTGATTCATAGCTATGTGTAAAATTTTGTACTTAGATTCCCATCAGTAGAGCAGGGACCCAAATGCAGGTCATGAAGACCACACACCAAAGACTGATAGACCAAGAGTGTTGTTTTTATGTGCTTCTTTGAGTCGGGGTGGTTTTTCAACTGACAATTAGTGCATATTGCAAAGATTGACTTGTCTATGTTTTGTAAATGGTGCTTCTTAATATAATTAGAATATTAAGATGAATTTATGTACACTACTGCATGTAATTGTTGTCTATATTAATCTACTCAACCTATGTATGACATTTGCAAAAGTCGTCAGCTTGTCACGTACACACAAAAAATGTAAATATATAAATAAATAAATAGATAAATAATCTGACTGGTGCAACAGCAGACACAGACTTATGGGCTTTAAGCACTCAGGCAAACATAAGAACCATACCTGAGTTAAGTGTTTGCTTACATGTGGTATATGGTAATATGGCAGACTTTTGTGGAACCCTTGCTCCTGATGGTGTGAGAGTGGTTTGCAGTGCTGTTGTCTTCATGCTATTTGACCAAGTCCCACACGTATTATGTTGCTGAAGTTCTCTTAGAACTTCTTTCGAATCTCACAGAAAAAAGTGTATAGTTCTATTAGGGGGAAAAAAAAAAAAAAACACCAGAGTTGGGGTTATAATTTGGCGCCCTTAAACAATAGAAATTACTTGCAAATGCCAGGAAGTCACCGTATTGTCTGCTATAACTCACAAAAACCTTATCTCGATGTATTTATTCTTCTTGGAAATGCAGGGCATTTCAAAAAGAATATACGTATTTCGAATGCATATATTTATTAAATTTTAAGACATATGAATAGGAAACTTTACACACACATTTACGAACCTCTCAAGTTCAGATTACAGGTGTTCCATATGTCCTCCATCAGTGACATGAACAATATCACATCGATACTCAAATTCCTCCCATACTCGGGCAACCATGTCCGTCACTGATGTAATGGCAGTATGGATCCGGTTCTTCAACCCTCCAGGTTCCGTGGGAGTGGTGGTACATAAACATTGTCTTTAACAAAACCCCATATGAAGAAATCAGGGACTGTCAAATACGGTGACTGTGGAGCCCAGCTGAGACATGCTAAGTCACCAACTCCTTGATGAACAATCCAACAGTTCGGTAGAGTTTCATTCAGATATTCATGCACTTGGCGACTCCAGTGAGGAGGTGCCCCATCTTGTTGAAAAATGAAGTTGTCTTCATGCAGCCTCAGAAACAACTAGTTTTGTAACATAGCATGTAATGTAACATGGAAAGCAGTTTGAATTCATGCAACATGTTCTTCAGAAACACCAGAGTGGCCAGGACTCTTTCCTTTACACATACATCTTGTATCTAGAAACTGTCGATACCATCTGCGAATGTTTCACCATTCGGAAGATCAATTTGGTACCTCAACCTGAAATGTCTTTGTGCTGTAATCACAGAATTGCACTTTGCAAACTCAAGAACACAAAATGATTTCTGCTGCGGAGTAGCCATTTTAAACATATGATTGTTACCAAGCAAAACAGAGGACAACTGGCATCTAGTGGCTATTAATATAAACTGGACCATGTATTCATTTCTCTAATTGCAGAGCCAAGGCATAGAAATCAATAGTTTGGACAAAATAATACTTTGTATTACATATATTCGAAACACCCTGTATTTGAGGTGGCGTGTATTAGATGTGTCACTTCCAATACCCAAAGTTCAACGTCATGTTTGTCAAAGCAAACAAACTGCGTATTACAATCACTACAGTACTTATTGAAACCTAAAGAAATTTAAATTACTTGCTTTAGAATGTAAAATTATTACTCTAAATATTTTGATTTATTATTGAGTTCTGAAGTGCATGTAAATAAGAATAATATTTACACTACTGATATTCGGAATTATTTGAAATTAAAGAAAAAAAATGAAATACTCAGTGATTTTATAGTACACTTACAATTACCAATGTGAGTTGTCTCAAAATCATTGTGAGGATATTGATAGCAACATGCGTTGCTTAGGAGGGAAGGGAGATTTATTGTTGGTCTGAGCAAAGACTTCAGTTTGTTCTGTGTCATGACTGAATTTGGATGTGTCATTATATTGCATTTTGTAAATAAATCTTTCATGAAACTAATCATAATGACTACATTATTAGGTCGTTCCTTACTACCTGATCAGGAAGATTCCTTCGTACTAATCACTAACTGCTCAAAGGCAATAGCATCAGTTCAGACCTGAAAAGCCACTCTATGGTTCACCACTGTGGAGAGTGTATTTATTTCATGGAACATCCTCAATGATGACACCCAGTTAATCACCCTCATTTGTCATCCTGTAGGAAATGCAGATTAATCAATGATATCATCTTGGTGCCACCTTCCCACTATAAGTATGACATGGCCAAGATGGCACCATTATAAAGACTCTCCAGAACATCTGATCAGCAGATAAGACAAGCTACCTAAGATGAGCAGCTGGATGACAGAATGTTGTCACAGCTTTGGCGATGACTGATCTATGCTGGATGCTAACTTTATGCTGGATGCCACTTTATGGACTCTATAGAATGTTAAACTCCTAGCATAACTACAGCTGATAATGATATCACAATAAGTTGAAACATCAGGAGATGTTTGGCTGTAACAGACAGGATGTTTATGTCACTACAGCATAGGCACCATATAAATTCCAAAGATACAGCACCATCCCCCATGCCCAGTTCAGCGACATCACACTTAAGAGTTGCCCCCCCCCCCTTTTCTGTGGTTTTCCAAACTCCAAATGTGGGCCACCATAGGTGCACCAGCCCACACAAAGATGCTAAGCTGCTGACAATCTTTGTGGGTAACATGAACACATGCTTCCTCATCCAAACACCTGGGAGGCCGATTTCGTATCTTTGAAGTCAATTCAAGAATGCACCATTTGGTGGACACTGGATATGAAATTACCTCTGTACCACTGGAGAACACATCAACACTCAACAAAACATCTGTGCTACAAGTCCATGTGGCTATCAGTACCGAGATTGTGGTCCACAGATCCACCACTTGCACACTGCAACTATTGTCTCAACATCAATTCACAAGGACCTTTTACATCACCAACTTCACTGAGCTGATAATTGGAATCAACTGCCACTTCTCACCAGATACCCAATATGCCTTGATCCTGCATCATGATGTATATCGGCACAACACATTGTCCACTCAAATAGCATGGCAGAGACTCTGCTTATGTTGACACACTCCAAGACTGTGCCACATTGGCAAAGGAACTATGTGTGACATATCAGCTCTAAAATGACTGCCACACAGCTGTCAACACGGTTTGTGCAAACACATATCTTTTACAACACATGGAGCAAAGATGGGCTGCACCCCAAGGCTATTTTGCACATCAGCTGCTCCAACATGAGGATGTGCATGCAATCCCATCTGTTTCAGGTGACCACACTCCACTACCCATGTTTGCAACTGTGATATGACCAACAATGTTGAACACACACAGCAACATTAAGATTACTACCATGCATTCTGCCTCACTACGCAGTACCTTGTGATGATGAAAACTGCAATTATAACACCATTTGAGCTCTTTGAATACCTTTTCATGCCATTTGCATTGAAAACAATGTCCAGACATGGTGGCACTTCATCGATTGGATTCTTTCCCCATTTGATTGTTGCTGTGCCTATCTAGATGACATCCTCCTCTGTCTGGCTACACCTGAAGACCACAACTGGTACCTTGAAAAACTTTTCACTGCTCTTAGTGATGGTGTTGTAGTGATCCATGAGACCAAATCCCAGTTGTGTGCAAACTGAAGTTACATTCTTTGGTCATATAGTTAGTGCTGCAGGCATCCAGCTGACATCAGAAAGAGCCAACACTAGGGTAGCTTCCACTTTCTCAGGATGGTCATGAACTCCATTAGAGCATTGAAATTTTGAACTTGTACCTGCGACATCTGCCACAAGCAACAGTGCTATAAGCACTTCTAACTGAGATGGTAGCAGATACTAACAAACACAGATGATGAAAGATTGACTGGATCACCATGATGAAGCATGCATTTGATTATGCTAAAGTTTGCATTGTGCATACTACTGGCACATCCCATTCCTGATGCTCAACTATCACCATGCACACAAATGGTACACCACCACTGGCACTGTATTTGAACAAGTAGTTGCTGGAGAGGTACAACCCCTTCACATTTGCTAACAAATACTTACACTCTCTCAGCTGAAATAGTCAGCTTTTGACCAAGGACTCCTTGCTGTTAACAAATTTGTGAAATAATTCCATGACAACATCGAAGAACGTCATGTTGTAGTGTTTATAGACTACAAACCACTCATTGAGGCCTTATGACAACCATAAAAAAATGTCACTTGGATATTATCACCCAGTACACAGTGGATATGCTTCACTTACGAGGAGCAGACAATCTCATTGCACACTACTTATCGTAAGCCAGTACTATCTCCCTCCACTTCAGCTAAGAGAAAGAGGCCACTAACCAGCGTATCAATGCAAGCATCATAGAACCAATGCACAATGTCACCAATAGTCTATATATTGAATGATGCATCATCCATGGGACTGATACAACTGTCCTCTGTGACATCTACCTTGACAGTATCCAACCAATGATGCTGCTAACAATGTAACAAGAAATTTTTCAACTCCATGGTCTCTTCCACCTTGACATCAGACTCACATATCATCTCATAATGGAATGCTTTATGCGGCCTAACATCAAGCAGGACTGCTGCACCTGGGAACAGGCTTGTGCACTGTGCCAATGCAGTAAAGTCAGAAGACAGCCGCAACCACAATTAGACTGATTTGATATCCCCAAAGCTCATTCCTGCCATGTTCACATTGACTTTTTTCAGCCCCCTTCCAGAATTGGAGGGGTTCAAATGTCTGCTGTCAGTGAGAGACAGATTCTCACATTGGTTAGAAGTGGTACCACTTGAAGACATCAAAGTGCAATCTACTACCCGCACCTTTATGGAGACTTGGATTGCAAGATTTGGTACACCAGATGCGATTACCACAGACCAAGGCCACCAGTTTGAATCATCACTCTTCGCCTCTCTGTGCAATTTCTGTGGAATTGGGCATAACTGAAACACAGTATATCACTCTCAAAACAACAGCTAAGTTGAGCAGTGGCAGTGGAAGCTCAAAGCAACCCTTATGCATCATGGTGGATTGTGGGCTGAAGCACTATCTCGGTTACTACTCAGTGCCAGAACAGACTTCAAGGAAGACCTGCATTTTTCCCTCACTGAGATACTGTATGGCAAATCACTAGTTCTTCCTACTTATTTTGACTCTCTCACACAAGGCCATGAATGGTAGATCTACATGGCTTAGTCCAGCGACTGTAGGACAACAGCTGACATATCCATGGGCCTCACCCCCCCCCCCCCCCCCTCCCCTCACTTCCCCCTCTTTGAGTTTCACTCGACACCTAGAGCTTTCGTACATAAAGTGCTTGCAAACTGAGAACATGCCATGCTAGGGGATGACACTATCCAGCTATCATTATAGCACCTGCGCTCAGGTCCTTTCAAAGTTCTTAAAAAGACACATACATGTTCAGCATTCTGATTAATGACAAACCAACAACCGTCTCTATTAACTGGTTGAAACTAACTAGGGTTCTCAAAGAGAATATTGATCATGGCAGTAAGAACAATGTCAATGACTATCAATCATACACAGATGGTAAACCCCAGTGCATCATATCCTGTTACCATCAATTTAGATCTCAGTGACATCAACCCAGGTGGCACCACCATCAGTCTCACTTATGAAGATCTCTGCCTCGAGGTCTGCAATGATGACATACTCCCATGCTACGGTGCAGTAATTCAATGCCTCAAGCACATGCAGACCCTATCCAGTAACATTAAATCATCTCCCTTTGCTACTGGTGGCATCCTTGCCATCACCTGCCCAAGGGTCCTCCCATGGCTGTTTTGCACCTTACGATGAGAGGACTTCTGCCACAGAGATGACCCCTCTGACATTTCTGCCTGTGCCCCAGACATGCCGCTTGTGTCTAGATACTGGTGCATGAGATGCATTCTGCACCAGCTACTTCCTACCATCTCTACAGCACTAACATTACACACAACACAGCAGTCCATATAGATTCCACAGTGCAGCCAGTGATGATACCGGCTCTGTCAAACAATGATAAAGCAGTTGCTTCTCCTCCAGCACTCTGCACTACAGGGGGGAGTCTCTGTGGGGATATTGATAGCAACATGTACCACTGGTGAGTGAAGGGTAGTTTATCTCTGGACTGAGCAAAGAATTCAGTGCATTCTGTGTCATGATTGAATGTGGACATGTCATTTATTGCATTTTGCAAATAAATCTTTTGTGAAACTAATAGTGTTCATTGCTAACAGTCTTGCTGTAGTGGTAACACTGGTTCTTGTCAGATCACCGAAGTTAAGTGTTATCGAGCTGGGCTGGAACTCAGATGGGTCACCATCTGGCCTGCCAAACGCTGTGGGCAAGCAGAGTGCACTCAGTCCTTGTGAGCAAACTGAGGAGCTACTTGATTGAGAAGTAGTGGCTCCAGTCTCCTAAACTCAGAAAATGGCTGGGAGAGTGGTGTACTGACCACATGCCCCTCCATATCCACAACCAGCGATACCTGTGGGCTGAGGATGACACAGTGGCTGGTTGGTAGCATTGGGCCTTCATGGTCTGTTTGCATGGAGTTTAGTTTAGTAATTGTGTCAACTGTGATATTAGGACATTTCCTTATGACCTGACTGGAAGTATTTTTTCATGCTCATCACTGAACACTCAAAGCCACACTGTATTCAGAGATAGTGCTTGAGTCTTTTCTGTATTCTGCTGCCTAACTGTTTCACATATGCACTTATTTTTCCTTTTGCTTCTCACCACAAATCTGTGCATGTCTGTTTTAAATGTTTGTACAATGACACTTTCTACAAGGATAGGGAAACTTCAGATACAGCACTGATATGCCTATAGTAGATAATATTGTTATCTCACTAGGATAAATTTCACTTGATAAAATATTTTTATGAGCATCAAAGAAAAGCCAAATGTTTATGGATATTTTCAAGTGTTAAGTGTACTGAAAAATAGACGAGATGGGGCTGAAGATCACTGTCTGACATAAAATAACTTCACTCATTCTTTTTATTGCATAAAATTGCATAAGCACTCAGAACAAGCATCTGATTTATGTGAAATTAAAAAATACAGAAACAAAGTATAGTGCTTCTCTGTACCACATCTCCTCATTCCTTTTTTTAGGTTGGTTACCTTGATCACATATTTTCATAAATGCATGTTTTTGTACACCGAGAGTACATCAATGGAGCTGTGGTCCAGATCAGAATAGCTGCAGTACCTCAGGATGATTAGCAGCGATATTGCTTGAGTATGCTGCTCTCCAGTTTGGGACTACAGCGTTCCCAGATGTGCAGCAACATCCACACCAGAATGTTAGGTTAGTAAAGCTGGCACAGGTTCTTGATGCTGCTGCACTTCCATTCGGGAGAGCCACTCTACCAAAGGAGATATGGCTGTTGTCCAGCTTGCTGGAGCAGACAGGTTCCTATTTGGGAGAGCAGCTGACACAAAAGTAGGAGAGAACTTACAGCAGGTCACAAGTACATCATCATAATTGCAGTTATTACAGCTGCCTCATGCATGTTGTCTCAGTGTATATATATTCTCTTGAATTGAGAGTGTGTATTTTATCCACTCTGAACTTTTTGAGTGGGTACAACTATCCACTATACCCATACCAACTGCTGGCCTTGGCAGTAGCTATCAATAGGGGCTCCTTCTTTAGTCCCAGGCCTTCAAACTTCTGCCTGTCAAGACATTATTCTGTGAAGTGTTTTGAGTGCACTTTCCATTGTACCTGTCATTGAGACTTGTTTCCATTCCATTCATGTATGGAACAGGGTGGCGATTCTTCTGCAAAACCTGGAATTCTCAGGGAAAAAATTGGGGAAATCTCAGGGAATTTCAGGGATTTCATAAAAATCAGAGAATTCTGCATTTTTTTAACCAAGCATTGATACTCAATTTTATTGATTTTTTGTAAATCACAAATTTTAAAATTTTTAATATTTTGAAATGTGGAAGTTATATGAATATAATTTAAAAACTATGGTTAAGCTACTGCTTGTGGCTTGTATATAGCTCAGCTGAGAGGAAAGAAAATTCATTAGAGTGGCTTGTTAGCAACATTGTCCTCCCCGCATCTTGAATCTCAGGGATTTTTTTTTTCCAAGTTTGAGTAGCCAACCTGGGAATGCAGGTTGTGGATGGTTGTTTAAATGCCTCTAAGTGCACTGTAACTAGCCTAATCTTGTCTTCTCGATCTATAGACTAGAATTTCTTTTGCTTTTGAGAGAGATGTTTTGATAAGATTCTGTTATGCTACTCATTGAAGGCTTCACTCTTGGCAGTAAAATGTGTTTAATTTGGCGTCTTTCTACCTGTAACCCTCTACTTTATTGCACACCTTGTATGCAGTAATCTCTGTTTCTTTAAAAGTTTTTTTATAATGACTCTATGTTATGGGAGAATCCCCCTACCCCCTATCATGGGCTGTTGTAGGCCTACTAGGTGTGGAATCCTCCAGTGCATCATCAACTATGAATCTAACCTCAAGCTGCAATTTTTTCTCTGTATTCCTGTCCAAGCATAAGTGTTTCAATTTCCTGTATGAGATAAGACCCTGCTGCTCATTTATCTATCTTGCTGAAAATATAAATCTTCATTTGTTTTAGCTGCCCTCTGACTTTTGGTAATCATTGTTGATACAGTGGCCTCATGGACTCTGACATCGGTTTCAACGTGTACATCATCAAGAGGTCAGGTCTATTTGTTGCCATTAGATCCAATATATTTCCATTATGAGTAGTCTTCCAGACTATCTGTTCATTCTTCCATTTTTTATTATCCTTATAAAAAATTAATCACTCACAATAATTTACTGCTGTCTTGAGATTAGTAGTAGGGGAGAGTGTTGTACCTTGAAGATAATGTACCTAAGAACACTTGATGTTTCTTGGTTGTTGTTTCAATCTAATGAACAATTACAGAACAACATGAAGGAATGCACACTAGAGTCTGCCATAAGTGATTTCCAGCATTTTTTCCTGATTTTGCCGTTGTCAGATATGAAACTGTGTTTTGTGTAGCATTTGTAAATAATTTGAGTTCTACACATTTAAGTGCTGTGTAACATATTAAAGTTGTTTGGAGTATGTTGTTAATTCTTCAGGTACAGAATTATATGGAGAGTAAAATGCTATATATTTTTACAATTGTTTGTGTAACATGTGATCAGTTAACTTTTAACTGGTATCATACATCTGTGAGATGTCTGTCAAACTTTCTAGTGGACATCCCCTCCCCTTCTGGGGTCATTTCGCCCTTTCCGCACATGTACCTTTCAGAAGGAGTTCTCGCTTGTTGCTGTGAAGCTGGAGTGCTTGACCTTCAGTAAATTCACATTAAAGTCACCCTGATGTCTCACAGATATCTGATACCAGTTGCATCATCATTATTTGCCAGACATGTTTATCAACATTTTGTATTTATTGCAATAACTTTGATGCAATATATTACAGTTATTTCTGAAAATGTCTCATAATTAATTTGCTCAATATGGAGCCTGAACTCTGCCTGCCTAAATTTTGTAAAACAGCCTTAACAGACAGGTTATTTTCAATTAATTCTGAGAGTAAATGAACCAAACTTCTAAATGCATTTGGAAGAAGTGATTAATGAAAATTTGGTCAACAGTGGTACTGATCCAGATTAGAGGATAGAAAATGATGATGATACAAATTCAAAACAGGAAGGGATGATGGTGATGATGATGGAATGGAGGATTTGTGACAATGATACAAACAGGTGATGACTATCTGAGTAAAAAACAGTTGTATCCCTGTGATCCCCAATTTTATGGTAGGGAAAACTGCTTCAAACAGCGAAAAGCACAATCACAAACTAATTTACAACAATACAACATGACATAGAGGTGGTGATTCCTCACCTGTTAATTAGGTCTAACACTTTGGGTAGGAATCCAGATGGTGAACAAGTGTTGGGTCTGCTTTCCACTCATATAATTTTGAGTGAGATTCCACAGTGATTGTAGAGTAAAATAAGAAAAATAGAATTACTCTCAGAGGAACATATCATTTGTATGTGATGATGATGCTCTTGAACTGAAAGCTTTTATAGGCATACTTGTATTTGCAGCAATCTCCAAGTCTGACAATAAATCCACAGTTAATTTTTTTCATTGGGTGGATCTGGAGATGATATTTTTCACAGTACTATAATAAAAGGTGTTTGTTCATGTCAACAATGCTTCTATTTGAAACCCCAGAGATGACAGGGCAGAAAGGAAAAAAGAAGAGGGAACTGCTGTAAATTCAAACATTTTTAACAGATTTATTGTGAACTGTCAGTAATGTTACCCTCCAAGCTGTACTATGTATATTGATGAAATGGTTGTGGCCTTCTGCAGTCTGCTGATATTGGATGTAGCTGTCAAGAAAACCAGAGAAGTATGGGTTAAAGACTGTGTGCGTTACAGACACAAGGACCCTGCACTTACATACTGCCTGTACTGTGGTCTCTAAAAATTTAGAAGTTAACATCAAAATGAAAATTTTTTCTAGGAATTTTCCAGCAATTTTGTTTCTGTTTCTTGATCATTTAAGGAAGGCTGGTGTAGCATAGGATCAGTAATTAGAAATTTTATTTGTAGACACACAGGTAAGTCCATTCTTTTGGAACCTCACTTGTGTTTGTTCAGTATTTTCTTCATTACTAGTATTTTACTATGTCATTTCACTTTAATATGTTTGAAAATATATGTTGTAGCTAGTTGAGGTTAATAAACAACTAATAATTTAAGACAATATTGTATAAATAAATAGTAAGCTTTTGGATTGTGACAGACACTTTCATACTAGGTACATTACTTTACTGCATGATACCAGTTGAAGGTTAAGCTAGACTTCTTCAGTTGTGCAGCGTCTTGTACCTTGAAACAGAGTAATATTTAATACTTGCAAATGAACTGAGTTTTTTTAATGTCTTAACTATTTTACCTGTTTTGAAAATGGAAATTTGTGTTAGCTTCCAGTAGCTTCTATTTTAAAATGTATTTAACTTGCAGTTGGGTTCTGATAATGCATCTGCTTACTTTGATTTCTCTTACTGACTATAGATGTGTAGCAGAGTAATGATGTAACAGACAGACTATTAAATACAGTGCTGACAAAATTTTCTTGAGTGCAGTGCTTTTAAATTTCAATCAAATATTTTTTTCCTAGGAACCCTGGGACATTTTTTTTTTTTTTTTTCACATTTGGAATAACCTTACTTTTCCCGAGTAATTTTTTTAAATTTCAGAAACAGACAGCAGCAGACAAAATGTGAATGCTATCTTTTAAAAATGGATTACAAATATGTACTATATTTTGTTTTTGGGCTGTCTAGAGGTTGATAGTCTGAAAAGTGTTGAGGGGTACATTGCTCTCCTTATAGCTTCCTTATTGTAACTGATTTATAATAAACATAATGGTTTGTAAATCTGAATAAAACAGAGGATGTGGCTCAAGCTGTCATGTATGACTCTTATCTGCAGATTAACTCAGCTCAATATGTGCGTACGATCAATGGATTGACTGACATCATACTCCCAAACTACTACTTTCACCTATGTCTCGTCTCATAAACAGTAAAAAAATTGCTGTGTGATGTTATTCCTTCATTAAACTTCCATTTGCTATTTTTAACATATAAAGTGCCATTTTCTAGAATCAGAACTACACTGAGACTTGAGTAGAATTTTACTGTGAAAGTAACTGTTCTTCATTTCACAGATTCCTTTTTGCTCCCATAGCAGTGTCAGTTGTTTATCATTGTTATTACAAGTGAACAAACCCATAAAAATGATACAAAAATGTGTAACACTTAAGTTTTGTTATTTGTGTGAAGTGTAAACCAACAGCCCTATACTGAAGTCATATGACAATTCAAAATTAATGTGAAATAGAGTTTGGCGAAAAATCTTGCTTTCATATGGGCACGTGATTTCCCGATATGTGACACAGAGAAAAGCCTACCACCACATGTCAAAAGTTGACAGCAGCAGCATCGTGACCTAACAAGACTGCAGTTTATTGTTCTAGTGACGTTGCTGCTCATGTTGGTCCAGATTTCATGACATCCATACAAATATAGACTCGATGCGTTCAGAGGGCCATATTCAATGCCACAAAGGGCTTGTTTACAGCAAGACAAATATCAGTATGGACAATGCAGCAATGTCTGAAGTGCAAATGTATAGCAATCAACCATTGTTATGGTTTCCCTTGACACAACAGTAGAGAGAGTTGTGCTGACAGTGGTTTGCCCAACAACAACATTAGAAGTGGGAATGGTACTGATTCATCTTTTCAAATAAGTTCTGGTTCTACATATGGCATCACAATGAACTGTCTGTGCATCAAGACTCTGAGGAGAACAAATGTAGCCACACTGTGTTCATCATTATCATATGGGCACAACACGTGGTGTACTCAACTCTGAGACATTGTGTTTGAGGGCAATGCTATTACTGACTGAGGTGTCTGTGTACTGTTCACAACCTGCTATTGAGTCCAGATCCAGCACACAGTTTTAATTTGCCAGGATGTTTCAAAGCAGTGCATACTCCACTGTAGAGTGAATAATTCAATCTGGAAGCAATCCGATAGGATTGGCAAAGCTATTTTCACAAAAATGCTGAGCAGAGTGAAACAAGTCTGTAATTAAATGTTGTAACAATTACATTATACAGAATGCAACTTTGACTTTACTCCATTATCTGCAGGTTTTAACTAAATTTCTGCACTTCACAGGTGATGAAATTTTTATAACTGGAAAAATACTTGCATGTCAAAACATGAAGGTAGCCTTTTGACTACAAAATAACATACTTGTTGTGTTCAATTCTAACTTTAACGATATTAAAAAAACTAAAAAATTGCATCAATATTGACAAACATTGTGCTTACTGGCACAACCAAACAACTTACAAATAAACTTCAGAACTGATCCCACTTAATTAGACCCACACCACATCTCCTTAAATAGTTTCAATAATAACTGTGTTTTAATTTTATATTATTGGAGACATAATATTGATTAATTTACAATTAAAAGTAATAGTCCTGCAAAATTTACACATATCTTCAAGTACTGTATATTATGGGAGTTGCTGGAATCACAATTTGGAATATATTACAATCAGAATCACAATCAGAATTTTATTCTCTCATAACGTACAAGTTAAATCATTGATTTTATGTACAGGAGACTTGTCAGCTTATAACTATGATACATTGTACATGGAATACAATATTTTTATATAATCACAATAAAATCTGAATATTATTTATTATTATTGTTTTTATCCTGCTCAGATGGTCAGATCATCAAAAAATTCATCAACAGAGTAATAACATTTCTGCACCAGGGTGCTACACAATTCTCTTTTTACTGCCTCAGTTTGGACCTTTCTAAAATTTGTGTCTTTCAGTTTATTGTATATTTTCATTCCCATATATTTTGGAGTGTGTGCAAAAAGATTAAGCCTGTGTGTAGGCAGCATGAAGCTTTATTTGTTTCTAGTTTCTTAACTATGCTGGAAATTACTTGGCAAAAAGAGTTTAGGGTTGTTAATTGTGAAAATAATTATTTCATGCAGATACAATGAGGGAACACTTAGTATCTTAAGGTCTCTTAATAATGGCTGACAAGTTTCTTTTGGCTTTGCACTGCATATGTTTCTGATCATTTTTTTCTGCAAAGTTAATATTTTTGTCATGTTGCTAGCATCCCCCCAGAAGACAATACCGTATCTCACAACTGACTCAAAGTAACTATGGTATACTACTTTTTTGTGTCTATACAAGTGACATTGGCTAAGATTGTCATAGCAAATGCCAGGCTGTTTTGTTTATTTTTTAGATAATCTGTGTGTGAGGACAATGATAGGTTTCTGTCCAATTGCATTCCTAAGAACTTAACATGCTCTGCTTCATTTAGCTCCTGGCTTCTGTGCATGATGTGAATATCATTTATTTGAGACTGTTTTGTCTTAAACTGGATCAGCTGTGTTTGGAATATTTAGCTTTAGGCTATTTAGATGGAACCAAACATCTAGGTTTTCTAGAGTTTCTATGACATTTTTAGGAATTTCTTCTGCGTTTTTATTTTCTAGCAGTACTGATGTGTCATCAGCAAATAAAACTGAATGATAATGTGTGTTTATGGGTAAGTCATTTACATAAAAAAGAAAGAGGATTGGGCCCAGAATTGAGTGTTGTGTTACTTCCTGTGAGATTGTTCTCTACTTCAAGGAGTATTTCCCTTTGCTTGATGTTATGACAACCCTTTGCTTTCTCTCCATATGACTTACACCACTGTAAGACACTACCCATAATTCCATATTTTTTCATTTTATGTGATAGTAAGGAGTTATTCACGCAGTTGAATGCTTTGGATAAGTCACAGAAGATTCCTGCAGCTTTTTGTGACTTGTACAAAGTGGAACTAACTTTAGTTACAAATTCATTGATTGCATGAATTGTACTTTTGCCTTTCTGGAATACAAACAGATTTTTTGAGATTACATTGTATTTTATTTGTAGCAGAAATTTTGAATTTGAATTGCAAAAATCATTTCAAATATCTTAGAAAACACAGGAAGAAGGGATATTGGATGGTAATTTCCCATATCATCTTTGGAGCCTTTCTGGTTTGACTTCTGCATAGTTTAGAAATTCTGGAAAGTATCCTTCTTCAAGTGATTGATTAATTATTTTGTGTAGTGGGTGTGCTATTATATTTGTAGCTGCCATAATGACTTTGGCAGGTATTTCATCCCAGCCCACAGAATTTTTATTTTTTAGGTTTAGTATAGATTTTTCTACATCTTTTACTGTTACTTTGTTAAATTTAATTAGACTCTCTTTCTGGCTCTGCCTTGAGCCAAACAAATGAACATGATCTAGATAAGAGTCTACATCAACATCAGATTTTGCTACATTTATGAAGAATTTATTAAAATTTTCTGATATCTGACCAGGATGTACAATTATTTTGTCTTGTACCTTTATTTTAGAGATTTCCTGGTTGCTAGGTTTGAGTCCAAGTTCATACTTGAATATTGTCCATACTGCCTTGGATTTATTTGTGTGTTTTTTAATGACTTTGGTGTTTGCAATTTCCTTTGCTGCTTTTGCAACCTTCTTAAATAGTTTTTTATACACTTTAACATAGTTTATGAACTCAGGACTCTTATTTGATTTCAGCTCATCATGTAGTTCTCTCTTTCTATTACTAGATATTTTTATGCCAGTGGTAATCCACTTTAGTTTATTTATTATCCTTCTTGGGCAGGCTATGTGTGGAAATGTTTCATTGAAGACATGTAAAAAGCAGTTTAAAAACTTATCAGAATTTTCTGAACATTAGTTTTCTTGTTGTAATGATCAGTCTACCTCATTTAATCTCTAACAGAACAAGTTTATGTTTTCTTCGCTGAACTGTCTTTTCATGAAGCATCTCCTCCCATTTTTTTTTTTTTTTTTTTTTTTTTTTTTTTTTTTTTTTTTTTTTTTTTTTTTTTTTTTTTTTGTAAGTTTAATTCTATAAGCAGACCAGAGTGATTGGAGATCCCTAGGTTTAAAGAGAATTTGGCAGTGTCCTCAAATGTATAATTTGTTAAAATATTGTCTGCATGTTGCTGTTTACTCATTTACTCTGGTGAAGTCAGTGAAATTTAGTCTATAGCCAAATTCTTGAATTACATCAATAAACTTAGTTGACATGCTTGTTTTGCTTGCTGTATCTATGTTAAAATCAGCAGCAATTACATTTTTTTCCTATTTTCTTTAGTGAGTTTTTGTAGGAGACACTGGAATTTATCTAAGAATAATGTATTTACATCACTACCTGGAATTCTGTATATAGAGATGATTATGATATCCTGTTGTTCTAGCTCTACACATCAACTTTCAAATACAAGCTACCTGGAATTCTGTATATAGAGATGATTATGATATCTTGTTGTTCTAGCTCTACACATCAACTTTCAAATACAAGCTCTTCATTTAGAAATTTAAAATCGTCTCTTTCTTTATATTCCACTGAATTGTTAATCAATATACAGCCTCCACAAGTACTGTTTTGCCTACAAAAACAACTAGTTATACTAAAGTTTTCTAACTTATTTAAAACTGTGATTGAATTTTTCAAGAGCCAGTGTTCATTTAGGAAAAAGACTGATATTTCTTTGAACAAATAATTTTCAGCTCATCAATTTTTGTTGTTTTATCATGAGGATATGTTGCATTTAGGCTGTTTATGTTCCAGTGCATTAGGAATGAAGACTTACACTTACTTATAGTTCCCAACATATCTTCCCTTGAATAGCCCCCTTCACTTTTACTGTTGAAGTTTTCTTTTCAGAATGATGTTTTACACGATTGATGTAACATTTCTCTAGAACCACTTACCATAAAAAATGTTGTGGTTCTTTCCTTTTACAGGTGGTGCAGGTTGATTCATAGTGAGTTGGCGTTTCACATGTGATTTTTGAAGTTTTAAGTTGGGCACTATAGCTAAACTTGTTGGAGATCCTCTTCTTGTTTCTTCAGCTTTGTCGTAAATCATTGGAGTATCTGGTTCTTCAGTTGAAGCTGACAATTCCGTTGCTGCTGCTATAATTGTAGGTCACATTAAGCCAGGCTGATTTTGATTTAATTGTTTCAGTATTACATCACATAGTGCTTCTTTGCATTTCATGTTTCTATGCATTCCATGGGTAGTGAAGTATTACCTTTTTTGGCTGTCTGTATTAATATATGTGGCATGGCTGAAAAACTTACAAATTTTTTTGATCTTTTGGTTAGTTGCTTCAATTTCTGCGTTCACACACTATGTTTTCATGGGATCATGTCTCATAAGTATGCTTGTTATGAACACTTTGACGTCTGTAACCTTTTCCAATGCTTCCCTTAAAGATCTCAAGGCAAACTTTGCCTCGTTTTTGTAGACATTATTTGCTCCAGCTATAATAATGCAAAAGTTACAACTTCCTTGGTTGATGCATCTGTCAGTGTATCGAGTAACTTATAGTGGAGCACCTGGTTTCACGAATCCAACAACACTTTGATTTATTATTTTTTCATTCATAATTTCTGCCAATCCTTTCCCAAGACTATCAGCAATCAGATAAATAATGCCAGTATCTTGTTTTACATGTTGACTGTTGTTTGTTGTTTTCAGTTTTGAAACTTTTGGTTGAATATTTGCATCACTTCGTCGTATGTTTGTTGTTTCAGCTACACACTGAATCTGTTTTTGCATACAATATTAGGTTCATGGTTTCTTTGAGAGTGTGACACTTCGAGATTATTGTGATTCAAGTTTGATTCATTTCCATGCTTTTGGACATTATTTTTCACTAACATAATTTTATTTGAAACTATATTATGTTACATATCTTAACAATATTTTCAATTAATGTTTTAATTGTAGCTGAATTATTTTGAATGCTTTATTACTATCATAATTTTGGTGTTTTGTTTATATGTGTGTTCTCTTGGTGTGCGAAAACATTAAGGTTCAATTCCATAACTACTGCCATGTTGACCAGTTAGTAGAATGTTCTTGAAACTACTGATTTGCATAATAAGGTGGAATAATTAGCTGAAAGTTGCATAAACATGAAATAAAAGTGAGAATAAAGTTCTTGTATGAGTAAGAAAATGAATAAACAAAACAGTAAATTTACACAACATGCAAATAGAATATGCCACTGTGGTACTGACTATGCCAGTTCTCCTTTTATCAGCCAATAAGCTAAGTGTTCTTCTGCTGTGCCACCTTAAACAGTGGTTTGTACATCTATAGTTTTGCAGATGCATGTTACTACAGCATATTAATAAATATGCCCTGCATGAGTCATTGGTTGAATACAAATTTACCTGAAGAGTAATGCCCTCAAAATGTAATGTTCTACTAGGAACTCCATCATAACCAGCAGAATTATTATTTTTTAGTGACCTTATGTATTTTGCGGTCTCTTTAGGAGTTTTATTTTTGAAGCTAATGTCTATTTGTGATACATGCAGTGTCTGCAAAAGTAAATTTAATTCATCTGTATTTGATTATCTATTGGTGGGTGCCATATTTGCTGCTGAAGGGAGAAAGTAATCACTGGATTAGGTGGTTAATGATTCGAATGTGTCATTATTTCTGCCATAGCTATTTTCTGGGGGCTCAATTTCATTTGAATCACAAATTTTTGTTTCTTTTTTGATTAATAATGTTCTAAATTGTTTTGGTTTTATTCTTGCAGTATTTTATTTTTTGAATATAATGCAGATATTTAATTTTTGTAATATAAAAGGGAGTGTCTGTACAACTCTTGGGTACAGCTTGTCCTCCAAATTATGAAGAGCTCTCCCTTCCTTGCACAAGATATTTTAATCCTGGGTGTTATCAACCCTTTGGCCTTAATTATCTTAAATTTTTCTATTGTTTGGTTATGGAGAAAACAAGACTATAAGTGCTGCTGGAATATGATTATGAAAAATTAAAATGTTCTATCTAGACTGCCTCCTTTGTAAATCTCCTCCATGTGTTCTTCCAGGAAATATGTAACTTTATAAAAAATATTTTGGACCTACAATAAATGTAAATTTATTTACACACTTTTATAAAATAAAATAAATGTGTTATTTGATCTTTTACATCAATCTTGCCTGAACAGGAGAATTTCCAACATTTTTTTGTCCAAAAGATTACTACCATGTCACTGGTCTTTTGATAGCAAGTTATCAATACTTTACAGCAGTGCTCCACAGCTGAGTAATGCACTGGCACAGATATTGGCTGAGAGGTGGAGGTCATCTATGTCACTGGACACACTGGGCTGATTACTTTCTCTGGCCCACTTCATGCACAACTTTCCAAGTAATCTTTCATTAATATCTAGTCATGTGGATGCATTTCTCTCTGGCAATATTTCGTGTAACTGATCACCATGTTCACACTAAATTTTGTGTTTTAGTGATACTGTGGAGTGTTCTGTGCACTGTGTGTTCTGTTTCACCAGTTTGCCCAGCCTACAATATCCGACATCAGTAATAAGGAGTTTCCATCGAACACCACAATGTCTGGACGTGGTTTCACCTTGCTTTTGCCATGTTTTGATACACCCACCACAGCACTCCTTGAACATGCAAGTCATGTAGCTATCGAAATACTTGTGCTGAGCCTCTGGGCCATCACAATCTGCCCTTGGTCAAACTCAGGTGGAACATGCACCTTACCCATTCTGCACTCGACAGCATGCTCAATGATACTACACCCATCATGTGTATGTCTGACAAGCAGACATTCCTCACCAGCTGATGCTGCTATCATGTTGATGGGTTTGTATCGACAGTAGGTCAGTCGCCATAGTGTTCTGGCTAATCATTGTAAGTTTTGCCTGTATTAGTAACATAGAATTTGTGTAGCAGGACATTTACTGTTAAACAGAAGAAAACAAAATTGATAAAAGTAAAACAAAAATTAAGAAGCTTGATTGGTTACTGATACTTCAAGGAAAAAAAATCTTAGAAACGTAACATAAGGAACCACTGGTAAAAAGGACAGAAATATATTGTTCATTAAAAATTCTGTCAAGCAAGATTGTGAATTTCTAAATTGGATTACAGATTTTAAAGGAACACTTCTGAGTGATTTTGAATGTAATATGATATTAATTAGAGATATGATGTATCATGTGCAAGATGTACTAAACATAAATAGTCTATGACACTATCAAACTCAGTAAGTGCTGCAATGAACAGTTTAAGGAGCTACCTGGCTGTCATGTAAATAGAAAGGTAGCTACCTCATGGTTTCACTCTGACCCAGTATGCTGGCACTCACTCTTTATACTTCCTTTGAGTACCAGGAGAATACTGTAGTTGAATCTTTCCAACATTACAGGGAATGCATGACTACTTTATTATTTGAGAATGTAGTCTTTCATTACAGCACTGTTGTATAAAACATTCTCAGATTTCTTGCTCCTTCAGTTCAAGGTAAAACCTTGAGCTTTCGATTATTACATGCATTGTCTTTGTCAGGAGCAACTGACTGTCAAAAATGATGCTGTGGTGACCTTATACATCCCAAAGACGGCTCCTGATTGGCTGGTAATAACATCAATCTGCTGCAGATGTTGTCAAAATCTGCGCTGGTGGTGCTATCACTCCTGCCATAGTATAAACATTGTGACAAATATCTCTGTGTCTTCCTTGCATCAAGATCTCACTTCCATGTACAGCTAGGGTTATATCCACTGCCACAATTGAAGATTTTCTCACACATTCTTATTTCTACAGCTTCTTTAATTGCAGAATCCCAATATGTAGGAACCTGGGACAATCAAACAGTATTTTATGTTTGTGTGTGAAGTTGTGTTCAGCAACTGCAAATTTCTTCAGTTCTTGATTTTTGGTATGTCATTGATGTTTGCACAGTGCTTGGAAACAGTGCAGGTGGACTGATCAATTGCTACAGCACTCATAAGGGATGATGTAAATCCCAGGGATCCTTAGGCCAAGAATGTTCTTAACAGGACGTAGCATCTCCTTTATCTTCTTAGCAGGATGGAAAACAGATGTGACACCACATGTTCTCAGGACTCTGCCTATTTTGCTGGATGTAGTGCCACAGAAGGAAAGGAATGCAATTAGAGGCTGATCACGTGAATGTTAAACATTTCCAAATTTCCTTTTCTTGTAGAATGCAGATGTCATTTGCCTGTCCCATAGCTATTCTTTCAGAACATTCACTACAGATGGTTAATTTCAGAATCCAAGTGATCCTCATTAGAAACAGTTTTTGCTCTGTGTACCAGTGTATTTAAAGCTACTCCCTTCTGAACTGTACTCTGAGCATTAAGATATAAATCAGTGTGCATTGGAGTGGGGCACACTGAGTGGTTGAGAAATCTATCCGACTATTGTTGTACGAAAACATCAAAAAATGGCAGTCTTCTCTCTTTTTCTGTCTTAATGGACAACTGTATGTTTGGGTGCATACTGTTCATATGTTCATCGTAGTGCTCCAGGATTTCTACTTCATGTGGCCAGACCACAAACACATCATCAACATAATGATAAAATGAAGATGGACAAAGGATATTGAAATTTAATGCACTTTCCTCAAAATGTTCTACAAAAAAGCTGGATATTGCTGGAGACAATGGAGAACTCATAGCTGTTGTCTCCAGCAATAACAAAATTTTTTATGGAACATTTTGAGGAATGTGCATTAAATTTGCCTCCCCTTCATCTATCTTCATTTTATCATTATGGTGACGATATATTTATGGTCTAGCCACAAAGCATAGAAACTCTGAAAATATGAACAGTATACACCCAAATATCCAGTTCACAACTGAGTCAGAGAAAGAGAGAAGACTGTCATTTTTAGATGTTTTGCTACAATGAAAGATGAATGGTTTCTCAGCCGCTCAGTGTACCACAGGCTGATGCATGTGATTTATATCTTAATGCCCATGAGTTTTCACCATACAGCCAGAAGAGAGCAGCTGTAAATACACTGGTACTAAATACACTGGTACACAGAGAAAAAACTGTTTCTGATGAGGATCACTTGGATTCTGAAATTAACCTTCTGAAGTATGTGTTCAGAAAGAATAGCTGTGGGACAGGCAATATGACATCTGCAGTCTCCAAGTAAAAGAAATTTGAAAGTGTTTAACATTGATGTGATCAGCCTGTGATTGCATTCCTTTCCTTCTGTGGTGCTACATCCAGCAAAATGGGCAGAGTCCTGAGAACATGAGATGTCAGATATATTTTCTGTCCTAAGAAGATAAAGGAGATGCTACACCCTGTTAAGGGTCTTGGCCTCACGATCCCTGGGATTTATAACATCACATGTGAGTGTGGTAGCAATTACATCAGCCAGTCCATCTGCACTGTTTTCAACCTCTATGCAGAATGTCAACAACATATTAAAAATCAGGAACTGGAAAACTCTGTAGTTGCTGGACACTGGTTCACAAACAAACATAAAATACTGTTTGCTGAAACAAAAGTTTTGTCCCAAGCTCCTACATACTGGGATTCTGTAATTAAAGAGGCTGTAGAATCAAGAATGAGTGAGAAAATCTTCAACTGTGACATTGGATATAATCTCAGCGGTGCAAGTAAGTGAGCTCTTGATGAAGAGAAGAGACAGAAATATTTGTATATTTGTCACAATGTTTACACTCTGGTAGGAGTGATGGCACCACCAGTGCAGAAGCTGACACCATTCACAACAGAATGACTTTATTACTGACTAATCAGAAGCCATCTTTGGGCTATATAGGGCCACCACTTCAGAAGTTTTGATAGTCAGTTGTCCTGACAAATGCAATGGATACATGTGTCAAAAGCTCGAGATTTTACCCTGAATTGATGTGGCAAGCATTCTAAGAATGTTTTATACAACTCCGTTATTGTCCACTTACTATCGGGCTGGTACCTGAGTTATCTACCTGAAATGTGATGTATTTCCCTTTTTCTCTTAATCTGGTTGCTGTAGTTGATTCTCTTGAAGTACAAGTCCTGCCAGTCAGCGCCTCTGAAATCCCATGTGTAGCCGAGGAAAGGCTTGACTTCTTCACGTTCTGGAGAATCTTACTGGAGCAAAAGAAAACAACTTCTACTCACACAATGAGAAAGTATGTCCACTACTTTCCTTTTGCAAACATATGTTTCCTTGTATGGGTGTACAGATCATTTGCATGACTCATGAATTTGAGTAGAACATAACTTTACATACAATATACACCTCAAAGGCTCAACATGACAAATCCAGATTACAATATATTTCATTTGTCACAAAATCATCTTGTCTTTTGTTTTCATTCTTGTAGAGTGATTGGCCTTTGATAGTCAAGCCACCACCAATCCACAATGCCAAAATGTAAAAGGCCCAGCCCACAGTAAGTGAAGCCATTTATTTATCCTCACCTCTTGCCATTTTCTTGTATTCCACACCTCCCATTTAATGTGTGCACATACAAAAACAAACACTTGCACACAGTATATGTTCTGTGACTTACTCCATCCTTAATATTATTCTGCCACGATCATCTTTCCTTGTACTACACAAGGAGTGTAAAAATGTCATTTGCCTAAATGATGTGTAACACTTTATTACTCACTTTAGTTTTAATCCATATCTGGTAGCTCTTGGTAAATGGGAGTATCTTCCTAACTCTTTTAAAGTTTTGTTTGACAGAAATCATCAGTGAAGTTGTAACAGCCTTGTGGTTACTGATTCCTATCTCTGCATTCACTGAATCCAAAAGTTTTGGCCTGTTTGTTTGCATGAGATTTAATATATTTCCACTGTTGTTGGGTTGTCTAACCAACTGTTCAAAGTTTTAGTATACTGTCACAAAACTTTTTGTTCCTGAGTAACATTATCAATGAGTCCAACTTCTGGTCCACGGTGGGTAAATTACAACCTTCCTCAACTTCTATGGCAACCTTGGTTGAATTTCTAAGTGCTAATTTCCAAGCTTCGTGTGAAGCACTTCTTGAGTCTGATACTAGATTTGAGTGAACAACAGATTTATCCAGTTTCTATATTTATCTCTTCTTCCATGTGTACCTTCACTCATATGATATTACACTTTGACTTATTATTTATCTGATTAGGAATTGCTGAGTTTTCAGGGCAATAAATATACTCCCACCATTTGTGTTCTTCATCCCATTTGGAATTTAAGATAACACTACTTTTTATTTATGATTCTGGCCATCTTTCCGTCACACATAGTACATGTATGTCACTACAATTAATAAGTGATATTACTGCTGGAACCCTACAATGAATGGTCATGCAACTGACTAACAATGCTTGTGGTTTGCAAGGACTTGTATTCCCCTGGATAACAATTACAGGTGGCCCATTCTTTGCTCTAAGGTCTACTAACCTAAATTTTTTGCATTGCCCTACGACTGATGTAAGCAGGTAAAAGCTACAAAATGTTTTCTTTTCAGAAGCATGTGAAAAATTAGTAAAATAATTGTTTGTGCTAATCACGTATGGTGGCTATCACCAGGTGGTTATAATTAAAGTTCAGCTACTAATGGAGGTCCATTGTGGGCTGTAATTATTGTATAATAGCAAAACTAAGTAAATATGCTAATTTGTTAATGTGTAACCAATTCATTCTGGAAAAAAATTAGTTCAAATTTTGGCCAGCAGGCACAAATCTGGCACTATACAGCATCTTGTCGATGTCCTGGGTGCTCAGATTAAACAAATTGTGCAAGCACCAGTTAATAATTATGCTTTTTTCAGTTGTTTGACCTTTTCTGTCCACATCCCATTCCTAATCCATATCATATGAAAATGTTTCTATATGTCTTTCTTGTATTCACAGTACCAGATTTTCACCTGATGGCCAAAATTAAAACTATATATAAAAACAAAGATGAGGTGACTTACCGAACGAAAGTGCTGGCAGGTCGATAGACACACAAACAAACACAAACACACACACAAAATTCAAGCTTTCGCAACAAACTGTTGCCTCATCAGGAAAGAGGGAAGGAGAGGGGAAGACGAAAGGAAGTGGGTTTTAAGGGAGAGGGTAAGGAGTCATTTCAATCCCGGGAGCGGAAAGACTTACCTTAGGGGGAAAAAAGGACAGGTATACACTCGCACACACGCACATATCCATCCACACATACAGACACAAGCAGACATATTTAAAGACAAAGAGTTTGGGCAGAGATGTCAGTCGAGGCAGAAGTGTAGAGGCAAAGAAGTTGTTGAAAGACAGGTGAGGTATGAGTGGCGGCAACTTGAAATTAGCGGAGATTGAGGCCTGACGGATGACGAGAAGAGAGGATATACTGAAGGGCAAGTTCCCATCTCCGGAGTTCGGATAGGTTGGTGTTGGTGGGAAGTATCCAGATAACCCGGACGGTGTAACACTGTGCCAAGATGTGCTGGCTGTGCACCAAGGCATGTTTAGCCACAGGGTGATCCTCATTACCAACAAACACTGTCTGCCTGTGTCCATTCATGCGAATGGACAGTTTGTTGCTGGTCATTCCCACATAGAATGCATCACAGTGTAGGCAGGTCAGTTGGTTTGGGGATTTCATATATATATATATATATATATATATATATATATATATATATTCCCCCAGCATAAATTGGTTCCCTATTAATCCATTTGAATATGTATCTAGTTTCGCTGACATACAATAATTACAGCCCTCTCTGGAACTCTTTGAGCAGATGCACCTTAATTACAACCACTGGTAGTACTTCCTTCACTGACTGACATATTGCTGCATAGCTGCGTGAACAGGGCTGAATGAAAAATACTCATCTAATTATCTTATGCACATATAAAAAAACAAAACATCCTTCTACTTTCCTATTGTCACCAATTTATAGAAAATGTTCATCAATAGCAAACAAATTTTAATTCAGTATGCTTCCTCCCACATACAGCCTCCTGTTCCTATAGGACCTTGGGAAGGAACAGTGAATGCAACAGCAGATGGTTTTGCTTGTCCACAAGAAGAGAACTACATTATACCAACTGATGAAGACTGCCTATTTTTAAATGTTTATACAACAAAGGTAATTCACATTTTTCAGCATTTCCTTTAGAATCTAAGCAACTGTAATAAAATATGTAACGAGTTATTGATGTACATGCCTGTGATGTCCATGCAACATATTAACTCAACTTCCTCCATGTTTGCTTCACTAATTCATCATATACAATGGGGAATCTATTCATAAAATAAATTAAAATCACAAAGAGACAGAAAGGTGGACCAGTTGTTACCATTAGAAGATGCAACTTTTAGTACTGCTGATACCAGCAGTTAAAATAGGAAAAGAATAGTTCCAGCTATTCATTCATTTTTTTCATTCTGTCACACATTATATGCTGTAAATTCCATTGTGAAAGAGAGCCTTCAGGGATGTGGAGCAAGTCAAGTTACACATTAAGAGGTAGAATCACCTGTTGCAGGTTACTTCATTAATTTTGAACAATAGATTCTCATTCGGGATGTGCCTCTGCCAGGCACTTAAATGTGATTTGCAGAGTATCCATGTAGATGTAGATGTAAGGACATACTGGTTCGGGGAGGCTAACAGATATCCATCTGTTATGAGAAGGAAGATCTTTGCCCTCTTCTTCCTTGTTAAAGATAGGCCTTTTTTCACTGTAGGATCTAAGTGAGCTCTGGCCCACACCTTTTTTTTTAATATATGTATCCACCTCTCAGAACCAATTCTTCTCTCTTTTCTGAGGAGATAACCTATTGTTCTGTAAACTAGTAGCACTACTTACAGTTTTAAGTGTTGTTATTAGTAGTGTTGGGAGCTGCAACTCGTAAAGACAATTACTGACCAGTCTTTCTGAAAAATCCATTATTAAGACAACAGTAACAAGACAAAAATTTCATGTTTCATATGTTGTTGTAATGGTTACTGTTGGTAGTACTCAAATGTTTTTGTAAGTTGATGGTGATGCTGAGTAATAGTATTAATTGGAATTTATGAGGAATTCTCTGTATTTACATTGAATGATAATTGAAGGCAGTTTTTCTTCCTTTACAACAGGGTATAGAATAATGTACTGTATCATTGCACATTTTGTCAGGCAGCGTCAGGTAAGGCTGTGATTATAATACTTAGTGTTGTGGTACTGCGCTATTCACAAACTGAGCTGACGAATGAATCAGTCTGAGAAGGAGTAATGACTTTATATCTAGGCCAATATTTCTGAATTATACTGGAACATTAAATATTTGGAAGATGTGTATACCAGTGAAGATCACTGCACATGGGGCTTGTTACAATGAACAATGATCCAGAAAACCATCCTATATTGTCATCATTTATAAATATTGCAAAATTACTCTGATGTTAACTATGCTAATACCTTGGCTCATACAATTTTTACTTAATATATGCTTCTGTTCTGGCAGTGCTTCTATACAGTAAGGTGGGTTGGTGATAGTATTCATTATAATTTATGGATCTAGACAAAACACACACACACACACACACACACACACACACACACACACACACACACACACAAAAGAAATATTTTGGTAAAGCAGTAGCAGAATTTTCCTTACTACCACAACTTACTTCATCTTATATAAAACATCGTGTAGGTTCTCCTGTGGTACTTTGGAATTTAAATATATGTGAAAAGAAATGATATGGGAAATTGTTTAAAAAGAAGCCTGATCTTTGAGTTGAATATTTCACACATTAGCATACTATACAAAATGGAATTGCTAAATAAAATATGTTCATCTAGTATGAGTTGTAGACAGCTCAGTATGCCTGAAGCAGTAGAACTGATGTGTTTGCTATATCGAGCAAGTAATATTGTGCCAGGATGAAAAGGAAGGACTGATTGTTGGGGACTGCATCGGATGATATTTGAAAACATGAGAGCTTAAATGTGGAAGACAGGGTGATATGCAAGACAGAGATTTCTGCTTAAACATCATGCATGAGTTAATAAGAGTGAAAAGCTAAGTGCACTGTATGTAGCAGAGGTCAGAGGGAGGTGGTGAAAAATAGACAATGAAAGATGTAGAAAACTAAAACGGAGTAAAGAAAATGGTAGTTACTGTGAAGATATGCTGAGACAGAAGAAATTAACATAAATTAAAGCCGGGTGGGTGGCAAGAACCAGGGACATATTGTAACGCTAGTTCCCACCTGCGGAGTTCTGAGAAACTGGTGTATGGCAGAAGAATACAAATGGTGTGTGTGGTGAAACAGATGCCGATGTCACAATTGTCATGTTGTAGAGCATGCTTTGCGACAGGATGTTGTGTGTTGCCAGTATACACCCTCTGTCTGTGCCCATTCATCCTAATTGATAATTTGGTGGTAGTCATGCCAATGTAAAGGCCAAACAGTGTTTAAATAACAGCTGGTACATGATGTATTGTTTCACACCTGGCTCTCCCTTTCATAGTATATGTTTTGTCAGAGAGCTGCCATAGGTGGTGGCAGGAGGGTGCACAGGGCAAGTATTGCAGTGGGGATGGTCACATGAGTAGGAGACATAGGGTAGGGAGATGCGTGCACAAGGAGCATAGTGTCTGACAAGAATATTGTGGAGATTGGAAGGGCAACAAAAAGCTATTCTAGGTGTGGTGGTCAAAATCTCAGACAGAATGGATCTCATTTCAGGGCATAATTTTAGGAAGTCATGGCCCTGTAAAAGTAGCTGATTAATACATTCCAGACCAGGATAACACTGAGTCACCAGTGGTGTGCTCTGAAGTTGCTTTTTGAAGGTATCAGCAGTACCAGGATTGGATGTGATGGCCTGGGAAATCTCCTTTTGAACCAGGTTGGTGAGGTAATTATGTACAGTGAAGACTGAGGTGAGAATGGTGGTGTATTACTGTAAATATTTGCCTTGGATGCCAAGACTGTATGGGAGGGAATGTTTGACATGCAAAGGATGGAAACTGTCAAAATGTAAGTGCTGCTGTTAATTGGTAGGTTTAATGTGGATGGAAGTGTGTAGCTGGACTTTGGTGGAGACGAGATGAACAGCAAGGAAAGTGGCATGAGATTCGGCTTCACCACTGCCTCCCAGACAAAGAATAACCCATAATCACAAGAAACGGTTATCTAAGGGTCTCACTTTCAGCTCTAAACCCAAATTTGATCATGCTGCTTTGGTGAAGGACCTGCTTTCCTTCACAAGTAATATCAATTGGAAATATCACTTTGCAACCCAGTCCCAAAACATTTCCAACAGCAGACCTGATGACTCCTCTGTTCAAATTCGAGACAATGTGATTGTTAAAACTGAAGGCATTGGGTCCACTGGAGTTTTGTCATTAGTTGAGAGAAAATAGCAACCTCGCACTTTGGAAAACACATTATTCAGAAATTTATTTTCCATGGTTGCAGTCACAAAAAGAGGAACGAAAGTTATTTTTGATTGCAAGAGAATGGAGTTTGCAGTTCAGTTCTAGTTGCATAAGGAATTGAGATGGACAATCAGTATAATCAGATATTGTTTACACTTCCAGAAGTACTACAGGCAAATTCTGCTTCCTCAAATTCCACAATGATCTGGCATGAGAGACATGGATTCATCCATTTTAAAGGCGTGAAGAATATATATGATATGAATTTAATTACTGGTTTAAAAATGAAGAAAGATGAAAATCTTGATGCGAACCATGTCAGTATTGTTTAATTCAGATTAGAAATCAATATCAAAAGTTCCTGACTAATTTATTTATGCCAATTTGATTGGTTGGATCAGAAAACCAACTCTTGGAGGTGCAGATCTGTACATAGTTTTTGAGGATGATTGTGTTTTGTACAGTTTTGTATATGACTTTAAAAGTAAGCACGGCCTTTCCCTGTGTTTTTGGAATTTTGAAGACGTGTTGAAAGACAAATTAGAAACAAAATCGAAGTTCTGAGAAGTGACAATGGGAGCAAATTCATAAATAAGGATTTTGAAGATCATTTCAAGAAAAATGGAAAAATTTGTGAGAAAACAAGTCCTATACAACAAAGCAGAATGACAGAATTAAGCAACAAAATAAGTCCATTGTTCGTGCACACTTATGTTGTCTTCATAAATTATGAGGCGTAGCACTAAATTATGCTGTGCCTATCTTAAATCAATGACTATGTAAAGCAAACAATAATATCATTCCAAGCAAGGATACCCATACAGTAGTTTGCAGGGAGGGCTACCTGATGGTGTGAGGTATTTTTAATATTTTGGATGATGAATGGTGACTTGTAAGTATCCAAAAAAAAGTTCCCATTCTCACCCTATTAAAAACCTGCATAATATCACCTTTTAAGTTTTCCTTTCTCTGTGAGGGGAAGGCCATGGCACACCTTGTCCCTGGATATGAGTACTCTTGATGCTGTATGTAAAATGGTTTGGAAAACCTCCATCTTTATAACACATGAAGGGGTTTGGATTGTCGGCATATGTACATTTTCCTGATCAGTTTAGATCAAAATGGGATAGTAAATTGAAGAAATTGATCATGATTTGCTTTGGTGGATATAGTAACAATTACTGTCTCTACAATACAGAGTCACAGAAAGTTGTAATCTCTTGCAATGTCTTTTATATTGAAGAAGAAACCCATGGGTTAAACACGGAAGAGAGAGATGGTACATTTTTCCTGGTAAAACATGCTGCTGAAGATGTTCACCAGGAATCTGAATAGGATGTTACTAGTGAATGAGTAATAGAAAGTAAAAGAATGAATCTGAGAGAATGATCTAATCTGTGAGCATCCGCTTGTTTTCAGATCAAGGTATAACCTGTTCTGCCATTATCTTTCAGTATCAAACTTCTGAAAAAGCAGTCATCAAAGTGGAAGCAAGCAATGGAAGAGGAAATGGTATCCTAAGAAGAACAAAACTTGTGATCTGGTATCATTACCATGCTATCACGAGACAGTTGGATATAGAGTCTATTGTGTGAAAGAGAATTCTGAGGGACTAACTGATCACTTTAAAGATAGACCATGTGTCAACAACTCCAAGTGCTGTTCATGTGATTAAAAATGCAGAGCATCAGAAATGTTCCAAACACATATACATTAAATACTATTACTTATTTGAATGTGTTGAAGGCAGTGAGACAGAAGATTGTTGTGTTTGTTCTGCTAAACAGTTGGCAGATTTGTTTATGAAACTAGAGACAAATTTATATCAGATAGAAAAGCTCTGTCAATCACTTCAAAAACAAGCTCAATCAAAGAAGAATGGGAGGGTAGATAAGAGTGAGCTTGTTATACTAAGAGTTGTTTTTGGCCTTGTTTTAGTACTTATAATGTGATCACACCAGAGATGAATATTCATTCTGTGCATGGCCATGTTTTTTGGTTTTCTTTATCATTGTGGTTACTTTGTCACTTTCGATTCTAATGAAAAGAGTAATTTGTTATTTGATTCTGACTTTGTTTCACTTTGTGATTTTGTATAAAACATAATTACAGACATCATTTCAATGGGAAGCTGTAAAGCCTGACAAAACAATGCAGTGATTTCAACTGAGGAAATAGCTACAAGATGCAGTGTTCTGGCTATTGGTTGTACGGAGGATCTGTGATCATTTACACTCATGCTCATAAATGAATTCTTGAATATGAATAAATAAATCTGGAGATATAATATATGCATTTTGTGCCATTTCAGGGAATGGGATAGATAATAGAAATATATAGGTATAACAACTGTAATGAAAAAAAAAAAAAAAAAAAAACTTGTTTCCTGTGTGCATTTCTTGTTCATATGACACGTTCCACATCATAACAGTTTTCCGTGATATTGATCAATGGAACACATAACTAACTAACTTAAGGATAATTGCAGAATGTGGTGCCACACAACTTGGCACTACACAAAACTGGCACTAATAGCATAGGCACATAGAGAACACACACGACACAGATCTGTAAGTCCACGGTACTGGTGATAAGTTGAGAAAACCATCCCGAAACACATGTGCTACAAAACGCCACTGTTTCCTGTGCATGTACCCCAACGTCAATATGGGATATGATCATCATGCACACGCACACAGGCCACACAACAGGTTGGCATACTCTGGATCAGGTTGTCGAGCAGCTGCTGGGGTATAGCCTCCCAATCTTGCACCAGTGCCTGTCAGAGCTCCTGAAGTGTTGCAGGGGTTTGAAGATGTGCAGCAATATGTTGACTGAGAGTATCCCAGATGTGCTCAGTTGGATTTAGGTCCGAAGAACAGGTAGGCCACGCCTTGCGCCCGATATCTTCTGTTTCAAGGTACTCCTCCATGATGGCAGCTCGGAGGGGCCGTGTGTGATCATCCATTAGGAGGAAGGTGGAATTGACTGCACCCCTTAAAAGGTGGATATACTGGTGCAAAATGACGTCCCGATATGCCTGACCTGTTACAGTTCCTCTGTCGAAGACATGCAGGGGTGTACATGCACCAACCATAGTCCCATCCCACACCATCAAACCACAACCTCCATACAGGTCCCTTTAAGGAAATTAAGGGGTTGGTATCTGGTTCCTGGTTCATGCCAGATGAAAACCAGGTGAGAATCACTGTTCAGACTATACCTGGACTTGTCCGTGAACATAACCTGGGACCACTGTTCCAGTGACTGTGTACTGTGTTCTTGAAACCAGGCTTTACAGGCTCTCCTGTGACCAGGGGTCAGTGGAATGCACCTTGTAGGTCTCTGGGTGAATAAACCATGTCTGTTCAGTCGTCTGTAGACTGTATGGAGACAACAGTTCCAGTGGCTGCAGTAAGGTCCCGAGCAAGGCTACCTGCAGCACTCCGTGGTCATCTGCAGGCACTGATGGTGAGATATTGTTGTTCTTGTGGTGTTGTACACTGTGGATGTCCCGTACTGTAGTGCCTGGACACATTTCCTGTCTGCTGGAATCATTGCTGTAATCTTGAGATCACACTTTGTGACACACGTAGGGCCCATGCTAAAACCTGATGTGTTTGACCAACCTCCAGTCATCCTAGTATTCTACCCCAAGGTAAACATGTGTTCTTTGAGCCATTTTCAACACATAGTCACGATTAGTACATCTGAAAACCTCAGCACACTTACTCGCTGCACCATACTCTGACATGCACCAACACACCTCTACATATGTGGATTGCTGCCAGTGCCACCGTGCGACAACCACAGGTCAAATGCACCACATTGTTATGTGCCAAGGTGATTTAAACCCACAAACTGCCCACTAGAGCATTGTTTCACCATGTATCAGCATTATCCTTAATTTATGAGCATGAGTGTACAACATGCTCTAAGTACCATCTGAGAAAATTTCAGCATCAGCATTACCAAGAAATTTCAACATCAGCACTGTTTGCTGATGTCAGTAACATCTTAATCAAAGATGAGTCACCAAGTGTACTCAATAGAAAAGCTGAGGAAACACATAAGCATGTGTGCCAGTGGATAGAGACTAACAAATTAAGCCTAAAAAAAAAAAAAAAAAAAAAAAAAAAAAAAAAAAAAAAAAAAAAAAAAACAACAACAACAACAACAACAACAGTATTAGTTTCCACTTAAACAGAAAACTGAACAGTACCAAGCTTAAAGTTAATGACGAGCACACAGAATGTGTACAATCAACAAAATTTTTAGCCATGCATGTCGAATCTCAACTAAATTGGTCCAAGCACACTGCGGTACTTGGAAATCGAATAGCTTAGATTAGATTAATTATTCATTCCATAGACCCGTAAAAGAGGGTGTGGAACATGTCAGATAAGCACATCACAAAAATCTAATTAGAAAAACTTGAGTTTCATTAATTTTAATGATCCTCAGTCAATAAACAGTAAAATTATGTACATGAATTAAATTTAAACTTCTAATACTTACAGGTTTAATACTTACATCTGCTTTCATTAAATCCATCATTCAGACATTTGCTAGTTTCTTGGCTATTACAACCAAGTATTGTGAAAAATTAAAGTAAATTATTCATTTCAGTGATCCTCAGTTAAGAACAGTTAGATTATGTACCATATTTAAAATTAAACTTCCACTATTTACAGACTTAAGACTTACATCTGATTTCCATACATCCATCATGCACACAGTAGGTAGTTACTTGGCTGTTACAACCAAGTATTGTCAAAAATTAAGGTATAATAAATTTTCATTAAAATCGCCTACTGCTCTTGTTGAGAAACTCATGGATGGAATAGAAGGAGTTGGCAACCAAAAATTCTTTTAAATTATGTTTAAATTGTGCCTTGTCTGAAACTAAACTCTTAATGGTTGCTGGTAACTTATTGAAAATATGCGTTGTTGAGTACTGGACTCCGTTCTGGGCAAGAGTAAATGATTTTAAATCTTTATGTATATTGTTCTTATTCCTAGTATTGATACTGTGTACTAAGCAGTTAGTTAGAAAAAGAGATGTATTATTTACAAGAAACTTCATTAAGGAATAAATATACTGAGAAGCTGTGGTTAATATGCCCAATTTTTTGAATAGGTTTCGACATGATGTTCTTGGATTTACACTACTCATTACTCTTATTATACGCTTCTGTACTCTAAAATTTTTTTCTCTGTTTCTGTGTTTGCTTCAGCATGCTATGTGTTTTGGACTGGCAAGACAGCCAATCCACAATGACGGGTAGCCGAAAGGCACGCGTTTAAGCTCACGCAGGCTGGCGTGAGGTCTGGAACAGTTAAAGGATTTGAGTCTAGCAAATAAAGTACATAGCTGTTGGAATACTTAACTTTAATCCATAATTGGTGAACATCAGTCTGACGGTACATGCATCACAAGATAAATAGCAATTGATAATGGCGCATTGCTAGGTCGTAGCAAATGACGTAACTGAAGGCTGTGCTAACTATCGTCTCAGCAAATGAGAGCGTAATTTGTCAATGAACCATCGCTAGCAAAGTCGGCTGTACAACTGGGGCAAGTGCTAGGAAGTCTCTCTAGACCTGCCGTATGGGGGCGCTCGGTCTGCAATCACTGACAGTGGCGACACGCGGGTCTGACGTATACTAACGGACCGCGGCTGATTTAAAGGCTACCGCCTAGCAAGTGTGGTGTCTGACGGTGACACCACACTATGCACTTAGGATAATAAATTCAGTATGTAGTAGCTCATGTACTAGAACTGCATATTTTGTGTATGCCCACTCTATAATTAGTTATGGCATATCCTTCTGAGGGTCGACAGAGTGGAACAGACAAACAATATTTAAGTTGCAAAAAAGGGCCATACGAATCATAGTGAAAAGTAGCAATAGATCCCATTGCCCAGAGTTATTCAAATCTTTGGATATATTGACAGTTCTGTGTGAATAAATTTTGCAGACAGTAATATACATAAAAAACACATTGACCAGTTCATGCACAGTACATGCACATGCACATGCACATGCACATGCCAGTACATGCACATGAAACCAGAAACATACAACACTTACACCTCTATAGGACAAACAAATCAAAAACTCAAAATAGCATGTTATATAATGGAATTAAATTGTACAACAATCTTCCAAAAGGGATCAAAGACCTAAGCAAAATAGATAACTTCAGGAAATCACTAAAAAAATATTTCTTCGTAAAGTGTTTTTATACTGTCAAGGATTACTTGGAATGATGTAAATATATAGATATATATAAAAATTATCAACTGTGTTATTAAGTGGTTTAACAATGTGTCTTTATGTTACAATATTCATGAATTCTGATTGTGATAATTATAAATTTGTGTGCCTATTGTATATACTTATGTTGACAACATCCATACAATCCTGATTATTTATGGATGGATAAATAAATATATAAATAAAGCACAAACAACAATGGTAAAGGAAGTCTTGGAAAAGTAAACGTGCACACCAACAAGAGTTCACATTTACTCTCTTCCCTTCAATAACCATAACAGTTCTCTGATGACCATCATGTACTCATCTTATATTTATTAAATCTATATGTTTATTGACTTTTTGGTGTATTTACATATTATGAACTTGAGCAAGTGTATATGTTACAGTGAAATATTGATCAAATGTTCACAAAGTATACATATTCATACGTACACAGCCCATAAACACAGGACCACTGTTGTCTACAGGTGCTGAGGCCCAACTACCTCAAGGCATGACTGCCTCCTTAAAGGTTATCATCTAGTCAGAATGTTAGTACACAGTTTTTTGCAGTGACTTTCTTCGAGAACTGTTTCTCAGTTTTCTTCCTACATCTTCTTCTGTCATCATTGCCAGTATTTAGATGTCAATATTCCACCTGCTAGTAAATAATTAACATACAAATGTACTTAGTACTAAACACAAAGTACTGTTTATTACTTAGTTAAAGTATTAGTTGCTGTGGTTTCTTGGTATCAAGTTCCTGATTACCAGACTTTGCTCTAATATCCTGGATTAAATTCCAAACCTCTCTGCAGTGACCAGTTGAATGAGGTCTTGTGACACTGTTGATAGCAATTCATCTGCCGCATGGGGTTATTAAGATTGGTGATTCTATTGGTGCTATTCATTGGGTGGACGCTGTATGCTACCACTGGGTTTAACCCTCTCCATTCTCTCAACATCACACAATACATACATGATACAACACTATATACACATAAATTACAGTTATCTATGCTCAACAGATACAATTAAGAGACAGCTCTCAGGCAGTACACAGGAAGGGATCATTCTGTGCAAAGGAAGAAACCCCATCCAATTAGACAAATACTCTTTCTTTGTCTGGTGTTATTTGTTTATACACCACACTACATACTGAATAACTTGAAGTTCTGCTTTCTATGTAGGCCTATTAAAAAAGATATATTCCAGGAATGGTCGTTATGTTAAACAATTTGAACTGGTTTGTGTAAACCTTGGAGGTTACTGACCAGTTTCATGGAATTTGATCAAACCAACCCTATTCAAACAGTAACAGCAAGAACTCCATTGTGGAACATGGGTGCACTGTTGTCATGTAAACCACATTTTAGTGGCAGGTATCTGTTTGATAGTAGTTGTTTCTAAAGTATTTTACTTTGTTGAAATTACACTGTAGAAATGACTCTGTAACATCAGTGTACATTTACAGCTGTAGTCTGAGGGAAACGTTTCTTTAAATGGAGCTCAGATAGAGTTAAACAGCACAGCCAGATAACCTCAGAAAAGGAGGCTCCAGCAACAGGCTTAAGAAAGACCACAGAAAAAGACATCAAATGTTGCAGCTCTGAAAGTCCTTGATGGAATTAACAAGGACTGCAAAATACTTCAGAATTACGAAAATCACATTCTTTCGTGTCTGAATTTCATATTATATCCTTTCAGTTACCAATGCAAGATGCCAATCCTAAGAGAGCTGTTATGGTCTGGGTCCATGCTGGAGGGTGGTATGGAGGCACAGGGAACAGCGCATTGCATGGACCACAATACCTTATGGATCAGGACATTGTACTTGTCACATTCAACTATCGATTGGGAGCTCTGGGTAAGTTGTACTATTGAAATCTATTCAGGCAAATGCAACTTCCTACATGTAACTACCACACTGAAGCAACTTTGATAGGACCAACATGAATTTGTCATAATTATACATGATGTTTAGGTTTTGCAAATGAAAGACTACTCTCCTTAATTTGAAACAAAAGTATATAGTATCAGCAATCTGGCATCCAAAATTTTAAAAAATTATATGTGGAAATATGACAAGAGTTTCTTTGTTCAAATATTTAGGCAAACCCATCCAGGGGACAAGTCTGCAACAGAATGGTTACAAAATTCATTACCACAAAACAGAAACAAACTTCAGAGTTACAAAATATGTCTTTAAAAAATTAGGAGTGTAAGAGTGCACTCACCAAAAAGCAGGAACATTGAGTTGTTGACAGACATGTGCATAAAAGCCGGCTGGTGTGGCTGAGCGGTTCTAGGCGCTTCAATCCGGAACCGCGCTGGTGCTACGGTTGCAGGTTCGAATCCTGCCTCTGGCATGGATGTGTGTGATGTCCTTAGGTTAGTTAGGTTTAAGTACTTCTAAGTCTAGGGGACTGATGACCTCAGATGTTAAGTCCCATAGTGCTTAGAGCCATTTGAACATGTGCATAAAAGAATCATATGACAAGCAGGGTGTCTTTATGGGAATGAAACACTCATTTTAAACAGAAAGAGAGAACTAATGTGAGAGTTATGCTGTCTTTTACAGAAAACAGTATAAGACCACATTACTTGTAAAATGTGACTGTGGAAGAGAGGGACCTCAAAAAACATAAAGACAACATGTAGAAACTCTAAATAATTCAAAAAGGGAGAAATAAAAGTAATCAGAAAATATTAGGTCCAAATTATGCTAAAAAAAACATATAAGCTGACAGCAGACAAGTAAACTGAAAAATATACCAACATGTATTTGATACAAAAAAATGAAGGTAAAATACTACAAGTATATTAAGAGAATGGAACCAGGTAGATTGACTAGATACAATGTGGAAATCTACAAAAGTTGCAGTAAAGCTAAAACTGAAACAATAAAATGGTTCAGTGCAGCGAAAGAAGTCTTCAAAAAGCAGGAATAACAGAACTTGCTATCCTAGAAAGAGGGATTTTTAGGTATAAATTCTACAAATGGACACTTAATGTGGCAGAAAAATCCAAAAAGACAGAAACACTTTTGTCAGATGACAGGAGAAGAGTCCATTCTGAGACCATGAAAGTAATATTCCCAAAAAGGAAAGCTAAAACTCCAAAAATTTCCTTTTTTGTACACTTTGTGGTCCATTAGGGCCCAAGCTTGAATAATAATAATAATAAATAATAAAAAAAATTAAATTACACAAAAAATACGGAAAAAGTGTAAGGAGAAGATAATACCATGAAAGATTGTACATCGTGGCACACTAAGTCATTACACAAAAAGATGGAATAAAATGGTAATGAATCACCCTGATTCAAAATCTTAGTCTCTCAATAATTATCTAAATTCAACCAACTAATGGATAAAGGATAGTTATGAACAAGTCAAGGTAATATTAAGAAGTAACAGGAAATTTATAATCATGCAAAAATGTTAATGAACAATGATGTAAGTACGAAGGGCAATTTAGGAAAACTGCTAAATACAATTAAATGCTAGATATGTAGACAGATGAGTAAATGATACAGAGAGGATTTATTAGTGGTGATAAGTCTGAATGGTGGGAGAGACAGTGAAGGTCAGCCAAAGTAGGAGGCTAACAATAATTTATACAAATAATGTACGGAGTGAGAAGTTTCTTTTTTTTTTTTTTTTTTTTTGGTAAATAAAACTATTTTGACAAATAACAGACTATGTAATAAGGTAATTGTTGCTGTGTTTAGTTGCAAAGGTTTGTATCTCCTGCAAACTTCAACATTTTCTGTTGACCAACATAGTTTATTTCATACTCTATACCTACTTTTATATCCTCATGCAGAACTTATAAATATCTACATATTAATAGTTTGCAGTTTCTGCTGTCAAGTATTGTACAATTTGTAGTCATATGTATTGTAACGGAATGCCTGGTCTCCAATGTTGAAAGAATTCAGTAGAACTACATGATACACCAACCCAAACACTAACTTCCATCACTCCAACATTAGGCAGTCTTCTTATAGCAAACTGTCAATAAAGTAATTCTGTATGAAAGTTCTTATATTTAAACAGTCAATGAAACATGGTAAAGTACAACAAAATTAAATATAATATCCCTTGAGAAAGATGAAAAAAATGACTACTTCTCACTGACATGTTGATTTGCAGGATGTTTAAGGATAATTATCTGAAAAATTATTCTGATAAAGACACTTCTATTCTTAAGTAACTCAACATTGTATATCATAACATTGTATTCAACGAGAATCAAATGCTATTTTATCAAATGTATCATTACTCCATGTCCATAAACGTGATTACAATATGCATTATCATGAAAATTGTGTTGACTTACAGTTTCCTCCCCTCAAAAAACATAAACAAATAGCTATATATGTACCAAATTATGGAAAACAACACATCAGATCATTATCTGTGTTGCCTCAGTTCTTGTCACTCCTATCTTACTTCTTTTCTATCATCCAGTCTTTCCCTCACTATCAACCTCCCATTAGATACCAGCCTATCATAGACATTCATTGCCTAGTGCTACCCTTCAGTGACAAAAATGGGAGTCGTCCTGATAGGTTACAGCCCATGTTTCATATGATTTCAAAACTAATTTGGATCACTTGATTAACTGTTATATCATTAGGGAGGACTCATATATGTAATTTCATCTTTTGAGCTCAGCACTGCAATTTTCAACAACTTCAAGACAGAGTATTCACTATCCATTTGTAGGAACATGAATCGCCAATCTGTTTAGTTGCAATTACTCCTATATGTTTACAAACAACTGAAGAACAAAAAAGTGCCACATACACTATATTTTATAATGTTAAAAACCTGTTTGTCATACTGTCAACTTGATATACTATTGTTTGACATGGCTACATCTGATTACTTCATAATTACTATAATTCACAATATGAAATGAAACTGAGAATGTAAACAAAGTGTTAATTTAGCCTACTGGCTTACGTATTGAAATTCCACCTACATTAAAAAATAATGTACTCATGTGTGCAGCAGGAAACATGATAGGAATATTTGGGATGATGTAGTTTCAGTGCAATTAACAAAAATGTAATCATATTATTTATCTGAATCATTTCTCTTATTTTCCATGGAAATGATGGATAGGGCTAGTATATTTGAGCTTGCGTCCTATTTAATGCATCTCAGTTGTAACCACTGAATAATATTTTCTGTAATTGTAAACAACTTCTGTGATTGTAATTAACGAACAATGTTCTGACTGTCAGCGAATTTATGTAAGAGATGCAAGAGATGCATGAGGAGAGTAGTACAATGTGAGGTTCTGAGCTGCACTGTTTAGATTAGATTAGATTAGATTTACTTTCATTCCAATTGATCCGTAGTGAGGAGGTCCTCCAGGATGTGGAACATGTCAGAAAAACAACAATACATGACAAATATTTAAACTAAAACAAATAAGCTAATGTACCATTCCACAGGTCCCAAGTGGAATGATCGTCATTTTTTAATGAACACTAAGAGTCATTTTACAAATACTATTGCACTGAATTTAAAATAAAAAAGTTTTATATTTATTTATAAGGTAAGAAACATGTAATACAACTACTGTAATACTTATTTACAATGAACACATTACTGCACTGAAATGGTGCAGAAGTTAGATTATACTTACACACACACACACACACACACACACACACACACACACACACACACACACACACAAATTTTCAGTGAACACATTACTGCACTGAAATTGTGCAGAAGTTATGTTGTACTTATATACAAATCAGTTGGTTTTCCTCAGAAATTCATCAATGGAGTAGAAGGAGTTGGCCACCAATAAATCCTTTAGGCTTCTCTTAAACTGAATTTCATTGGTTGTTAAGCTTTTTATGGCTGCTGGCAAGTTATTGAAAATGTGTGTTCCTGAATAATGCACACCTTTTTGTACAAGACTAAGTGACTTTAAATCCTTGTGAAGATTATTCTTATTTCTAGTATTGATTCCATGAATTGAGCTGTTGGTTTGAAAAAGTGATATATTTTTAATGACAAATTTCATTAAGGAATAAATATATTGGGAAGCTGTAGTTAGTATCCCTAGTTCCCTAAACAGGCTTCTGCAGGATGTTCTTGAGTTCACACCACATATAATTCTTACTGCACGTTTTTGTGCCCGGAAAACTTTAGCTTGGCTTGATGAATTACCCCAGAAAATAATCCCATATGACATTATGGAATGAAAGTAAGCATAGTATGCCAGCTTTTTCATTTTTATATCCCCTATGTCTGACAAAATTCGCATTGCAAACAGAGATTTGTTAAGACGCTTCAGCAGTTCTGTGGTGTGCTCCTCCCAGTTGAATTTATTATCAAGCTGTAATCCCAAGAATTTAACACTGTCCACTTCTTCTATCTTCTTGTCATCATATGTTAGACATATACTCTTGGGACACCCCTTACAAGTTCTGAACTGCATGTAGTGTGTTTTTTCAAAGTTTAGTGATAAAGAATTGGCTAGGAACCAGTGATTAATGTCTACAAATATTTTATTGGCTGATCTTTCTAAGACTACACTTGATTTGCTATTTATTGCAATGTTTGTATCATCAGCAAACAAAACAAACTTGGCATCTGGTAATGTTACTGATGAAAGGTCATTGATATACACAAGAAAAAGTAAGGGCCCCAAAATGGAACCTTGTGGGACCCCACATGTAATTAGTTCCCAGTTGGATGATGCCTGATAGCTTGATACATGTCTCTTTCCTAATAACACCCTTTGTTTCCTGCCAGAGATATAAGATTTGAACCATTTTGCAGCATTTCCTGTTACACTATAATATTCTAGTTTACTTAAAAGGATATTGTGATTTACACAGTCAAATGCCTTTGACAGATCACAAAATATACCAGTTGCCTGCAATTTTTTGTCTAATGAATTAAGTACATTTTCACTGTAAGTGTAGATAGCCTTCTCAATATCAGAACCTTTTAGAAATCCAAACTGTGACTTTGACAGTATGTTATTTGAGATAAGATGGTTATAAAGACGACTGTACATTACTTTTTCGAAAATTTTTGAGAATGCTGGCAACAGTGAAATTGGACGGAAATTTGATGCTATTTCTTTATCTCCCTTCTTAAACAGTGGCTTAACTTCAGCATATTTCAGCCATTCGGGAAATATTCCACTGATAAACGACTGGTTACACAGATAGCTTAATATGTTACTTAGCTCAGAATCACATTCTTTAATTAACTTTGTTGATATTTCATCATACCCACTAGATGTTTTTGATTTTAAAGATTTTATGATGGACATTATTTCTGTTGGGGTAGTGAGGGTCAAATTCATATTATGGAAGTTACTTGAAATGTCTGGTCTAAGGTAATCCATAGCAGCATCTACCGAACCTGACAACCCCATCTTTTCAGTAACAGTTATAAAATGTTTGTTAAAAAGTTCTGCAACACTATACACATCTGTCACCAATGCATCATTTACTCTTAATGCTATTTGTTCCTCTTCATGTCTGGTTCTACCGGTCTCCTCCTTCACTATATCCCATATTGTCTTTATTTTGTTATCTGATATGACTATCTTTTCCTTGTAAGATATTTGCTTTGACATCCGTATTACAGTCTTTAATATTTTGCAGTATTTCTTATAATGTGCTATAGCATCAACATTGGAAATGTTTCGGATTGACAGATACAGTTTTCTTTTTGTTTTACAAGATACCCCTATTCCTCGAGTAATCCATGGCTTCTTTGTAGACTTTGCTCTAACCTTGGTAAGTTTTGGGGGAAAGCAGTGTTCAAATAAGGTAAGCACACTATTAGCAAAAATGTTATATTTTTCATTCATGCCATGAGCACTGTAAACATCAGTCCAGTGAATGTCTCTGAGGAGTGTCCTAAAATAATCAATTTTTGGCTTACTGATTACCCTCTTGAGCTCAGATTTAACAGATTTTATATCCTGTTCAGTATTAACATTTAACAGAAGGATGTGACATCAAGTCAAGAAATAAAGGACATTCAGAGTTCTAAATCTGAGTACAGTTGAATCACTTTTTGAACTCTCATGTTATTGCAGAACGATGATGTTCTTTGACCTGTCATCACTTAAGAAAATCACAGCAAAATCAACTGCAGTGGAGCAATGAAAAGAAGTTAAGTTCACACAAACATTTTGTTTGAACAATGTGAATTACACCTGTCCAACTTCAAACATTTACTTCTGCTATATTATCCAAGGCTGAAAGCAAGGGGAAACTACAGCCGTAATTTTTCCTGAGGGCATGCAGCTTTACTGTATGGTTAAATGATGATGGTGTCCTCTTGGGTAAAATATTCCGGAGTTAAAATAGTCCCCCATTCGGATCTCCGGGCGGGGACTACTCAAGAGGACGTCATTACCAGGACAAAGAAAACTGGCGTTCTACGGATCAGAGCATGGAATGTCAGATCCCTTAATTGGGCAGGTAGGTTAGAAAATTCAAAAAGGGAAATGGATAGGTTAAAGTTAGATATAGTGGGAATTGGTGAAGTTCAGTGGCAGGAAGAACAAGACTTTTGGTCAGGTGAATACAGGGTTATAAATACAAAATCAAATATGGGTAATGCAGGAGTAGGTTTAATAATGAATAAAAAAAATAGGACTGCAGGTAAGCTACTACAAACAGCATAGTGAACACATTATTGTGGCCAAGATAGACATGAAGCCCACACTTACTACAGTAGTACAAGTTTATATGCCAACTAGCTCTGCAGATGATGAAGAAATTGAAGAAATGTATGATGAGATAAAAGAAATTATTCAGATAGTGAAGGGAGACAAAAATTTAATAGTCATGGGTGACTGGAATTTGGTAGTAGGAAAAGGAAGAGAAGGAAACGTAGTAGGTGAATATGGATTGGGGGGAAGAAATGAAAGAGGAAGCCACCTGGTAGAATTTTGCACAGAGCATAACTTAATCATAGCTAACACTTGGTTGAAGAGTCATAAAAGAAGATTATATACATGAAAGAATCCTGGAGATACTGACAGGTTTCAGATAGATTATATAATGGTAAGACAAAGATTTAGGAACCAGGTTTTAAATTGTAAGACATTTCCAGGGGCAGATGTGGACTCTGACTACAATCTATTGGTTATGAACTGTAGATTAAAACTGCAAAAACTGCAAAAATGTGGGAATTTAAGGAGATGGGACCTGGATAAACTGAAAGAACCAGAGGTTGTAGAGAGTTTGAGAGAGCATTAGGGAACGATTGACAACAATGAGGGAAAGAAATACAGTAGAAGAAGAATGGGTAGCTTTGAGGGATGCAATAGTGAAGGCAGCAGAGCTCTGACTACAATCTATTGGTTATGAACTGTAGATTAAAACTGCAAAAACTGCAAAAATGTGGGAATTTAAGGAGATGGGACCTGGATAAACTGAAAGAACCAGAGGTTGTAGAGAGTTTGAGAGAGCATTAGGGAACGATTGACAACAATGAGGGAAAGAAATACAGTAGAAGAAGAATGGGTAGCTTTGAGGGATGCAATAGTGAAGGCACCAGAGCTAGTGCTCCAACTGACTTACCCAAGGATGACTCAAGACACATCCTCATAACTTTACTTACACAAGTATCTCATCTCCTATCTTCCAAATTTTTCAGAAGTTCTCCTGCATAATTTGCAGGTCTAGCATTCCTGGAAGAAAGTTTCAGGTGGTTATAATTAAAGTGCAGCTACTCATGGTGGTCCAGTGTGGACTGTAATTATTAAATGCAGCAAAATTTGGGACATATGCCAATGTTTTAACATGGAATTGATTCATGATGGAAAAAAAAATTAGAACAAGTTTTTGTCCAGCAGGTGCAAATCTGTCACTGTACACTGTATGACAATATGACATACATGCTGTCATTTGACAAGCCATCACGTAAACAAACAGTATTGTTATCAACCAGGGAGACTGTGTGCTTTAGTAAAATTGTTTTATATGAATGGCAGCAATTACAGTGCTGCAACGAGAGAGTATCACTAACTGAAATATCTGAAGAGAGGCCCAGTGTCATTAAATGGTTTAAAGAAGGTGATAATGAAATTTGATAATGGTGGTGACCTTGATGTCACACCTGAAAGAGGTAGGCATCCTATCCCAGTGGAAGATATGGAAGAGGTTGCTGTTGCTATAACTAACTAAGCAGCACATGCCCCAGGTAATGCTAGTGCTCATCCTCTAACGTTCTTATTCCCTCAAACCACCTTCCACTTCTTTACGAGGTGACTTACTTGGGATTTGAACCATTCTTGTATACTGAACAGCTGGCTCCTGGAAACCCTCTTGACCTCTTCTCCATTGAATAATGCTAGGTACAGGAATTTTTAGACTCTTTCTACTTATGAAATTAGTAGACATCAAACCTTACTTTTTGTCAACTAATGATGTATTTGACCTCTATGCACAATAAAAAAATCTCACTTTCCACATGAATATGTAACTTCCAGCAAGTCTCTTGTACAATCGGATGTTAGAAACAATTTGAGTTACAGTTTACAGAAAGTTGGCTTGGATATTATGACCTTTCTTAACATGAATCATAAAATGAGTCTTGCCTCTAACAAGGTTGCGTTAAGAGTCCATAAAAGTACTTCTTCAACTGTTCTTGTTTTAATAACAATAGTCAATGATACAATAAATGCAGACCTGCATATAAACTCCATGGTTCATCCTTACACACTCACTAAAACATCTATGGATTGCCCGAGAGGTACTTATTGGTGCTATCCAACCGCCGCGTCTACTTTCTTCCCACGACTGATTTTAAACTTGCACACACAAACATGTGACATGCAGTAGGTAGGATTCTACCATCCCACACTCATATCCAGAATGTTGTGTGTTCGAGACGGTAGAAGGCTGAGTGGCTCTAGAATGTACACAGAAATTCTCGAATCACTACATATCCCCTCCTCAGATCGGACACACAATATTTTATTCATAATCATTATGCAAATAATACCACACATAATAACATTTCATATATTAACAATATACATTTCTTACATATATTTATATAATATCTTTCCTTTCCAAAACAATCCTCTGTTCTCTTTTGAACAATAGATACTATGTCTACATATACTATTTACACCCCACTATCCTTCAGTTCATCAGAGTATTCATTACGCTGACATTACTTAGTGATCAACATGACTAATTCTACTCCTACTTTCATTTTCTTTCTCTCTCTTATTTGTCCATTACTCGTTACTACTTTATAGTTGTTTGTTATGTATCTGCACCTCTCCTTATGCATAGTCAATGTAGAACCGTCATAGCTTCCTATATATGTGTGCATGATTCCATAAGTACACACATTTTCCCTATAACACCGGGCAGTTCTCACATTGTGACAGGCTTCCTCTTATGTGATTTAATGTTTGTGTAGAAGTGTATATTTGTGTATACGTGGATGTGTGTTTGTGTAGTCTGATTCTTCGGCCTTCTTATCTAAAGATAAGATTTAGGTTTATAGTAACCATGGAAATAAGGAAGGACTTCAGTGATAGAAGTTTGTGAATATGGGAAGAGGGAAAAAATAGACAGTCTCTTCAAATGAGAAGTAAGCAAGGAAAAAATAGATATGAATGCTTGGATCAAAGAAGAGAAAGATGGTACCCCAAAGACAAGAAACCCTTCCCACCCTGCTTCCCTAGAATCCCTACCCCTCAGGTACCTGAGTGAGATGTTGGAGGAGGTTTGGTGTTAAATCGTCACCTACAGAATGGACTTGTCCCAACTTCACCTTTTGAGGTCCCTGAAGGAAATCCTAGCAACCCTATGGAAACTGCAAATGATGAAAAATCAGGCACACTTGTTTGTGAGGGTTGTTTGAAAGGTGTGATGTGTGTTTTGTGTTAGTCATGATTTATTTGTTCTTGTAAATCATGCTTTTAGCTACAATACCCACTCCTTTCAAAATTTGTACAAACCCACCCATCTATATTACACCACATAAAAGGTATAAAATACTCTATACAAAATAGAAAATCTATTCACTATAGTATAACAGTTGTTCAGCTAGTCACATCTTATTATATTTTTGTCAAATATAATACTCTATTTAGTTTATTTTGTCTAGATGTCACTTTTTTTGATTCTCTTAAGTTGTTCTCTATTTCATAGTCATATCTGGTTTTCTAAGCAATAAGATTACAGAATAGTTCTAGATTTTAAAGGAATTTGGTGCAGGAAACTATTTGGAAAAAACACCGAAAACAGCTCAGGATCCAATGGTCGTTACTCCACTCATTAACTCAGAATGTTAATATCCCTGGGGGATAGATGACTCCACCCGGGTCTCATGGATCTGATATTAATTTTTCTTGTGCACAGGCGGACCAGTATTTGTCTTTAAAATTCTTTTGAAAGTCCTCCCAAGAGGAAAACTTCTCAGTATTTACCATTCCTCATTCTGAGGCTGCCCCTAGAAGAACCCCACAGCAAATTCGATTTTCTTAGAATCTTCCCAATGTTTTGGTAATGCTTGGTTAAACCTTTTAAGAAATGGGTTGGATGTACATCTCTGTGTGGCTTAATTTCAGGGAATTGTCTGGAAAACTGGAAAACCCTGAATTAGCCCCCCCCCCACCCCCGCCCCCAATTGTAAATCAGTTACAGTTTCACTAGTTAACACCACATTAGGTGACGTTACTCCTTTTTCTACTTTATCCTGGATAAGCTTGAATTTTCTACAGAAGTTGTCTATACCCTTCCTGGTATCACTAAGTTCGGAAGACAGAATAGGCAATATATTTCCAGAGGTCATTCTCTTGGTGACTTTTTGATTTATAGTTTCTTCAAATTGTTCCTCAAAACTACTTACATTTATGATATCAGAGTTTGTTATTTTCTCTTTGAAATTTCTTTCTGCATTATCTACTTGTGTATTGACACCTGTAATTTGCAACTGAATATTCAGTATTAATTCATTATTCTTATCTACACTCTCTTTCAAAGTATTCAATCCCTGCTTTACAACATTAAACTTAACACTGCACACAGTTTCAAAAGATCCTAACTTTTCCTTAATTTTGGATTCCACATTATTACATCTGTCTTCAATGTTAAATTCTAACCTTTTTGACAAATCTTGGAAATTGTCATTCTGTTTCTGACTAAGATTGGTAAACATTTGATTTACTTGAATGGTCAAGGAATTAGTAAATTCATTCTTTACATCTATTTTTAAATTCTCTACTCTACTATTTAAGGCATCAAATTAAGTCTTAAGAGCACCCATGCCTTCATATAGATTACTAAATTCTTTGCTATGCGAGTTGACTTTGGCATTTAGCAAACCCAGTTTTGTTGCTTGACTATTTAGAGTTTCACTCTGGGCATTTAGAGTTTCCCTCTGTGCATTCAAAACCTCACTCTGGGTATTTAATTGTGAATCTAATGAGTATAACTTTAGACTCTGAGCATTTGAAGCTTCACTCTGGGTAGTTAATTGAGAGTTTACCAAGCCTAATTCTTTCCTTAGAGCCTCGTTCTGAGCATTTGATTGCAGACTTTGAGCTTTAATTAAATTTACCAACTCAGTCCAGTCTGGCACTTCTTTACTAACTTTCATAGCCATAGCTGGTTCTTGAGAGTCCTCAGCTTGTTGTTGTATATTGTCCATGCTTTTATATGCTTTAGCCCTAGCAAGCATTTAAAACTAACTTTAAATACTATAATTACACAATAAAAGTTCACTCAACAGTACGTACCTCTTCGTACTAAAGTAATGGAGTTTTATTTCACTCACCCAGCATAGAAGTCTTGTGTCGTAGGTGAGCAGATGTAGAGGCAGGTCAGCACCAGTGAACAGTAGCTACAAATGCATTGAAATCTTCTTTGCTGTTTTATAGTTGTGAATTTTCCATGTCTTCACCATTTTCCATTCAAATTTTGCTTCATTGGATACTTGAACATATTCCAATGTCTCTGAGTAAATCCCTTGTCGTGGTATGTTTGGTTGCTAGGGCAACATGTAACAACTTCTTCTCTAGTTTTTGACTTAAAATTCCTGTTTTCTCAGGTCCTTTCACACATATGTCGCCACATTATAATGTTTTTGATGCCGATTTAAAGTGTGAAGTAGACGTATAAACTTCCCACTTCTTTTATACGAGGTGACTTACTTGAGATTCACAGCAAATCTTCCTTGCTGGCTAGCTGGCTGCTGGAAAACTCTGTTGACTTCTTCTCTGTGGAATGATGCTAGGTACAGGAATATTTAAGCATCTCTCTATACTTGTGAAATAAGTAGATATGCTAACTTTTCTTTCCGCCAACCAGTGGTATATTCGAACTCCATACAGAATAAAATTCTCTCTTTCCACCTACATATATGACTTCCAGTAAGTCACTTGCTCCATCCAACATCAGAAACAAATTTAATTACATTTATAAAAGAGTTGGCTTAATAACCATGATTCTATTTCACATGAATCATAAAATAGATCTGGCCTCTAACAAGGCTAGATTAAGAGTCCACAAGATTACTTTTTCAACTGTTCTTCTTTCACATAACAATAGTCAATGATACAATAGGTACAGAGCTGCATATAGATTCCGTGGTTCTCCCATACACACCCACTGACACATCTGTGGATTGTCTGACAGGTACTCGTCTGTGCTGTTCAACCACCGTGTCTACTTTCTTCTCGTGACAGACTTTAACCCTGCACACACAAACTAGTGACACGCAGTAGGTAGGATTCTACCATCCTGCACTCATATCTAGAATATTGTGTGTTTGAGACGGTAGAAGGTTGAGTGGTTCTAGAATTTACACAGAAATTCTCGAATCACTACGTAACTCCCCCCCCCCCCAAGATCGAACCTGCGATATTTTATACATAATCATTATGCAACTACTGTGAATAGTCTGGCCTGTGTAAATGCTTCCATGTCCACAAGGAGCACCATACATGCCAGGAACTCAGAGACCTATGTTGTCTGTAATGGGGCATAACATATCTTGTAACATGGAGATGGGCCAGAACACTAGACTCTCTCCATGTCTCTGTGGCATGCATCCTGTCTTGCCTGGCATTGCCCCACAATATGGAAAGAATGCAGCTAACTTGATGTCTTCTGCTGAATCACAAGGTGTTTTCCATCAGTGGCACCTGAAATATTTCACCATCTCTCCTTTTCTGTAAGCATTTTCCCTCAAGATGCATATCAAATGTTGAAATTCAAACTATAAATGGTCATCATCAGAAATAATCTTTGCCTTGCGTACTAATGTGTTCACTACTGTTTTCTTATGATGAAGGTATTGAAAACCATTGGCATTCAAGTACCAGTGAGTTTGCAGAGATTCCAGTACAGATGACAACAGTTCCATACTTTAAAAAAGGGTGTTTTTACTTAATGCTGTAACTAATTAATCCTTCTGCATATTCATCATAATCTTGAAATATGATTTGCTTTATGACTTTATTTGTAGGCGTAATAAATTAATACATTCTTCTAAATGAGTTCATGTTAAGTTTCAAACATAAAACCTATACAGTTACATTGCATTACTTGTGACCACTTTGATCTTGTGTAATAGGTTTCATTTCTACGGGAGATAAATATCTTCCTGGAAACTATGGAATGAAAGATCAAGTGCAAGTTTTACGTTGGGTGCAACAGAATATCTTATCATTTGGAGGTGATCCGAAGAAAGTAACACTTGCAGGGCTCAGTGCTGGAGGTGCCAGTGTCTGGTTTCATATGGTTTCACCAATGTCACAAGGTAAATCTGTATGTCATTTATTACAAAAAAAAGTGATATTTTGAGAACTATAGGAAGCATATTTCAGGATTGACAACTAAAGTGAACACACAGAACACTTGCAGAGGTATATGATTTTTTAACTTTATAATTTACAATTAATTCAAAATTTTCTGTATAGAAAATTAGTTTACTGTACTGTGAAATTATTGCTTATAAAAAGGGATGTGATCCATCCAATATCCTTAACATTGATTTGTTGTAGAATCTTATAACATATTCTGAGCTCAAACATAATGATGTATCTTGAACAGAATGACCTCCCAATGCCAACCAGCATGGATTTTGAAAACATCAATCACGTGAAACCCAACTCACACTTTTCTTGCATGACATATTGAAAACTTTGAATCAGGGCAATCAGGTAGAAGCAGTATTTCTTGATTTATGAGAAGCATTTGACTCAGTACTGCACCTACACTTATTGTCAAAAGTATGATAATATGGGGTACCAAGTGAAATTTGTGACTGCATTGGGGACTTTTTGGTGGGGAGCTTGGATGGAGAGTCTTTGTCAGAAGTAGAAGTAACTTCATGTGTGCCCCAGGGAAGTGTGTTGAGACCTTGCTGCTCGTATTGTATATTAATGACCTTGCAGACAATGTTAATAGTAAAATCATGCTTTTGCAGATGATTCAGTTATCTATGATGAAGCACAACCCTGAAAGAAGCTGCATAAATATTCAGTCATATCTTGATAAGATTTCAAAGGGGTGCAGAGATTGGAAACTTGCTTTAAATGTTCAGAAACGTAAAATTCTGCACTTCACAAAAAGAAAAAATGCATAGTATACTATGGTTATAATATCAGTGAGTCACTGTTGGAATCAGCCAACTCATACAAATACCTAGGTGTAACACTTCGAAGGGGAATAAAATGGAATTACCACGTAGGTTCAGTCATGGGTAAAGCAGATGGTAGACTTCAGTTTTATTAGTAGAATACTGGGGAAATGGAATCAGCCTACAAAGGAGATTGCTTACAAATCACTCATGCGACCAGTTCTAGAATATATCTTAAGTGTATGGGACTTGTACCAGATAGGACTAACAGGAAATATTGAATGTATACAGAGAAGGGCAGCATAGATGTTCACAGGTTTGTGTAGTCCATAGGAGAGTGTCACAGAGATACTGAAGGAACTGAACTGGAAGACTCTTCAAGACAGATGTAAACTATCCCAAGAAAGTCTATTAACAAAGTTTCAAGAATGAACTTTAGATGATTGGTCTATGAATATGCCACAATGCCCTACCCATTACTCACATTGTGATTGTAATGCTAAGATGAACAGTTACTTCACACACACAGACATTCAGACAGTCATTCTTCCCCTGCTTCACATGTGAAGGAGATTTGGTGTAGCCTAAAACAAGAGCAGGAACTTCCAGAAACTAATGACCCAGACACTGCAAATTTAGTCATTGATTTGCAAACTCTTCAGAATGATATCCAGCCTGTTGATGTAGAAAAATATTTAGCAGAAGATAACATAGTGGTGCTACCAATGAATAACTTGAAGATGATCAGTTCATCAATCTTGTTATGCAACAGCTTACTGTTGAACAAGAGGAGTCAGAGGATGAAGAAAAGGAAGATGAAAAGAGCAACCACTCTGCAGCAAAGGATGCATTGGGACTGCTCTCAGATATGTGGATAACAGGCAACTTCTACAGTTATGGGCATATTGTGGACAAGGAAGTGGTGTGATGCAGCCATGAAGTTAAGGTTTAAGAAATGGAAACAGAAAACATTTTACACACTTTCAAATATATTTTCAGTGTCAAAAATGTCCTGTTTTCCTTCACTTTTATTATAAATATAAATTTTTATTTAACATTTACTTATTACATTGTTTTGAGCTCGTTTTATTGTTCTGACGATCCCCTGGTCCCAAAAGTGATGTTTAATTGAGATTCTGCTGTGTTGGTTAACTCTTTTAGGAACTAGAGTTAGATGTGCATATCTGTGATGATTTTGCTCTTACAAAACAATCCTATGAGGAAATGCAGTGCTTTTGTTTGGAGTTTGGATCTTGTCTGTTTCCTATCTTGATCCTATCTAGTAAGGGTCACAGACTATTGAGCAATACTCAGACACTGTTTGAACACTGTTTGTGAGCTACATTATTCACGGATAGACTACACTTCCCTAGAGTTCTTCCAGTGAATCTCAGCCTGGCATCTATCTTTACTCCAATTACTTTTATATGTTTATTCCACCTTAAATCACTCTGAAGATATACCCCCAGGTATTTAATGGGTGTGGTTGCTTCCAGTGATTGTGTGATATTTGTGTAATCATACAATAATAGATCTTTCAACTTATTTTTATGCAGTATGTTACACTTGTTTATGTTGAAGCTCATCTGACAGTTCTTGCAGCAAGCGATCATTCTTCACAGATCTTCTATTATTTTCTGACAATTTTCTAGCTTTGTGACTTCTCTGCATATAACAACATCTGAATATAGCCTCATTTGTCTTCTGATATAATCCAATGAGTCGTTTATATATATTGCAAATAATTAATAAGGGAATAGGAACACAGGAAGGTAAGCTGCTAAGACCTCAATAGTGAATGCATTATTTTATCTAAGGCAGACACAAAGCCAACATCCACCACAGTAGTAAAACTTTAAACTCTAACTAGCTTATCAGATGAGGAAGAGTTTGGAAAAAACTATGATGAGATACACAAATTATTCAAGTAGTGAAAATTTAATTGTGATGAAGGAATGGAATTCAGTAGTAGGCCTAGATAAAGAAGGAGAAGGAAAAATATTGGAACATGGACTGGGGAAATGAATGAAAGAGGAAGCCACCTGGTAGACTTTTACACAGAGCATAATTTAATCATTGCTGACACTTACTTTAAGAAACATCTAAGAAGTTTGTATATGTGTAGGATCTCTAGAGCCATTGGAAGTTTCAGACTGACTGCATAATGATAAGACAGAGATTTTGAGACTAGATTTTAAACTATAAGACATAAATTGAAAATACATAAGTAGTGGAGGAATATGTAACAGAAAACAATATTCACACTGGCTTTCAAGTTCTTACTCTTTTTCAAGTAAAAGTGCACTAATTCACACAAACAATTATGGCCACATGAGTGTATGTTTGAGTGTCTGTGTGCTTGTCTGTGGATTGTGTGTAACTTAGCTAGAAAAAGAGCAAGAGCTCAAAAGTTAGTGTGACTGCTGTTATCCGTGATATGTTTCTACACTGCACACAACAGACTGCTATAAGTGAATGGTTGCCTTTCCCTTATTTTACATACTGTTCCTTCCATTATTGTTATAGGTACTTCAGAGCTTCACAAGGTGCATTAGGCACCAATTAACTGAAACAGGGGGAAAATAAAATAGAAGATGAATGGGTTGTCCCGAGAAATGAAATAATGAAGGCGGCTGAGGATCACATAGATAAAAAGATAAGGCCTACCATAATCTTTGGAAAACACAAGAGACATTCAGTTTATCTCACGAAAGGAGAAAATGTACAAAATGAGATTGACTGAAAGTTCAGAATGGCTAAGCAGGAATGGCTAGGGGTCAGAAGAGAGCTATAGAAGCATGCATAAATAGGGGAAAGACACACATAGGATAATTAAAGAGCCCTTTGGAGAAAAGAGAAGCAGCTGTATGAATAGGAAGATCTCAGGTATGAAACCAGTGCTAATCAAAGAAGGGAAGAGAGAAAGACAGAAGGAACACATATAAAAGCTGCACAAGGGAAATGACCTTGAAGGGAATGTTCTAAAAATGGAAGAGAACGTAGATGAAAATGAGATGAGTGATATGATAATGTGAGAAGAATGTGACAGAGCACTGAAAGACCAAAGTCAAAATGGAACCCCCACGGCAAAAAACATTATCTCAGAATTATTGAGATCCTAAGGAGAGACAGCTATGGCAAAACTATTCTAGTGCAGGAGCACACAAGGTAATACTGATCCAGTGACTTGTTTTAGGAAACAGTTTGACGAAAGGCAATCCTATGTTTACAGCATTTGTAGGTTTAGAGAAAGCTTTGAGACTGTTGAGTGGAATTCATTTTATGAAATTCTGTAGAGAACAGGGCTAAAATACAGGGAGCAAAAGGTTATGTACAATTTGTACAGAAACCAGACAACAGTTACAAGAGTTGACAGACATGAAAGAGAAGCTGTAGTTGAGAAGGGATATGTGGTTGTAATGTACCCAATGTTATTCAATCTGTACATTGAGTAAGTACTAAAGGAAACCAAGGAAATATTTAGAAAAGAAATTAAATTTCAGAGAGAAGGAATAAAAACATTGAGATTACATCGTGATATTGAAATTCTGTCAGAGACAGGAAAGGACCTGCAAGAACATTTGAACAGAATGCATAATCTCTTGGAAAGAGGTTATCAGACAAACATCAATAAATATAATGCAAGGGTAGTGAAAAGTAGTCTTATGATATCAGGCAATGTTGAGAGAATTCAGTTAAGAAATAACACACTGAAAGTAGTAGATCAGGTCTGTTACTTGATCATAAAAATAACTGATGACGGCAGAAGTAGAGAGGTTATAAATTGTAAATTGGCTATAACAAGCAAAGCATTTCTGGAAAGAAGTGTTCGTTAACAAGTGTAGTAGCACAAGAAGTGATATTCTTCCCTTCCATGAAATGAAATGTTCTTTATTAGGTTTTTACCAAGACAAATAACTTGTTTGTCCTGGACACATTCTTCCAGAAGAAAACAAATAGACAATGAACTTTGCAAGGAACTAATGGAACTAAAAATTAAGTTGATTGTCTTTTACTAAACATTGAAGAAATATGTACAGTAAGCGACTGTCCTGAACAATTTTTTTTTTTTTTTTTTTTTTTTTTTTTGATAGTTGTCATATACTCATAAGATACTGAGTAAAAGTAGATACAAACTTAGAAGATATAAACTTAGAAAGAAACAGATGCTCTGGGTAGGAAGTCAGAAATGTAGATCGTAAATGAGAGCAAGAGCTTAGAAAATGAAAATTATGCAGACATAGACAAAAGGGACAATTACATAAGAAAGTAATTTACACAAACATGAAAAAACATTGCAGTTTGCAGAAAGTGAAGAAAATACATCAAATTAAACTAGAAAACTACTACACAGAAGTCCTAGGCCTGACTCTGAATGTGATGGACATGCTGATAACGAAAGAGAGACAGTTGAAGGTGGTAGAAGTATTAACAGAAAAGTACACTGGATAGAAATCACAGTTCATCATTTAAGACAACAGATGGCACAATAGTTGAGCAGCAAAGAGAGATTTTACAAGCATTCTAAGATTTCTTCAGAGGTCCATGTAATTCAATAAATGAATCAGACAATACTTTCATCTTAGAAGTGCTGTCAAAAGTGATGTATAAACTCATTTGTCACATGACTAATGGAATGTTGACTGTAAATAATGATGTTTCAGTAGAAATAATTAAAGCTGGACCCAAAGTAATACAAAAGGAACCTTCAAAATTGCATACAGAATGTTTGCAGAGGAAGACAGTTCCCAAAAGTGTAACAATTCAGTCAATCTACAAAGGTGATTTCTTATGTAATACTTGAGTGATCCACAGCAGAATAATGTTCAAGTTGGTGGGACCTATACCAGACAGGACTAATACAGAATATTGAATGTACAGTTTACAAAGAAGGGTAACGTAAATGGTCACAAGTTTGTATGTGTCAAAGAGAGTGTCTTGGAAATGCTGAAAACTGAAACTGGTGAACTGATGGACACTTGAAGACAGACACTAACTACCCTGCAAAAGACAATTTACAAATTTAATAGGAACACTATTCAGCAAAGAATTTAAGAGTGTATTGTAGCCTGCAACATACTGCTTATTTAGAAACGATGTTTTGTCTTCCTGTATAGCTATAATTTTTAGTATGTCACCTCATCTTCCAGTAAGCACATGCTCCTATTCTTCCTCACTTGGTACCATTTAGAAAATATAATTGTAACACTAATAGTTAACCACTTGCTCATGTACAAAAATACTTTTGAGAACAATTGAGGCAACACTGTAGGTGTTAAATGGATGTCATCTTTTCATGTGTCTATTCTGTAAAGATATAGTTCAACATTATAGTAACAATAGTTACCCCTAAGTCCTTTGTTTCTAATTTTCTATAATTTTTTATGTTCTAGGACTTTTCCATAAAGCAATAGCGATGAGTTCATCCATTAATGCACAAGCTGACATGAGTGTATCTGGGGACATGGATCTAGCAAAGAGGCAGGCTGCTGCTCTCAATTGCCCATCTGAAACGTCCAAGCAAATATATGAGTGCTTAATGAAGTTACCTGCACAAACTATTGCATCTTCTCTCAATAAACTGGGAGTAAGTACAAATGCCAGTTCTGTTTTTAAAACATTGTATGTATTGAATGTTGCACAATCTGAGGTTAAATTATGGTATATCTCACACATGAACAAGATATTAATTAATTTAGATATTTTATAGAATTTAAAGACAAATACACCTCTTCTCACATGAATCAGAAATACCATAATTCATGACAGAGATAAGACTTCATGTCTGTTTCACTGAAAGAGTAATGATGGAAAACAACAAAAAATATATCACCTTATATATATTGATAGTTACCAAACATATGCCATTAGAACGGAAAAATTAAATGGAATAAATAGGGGTTTCAGTTAAGGTGCCAGAGTTTGCAGCGAATAATATACTCGTGCCTCCTGAGGTCTGTAATTATGAAGATGTAGGATTGTGATGGAGATGGTTACCAAATAGTCTTCTGTGCTTTTGCATTTGAACATCTTAGAAAAGTATGAAGAATGATGTCTTAATGCCCTCATTTAGTTTGATTCCTTAATTAACATAAGTGGAGTGGCACAAGAGGTAGACAAGATGGGTTTAATTGCTCACCTGACAATTTATTTCTGCCTTTACCACATATTTGATTGTATGGGGGATCAGGCAGGCTCACAAAAAATAGGTGTCACTATTTATTGCAACATTATGTGTGCTTCAAAAAATTATCTGTAAACTTATATATTAAGTTGTCCAGGACCTGCAAAAGTATTGCTCTGGATATCAAATTATCCTACTTATGGACTAATGAATCATTATCATCATCACTAGACATTCTGTATTTGCCACCGAGTAAAGGCCTCATTTTGATTTTTCCATGGATTACTACCTTCAGCTACACACTTATGTTACTCCTGAATGTTTCTGTTGCCCTGTACAGTAACAAGCAATGGGTGAAAGGGGAACAGTTTTTCAATTTCTTCATCTACATTTGAGCTTACAGTATTGAACAAATCTGACTTGCTACTTGAGGTAGAAGAGGAAGAGTTTCATCCAGCTGTAGGTAACAGTAAGTTGCAACAGATTTCTTGCAAAGACACTAAGTGTAGCTTGGTACCAAAAGTGAGCAAGAAGAAAATAGTCTTGTTGCTAGGTAGTAGCCATGGGAGGGGTGTATACGAGACTGTACAGGACAAATTAGGAACAGGGTACCAGGCCACAAGTATTGTGAATCCAAGTGCTAGCCTTAGCAGGTGTCATAGGACATGGGAAATTGGTGCAAAGATTTTGGCAAAGAAGATCAGGTTATTGTAGTAGGTGGAGCAGTGAATATCCTGGCTAAGGACAGTAACTACAGCATTAGGGGTGACCTGGATGAAATAGGAGCAGCAAATGCATTCAAAAATGGGCATTTTGAGGAGGTGCTACAGTGACATGACCAGCCCTGGGTTAACACTGCTGTGAGCCATATGAACACGGAGTTGTGCTGGCTGCTGCTGACTGAAATGAAATCTCATATGAGTGGTGAGTGCACTGCCTGTTTCTGCAATTGGGAGGTGGGGATATGCTTGACATGGTCTACACATGAGTAGGAGACAGAAAGATACGTTGGCTGAGATTTTACAGAAAATGTAACACCACCCCCCTATCATCACAAAAGCAAGACACCTGTGGTTACTGATGTCATAGAGGTACCTTTTCAGGCTACAATCAGGGCTCAGTCACCCTCTTTTTAAAGAAGTTTTAATAACAGAAAGAGTTCCAAAAATCCTTAAGAATGCACAGAAAACTAAGGGTAGCTTATTTCATCAAAATACTGACGGACTGAGTAATAAAATAGAAGAGCTCCTTGACTGTGTAGAAAATTTGGAGAGCTCTGAAAAAATAGATACCATGTGCCCGTCTGAGCAACACATAACCACAGGGTTAGATAAGTGACATATAGAAGATTACACTCTAGCAGCTAACTCATGCAGAACTAATATGGGAAAAGGAGGAGTCATTACGTACATTAAGACCGAACAAAAGTTCAAAAACATTCAGACCAGCACACAGAAGCACATGTGTGTGGATTAATACTGAAAAATAGTTCACTTTTAATTGTAACTGTATATAGATCCCCACTGGGAAATTTCAAACTGCTTATGAGAAATCTGGATTTCTTTCTGTGCTACACATGAGATAGCAGGAAGCAGTTAATAATAGCCTGTGGCGACTTCAACGTAGATTTTCTAAAGGGTTCTGATAGCGAAAATGATTTGGAAACCTTATTTAGATTGTACAATTTGGTCTCAGTAATAAACTTTCCAACACAAGTGAGTAAAGACTGTAGGACACTAACTGACAGTGTTTTCTTTGCTGAAGCCCAAAACAATATAACTGTTTACGCAGTAACAAATGCTCTCTGTGACCATGATACACAGTTTGGATAAATAACATCATGTCTTATGGAACAGATACTCTTCAGTAGAAACCAGTTAGAATAATTAATAACTCCAGAACAGATGTTTTTAAGAATAGTTTTCAGGAGATGGTCTGGAATGAAATTTATAATGAAGCAAAGGCTAACATAAAATTTAATCTGTTCCATGATAAACACAAATCATTATCAGAAAATAACTGTCCACTTAAGCTAATCATTAAAGACATTAAACAGTCATGTAAAAAGTTATCGGTCACAAGTTGGATTAAATTATATTTTGAAAGGAAAAGGGAAATTTACCTGTTGGCAAGAACAAGTAGAGATCCTGCAGTAGTTGCACTGTACAGGAACTGCATAAAATTAGGAAAAAAAGTTATTTAAAAATCAGGGAACATACACATAATATTAGAAATCAGAAATTCTGACAACAGACTTAAGACTATATGTAATGTACTGAAACAAAAGACAGGACAACCAGCCACAGAACAGGATAACACCACTATGCAACTGAATGGAAGGGCTATAAGTGGCAAGGCATTGGTAGCAAATGTACAAGGTGACTCAAAAAGGACTTCACAAATTTGGGATGATACAGAAATTTATTGAGTTAACTTATAGACATCATTTTTTTAGTAAACAATCTCAACTTTCACATAAAAGTGTCAAATGTCATATTGGTTCAATGTGACTACCAATTGTGATGTGGCAAACATAAACCAATAATCACTTTCTTCCCGCAATTGTTACAGCAAATCAGGTATAAATTGTGCAACGGCATTGTAGATTTGATTTTTCATGTTGGCTAAATTGTTTGGTAGGGGATGAACATACACAGTCTTTAATGAAACTGCAGAGAAAGATATGCAGTGGTATCAAGTCTCAGGAGAGAGGTGGGCATGTGAATGGAGAATTTACCAACCTGGTGATTTATGCTGCAGTGAACAACCTATCTAAACAAAGTTTCAGAGCCAAGAGTAAATTATAGGCCTGCTTGGAGGTTCATCATGGTATTTAGTGCAAAATTTATGCCAAACAGCTGTTGCAGAGTCCGTTTCATGAAACCAAAACACACAGTGAGAATGGCCTGCACCAGTGAAAGAAGCCATTTTAACTGTGCACTATACTGCCACTCCTGGTGGTGGAATGGTGTACTGATGCATTATACGAATCAAACTTAATGTTGTTTGCTACAAAATGACACATCTGCCTGTTCTGTAAACTATCTCAATAAATTTTCATATCATTCCAAAGTTGTAAAGTCCTTTTTGATGATGCACACTGTATTTCAAAATCATTTCTCAAATATATTAGAAGGTAAAGGCTAACAGTTCATGAGAAAAATTACAGCAGTATATTTGAAAAGCGACTCTTATAAAATTCAGTCACATGGGCATACAATCAAATTCTCCTTCTGAAGTTAAGAAAATTATATATTCTCTAGGAAATGAAAGTTCATCTGGATTTGATGGCCTAAAGGTCTGTCTTATGTGAAATATGCAGTGCATTGCTAACTCAAGGCATTTTTCCAGAGAGACTAAAATATGCGCTTGTCAAACTGCCCTTTAAGAAAGTTGATAGGAGAGATGTCAATAACTGGTGCCCTGTTTCACAGCTGACATCATTTTCCAAAATTTTTGTGACAATGATGTATTGCAGAATAGTATCTCACCTGAGCCACATAATATCCTCAACAAAGCATATTATCGATTTCAGAAGAGTTGCTCTACTGAGAATTCCATTAACATGTTCACTCACCGAATTTTTCAAGCATTAAATAAACAAATAGCAATGGGTGGCATTTTCTAAGACCTATCTGAGGTATTTAATGGTCTGAGTCAAAGCATTTTCATAGATAAACTGAAATTTTATGGGATTAGTGGTATAGCACATCAATGGATAATGTCATATCTAAACAAAAGAAGGCAGAAAACTGTACTTAGAAATTCAAACAACATAGACCAGGAATGTCATTCAGACTGAGGAGAACCAGTTAAGGCTCTGTCTTAGGCCCATTATTGTTCCTCATATATGTAAATAAGCTATCTAATTTACAACAAGCAGAATTAGTTCTTTTTGCAGACAACAATAGTATTGTAATCAATCCAAGCATACATACAGAAGCAGAAGAAATGTCAAAATATCTTCTTAAAAGTATCATTGACTGGTTTTCTGCAAATTATCTCAGCATCAGCTTTAAAAAGATACAATATATTCAGTGCTGTACATCTAGGGGTACTACACCAACGATAAGTGTAACAGATGGTGAGGAAACAATAAATAATGTAGAAACATCAAAATTCTAAAATAGTTATGTGTCCATATTGGCGAGAATTTTAAGTGCAAAAAGAACATTTTGAAACTTCTAAAACAACATAGTTAACCACTTTTGCACTTGAAATAATTACAAATATTGGAGAGAAATAATCAGTAAGTTGACATATTTTGCACATTTTCTTTCAATAATGTCATATGGAATAAGGATCCAGGATGAAATGTAACAATATTATGAGAAGGAAAGCTTATACTCACCATATAATGGAGATGCTGAGGCATAGATAGGCACAACAAAAAGACTGTGACAAACAAGCCTTTAGCCAGCAAGGCCTTTGTCAAAAATAGATGACACACACACTTACACACACACACACACACCCACATGCACACACACACACACAAATTGACACACATGACTGCAGTCTCTGGCAACTGAAGCCACACTGTGTGACTTCAGTTGCCAGAGGCTGCAGTCGTGTGTGTGAGAGTTAGAGAGAGAGAGAGAGAGAGAGAGAGAGAGAGAGAGAGAGAGAGAGAGTGTCATCTAATTTTGATGAAGGCCTTGCTAGCAGAAAGCTTATTTACGAGTCATTTTTTTGTGCCTATCTGCGACTCAGAATCTGTGCTAGATGGTGAATAGCAACTTTCATTTTCATAATCTCATCTTTAAGAAAGTAAGTTTTGCTCAAAAATGTGCTGTAAGAATAATTATGCTGCTCACCCACAATCATCTTGTAGACATCTGTTTAAGGAGCTGGGCATTCTGACTACTGCTTCACAGTATATTTATTCCCTCATGAAGTTTGTTGTAAACAATTCACTACAGTTTAAAAGGAACAATGAGGTACATAATTACAATACCAGAAGGAATAATGACTTTCATTATTCCACATTAAGGGTCCACAATGCTGCATCAAAAAATTTTGATCACTTACCCAGTGATATGAAATGTCTGACAGACAGCAAAGTAAAACCTGATATCGAACTAAGAAAGTTTCTCCTGGACAACTTCTTCTTTGCATAGAACAATTTCTATTATTGTAGTGTATAAAAGGCAGAGATAAGAATTACTGACATCTGTATATTTAAAAAAATCACCACATAGTCTTATTACAAACTAATTTGTGATGTGAGGGTACAATGACTTGTTTCCAGTCATCATAATTCGTGGTGCAAATGATCCATAAAACTAACTACCTACCTAACTTGCATTGTATTACTGTCACCATGATCTTTTTTGTCTTTTTGCATCCAGTAAACAGCTACCTTTCAAAATCTGCCATCCATTCACCTCACTACTTGTCTTGCACACATCAGTTTCATATTCATTACAACACTAATCATGAATTAAACTCCAGTGTGTTCCCTGTTCCATTCACTTGTTTCCCTATCTCTCCTAGTCATTCTCAACATTCAAGTCTTCATTGCTTGCTGAATAACCCAAGGTTATATAATTAAAAGTTTATGTCTCATTGCTGTATGTCAAAATTGGTCATGTACACTGATTGAAAAATTTCCTTTCTAAGCATATTAGCAGCTTGATTTTGAAAACCCTGTTTAGTTCATCAAAAGAACTGTTTAATATTTTTACATTTCTGCTTACAATATTTATTTTACTGTTAACCAGTCATTTTTTTTTAACTGCCCTAAATACAAAGTTTCAACTCCTTCATTTACTTAACTGTGAATTTATACATTTTTCTTTTTAGGTAAAAACAGAACCTATATGATCATTATGTTGTCCATCTGTTTGTATGTGTGTTTGTCTGGCTGTTAGGAGGCATTTTTATCAGGAGGGGGTACAAATATCTAGGTCAAATTTATGTCACATACTAAGATCTATGATCCCTTGGCAGTGTAAAACATTTAAAATTCTAAGTCAGTGCAGTCAAAAGATATGCCCATTAACGTCACAAATTTTGAGACTCGAAAAGACCCTTGTCGAAACCCTGAGGTTAATTCCCATTGACCTAGAATCATGAAGTTTGGCAAGAAGCACAGTTTCACATTATAAGTAGGCCTAAGGGAAAACATCTGAAAATTGTTAAATTGTAATTGTTGTTGTTGTTGTTGTTGTTGTTGTTCTTGTGGTCTTCAGTCTGGAGACTGGTTTGATGCAGCTCTCCATACTACTCTATCCTGTGCGAGCTTCTTCATATCCCAGTACCTACTGCAGCCTACATCCTTCTGAATCTGCTTAGTGTATTCATCTCTTGGCCTCCCTCTACGATTTTTACCCTCCACCCTGCCCTCCAGTATTAAATTGGTGATCCCTTGATGCCTCAGAACACGTCCTACCAACCGATCCCTTCTTCTAGACAAGTTGTGCCACAAACTCCTCTTCTCCCTAATTCTATTCAATACCTCCTCATTAATTATGTGATCTATCCACCTAATCTTCAGCATTCTTCTGTAGCACCACATTTCGAAAGCTTCTATTCTCTTCTTGTCTAAACTATTTATCGTCCATGTGTCACTTCCATACATGGTTACACTCTATACAAATACTTCCAGAAACGACTTCGTGACACTTAAATCAATACTCGATGTTAGAAAATTTCTCTTCTTAAATTGTAATGATATCTCATAAAAAATATCTTTTTGCCATTAGAACTTACACTGCATTCATCATCTGCCAAAAGCATAATAGAAAAATATTAGTGCATGCAAACACAAAAACTATAGTTGTAGTCATCTTTTAGTAAGTAAATAAAAAAAAAAAAAAAAAACATTTTATCAAACCTTCTCTCCCTACACTCGTAACTGAAGTCCCCTGCTCACTTCTTTTAGTATGTCAGGTTCCAGTCTCAGGAAGTACTTTAGAGATTTTGATATGGTCTTGGAATTCCCTTAACCACTATCTTGCCAGTATTGATGATGATAATGGGCAAAATTTGTCAAGATTCTCAGTTTCTCAGGTGGATGACTATCTATATAAATCATTAAGTTTGTGCGGAACTTTCGGCGCATGAGTCTTGCTCACACTTGGCCAGTTTATTCATTATTAGCTGAACAGTAATTTAGTCTTATTGTAATTGATTTTCAGGTCTACTTTCAAAGTTATTCTAAAAAGTTTTTTCAGAATTTAAGTACATCTGCTCTAGTGCAAACACTACAATGTCATAAACATTGTTCAGATATGACCCATTAACACATTTTACTCCATTGATTTCCCAGTTTAAGAACTTGAAAGCTTCTTCTAGAACTACTGAGAATCATTGTAGAGACAAAAAAATATCCTTGCCTAACTCCTCTTTCAATTCTAAATTTCTAACTATTAAAGAACCCAAATCAAAGCTTTAATATTATTGACCTATGTGTTCTTCTGTTACTTACACAGCTTACATCAGTGGCATAATTATCAAAGGGTAATAGTGCTGATTTTGTTGAAACTGAGCCAAAAGCTTGTCTTCTGCCATAGAAACCATATAAACAAATTTGCAAGTTCTTTTTTCATTACTTGATATACCGCAATGTACAAGCATCTTTCTTTTCTTTATAACTAAAATTGTTAACCTTATTTGGCATTAATATTTAAATTTCATTTTTTATATTATAACTCTCTTCATTTCTAATTCAGCTTTTGATCTATACAAACTTTTAAAGAAACCCACATATGCTTGCACAGTTTTCTCTCTGGTGTTGGTTATTGTGCCATCCAAAATCTTAACCCAATATAAATTCTTCTCTCTACAGTACTTTTATTATTTCAATTGTGCCTTGTATCAAACTTTTGCTATACCTTCTCACAAAATCTTGAAGGCATATTTCAACAATTTTGTTTTGTTCAACATATTCAGATATTTCCTATTACCATATATTTGAAAATCTTGCCATCTCATTATCAGTTACATTGCTCCATTAATTTTTTTATTTTCTGTTCATCTCTTAATACCTGCAATGTATTTTAAATCCAGAAATTTAACAGTTATTGATAATATAATGTAAATGGATAAAAAATTCTACTCGCCAAGCCACTGCTTCGTGAACAGATTTTTTATCTAACCATTCACTGCAACATCTTTTGCTATTTCCAGAAGTTCCTCTGTTAAATAAGTGCCCATTTTATTTATATGTATGTTGTTGTGGTCTTCAATCCAAAGACCTGTTTGATGCGACTCTCTGTGCTAGTCAGTTTTGTGCTAGCTTCTTCATCTCTCATAACTACACTCTACATCCATCTAAACTTGCTTATCATATTTAAGCCTTTGTCTCCTTCTAGGGCTTTTGCCGCCCCCCCCCCCCCCCCCTCCCTCCCCCCTTTTTCCTTTCATTACCAAATTGACATTTCGTTGATGCCTTGGGATGTGTCCTATTAACTGATCCCTTCTTTTTGTCAAGTTGTGCCATACATTTCTTTTCTCGCCAATTCAGTTCAGTACCTCCTAATTTTTTATTTGATCTACCCACTTAATCTTAAGCATTCTACTATAGCACCATATTTTTGAAGCTTCTGTTCTCTTCTTGTCTCAGTTGCTATCATCCACATTTCACTTCTATACAGGGTGACACTCCAGACAAATCTCTTCAAAAATACTTTGTACTTCTTAAATTAGTTTTAGATGTTAACAAATTCCTTATTTTCAGAAATGCTTTTCTTGCTATTGCCAGTTTGCATTTTATATCTTCCCTACTTCAGCCATCATCAGTTATTTTGCAAGCCAAACAGCAAAATTCTTCAACTGCTTTTAGCATCTAAAATGAAAGCCAGCTAGCGACAAGGGTGCTTCAAACAACTATAAAAAAAGCTGTCAGATCTAAATTTAAAGGTTCTCGTTCTAAGTGTGCCACATAGACACGATCTAATCGAGGAATCATGTGTGAAAAAAGAAATAAAGTTAACAAATAATAAATTCAGGAAGATCTGCTGTGCTTTTAAGTGTGCAACTTTTGTGGATGCAAACAGCTCAGTGAGAAATCATTTCACGAGGCATGGACAGCATAGGAACTATTATGGAAAAAAGATGATGGGTGAAAAGATACTAGAAGAAATAAGCCGTATAACAGCAGAAAAGTTCCCTAAAATCCCACTCCAAATGAGGGCAGAAGCAGAAGAAATTAAAACCTTAACAAGAGCAACATTTGCTGAAGCATTAGAAACATCAACATCTGCTATAGTGAATATTAAAATGTCACCAGCTGCTACAGCTAGTATAAACAATCAATCAGCATCATCCACTTCAAGTAGGAAAAGCAACAGAAACAAGAAACCTGTGGTACAACAGGATATTTGGTATCCAGCCATAATGAAAACTCCAAGTTAACAGTGTTAAACGAAAGGAGAAATACCATCGGTGCCCACTCCCCTCTCCCCTGTTCTAAAGATTATGACACTAAATGTGCAATGCCTCAAGACCAAATATTGTGAACTTGAAATAGCAGTAAATAACACCCAACCTGATGTCTTGTGTATTACTGAACATTGGTGTAAGGACCAAGAAATTAGTAGTATTCATATTAATTCATTTAAACTGGCAAATCATTATAGTAGGAAAATTGCAAAAGGTGGTGGAGTCGGTATTTACCTTAGACAAGAGTTAGAATTTAAAAAGAGATGTGAAGCAGAGAACTTAAGTATTGAAAAGTTTTTTGAAGCAGGTGCTGTCCAGCTATATGGCCTGATGAAAAAAGTCATAGTCATAACAGTGTATAGGTCACCATGTGGAAACATAGAAGTCTTTTTTGATAAAGTAGAATTGTTGCTAAATACTATTTACAAAAAGAAACTGTGATTAATCTTTGTGGTGATTTCAATATTAATCTTCTAATTGAAAGTCAACAAAAAAGGCAATTTTTGGACATATTAAAGAGTTTCAACATGTCACCACACATAAACAATTCAACTAGAATAACAAACACCTCCAATAGCCTCATAGATAACATTTTCTCAAATATGTCAGCAACTGACATAGAGGTAACAAATATAGATTTAGGATTGTCTGACCACAATGCTCTCACCATTGAAATCCCTTTAAGGTCAAAGGAAGGTAAAGGTGTAAATAATATTTACAAAAGAAACTTCTCTGTGGACAGCTGTCATCAGTTCATAAGTATCCTAGATAATGAAAATTGGTTAGATGTTATGAAATAGTCAAGTACAGATGAGGCATATAGTGTATTTGCATTCATTTATATGATGAACTTTGAGATGTGTTTTCCAAAGAAACTGACCAGAATCAAGTCTACTGGACACATAAAGTCAAGTTCTTGGATGACTCTTGGCATTAAGAAATCATGTGAAAACATGAAAATACTGAATTCACAGTTGAGGGAGTGTACAGATACTGATTTTATAGAATATGTAAAGAGGTATAGGAAAATACACCGCAGAGTAATTGCAAATGCAAAGTTATTAAGTAATAATATGGAAATAAAACAGTCCAGAAATAAAACTAAAATAGCATGTGAAATTGTGAGAAAAGAAACCGGGGTACCTATCAAAGACAAGGAAATTATTCTAAAAGATGAGGAGAATAAAATGGTAGATAAATATGCCATGCCTAATTATATAAATAGTTACTTTTTAAATGTACCTCAGACATTAAGCAGGAATTTTGGGGAGCAGATTAAGATGGAAGCACCCAAGGCAGTCAGCAGTATGATGGCAGTTCCAACAAATGAAAAGGAAGTTTTAAAAGTGATTAAAAGTCTCAAGTCCAAGATGTCAGCTGGAGTAGATGAGGTGCCAATAATATTAGTAAAGAAAACAGCTAATCAAATAGCGAAACCATTGGCGCACATAGCAAACTTGTCAATGGCTGAGGGCATGCTTCCATAAAAACTGAAAATTTCTAAAGTCATTACCTTGTTGAAAAAGGGTGATAAACTTAAAATAGAAAACTACAGACCTGTCTCACTTCTCCCAACTTTCTCTAAGGTTTTAGAGATACTAATGAAATATAGAGTCACACATTATCTTAATATGCACAATCTGATAAACAGTAATCAGCATGGATTTCAAGCTGCGAGAAGTACCGAAACAGCTGTACTGGAATACACAAAAGAAATAATCACCAAATTGGAAGAGGGAAAAAGTGTAGTTGGGATAAATGTAGATTTGTCAAAAGCCTTTGACACTGTTGACCACAGCATACTTTTGGAAAAGCTTGAAGCTATAGGTATCAGAGGACCGGTAAAAAAGTGGTTTGAGTCTTATCTGGAAAAGAGGATGCAGGTGGTTGAAATTACAGCACCAAATATTAATCAAAAAATTAAACTAAGATCAGATCCAAGGGAGGTCACAGTAGGAGTACCCCAAGGAAGTGTATTAGGCCCCTTGCTGTTCCTCATTTACATTAATGATATTCAGGTGTCAGAGAGAAAAACTTGAATTATTAGAAGTTGAATTATGTTATTTGCTGATGATACTAGTTTAATAATTAGTGATATGAAGCAGTCACTGCACAGTACTGTGGACCATGTCCTACAAGATATACATAAATGGTCTAGTGCTAACAAGCTAACACTGAATGCAAAAAAAAAAAAAAAAAAAAAAAAAAAAAAAAAAAAAAAAAAAAAAAACTAATTATGTGCAATATGGAAAAATAAGTGAACAGGACAACCTAAATCCCACCATGGTGTGCAATATGGAAAAATAAGTGAACAGGACAACCTAAATCCCACCATGGAGGGCAAACAACTTGAAAAAGTACAGTGTGCAAAATTCCTGGATATGCACATTGATGAGAAGATTAACTGGAAGGACCATTTGGTGAGCTTAGCAGTAAAACTAAATTCAGCATGTTTTGTGCTTCGAATAATTTCAAGAGTTTGTAGTAATGACTGTACCAGATTAGTATATTTTGGCTAGTATATTTTGGCTATTTTCAGTCCATTGCATCCTATGGGATAGTATTCTGGGGAAAAACAAATTGTCGTCTAAATGAGATTTTCAAATTACAAAAACATGCTATTTGGATAATGTCCCACAGCCCACCTCAAACAAATTGTAGGCCCCTTTTTAAAGCACTGAAAATTTTAACAATTCCATCATTATACATTCTGAAATGTCTGTTGGTGATCAAAAGAAATCAGGATAAAATGAAAACCAATACAGACTTCCATAATTACGATACACGGCACTGTAAAGATCTCCACATACAAGCTGTAACAAGGACCCAAAGTCAGAAACATGTATGTAATCAAGGCATCAAACTTTTTAATGCACTACCAATACATATCAAAGAGCTGGAAAATGAGGATAAATTTAAAACTGTTATAAAGAACCACATGCTTGACAAATGTTATTACAGCATAAGTGAATATCTCTGCGCAACTGTATAACAATATATGTGTAAGTTAATGTGACAAATGAAATTACATCAGTGCATAAGAAATTATGTTATAAAAACACTTATTAGTTGTATATTGTATTAAACATAAGATAGATTAATATGAATTCAGCACAGATAAAAATTTTGTAAAGATATTATATAGTTGTTAAAATGTACCCTGACAAATCCTATATCACAAATGTGATCATTGGGATGATAATAAAGAAATACATAAATAAAATAAATAATGTATATCGTCAGCATTACCTGATTTAATTTGATTGCATTCCATTACCTTTTATTTACTTTCAATGAGGCTCATCTTATAACCTCTTTTCAATACACTATCTATTCCATTCAGCTGCACTTGCAAGTCCATAGCCGTCTTTTACAAAATAACATATCATCAACAAACCTCACAGTTTTTATTTCTTTTCTCTAAACTTCAATTCCCTTTCCAGATTTCTCCTAGGTTTCCCTCACAGGTTGCTTGCTAAATGTGCAACTGAATAATATTGGGAATAGGCTGCAACCTTGGTTCACTCCCTTCTCAACTATGGCATCCATTGCATGTCCTTCAACTCTTACGACTGTGGTCTGTTTTCTGTACATGTTCTAAATAAACCTTCAGTCCATTTATTTTGTCTCCACTAACTTCAAAATTTCATAGACTGTAGTCCAGTCAACATTGCCAAAAGCTTTGTCTAAATCTGTAACAGCTATAATGTCAAGTTTGCTGTTCTTTAGTCTATCTTCTTAGATAAGTTGTAGGATCAGTATATCTTCCCATGTTCCTACATTTCCCCAGAACCCAGACTGGTCTTCCCTAACAACAACCTCTACCAGTTTTTCTGTTCTTCTGTAAATAATAGATTCAATATTTTGCTTGTCTTTATTGGTTTTATGTATCCTATATTTAATTTTATGTCACACAAAACATCAAGTTATTAGCTAAAAGGCAATGAAGAGTGCAAATTTCCTGAAGAGTTCTTGTTCTCCCGATTACAAATAATCCCATCCGCTATTAATTGCGAGATTTTCCTTTAAGAGGGGCAGGCTGTCAAACCGGCCGACTGGGAGCAGGAGAGGCACCACAGGACATTTCAATTTCCACTGTCCTGAATATAGTTTGATGGCATCCATTACAAAATATACACGTTTCAATTCCACAGAGTGAACTACAGTGATGTGTGGTAGAAGAATGCTATATGAAGAGGCGTGGCACTGCACTATGGCACACTTAAGACCAAATAATATGTCTTAACATTTCCTCAAACACATGTGTTTTATGTTTCAGATTTTTCGGAAAGATATGCACTACAAGATGAACATATTTTTGAAAATTCGATGTTTTTTAGTATTGATCCGGTTCACAAATATCGTAGATCCTGGGCGGATGCGCAGAGCAGTCTGAGTTACAGTTCGTAGTCTCCATGTGACCCGTGTTTACATTTAGTGATTTTGCTGTTTTCCCCTCGTTTGCTCTCATGTCAAATGAAAACGAAACGGATATCTGTGGCCGGGAGCTATCAAGTGAATTAAAATGCATTAACATAATTACGGAAGGCTACAATATGTCATCAGTTTCAGATTTTATTTTATTTCCACTTTTCTGACAGTCAAGCATTAATCGCCTTGCGGAACAGTGAAGTTATTTTTGTGTGTGTTGCTAAAGAAATTCGACTTTTATAAACTTTTTCCACGGATACAGTCAATGTATTTGAAATGAAATGTTTAATTCGACAGCACTGGCTAGTTTCAACTGTTCACTGCATTTCAAGTGCACGTGTTCATCTTCTAGCACATATGGCATTTTGCCATAATAAAGAACCAAACATGATATAATACAGTACTGGTGCTCCAAGAAAATTTACATTCCGAAAACCACACTGAAAAGCTTAATATCAGGTCGATGTCTACTTCATTGGGAATCTGGACATACGAATGTGCACTTGAAGTATACACTTTAAATGTGCACATTTTAGTATGATTCATGAAATTCCGATGCTCTTGGAGTATCCTCTGATGTCTTGCTTCTTTTATGACATAATGTATGATCTTTTAATATTTTACATGTATGTACATACAGGCTTCCTACGTCATGATAGCTGTGCAAGCGCGGTGTTGTTTGTTATCTGCACTCTCTGGCAACTGCTGAAACAAACCTATTTCTAAGAGGTTGCAGGAAAATATTGCGAATGGTGGTTTGAAAAGCATTACTTTAAAAGTAAATATCCTTTTACGTAAGTTGAACTGTATGCTAGAATGTACCATGAACTTATTAAATCACAGAGCGTTTGACTCTGATTTAAAAATCAACTCTTTGATGACGAACCATTTAGAAGAATTTTGAACCCTGAAGATCAGACATTTATGTCATTATTAAAATTTTACTGGCACATTTGTGTGATATATCTTAAGTTTAACACACACAAAAAAGATCAGCAGCTTATTAACCATATAGACCAATATTATATGCAAAAGCTTTGCTTTTATTGTAGCAACACTATGTATATTAATTTAAACTATTAACTTTCCCTGTTTGGTGTTTGTGCTACTTAACAGTGATGTTGATGTTGGCTGACTACTTCACATGTGCTATGCTCTGAATATCCGCTGCCATCGGCTGGCGAGATCACGTGACATGAGCTATGACTGGCTTACAAACGCACATCACAACCTCGATTTCAATGATTCGGAAAGTAATATGTGGTGTTTGGTGGAATTCCAATGTATGCTTTCATAATACGAAAATATGCAGCGTACATATTGCTGCACATCAAAGATATTTACAAAACATGCCTTTTTCCCTGAGTTTCATTTTCTAAAGTGCCGGGAAATTCTACGCTCGTGTATAAAACCATAACCATGCAAAGAATTGACAAGTTTTGCAGTTCCAAGGGACTGTCAATACTGACAATACTGTCAGTTAACACGGAAAATGCGTGCTTTCACCCAGGAGAAAGTGTATTTTTAATGGGGAAATCCAGGAATTTTTTTCCTTGTCTGCATATACACCCTGTGACAACATTACTGCACTGAAGATGTGCAGAAGTTAACCACCACCATTTGCTGTTAGCCTATCTTTTCAATATACAGGATGATAATAACTAAACATTCACTGCTTGAACCGGTGTACATGGAAAACTGTTTACTGTATGGGTACCCAACCTTACATGAATGATGTGCAGACCATGCGTTGCAGGATTTGTGTTGTTAGTAGTGTTAGTATCATGACTTGCTGTTAACCACTGGTATTGCTGTGGTGATGTAGGTTGAAACACAAGCACATCAGTGTGCATTTTAGTTGCAGACAGTCAACAAGAGTCTGGACATGGTGAGCTGAGCTTTACTCATAAAGCTGTTGTTTCAAAAAAATAGCAGTAGAGCTGCTGCTCTTTGTGAGTATCAACACATTACAGCAGGCTGTTCCAGCTCGTCGGCTCCGTTGTGAGCCGCGGAGCGCTCCCTGCTCCAGGGAGCCGTGTCGCTCGCTGTGAACATTCAAGTGGGCCGGCACGCCGGCACGCGGTACGGCTGGCTGAGGCAGGCGGCAAGGCAAGCGTTTTGATGTGCCAGCTGCGTCTTACAAAATCGACAACCTCATACTCTTAGCCGCTAAGACATGGAGACATGCTACACCAGAAAATACGATGTTCAGGAAATAAATAAGAAACAACTGTTTCACAAGAAATTGCATACTAAATTTATTGGACATTTTCTTTTCATCCCAAGATCGGAAATATCAGGCATCAAAGTGTTCGCAGCTTTAGTGCGGAGGATAGCCTTCATTGTTGCATCCTGAAGAAACGATCGTTCCTTACTTTTTACTCTTTTTATTGCTGAGAAAAGCTTCTCACAACAATACGTAGATCCAAACATGCACGTGATCTGAGCGGCATTGCTGTGAAGCTTTGGAAACGTTTTTTGCTGTAATGAACGATACCATCGTGATAAATCCAACGTGTTGTAGTACCTCTCTTTCAACAAAGTTGAATTTTGCAAATCAATAATTTCCAATTGAAGTGACGATGACAAGTCATCATGGGAAACTGAAAAAGGAGTGCTGAACACATTGTCTGCTTTGACAGGCAAACCCCTTCAATTGCCTGCACCTCCCTTGGAAAAAAACATTCTGCAACTACTACCATGCACAATTTTATGAGTGGTCCCACCGAAAATGGCTTGCCACTCGTCGCAATGATGTGAGCGACCCTGTAGCTTGCCTGAATTGCAGATTCTGTAGTGTTTTCTCCGCTCTCATTCACCTGAAAATAATAAACGCATTACAGAACACGAACTATGTTGCATGTTTTGATACCCTCCGTATTACGAAACCGTTTTTAAACTTACATCTCCTAGTATGTCGTTCTTAAGCCTGACTACCAGTTCTCTGCGTGCAACACCTTCCACCTGATAGTAGTGTGCTGCGAGAAGACGTGTATAAAGTCGTTGTATATTGTACCTCTTCGCAGAATTAAATACTTTATGAGATACAAGACACTGCGGATGACCATCCCTCTCAATGAATAGAAAGGTATCCTCCAATAGAGGTACAGGGCTCCCACGGCTAGTCATAGCTGTCATTGAACACGGATTATTGCGTCAGTTGCAGCTGCATGTGCGGCTGCATGCGGCCAGGGGGCAGTGAGTTCGCTTTCCCCCTCCACGCGGGCTCCGAGCTGCAGCAGTGAGCGCTCCGGCTCCCTGGAGCTCAGTTGGAACAGCCTGCATTACAGGAATGTGGATGAGTTCTCTTTCCACACTGGAATTGAAGAACATGATTCAGAAGTTTGAATTAAATGATGATTTGGAAATTGCTCCTGGGATAGCACTGAAAATTGTTGAAAAAGTTACTGTTGCCACAGCTAAGACTGGAGGACACAGTGTGCGACCTTCAACCAGTGCATACGCTGTGTCACGATAGCAGAAAATTCCATGGCCCACTGTTGTTTCAGGCAGCAGTAGAGCAATCTCTAGTATGGTTCCGGGTTGTTGTGGATGCAGATTGTCATTCCACTGAGCAACATTTGTAATCTGGAATGTAAACACGGTATGCAATTAACAAATATTACCCTTTTATGTTGAAATTATTGTGTGTGTCTTTCAACGGTTTGTTCAATATTTTTCTTCTGCATGTCCTTAAAAATGTTTTCATGAAGTTTCATTGCCCTTAAAAAAAAAAAAAAAATTCATACCACCCAAACACACCTTGAAGACCCAATGATACCAACCAGCTGCTGTTGTATCCTGAGCCCTTATGTGTCACCACATGTGGATGTGGATGGGGATATGGCCAGCACACCACTCTCCCGGCTGTTGTCTGTTTTTGTGACTGGTGCTATACCTCAATCAAGTAGCTCCTCAAGTGGCCTCACAAGGACTGAGTGCACCCCACTTTCCAATGGATCTTGACAGACCTGGATAATGACCCATCCAAGTGCTAGCCAAGCCCAACAACACTCAACTTCAGTGATCTGATGGGAACCATTGTTACCATGGCAGCAAAGCCATTGGCTGTTTCAGTGTTTAGCACCAGAAAAACTTAACATTTCATTACCCACTTTTAATAAATGAAAGTTAATAATTATTTTCATGCACAGAATTGGTCAAGGAGTATGAGACAAATGTTTAAAATATTTCCCTTATTTTTTTTATTAAAAATAATTTTTGGTTACTTTGCATATTTGCAAAGCTGAGTGTACATGATCACCTTTACCAATACCATACCTGAACATAAATGTAGACAAATAGAAACCTTGTGATACTAAACAAAATTTTTATAAAAATATGTAAGAATTAAATTGTTAAAGCTTACAATAATGTGTTCCCACAATATAAATTAGAGTTCTTCAGTCAGATGTGGAATGAACAGATGCAGTTTCTATGTTTATTCAAGTTCAAGTTCACTTTGCATTTTCACACGTCACATATGTATATCCTTTGCATTTGGGAAGTATGGATGTTGTTTTCTTCTTGCCCCAAACTGATTAGTACTTACTTATTCATTAGCAGAAGTACTGGTAATTTATTTGTGTGAAACGTGTAATTACATGCATAGCAGTTGGTAGTGGTACAACAGCTACAACAGTATACAATCTAATTTTATTTTGTAACAGATACTAAGGTATAGAGTTTAAATTATTTCACATAATAATACATTAGATTTTAGTTTTCTGAGGTGGAGTGTACTAAGTATAGCTGGTTGAAACCTGAAATTGAGTGGTGACATTTTTAGGGAAAATATAAGTTTATATCAAAATGATAGGCAAAGGGGAAATGGAGGTGGCATATTTGTTGCAGTAGACAAGAAACTCAAATCCACCAAAGTAAAAATTTAAGCTGCATGTGAGATTGTTTGGGCAAGACTCAGTATCAGGGGTAGGCATAAAAGTATAATTGGATCCTTCTATCACCCACAAGACTCATCTCCTGATGTGACTGAAAACTTCAGAGAAAATCTTTGTTCATCTGTATCTAAGTTCCCCAGTCATACTGGAGACTTTAATCATCTAACAATTAATTGGGAAAATTACAGTTTTGTTTGTGGTGGCCATGATAAGACAGCCTGTGAATCGTTACTAAATGCCTTCTCTGAAAACTATCTAGACCAGATAGTTAGGGACCCCACGCATGATGGAAATGTATTGGATCTAATGGCAACATATAGACCTGACCTCTTTGAGGAGGTACACATCAAAATTGGTATCAGTGTCCATTACACACTCATGGCAGCAATGATTATTAAAATACAAACAACAATTAAAACACACAGAAAGATATATGTGTTCAGTAAACAAGATAAAAAATCAGTTGTGTCATAGCTGAATGAGGAACTTGAAACTTTCAGCACAGGGCAGGAGCACATAAAAGAACTCTGGCTTGAGTTTAAAAGAATAGTTGACCATGCATTGGATAGATATGTACCCAGTAGAACTGTTTATAAAGGGAGGGAACCTCCATAGTATACAGTCACTGTAAAGAACCTACTAAAGAAACAGATATTATTGCATAATAGGTGTAAAACAAAGCATATGGCTAGATAGAGAGATACTGAATGAAGTGCATTTGGCTGTCAAGAGGGGAATGTATGATGTCTTCAGTGACTACCATAGCAGAATATTGTCAAGTGATCTTTCAGAGAACACAAAGAAATTCTGGCTGTTATGTGGCACCAAAGTTTAGTGTCTAGTCCCTAGTAAAAGAGACAGGAACTGAAGTTCAGGGTAGCAAAGCAAAAGCTGAAATGCTTAACTCAATTTTCAAATGTTTCTTTACAAGGGAAAACCAATGAAATTTGCCTCAATTTAAGTCTTGTACCGCTGTAAAGATGAATGAAATGAACATTAGTGTCAATGGGTTTAGAAACAGCTGAAATTCTTGAAATTTCCAGGGTCTGATGGAATCCCTGTCAGATTCTATACTGAATTTACAGCTGAGTTAGCTCCTCTTCTAACTGTATTCTATCATAGATCCCTTGAACAAAAACTGTGCCCAGTTCTTGGAAAAAGGCACAGCTCACACCCATCTACAAGAAGGGTAGTAGAAGTGGTCCACAAAACTACTGTCCAATAGTCTTGACATTGATTTGTTGTACAATCTTAGGACATATTCTGAGCTCAAACATAAAGATGTATCTTTAACATAATGACCTCCTCAATGCCAACCAGCATGGATTTTGAAAACATCAATCATGTGAAACCCAACTCATACATTTCTCACATGGCATACTGAAAGCTTTGGATCAAGGCAATCAGGTAGGTGCTGTGTTTCTTGATTTCCAAAAAGCATTTGACTCAGCACCGCACCTGTGCTTATTGTCAAGTAATTAAAATTGCGTGAGCTTTTGGCCAAGTACTCCTTGGCCATTGTCAAGAGGTATGACTGCCAATGGGCTGCTGGTTTGCCCCAAATATACACTAGCTGCTGGCAATGATGTCACTGGTGCCTGCGGCATTGTCATATATGGGAATATTTTGACATGGCATTCAATGCACCTGCTTCAACCACACAATCATTGGAGCCCATGCTGTGCCATGCTGAGCTGCAGGCCACCGTCTCTATTTGGGATGTTATTGGTGATTTCTATTTCAATAGCTTCTTTAATTACCCTATCCCAGAAGCTTTTTGTGTGAGCCCTCACAGATGTTTCATCAAATTTTATATGGTGTCCATTTTCTAATGCATGCACAGATAGACCAGATTTCTCCAGGTAGCATAGATGATAAAATCTATCAGCTCCTTCCTGCATTGTTCCAATGTGTGTTCTCTTTGTTTGACATAAGACTGGCCACACTCGCAAGGTATCTTGTAGACCCCAGGTGTTCTGAGAGCTGCTGTGTCTTAGCTGGTCTCAGTAATTGACAGATTTTTGTCAGAGACCTGAAGAACAATTTGATCATGTATTGTTTCAGCAGGTGGCATATTTTGCCCAACATGCAGACACAGAACAGCAAGAAAGGAAGTTTCTTTTCCTGCTCCTCAACAGTGGTCTTGTTGTGAGTCTTGCATGAAAGCACTTCATTTATTTGATTGATGTTTAAGTCATTGTTCCTGAAGTCCTTGCGTAGGTGCCTCTGCTGATGTGGCAGGTTATCAGCATGTGATATGATTCTTGTATGATGCACTTATGTTTGTAAAACAGTGCATTTGTATGCTGGTTGATGATGGCTGATGGCATGCAAGTACAGATCGGTGTGGTTGAGTTTTCCATAGATGTTGTGGTGAGGCATCCATTTAGTTTGTGGTGGATGAGAACAAATCAAGGAAGGGCAATGCATCATCTTTTTCTTCTTCCATTCTATGTTACCACTGTGAAACTCTGCATTCTTACATTACATGCCTCTAGGGGAGGAAACCTGGCACAGCATTAAATGTCTGGGGAATTAGCACGCCGAGAAGGCTAATTTAATGAGTTTGCTAGCATTCCTAATGAGCTGTCATGATGAGAAGACTATTTCAAAATTTGCTATGGTATCCCTTCATATCAACAACTCTGCCTCCAGGATGATACTTTGTCATGCCAGCTTTGCACTACTATAAGTGCACACACAGGATACACAGCACCAGGCAGCAGCTGGATTTGCTCTTATGGCCTTGCATCTGCAACTATAAAGAACACTCACAGCCATGGATTGGGAATGGCTCAAAGCAACTATGGTTTCCCAACAGTCATGACAGAAACAAGCTACAGAGAGGCAGGAAGGAAAGTTCAGGTGCCTTTTGCAACAACAAGTTGGTGCGGTCCACAGATACTCAGATAGCACCGTCATCAACATGATGGCTAGTGATATAGACATGGGTGCAATGTTGGCACTTAATAAAGGACTTAATTTGGCACCTTTGCCACAAGACATTGCTATCTGTGATATAATAAGTGGTGTCAAGCAGGCAGTCCACAAGCTCCCAAGTGAAACAGCAGATAAAAGCAAAGTTACTAGCCATGACTAGGGCTGAGTGCAATGGCCTGTGAGCACTGTGCAATGAAGAGAGCATTGTGGTCCTTCCTGCTGACAAGAGGAAGGCAGCCGTAATTATGGAACACATGGACTATGATATGAAGATCTGCATGCTAGTGGAGGAAGATGCTTATCAGAAGCTCCCACATGACCCATCGTCAAGAATAAGAAGAAAGACATCTGAATTTCTCAAGACACTGAGGTCAAGAATCTTCTCCCACAGGCACCTAGACCACCTACTGCTTATGGGCTACCGAAGATCCACAAGGAAGGGACATCATTCTGCCTCATTGAATCCCCAACTGGTTCATCAGCATACAAGCTAGCAAAGTACATGGCTAGTCTCCTTGCTCCACATGTGGGACACTGCGAGCAACATATTAAAAATTCAGCAGACTTATCATTCGAATTAACCATCTTCAACTTAGTGAGGGTGGTATTACAGTCAGTTTTGTTGTATTGGCACTGTTTACAAATGTGCCTGTCAAAGACTGTTTTGACCTAGTATCCCAGCTCTTTGTAGGTGAAGTGGTCGAGCTGTTTAGACACACTCTGATGTCTTCTTATTTTCTGTACAATGGCCAGTATTACCGTCAGATGGATGGCATTGCAATGGGTAATCCATTAAGCCCACCTGTTGCAAACATCTTCATGGAGAATTTTGAGGATATTGCCTTCAACATGGTGCCCCTGAAGCCTAGTTGTTTCTTTCAATAAGTTGATGACACATTTGTCACTTGGCCCCATGGACAAGACAAACTTGACAGGTTGTTGGAACACCTCAACAGTAACATCTGGTTTACCAGTGAGTAAGAAAAAGACAATGCATTGTCCTTCCTCAACATTCTCATCTGCTGCAAATGAAATGGATGCCTTGGCCATAGCATCTATAGAAAACTGACCCACGCCAATCTATACTTGCACGCCATCAGCCATTATAACCTTGTAGAGAAGTGCACTGTTGTGCAAACATTGGTGCAGCATGCAAGAAACGTATCAGATGCTGATGACTTGCCTCATGAGCTGAGCCACCTATGCAAGGTCTTCAGGAACAATGGTTGTAACGTCTGTCAAATAAATGAAGAGATTTCATGCAAAAGTCACAACAAGACCACTGTTGAGGAGCAGGAAAAGAAACTTGCTTTCTTGCTGTTCTGTGTTTCCATGTTGGGAAAGATAAGCTGCCTGCTGAAATGTCACAAGATCAAATCGATCTTCAGGCCTCAGACAAAAATCCATTAATTACTGAGACCACTTGAAGATGCAGCAGGTCTCAGAACAGAACATGTGGAGTCTACAAGATACATTGTGAGTGTGGCCAGTCTTATGTTGGACGAACAATATGCACTGTGGAAGAATGCAGGATGGAGCATGAGAAGTTTTATCACCAATGCTACACTGAGATATCTCCTTTAGCTGAGCATGCATCAGAAAATGGACACCAGATAAAATTTGACAAAATATCCATCATGGCTCACACAAATGGCTTCTGGAATTGTGCAGTTAAAGAGGCCATTTAAATAAAAATCACCAATAACACCCTAAATAGAGATGGCCTGTAGCTCAGCAAGGTGTGGTATCCAGCCATCATGCAGTGAAGCAGGCACTTTGAATGCCGAGTCAACATATGCCCATATATGGAGATGCTGCAGGCGTCATTGGTGTCATAGATGACAGCTAGCGTACATAAGGTGTGTACCAGCAGCCCAGTGGCAGTCCTACCAACTGACAATGGCTAAGGAATACTTGGATGAAAGCTCATGCAATTTTAATTATTTGACATGGTTGGAAACCCGAGAACTTTTTATTCTCCCCAATGACCGTTCTTTTTTTGTGACTTATGATCATGCAAATGAGTCCAACATGACACTATTCAAAAACTTCTCCATCACCATACAATGATCCATAGGTGGTTTTGAAATGCCACAACAAAAGTTTGATGTCAATATCATTGGCTCTTCTGTCACTATGTCCATCGACAGAATCAAGCCAGACTTCATCCCAGCTAACACAAAGATGCTACATCTAATTCCAAGGCCACTGGATACACCTAGTCCTTCACTGCTATCACCTTTAAGTCACAACTCTTTTTCAGCACTGTGCAAGTGTCAAACCCAAATATTGTTGACACTTGGGAGGGGGGGGGGGGGGGGGGGGGAGGGGAACGATGTGGAGAGTGAATCATCTGCTAGGTATCACATGTGTGATGTATGCAGTGTGCAATGTCAACTCTCTAATTCTTCATGCTACCTCTGAGCTAAAAACAAAGCATAGTTATAGATACTGTTAGCAATCTTATAATTACTCATTGCAATGAACTGTTACATTATGTGTTTAAATAAATCGCATTTTCACAAAACAAATTTATGTGGATATCAGTGGGCACTGGTATGAATAAGATCCAAAACATTTAGCATAAACAGTTAGATGTGTGAAAACTTTGTTGTCAGTGGAGTCCTCATAAACTGAAATCCACTCAAAATCATTGGAAAGGTATCAAGGCATAACTTTAGATTTCCTTTGGAATATCCTTACCTTTGATGAATCTTGAATTCCTTGTTATTCCATCACAACAACCCATTATCACATGTAGCAAAATTAACGTCTCAGTACCTGTGTGCCTTAGAGCTCAGCACCACAGACCCTCTACCATACATTGCTGACATAGTATCTTGTGATTTCATTTTGATTCCAAAAATTAAAGATAAAATGTATGGAAGCACTTTTTCATCATCAGACAAAGCCATGAAACATTATGAAAAACTGGTTTTTGAAGTGCCTCAGGAAGAATGGCATCATTGTTGTAAGGAATGGTTTCACCAGATGTAAAAGATCTATTGATGTTAAAGGGGAAATTTTTGATAAACAACAAAATCTTTCAAATTTTTCAAAATGTATTCCTCATTTCATTTTCTAAAGACTTTCGCGGTGTCACCCTCATATGCTCTAGATTTATGAGTTAACTGTACTTTCTGGTAGCCACATACCACTTGTAAAACATAGTCATGAACTTTTTGCAATACCTCATCAATACTAATTGGTGTATCACTTTCCCTTTCATCTAACCGTGTTTCCCTTTTTTTATTATTTCATTCTACTCTGACAACTTCATACATTTTACCTGCTTGTAACTTAGCCAACTCAGTTCTATACATCTTAATTCCCCTGAATGTTCTTCATCTGTAATCTTCCTCCTATGACTGTTTCATGTAGTACACAATTATTGAATAAATGTACACAATGGTGTAGTATTTACTTCTCACTCTGTTCACACTTATTAACACTAAATTCAGTTTCAACGATCAGCTTTCTCATATATATTGTACCAATCTGGGGATAGGAGGCTACAGTGAGAGGTGTGCTGAGGTCAGGTCAAGGTGAGGAGATTGATGGAACACTACCTCAGGTAGCTGAGATTACCAAATTTGAGGGTAGGTGATCATCTGATGCCCGAAGGTGTTAGTAAAACAATATTACAATATTAAACATTTATTGTTGACAAAATACAGGATGACAAAATACAGGATGCAGTGTGGGAACTTCCTTATTTGAAACGCACAGCTCACAATGGCTGTTACTTATTCTTGTGTGGGTTTCAGTGCAGTCAAAAATGCGAGACTTAACTTTTTTTTTTCTTTTTTTAAGTTGTGATCATGCAGTTGGCAAGAGAGGAGTGTGCACTCACCTTTGCCTACTTTTCAAATGGACTTATGGTCATCAGAACTCAGTGTGCATTCAGGAAACAGTTCAACATTGCACCTGCAGGTCATGTTCCTGTTGGAAAATCAATTCTTATGTGGGTAGACACCTTTATGGATACTGGAAGTGTACAGAAAAAGAAACCAGGACCTTCAAGAACCACCAGAACACCTGAAAACATCGATAGTGTAAGGATGCTAATTTTGAATTCCCCCAATCAATCTGCATGGAAACATGCAGCTGCCCTTGCAGTTTCTAACATCCCAATGAGACAAATTCTTCATGAAGAGTTGAAATTTCATCCGTATAAACTGTCAGTGGTGCACACACACTTTATCCACATGATTTTGTTTCATGAAAACATGCATGTGAAGCCTTGATCCATGAGCTGCCTCATGATGTCTTAGTGTTCTTTGGTGACGAGCCACATTTTCATTTGTCTGGTTGTGTGAATAAACAAGATATGCAGTATTAGAGTGGCATGAACCCCCGAGAACTTCATGAGCAGCCCCTGCATACAGAACGTGTGACTGGTGTGCACTATCTAAAGTTGGCATTATTGGCCCATGGTTTTTCAAAGAGAATGATTATTGTCCCATGGTTTTTCAAAGAGAATGATAAGGCAATGATGGGCACTTCTGAGCATTGTATTCAGGTGTTGGAACAGTTTTTTTCTTCCAGAACTTGAAGAAATGGGTGTGGGTGATGTTTGGTTTCAACAAGATGGCACCACAGCTCACACGGCATGAACATTGATGATCATATTGCACGAACACTTCCCCAATCGTCTCACCTCTTTGAGATGTGATCTCCAGTGGCCAGCATGCTCACCAGATTTAGCGCCATGTGACTTTTTCTTATGGGGCCATCTCAAATCCTTTATGTATACCAATCATCCACAGACCCTGGCTAAGCTACGGAACAATATTTGTGTTGCTATTGCCAACATCAACAGAGACGTGTTGGAAAAAATGGACCGAAACTTCCGATTTTGACTCTCCAAATGCATTGAGCAGAACAGAGGCCACCTTCAAGATATCATTTTCAAAACTTAATGGAACAAAACTTTAGATGTTACTCCTTGTAAAGAAAAAAAGAATTCAATTGATGTCTCCTGATTTATGATATTTTTAAATAAGGAAGTTACTGCACTGCACCCTGTAAAACAGTTGATTCTTCAATGTGCAGGCAGCCAGTGTACACTGGAGCGAAAACTGTAGTCCTCACACAGTGAATGCTGATCCAGTGCCGCCCACAGCCCCAGTGGCAGTGGCACTGTCAGAGTCAGCACATCAGAAGCAATGTTGTCACAATCACATTGTCCGGCAATGTTAGCATGTGACCCAATCTGTGATGCTCAAGGAAGACAGCATCTTCTGAGAGAAGGTAACAAGGGCTCCTATGACTGTCACAGACTGCATGCAGGGAAGACATCCATGAGCTCAGTTCAGAGCACATGAAGCCATGCAGAAAAGTGCCATGGCCTCCTGTTACGAGAGAGAGAGAAAGAGAGAGAGAGAGAGAGAGACTGGCAGCATCAGTGTTTGCCGAAAGGTGAGCAGCAGCAGTTGCTCTCACACACAACAGTGGATGATGATCTGGCAGTAAGCCCTGCTGATTAGGATGCCAGAGTGCCTGCTGGATAATAGCAGTCACAGGATCACATTAGTCTTGACTCAACAGTTTGTACTTCAGCTCACAAACAGGACTGGTTGCACCATAGGAGATCGAAGCTGACTAGACAAGTAGAAGGTCACTGACATAGGCCTTCCCTCTTGGCTGGACTGCTGCACCATAATTGGACTCCACAAAAACAGTGGTAATAATTACACAAGTCGAACTTGTGTGCTCTGCTAGAGTGAAGCAGCAGTGATATCATTTGTTCTGGTTTTACCATTTGGTCATCTTCCATGGTTGCTTCAGGATTTCACAACTATTCCTGTCAGACATTCTTTTCTCCTGTGTCAGTAACTGAACAATTACTCTTGTGTCTGATTTAAACTTTCTTGCTGCAATTTGTGCCATCACCATTATGGTAGCCATCACTCTTGAGTGCTCAAACCATTCAGGGCGTTGCAGTAGCTTCTGTGTGTACTGCTATTCTATTAGTGTTTCTCTCTCGCTGACTCTCTTCCTGGCCATTGATGTATCTTGCTGTGCCTCTGGCATTGCCAGGAAATAACTTTGAAATTTTTCTGGCTGTGCCAAGTATACTATTCTGCTGTGCAACATTCCCTGCAGCCTTTAAGATGTCTGTCTTGAGTTTCTCTGAGATTCCTCAAAAACAATCTTGACAAATATGCTCAGAATACTTGTACCATACAGTTTGACCATGTGGTTCCTCAGTTAAGGTTTTAACTGGAAATATTACTTTCTTAAACTCATTCCAGGAAATTCAAATTCTTACAAGGACACAGTTTGTCTAAATTACTTTTTACACACCAATACAGTCCTTTTTTTTCTCATAACTGTACTATAATTCACAATCTCATGTACTTTTCCTATTTATTTATTTTGTGTTCCATAGATCCAGGAAGTGAGTAAATTGCAAGGACACAGAATATATCAAATTGTACATAGTTCAATAATAACTTACATAAATACAATAAAGGATACAATGTAAATAAGATATCAAATAAAGAGCATATATCCAATTTACAGAATATGTTATACTATAGAACAATCAGTAATACCTACAGGAAACAAAGAGAAGCTAAATAATACAAAACATAAATAAATGAATACCAAATGCCAAATTAATGTATCTCTATGATAGTGTTCAAAATAAAATTAATTAAAAGTATTCCCAAAAAAACTGTTAAGTTTAGTGGTGCTATTCATTTTCTTACATAAATTCACTGACCATGTAAAAGGATTCCTCCATTAGGTGCTCTTTCAGAATTTGTTTGAATTTCAGCAAGTGGCTATGAAAAATTTTTATATGTGGTGAGAGTGCATTGTTGTGACCAGGCAACACGGCTTTCATCTGTCACACAACTGCGGGTTCTTTGATTGCTCAGTGAGGTGGAACATCAAACTAGAACACATGAGATATTAGTTTACTATATTACACACGTGAATAAAATATTTACTTACCTATGATGCACTTTTTGGCACAGGACTAGTGGATAATTTACAACTGTCATGAGCTAGCAAAGCATCACTTGAAGCACTAATTATCAAACTGTTCCTTGAGGTGCAATGCCCAACATTTAAATGAACAACTCCATCAGATGCTGTAACTATTATATTGGTCCTATACTGTGATACTGACTCTTTCAGATGAAGTCATGCAGTGGGGAGAGCTCTTGCTAGCCTGACACCATATTGACCTTAACATAAGAACTGATAGGGGAAGCATGGTCTCCAGGAGCACCTCCCATATGTCATTGCAAATTACAGTGAGTTCTCACTAATGTGTGTGGTATCAATTCTCATTGCCTACTTTGATGTGGCTTTGCGATCTCTGGATGATACCACGTGCATTAAACAGCTTGGAGAACTAGGCTCCTTTTTGAACCAAATTGTTGTTGTTGTGGTCCTCAGTCCAGAGACTGGTTTGATGCAGCTCTCCATACTGCTTTATCCTGTGCAAGCTTCTCCATCTCCCAGTACCTACTGCAACCTACATCCTTCTGAATCTGCTTAATGTATTCATCTCTTGGTCTTCCTCTACGATTTTTACCCTCCACACTGCCCTCCAGTACTAAATTGGTGATCCCTTAGTGCCTCAGGACATGTCCTACCAACCGACCCCTTCTTCTAGTCAAGTTGTGCCACAAATTTCTCTTCTGCCCAATTCTGGTCAGTACCTCCTCATTAGTTATGTGATCTACCCATCTAATCTTCAGCAGTTTTCTGTAGCAGCACATTTTGAAAGCTTCTATTCTCTTCTTGTCTAAACTATTTATTGTCCGTGTTTCACTTTCATACATGGCTACACTCCATACAAAAACTTTCAGAAACGACTTCCTGACACTTAAATCTATACTCAATGTTAACAAACTTCTCTTCTTCAGAAATGCTTTCCTTGCCATTGCCAGTCTACATTTTATATCCTCCCTACTTCGACCATCATCAGTTATTTTGCTTCCTAAATAGCAAAACCAATTCACTACTTTAAGTCTCTAATTTCCTAATCTAATTCCCTCAGCATCACCCAATTTAATTCGACTACTTTCCACTATCCTCATTTTGCTTTTGTTGATGTTCATCTTATATCCTCCTTTCAAGACACTGTCCATTCCGTTCAACTGCTACATCTACATCTACATTTATACTCTGCAAGCCACCCAACGGTGTATGGTGGAGGGCACTTTACGTGCCTCTGTCATTACCTCCTTTTCCTGTTCCAGTCACGTATGGTTCACGGGAAGAACGACTGCGAAAGCTTCCGTGCGTGCTCGAATCTCTCTAATTTTACATTTGTGATCTCCTCGGGAGGTATAAGTAGGGGGAAGCAATATATTCGATATCTCATCCAGAAACGCACCCACTTGAAACCTGGGCAGCAAGCTACACCTCTCTTGCAGAGTCTGCCACTGGAGTTTGCTAAACATCTCCGTAATGCTATCACACTTACCAAATAACCCTGTGACGAAACGCACCACTCTTCCTTGGATCTTCTCTATCTCCTCCATCAACCTGATCTGGTACGGATACCACACTGATGAGCAATACTCAAGTATAGGTCGAACGAGTGTTTTGTAGGTCACCTCCTTTGTTGATGGACTACATTTTCTAAGGACTCTCCCAATGAATCTCAACCTGTTACCCGCCTTACCAACAATTAATTTTATATGATCATTTCACTTCAAATCATTCCGCATGCGTACTCCCAGATATTTTACAGAAGTAACTGCTACCAGTGTTTGTTCCACTATCATATAATCATACAATAAAGGATCCTTCTTTTAACATTGTAAAAAGCTTTCTCTAAGTCTAAATATGCTAGAAACGTAGGTTTGCCTTTCCTTAATCTGTCTTCTAAGATAAGTTGTAGGGTCAGTATTGCCTCACATGCTCTTCCAGGTCCTTTGCTGTCTCTGACAGAATTACAATATCATCGGCGAACCTCTAACTTTTTATTTCTTCTCTGTGGATTTTAATTCCTACTCCGAATTTTTCTTTTGTTTCCTTTACTGCTTGCTCAATATACAGATTGAATAGCATCGGGAATAAGCTACAACCATGTCTCACTCCCTTCCCAACCACTGCTTCCCTCTCATACCTCTTGACTCTTATAACTGCCAACTGGTTTCTGTACAAATTGTAAAGAACACCTCTCTCCTTGTACTGTACCCCTGCCTGCCACCTTAAGAATTTGGAAGAGAGTACTCCAGTCAACATTGTAAAAAGCTTTCTCTAAGTCTACATATGCTAGAAACATAGGTTTGCCTTTCCTTAATCTGTCTTCTAAGATAAGTTGTAGGGTCAGCATTGCCTCACATATTCCAGCATCTCTATGGAATCCAAACTGATATTCCCCGAGGTCAGCTTCTACCAGTTTTTCTGTTTGTCTGTAAAGAATTCGTGTTAGTATTTTACAGCCGTGACTTATTAGACTGATAGTTCGGTAATTTTCGCATCTGTCAACACCTCCTTTCTTTGGGGTTGGAATTATTATTAGTCTTCTTGAAGTCTGAGGGTATTTCACCTGTCTCATACATCTTGCTCACCAGATGGTAGAGTTTTGTCAGGGCTGGCTCTCCCAAGGCTATCAGTAGTTCTAATGGAATGTTGTCTACTGCCGGGACATATTTTCGACTTAGGTCTTTCAGTGCTCTGTCAAACTCTTCACGCAGTATCATATCTCCCATTTCATCTTCATCTACATCCTCTTCCATTTGCATAATATTGTCCTTAAGTACATCGCCCTTGTATAGATCCTCTATATACTCCTTCCACCTTTCTGTTTTCCCTTATTTGCCTTGAACTGGGTTTCCAACTGAGCTCTTGATATTCTTACAAGTGGTTCTCTTTTCTCCAATGGTCTCTTTAATTTTCCTGTAGGCAGTATCTATCTTACCCCTAGTGAGATAAGCCTCTACATCCTTACATTTGTCCTCTTGCCATCCCTGCTTAGCCATTTTGCACTTCTTGTCAATCTCATTTTTGAGACGTTTGTATTCCTTTTTGCCTGCTTCATTTACTGCATTTTTATATTTTCTCCTTTCATCAATTAAATTCAATATATCTTCTGTTACCCAAAGATTTCTACCAGCCCTCATCTTTTTACCTACTTGATCCTCTGCTACCTTCACTATTTCATCTCCCAAAGCTACTCATTCTTCTTCTACTGTATTTCTTTCCCCATTCTTGTGAATCGATCTGTAATGCTCTGCCTGAAACTCTCTACAACCTCTGGTTCTGTCAGTTTAGTCAGGTCCCACCTCCTTAAATTCTTACCTTGTTGCAGTTTCTTCAGTTTTAGTCTACAGTTCGTAACCAATAGATTGTGGTCAAGGTCTACATCTCCCCCAGGAAATGCCTTACAATTTAAAACCTGGTTCATAAATCTCTGTCTTACCATTATATAATCTATCTGAAACCTTTCAGTATCTCCAGGGCTCTTCCATGTATACAACCTTCTTTCATGGTTCTTGAACCAAGTGTTAGCTATGATTACATTATGCTGTGCAAAATTCTATCAGGCAGCTTCCTCTTTCGTTCCTTACCCTCATTCCATATTCACCTGCTACAGTACCTTCTCTTCCTTTTCCTACCATCAAATTCCAGTCACCCATGACTATTAAATTTTCATCTCCTCTCATTATCTGAATAATTTCTTTTATCTCATTGCATCAACCTCTTCGTCATCTGCAGAGCTAGTTGGCAAATAAACTTGTACTACTGTGGTAGACGTGGGCTTCGTATCTATCTTGGCCACAATAATATGTTCACTATGCTGTTTGTAGTAGCTTACCCGCATTCTTATTTTTTTATTCATTATTAAACCTACTCCTGCATTACCCCTATTTGATTTTGTATTCATAACCCTGTATTCACCTGACCAGGAGTCTTGTTCCTCGTGCCACTGAACTTCACTAATTCCCACTATATCTAACTCTAACTTATCCATTTCCCTTTTTAAATTTTCTAATCTACCTACCCGATTAAAGGATCTGACATTCCACTCTCTGATCCATAGAAAGCCAGTTTTCTTTCTCCTGATAACAATATTTTCCTGAGTAGTACCCGCCTGGATATCCGAATGGGCTCTATTTTACCTCTGGAATATTTTACCCAAGAGGACGCCATCATCATTTAAGCATACAGTAAAGCTGCATGACCTTGGGAAAAATTACAGCTGTAGTTTCCCCCTGCTTTCAGCCATTCGCACTACCAGCACAGCAAGGCCGTTTTGCTTAGTGTTATAAGGCCAGATCACTCAATCATCCAGACTGTTGCCCCTGCAACTACTGAAAAGGCTGCTGCTCCTCTTCAGGAACCACACATTTGTCTGGCCTCTCAACGGATACCCCTCCATTGTGGTTGCACCTATGGTACGGCTATCTGTATTGCTGAGGCACGCAAGCCTCCCCACCAACGGCAGGGTCCATGTTTCATTGAGGGGGGGGGGGTTAACCAGATCAAGACTTCTAAATTCAATGTGCAGACTGTTTTTGGTTCTTGAGGTGTAGTTATGATATTCACTGTTTTGTTTGAATAGAGTAAATATATACCACGAGTAAGTGGCAAGGATCACCGTCTTTTGAAACAAGTACCTCCAAGAGTGTCTGTGATGGACACCACTCATTATTCTGATAGCAATGAATGTTGTTGTTTTTTTTTTTTTTTTTTTTTTTTTTTTTTTTTTTTTTTTTTTTTTTTTTTCCCAAGAGGTTGGTTCCTCCAGAATATAATAGCATACAACATTAAGGAATGAAAGTAACCAAAGAAGGAAGTCTTAGTGGTATCTGTTTCAGCAATTGAAGGGATAAACTGCAGTGCAAATTTTACTGAGCCAAGTCTTTTAAAGACATGAATAATGCATGTTGACCAATTATATTTGCTGTCTATATATTCATCCAGGAATTTTGTATTCTCAGATTTTTGTATTATTTTATTTCTACACTTTATGTTAATTTCTCCAAGATTTCCTTGTGGTGTTTACCTCATGTAATGGGATTTATCTTAATTGACTGAGAGACCATTTGAAGAAAAACAGTTTAAAATTGCAATGAAAACTTTATCTCCAGTTTTTTCAAGATTGTTATCTGAAAATTTATCAATGAGAATTGAAGTACCATCTAAAAAAGTATGTGTTTACTCTTTGTATCAGAACAAAGAGGAAGTCATTAATGAAAATAAGAAACAGTGACAGATCTAAAACACAGTCTTCTGGCACATTGCAGATTAAGGTGCCCCACACAAATGAGGCAGTTCCTCTGGATCAGCCATTCAGCATTACATTCTGCTCTTGGTCCTTTATATATGACTGAAGCCGCAAACAAACAGTATCACCTAAACCATAATACTCCACCGTTTTGTTACTGAACAAGTAATTCGTTACTCTATTTCTGTCATAACCATTCTAACTCCTATTAATAAACCATTCTGGTGGTATGTGGTACACATGTTTGTCTTTCGTACATGATAGGTGCAGGCAACACAAACTATAACCATGAGTTGTGGCACTTACATGTGAGTACAGTTTGGCATTCCTCCTCACGATATCGTTTTTCTGCTCTGCAGTGATTTGTCCCTTGTGTGATGCTATGAATTTGTCTATGGAGCATAGGATGTCTGGTTTTAAGGTCTCATTTAGGAAGGTTAGGTTCTGGGTTTGCAACACATCTAGTGGCTTCTCCAGCCAATACAACATTGGTTGTGTCAGATTGAGACAGTCGTTCTAGTGACCTTACCTGGGAGACAATGTTGTTCCCACTATATCACTAGTCATACCATTGATTAGCATACCGCTACCTCATAATTCCATACTTGTCATACCTCTCGTCTTCTCTTTCTCATAACAATTTATGATCATGATTTCCAGAGTGAATACTGAGAAAATCCAGTACACACCCACTTTCTGAAAATAAGGGTGTGGAAACTATACTTTCCTCAGACATTCAGGTGCTTCTGTCTTACCTCGAAACAGTTGTACTTCACATGCCTGGACACTAGTCTGAATCTTTCTAGTTGGGCAGACAATAAGACTTTACCTTTGCCAACCTGCAACTCCTCCTTTGACATTATCATGTAAGTTTCTTTTTACTCTGACACCAACAGTACTTCTTGTGTTTTTACCTGCATCCCTGTTCCCATAGCTTTTCACTTCATGGGATAAGGATGTACCATAAAGTATTGATTGGGTGCATTCACACTAACCATTGAAAGTCAGACCAGCATGAGTAATCCAACCCCACCTGCCTTAATTTCAACCATTTACATGTGGTAGAATAGTAAAAAAGTTGTCCCCATATATTCCTGACATTATAAGTCTGGGGATGATGTGCAATATATGATAACTGAAGAAAATGTCACAAGCAAAGATCACTAAAAAAGCATATTACTGGATGATGTGATTCAACAGAACTACACTGTCATTATTGGATCTTACACTTTAAAATTTTTTACAATGTATTGCCCATCAGCATTGCAAGTTACTTCACACTACATATGCAATGCCCACCAACATGAAGATCACTAGATATTGGCATGTAAAGTATAAAAGTATTATGTACAAACATAACTATATTGCACTGATTACAAGTGTTCATGTTCACCACCAACTGGAAACTGACAGAGAAGTCTCTGTTAGTTACCAGCTTGTGGTGAACAAGAACGCTTGTAATTGGTACAATATCTGTATGTAGTACTTTTTGACAATATTATGACAAGGATAGACTGCTACCACCATATAGTGGAGATGTTAAGTCACAGACACAACAAAAAGGCTTCTAAACAAGTAAGCTTTTGATCAAAAGGACTTCTTCTGAATTAGACACACACACACACACACACACGCACAAGCATGCGCACCCACACATTCACACAAATGCAACTCATGCACACACGTGACCACCACTGTCTCGGCAGTCAGAGAGAGTGGTCGTGTGTGTGAGTTGCATTTGCAATTTGCATAGAATGTGTGTGTGTGTATGAGTATGTTGTCTAATTCAGAAGCAGGTCTTTTGGCAGAAAGCTTACTTGTTTAGCATTCTTCTTTTTTTTTTTTTTTTTTTTTTTTTTACTCAACTTCTCCGAATACGGTGAATAGCAATATACCATTTTCATAATATTGTCATTATTCCATCTCAGATTGTCCATAATACTTTTATATTTCACATGCTGATGTGTAATGATCTTTGTGGCAGTGGGAGGTGCATATGAAATGTGAAGTGATTTGAAATGCTGATGGGCAGTACATTGTAAAAATTTTTAAAGCATAAGATCTGATAATGACATTATAATTTTGTCGAATCCCATCATCAAATAATATGCTTTTATAGTGAAGTTTTCTTCAGTTGTCATATGCTGCATATCACTGCCAGACTGACAATGTCAGGAATATATGGAGAAAAGTTTTTTACTATTCTACCATATGTCACCGGTTGGAATTAGTACAGATGGGGTGAGATAACATGTGATGGTGATGGACAATACCATGTAAAATTTTAAAGGATAATATCCAATAATGACAGCAGAGATGTTTCAAAACCAATCATCCAGTATAACAATGGTTTAGCTATCTTGGGTCTTGAAGCTTTCTTTAGTTATCAAATGTTTGTCTGTTTGTTCTATTAGGTGCTGTAGTTCTGCTGTTGGGCTCTGTTATACTTTCAATAGTCTCACTAAAAACCAGTGATAACAACATGAGACTTAATTGCCTATGTATTGCATGAATACTGTTTCTTACAATGTGGCTACTGTAATTGTTGTATCACGTAGACTGTCTGCTAAAAGTGCAAGAATCTTGTTACAACTATTCTCCCCACAACCACATTTAATTCGTTTTATATTATATCCAAGTTGTATTCTTTACATGCCCTGCCAATTTCTCATACTACCCTAGTGTTATTCAGTACATTGTGTTCCAGATTCATCAGCTGTCATCATCTCCACAGTTTCCCTATTTGCATCCACTACTATTTTTACTTGTCCTAGTGTGTTGTTCAACTGATGAATATCCTCATTGTCTGATATGTCAAATACTGTGCTTAACAGTTAACTGCCTGCATCCAACCATCCTCGTTTGCTATGTATCAGTGTCTGTGGTGCCATTCTACTACCTGCTGTAGCTGTTCCCTCACGCTTCTCATAAGAAAATTATAGTCCCTGATATTCCCCTTGCCCTTTTGTCAACAGAATTATCTATGCTCACTAGAACCAAACAATCGCCACTATTACCCGTGCACATTCTACATTGAGATATACAAAACAGTGTGTCTTATGTAGCTTGTCACTGCATTCCAATGGCTTTACAATACATAATACATGACCACAGTCTTTCTGCCAACGCCAGACTGTGAACAGCAGCCCATAATTGCAAACTGGGTTGTGGGAGTAAGGAGGAAGTTGGGGTGGGAAGGGTGAGGGATAGCACGATAGGGATGGGGGATGGTAAAGTGCTGCTTCTGGGAGCATACAGGGACAAGATGTAGAGGGGAGAGGGTAGGTCAGCTAGGTGCAGTCGGGAGTTTAGACACAGGGCACGAGGGGGGGGAGGGGGGAGGGGGGGTCGGTAGAGGTTAAGTAAGAAGACTATGGGTACGTTGGTAGAATAGAGGGCTGTGCAGTGCTGGAATGGGAAAAGGAAAAGGGAAGGGGGTAGATGGATAAAAGACAATGACTAATGGAGGTTGAGGACAGGAGGGTTATGGTAACATAGGATATACTGTAGGGAGAGTTACCACCCATGCAATGCAGAAAAGTTGGTGTTGGTGGGAAGGGTTTGTGAGGAACTGCTTTCTGATAAAAATGTTGGTGACATCTAATCAAATGTTATCAACATTTTGTTGTGATACAAATATTGGCCACTAGAGAGGTGTAATGTTCTAAACTTAAAGTCTTGTAAAAATATGGAAGGTTTCACTAATAATGTATGGATAGAATATAATCAGTGATACCATATGTATATCTCTGACTCATTATTCACGGAGGTTCAGATCTGAACACATAAAATAAGTGAGGTTAGATTCAAGGTAATATACTGGAAAGTTGTGATTTGCCTGTGAAATACACTGTGTAAATACATTCATATATTGTGTACTGGAATCCTGCTGATGTGCATATTATCTGGAACTGGTTGGACATACAGGGAATGCCAACATATATGAAGTAGAGCAGTACAATTGACTTGTTTTGCTTTAATGGAGTGTAACATAAATGACGATCTAGGTGATGCTAGAAGTACAACATCTAATGTCCTATGAATATCTACTTACAAAATATAACAATGGATTTTTTGCGACATATTCTGTGAATATTCTGTCACAGACATAGTTACTCTGTGCATAAATGGAATAACACAAATACCTTAATGTTTGTACATTGGAAATTATCCACTGCCATGCAGCTTTCAATGATTTATAAAATATACTTATATATTTAAAGGATAGTAATTGCTAGTTTCAGTTTGCATCCTGATATCATCACAACTTTGTACTGCATTTTTCACACTATGTCTTTCATAGAATAACTCTATCTTACACCTTAAGGCCAAAATGTTCAAGTGTTGTATAAGCCATTATATCACATAATATGAATAAACTGTAACTACAGTTTAATGTCAACTTTCTTTGTCAAACAGGATTGGGCAATAGATCCAGTTCTTATATTCTATCCTGTTATTGAGCCTGATCTTCATGATAAATCAGAACGTTTTCTTCACTGGAGAATTGATGAACTCATGTTGTCTGGCCACTTCAGCCATGTCCCATTTCTGACTGGTTACACAAAAGATGAATTTTCATGGAGAGCTTTGTGTAAGTATTTGGAGAGCTTTAAAATTATTTAATAATTTCATTGTATCACATATTGTAGAGAACTGCTTAATCATATATACCTTATTGTTCAAAATATGGAAACTATAAATGTGCATTTGCTTTTCTTTGGATCATGTTATTCTTACATAGAAACAAAGAAATAATCAATCTCAAATATTAGAGCATATAAAACAGTTTTTTTCTTGACGTAGAGGAACATAAATTCAAATCCTGAGCTAGAATGTTCAACAGGTTCTTTATGAGCCCAGTTAATGTTTCTTCTAAATCTTGAATGAAAATTGGAAACACTCTACTGAGTAAAAATGACAAATAACTATAAAATTTAATGCACCAACCCATGTCCTGATACCTTCATATTGTAATAGTTCTAAGTGAAACTGTGCCTACCCCAGTCATATATATATTCCATGTACTATCTAGTTCATGATTAGTGGTTGAAGTGTATTGCACCAAGAATCTCACTATTCTATGCCATACACCAAGATGCTTGTTATATAAAATTGATGAAGTCTGTTAATTATTTATTTATTAAGTTATCAACCATCTGACTTGATTAAAGACATTCTCCAACTCTTCCAGTCTCTTTATAATTGTTTCATCTCTCCATACTTAATACCACAAATATTCTAAAGAATCTGTTTACATTTTCTAATCCATGGGTCTACTAACTAAATTTTTTTCACTTCCACTGTACCTTCCACTTCCTTAGCGCATGACCCATCAACCTATTACTTTTTCTGGTGAAGGACTACCATAAGTGACTTTTATTGTTTCCTGTTATTAGAAGCTCTTCATCCACACTTTATCTGACCATTTAATTGTAAGTGCCCTACATTATGTGGCATTGTTACCAAATATGTCCTTTTTGTTCTGTGCTTTTCTGGTACTCATGCAGTTCACATTTCACACCCTTACAGTGCTGTGCTTCAGGTCTACATTTTCATGTAATTTTTCCTTAATTCTATGTCAATAACTGGCACCATCAAAATGTGTGGGTGGATTAGTGTTCGCAGAAAACCTAAAATCTGAGCAATTTCTAAGATGACTGTTAATGCCTTCAGGAATCTCAGGCAAAAAATGGGAGAAGGAATATTTAATTTAGCCAAAAGAGAATTTCTAAGAACAAAATACTCAAGATTTACATGGAACACTCAGAATGCATGTTGCATTCCAAATATGGGAAGATGAGCAGCTGCCAGAGGGGTGGGCATTGGCACTAATGCATCCTCTTCACAAAAACATTAGATAAGTCAATGGTAGAAATTACACAGGAATATTGCTAGTACCAGTGAGCTATAAGATATTATTGAGGGCACTGCTGAAAAGAGTAGAAAAGAAATTAAATCTACAAACTGATGAATACAAGAGAGGTTTCAGGAATGGTAGATTATGTATAGAGTAGATCTTAAACCTGAAACTGGTAGTCATGTATCAAAACCAGAAAAACAAGAATTTCATATTCACATTCATGGACTTCAATAATGCCTATGATTCTGTAGATAGATTAACATTGTTCTATTTTTGAAGAGATGGATTTGGATGGAAAATCCAGTAAGCTCATCATACAGATCTTAAGCAACATGATGTCCAATATCAAAAACAGAGCAACACTCTCAAATGCCTTTAAGATTTATAGTAAGGTGATTAGGTAATGACAATAAAAAATGAAAGGATAGGTGAAATGTGCATGAGATACAGGAGGAAAGAAATGCAGATAGACTGCCAGTGGCAGACAGAGTTATCTTGTCCAAATTATTAGAGTATTTGACTGATAAAAGTACTCATCTCTAGTTACAAACAATGGAAATGAAAAGTTGCTAAGCATTTAAGATTTTGTACTAAAAAGTTCTTCTTCAGAAATAGGAAACACACAAACATTCACACAAGCACCTCCCACACAGACATGACCATTGTTTCTGGCTGCTGTGGCATAGCTTTGAATTGCAGCTGCATCTGATGTAAGCAACAATCTAGGGTGGGTGGTAAAGAGGAGGCATGGGATGATGAGGGAGAGCAATAGGGGGTAGGGGTGGGGGAAGATGTTGTGCTGCCAGTGAGAGCATGCAGCGATGTGGTGGGAAGATGATAGAGCTGCTAGGTGCAGAGTCAGGAGGCTGTACTGGGGAAGGGAAGGGGGGTTGGAAGCAAAAAAAGGAAGAAAAGTGGTGTTGGTAGGAAGGATCCAGATGGAACAGACTGCGAAGCAGCCACGGAAATGGAGCACTTCGTGTTGGACAGTATGTTTAGCAACTGGATGGCCCACTTGCCTCCTGGCCACAGATTGGCAGGATCCATTAAGTAACTCCCATTTACATAGCAGCATATTGGCTGCAGCTTAGTTTGTACATCACATGGCAACTTTCACAGATAGTTCTGCATCTGATGAGTCAGGAGAAGCCTGTGACAGGACTGGAGTAGGTGATAGTGGGAGGGTGTATGGGACAGACCTTGCATCTATTTCCACTGCAGGGATGCAACCCATGACACTAAGGGGTTGCGAGCAGGGGTGAAGTAGGGATGGAGAAGAATATTGCATAGAATTGGTGACTGGTGGAATACCACTTTGGGAGGGTTGGGGAGGATTGTGGATAGATATTCCTCATTTCAGCTCATGATGACAGATAGTGAAACCATGGCACAGAATGAGATTCAGTTTCACAAGTCCTGGGTATTACTGAGTCATGAGAGAAGTACTCCTTTGTGGCCATACAATGATTACGTGGCAGTTGGTAGGTGACTGGAGTGGCAAGGCACAGAAGATCTGTTTCTGAACAAGGTTGGGTAATTTCGGTCTGTGAAGGCCTCAGCAAGACCCTAGATATATTTGGTGAGGGACTGCTTGTCACAATGGATGCAATGATTACAGATGGCAAGGCTGTATGGAAGGAACTTCTTGGTATGGAATGGGTGGTAGCTGTTGAAGTAGGGGTATTATTGTTGGTTGGTAGGATTATGTGGATGGAGGTGCTGATGTAGCCATCCTTGACATGGTGGGCAACATCGAAGGTAGCTCCTTGGGTTGGTGAAGATCAGGTGAAGCAATTGGGGGAGAAGGTTTTGAGGATGTGGAGGAATATGGATAAGGTGTCCTCACCATCGGATGAGATCACTAGGATGTCATTGATAAATCTGAACCATTTGAGGGATTCGGGAGTCTGGGCAGTTAGGAAGAATTCCTCTAGATGGCCCATGAGTAGGTTGGCATAGGACAATGCCATGCAGGTTTGTTTCAGGTGATACCTTCAAAGGAGAAGTAATTGTGGGTGAGGATATAGATGGTCATGGTGACCAGAAAGGAGGTTTGGGTTTGGAATCAGTTGGATTTAGGGAAAAGTAGTGTTCATAATGAGAAGATCATGGGTTCAAAATGGTTCAAATGGCTCTGAGCACTATGGGACTTAACATCTGTGGTCATCAGTCCCCTAGAACTTTGAACTACTTAAACCTAACTAACCTAAGGACATCACACACACCCATGCCTGAGGCAGGATTCGAACCTGCGACCGTAGCAGTCGCGCGGTTCCGGACTGAGCGGCTAGAGCCGCTAGACCACCGCGGCCGGCAAGATCATGGGTATTGGGGATGTTAGTGTAGAGGGAAATGGCATCAGCAGTTATGAGCAGGGCACCGGGTGGTAAAGGAACAGAAGTGTGGAGAATTGATGAGGGGAAATAGTGGGTGTCTTCTATATAGAAGGATAAATTACTGGCAGTGGCAGTTGGTGATTGTGTACTAGTGGGCTACAGCACACTGTAAATATTGCACTTAAATGAAGCCGTTTCTCTTTTTATAAGTTGGAAATCACATTAAAAGTATGCCATTCCTCTTTGAATGTGAGCTGGAAATCTCATTAAAAGGAAGCCATGTATCTTCGAATGCATGCTGGTTGCAAATAAAATGGATGAAAACATATTTTGTAACACTTTCTCCTTGATGACTACACACCAGTGTTGAGTACTGAGAGGGTGGTCAGTCATGCTAAGATCAGCTCAGCGAAAGGATACAGCTGTCTGTTTTCTACTGCATGTGCTCTGATGTGACATCATCCCTTCTGGTACTATGAGTGTGTTGTTGCTCACAATATCAGGTCAATATTTTTATTTGAAATTGCGTGAAGTAATGTGCAAGTGTAGAGTATTGCGGACTTTTGAGAAGCAGTTGATGTAACAGTGTCGTCACCCCCCAAGCTGCCCCCCCCCCCCCCCCCAATCCGCTCCCCCTCCGCCTGCAACTGGCAATTTGTAGGTACAGGTTCAATTCCCACTGCAACTATATTTTAATGCTCACAGTGTTAAACTATTAATTATAAAATTTAAATGAATTTAAACAGTTCAATTCACATACATAAAATCAATATATTCTATTTAGTTATGATTACTACCATTGTAAGTCTAAAGGGTATAGGTCATAATAAAAAACATGAGTATACAATGAAATATAATATGATAGTGTTTTCTTTACATGATCTGCTAAAGAGGCCCTTTTTCCCAATAAATCTTTGGAGGAGAAAGTGAGAGTTAAAGGGTTAGGTGAATCTGCCCCAAATTTAAATCTAGCAACAGGAGATCATGGGATGGTGCTCACTGATTTGGCTCAAACTACATGCATAGAAGCAGATAGACATCCATTTCAAGTTCCTAGAATATTTCACCCAAGTGGACTGTAGGAAAAGGTAAAACACTCTCTAAGGATTTAAGTGCAGAGTGTGAGGGACTTTTGAGCAGCAATCCATGTATCGGTGCCCCAGCCCAGTGGTCAAGAGCACCTGACGGGCAGTTCCTTTGGTTCAGGTTCGATTCCTGCTACTAATTTTTTTTTCTTTTTTTAAACTTCATTCCTTGTGATGTTAAACACTTAATTACAAAATTTAAATATATTTAAACAGTTCAGTTCATATACATAAGATTAATGTACACAATTTAATTACTATTACTCCCTTTTTTAAAGGAGTGGGAGAACAATATATAAACACATTGTGAAACATTTATGACACGTCTGTAGCATCTATCAACATAGGAAAAAACAAGTGTGAATTTCTCATTGGAAAAGGAGTAAAGCAGGGTGATCCTATATCCCTGAAGTTTTTTATAGCAGTTCTCGAGATGGCTATGTCCAAAATGATTTGGAACAACAGAGAAATAATGATAAATGGTAAAAGGCTCACCAACCTGAATTTGCTGATGATGTAGTGGTCCTAGTTAACAGTAAGATGGAAATGCAGCCCTCTATAAAAGACTTAACAGATCGTTTTCAGGAAGTTGGTCTTAAAATTAATCACTCCAAAACTAAGGTTATGCGTAGTAAGTGGGTAGCTGAAGGACAAGTAACAATGAACAGCAACATCCTAAACAATTTTACAGAATACATTTATCTGGGGCAATTAATTGACACAAAAGGGGATTTGAAGCCTGAAATTTTTCGTCGAGTTAAACTGGGTTGGAGGGCTTATAGAAGGAATGCAACAGTTTTCAAATCTAACATGCCAGTCTATTTAAAGAAGACAGTTTTTGATCAGTATGTACTACCGGTTTTAATGTGCAGGTGTGAAACTTGGACTTTAAATGAATTTTTCACAGTAAAAGGTATTATAGAATGTGTTAAGACTCTAAAATGGCAGTGGGCAGAAAGGATGGAAGATGGACAAAATCAGTTTTAGAATGGAGTCCCAGAGAAAAACAAAGACAACCAGGGAGACCACCTGATCGCTGGGATAAGGAACTCAGGAAGGTTGTGGGCTTCAGCTGGCAGAAGACAGCAGAGGACAGAGATGCATGGAAACACCTCTTAAAAATGTATTTAATAACTTAAAGAGGCTACATCTTGTATAGAGTGAATTAGCTGAACAATAAATAAATAAAATACCTTTTTAAGTTGAAAGGCTGTAGGTGGTGCTAATATAAGTGAGTGTATGAGGAAATTTAATATGAAAGTGTATGAAAAGAGTAGGATCTGCAGACGTGATTTTGCTTTCCATGTTGGTTATTTGGGAATACTGATGTGTTGGGTACAGGGCAAGTAAAAGAGCTAGGAGTATTAACGCATTAATAAAAAACTAGTGGAAATTATAAACATATAAACAACATACTCGATCTTAATGCATTAGGTACAGCTAATATTGCAACAATAATGAGTCACATCTGTCATGGTGAAATAGTGAACCACAATCTATTTATTTGTGTAATATTGTAGCAAATTAGTAAAATTTTGCACAAGGAACCACTGATTAGATTTAATAGGCTGAAGTTGTTGGTCTGTAAGAGCAGAGATTCTCTCTGTAAGGGCACAGGTGGCTGGCCATAAATGGGCTTACTTGGTTGTTGGATTTATGGACTTTAGGGAGCACATAGGAGGTAGATGTGCTAGAAGTGGTGGAGGTCTGCAGAGAGATGACTCATGGTAGAGATCTGGGATGGGCCTAAGGATTTGAGGAAGAACTGGTGTCTGTCTGCATAAATGGCCACTGCCAAAGTGTGGCCAAGAGACAGCTGGACCACCCACTTGTTTAATGTGCTGCCAAACACAATGTGCTTCACTTCAAAGAAGCCTTCGCCATCTGAATCCTTCCTATCAACACCACCTTTTCTGAAATTTGCAGGTGGGAACTCTCCCAACAATACATCCTTTGTTCCCATAACCCATCTGGCCTAACTTTCACTAGTCTCTGTCCTCCACCTACCTATCCCCTACCCTGTTCCCACAACACCACTACACATGCCTTCTATTCCACCAATACACCTACTAGTCTTTTCCCCTTCTCTACTTCTCTCCTCACTTTTCCCCCTTTTCTGCTCCCCCCCCCCCCCTCCCCTCCCAGCATGGCTTCCTGACTCTGCACCTAGCAGCCATATTCTATCCCACCACATCCCTGGACACCCTCACAGACAGTATAACATATCCCCCCAGCCCCCCTCCCCACCCTACCTTACTATTTATCCCCTTTCCTGCCCCATACCTCTTCCTTGCCCCCACAACCTACCCCACATTACTTCTTATATTAGACACAGTTGCAGTCCACAGTCAGTAAACAGCAACCAGAGACAGTGGTCATGTGTATCTGAGTGGTGCTTGTGTGAATGTGTTTTCTGTTTCTGAAGGAACACTCTTTTTGTCTGTCAGTTTAATGTTTAGCAGTACTTTCATTGTTCCTGTCTGTGATGTAGTGCCTTCTCTGTGTGCTGAGTAGCACTCTGTCATTTTCATAATATTGTTGTTATCTCATCTTTAGTGATAGGCATATAAAGCAGGATTAAAATATCTCCATTAGAAGAACACACTGAATGATGAACATTGGGACATTTCCTAGATGGAGGTCATTAGAAGCAGGGAGAATTCAGATGGTGAAGAGATTTCAGTTCCTAGGTGAATAGAGAAAGACTGGTCCACTGAAAAAAGAAGCTATGGCAGCAATTTTCTTCAAACATTTTTGGAGAATGGATCATGGAAGACTGACATAACAGATACTATAGTTTTATGTGAGTAGCAAAACAAAGTGAATTAGGTCCAAAAGATACATGGATCTGAAAGAATACAGGGCACAGAAAACAGAGAACTACAACAAGGTAAGCCGTGGAGGATTAGCCGAGCGGTCTAAGGCGCTGCAGTCACGGACTGAGTGGCTGATCCCAGCGGAGGTTCAAGTCCTCCCTCAGGCATGGGTGTGTGTGTTTGTCTTAGGATAATTTAGGTTAAGTAGTGTGTAAGCTTAGGGACTGATGATCTTAGCAGTTAAGTCCCATAAGATTACACACACACCCCCCCACACACACACACAACAAGGTAACATCTGAATTGAAAACTGAGGCCACCAGTGGATTGTAGAACAAAAATAGATCCAGGACAAATGTTGTAGGCAGAGGAATGAAGAGATTTGCAAAATAGGAGATTGAAAGAAGGACAAGGATAAATCTCAAAAGACAAGAAGCTAATTCAAACTGATGTGTCTGACAGATGTATTGTAAAGCAGAGGAAGAAATTGACTAGTACATGTCTTCAACTGTAGAAAATTTCCACCATATGTGTGAGTCTGCCTACTTTCTAGAAAGTGGAATTATTAAGCTTTTTCTATTACTCTAACTTCTTAAAGTTTCAATGATCAGCAAATTATAACTCAGATCTCTTCAAACTTCAACTTAGTGAGCCTTAATGTTCATATATTGCATCTCTTTTCAACTGTGAAGTTTTCTAATGATACCTAACGCTGACATCTTATCATGAAAAAGCTTTGCTGTATCCTTCCACTACATTTTCCTCATATGAATGTTGACAAGTGAACTTATGTGCTTTTACGGTATCAACTATGGGTGACAACAATAAACCACTTATCATTTTTCAACTGCTTCATTTCTTTCTTCCCCCCCCCCCCTCTCCTCTCTCTCTCTCTCTCTCTCTCTCTCTCTCTCTCTCTCTCTCTCTCTCTCTCTCTCTCTCCCTCCCTCTCTCTCTCTCTCTCTCTCTCTCTCTCTCCCTCCCTATCTCTTTTCCCTTTTCCACAGTATCACAATCTAGGGTGAGAAAGGTGTATATATACATGTATATATGTTCTTACTTAGTACTTTATGCCAATAAAAATTGATTTTGTCGTGAAGCATATATCTCTATGAACTGAGTGTATGATAAATACTACAGTGTTTTTAATTGTGTATTTTGCAGCAATCATTAACAATACTTCATGGCGAACTGAAATGCAAGAAAACTTTACTTCTGTGGCTCCTTTAGCTTTCATGTACAAGAAAGAACACAATTCTGCATACAAAAGTCAAAACATACGGAATTTTTATCTTCATAATTTACCAATATCGGAATTTGTTCTTGAAGGTCTTGGAAATGTAAGTAGTTTTATTGACCACAATCATATATACATACAAACATCTTCAGTTAATTTTGACACAGATACTCATGAATAAAAATATGTATGTTTCAGATATATTCAGACTCAATAATCAACTTTGGTGTTGATAGGGCTGCACGTATAATAGCATCCACAAGTACTGAGCCAGTTTATTTCTACCGATTTTCTTATCCAGGGCGGTACAGTTTTGTGTACTACCCAGGAACTTCAGTACCATATGGTAAATAAATCAGTTACATAGTTTTTCCTTTGGTGTTATATTTATTGTTATTTAAGTAGTTCCTTTGTTGAAATAGAGCAAATCTTTTTAACAATCCACAAAGGAGTGAAAGATACAGAACACAGAATATTAACATTTTACATTGCTTCATTTTTATTCTGTGGTATCTTACAGTGGAGCTGTTTGGAAAGTAAAAAGATTTTACAGTTGTTATAAACAATTTGCATGATATGGAACATCTCTGTCCATGTACAACAGTGGTCATCATGAAGAAGTACCTTCAGTGCTGCACGATATATCAGTGCAAATGTTAACAAAGTAAAACATTTATTATGTGGTGCATGTGGGTAGGAATACTCATGCTGGAATAACTAAGGCACCAAGTGTAGATAATACATAATGTATTGCCATTACTGCAATACAGAGAAGAGCCCATGCAACCAGCTATTGTTCAGAGTGAACTGACTCAACCAAAAATATTCTTGTCGCACCACTCCCATCGCTGACTGAAAAGACTCACTTCCCTTTGCTATGATTATTGATGGTGGGGCCGACACAGGGACTCCCCCTTGGGAGTGGGAGTGTGAGCTACACAAGACCAGTCACACCATATCTGGATGATATTTAGAGTCTGTAATGTGACATGTGACTATTCGTCTGCATTGGAGTAGAGGGGGGGGGGGGGGGGGGGGGGTCTAGGCTGTGGAGGGCAGTCGAGTCATAGTTGCGGTTATCCCAACCTTCAACCTTCAACCTTCGTTTGCATGCATGTAAGCGAATGCTGTTTCTTAATGGCTGTGATGGTAGGACTGTGTAAGTGTGCAGTTTGACATCATGGGGAAGTTTGTAGCTGTGAGTGAACTGCCTGAAGAGGAACCCATCACCAACCTGCTGCTCCCTTTGCTGTACTTCCATGATGATGAAATCATAAACCAGTTTCACTGTCATGTCTTCTGCTTGTAATTGCTGCACATTGAATTTCAGTATGAAAGTGTTGTTTTCATGTGACAAATAAGATGGAAAGATATGTTCTTGATGAGTGTGAGAATTCGCATTTGTATGTGTTATACCTTCATCACTTGTGTCACTGATATCCCACAGAATCCGTGCGGGTTTATAACAACTCACTGAAACAGTGGTTGGTTTCCCATAGAGGAGAATGACAAAGGTGTTAGCTCTGTTTTTATCACTATCTAGGGCCTGAATATAATGGCTGCAAGGCAGGTCAGGTCACATGATCCCAAAACTTGACAAGGTAACAGTCTTTTAGAAATGATCTACAAAAGTTTTGGGTGAGCCATGTGCCTGCACAAGTGGTATTCTGAGGTGTGCGATATGCTGTTTCTTGTTACAGATGAGAGTATATAGTTCCTTATCTGCTGGTGGTTGTGTTGGTGATACGAAGTCAGTTAGTCCGACGAGTGACTCTCTGTATAGGATTTGTGCTAATGAAGCATGGAGGTCTTCGTAATAAACAGAGCATATGTCTAAAAGATCTGCTACAAGGATTCTGTTGAATTTCCACCATGAGAAGAGTGCTGTTTTAGGCATGCAGTGCTGGCACTGCACCAACCCATTGTTTTGAGAGTGATACTCAGTGGTGCAGTGCCACTGGACACTGGAAAGATTACAGAGTATGCTAAATAGTGCTGACTCGAACTGATGATGTTGGTTGGTCTCTTTGGAAGCAAAGTAGCCAAAATTTGAAATCCATAAATTCACCAAATTTCCTGCCATAGTTTCTGTCATGTTAGGGGGCATGGCTTCAACAAAGCAAATGGCCCGGTCAACTGAGTGCACAGAGACTGTACCAGAAGCATTCCAACTGTGGGTTGGGTCTGACTATGTCAAAGTGAACATGTTGAAATGCCCCTTAAGTATTGCTCATTGACCATATATTTGGCTGTGTATGCTGTCCTATCCTACAGTGTTGACAAGCAGTACAAGTTTGTATCCAGTTTTTGCAGTCACATTCAACATTTAGCTACATGAAACAGTCTTTAATTGTATATATGTGGTGTCTGTTCTTTCAGACAAGCTTGGACATTTCTGAAAGAAGAGGCACTCTTTTGATCCCAGAGTCACTATGAATTGAAACATGCAGGAATTAAAATCATTACCTGCCAGTGGGCATTGATTTATATTAATGGGACAAGCTGAAAATTTGTGGCAAACCTGGGTCTCCTGCTTATTTGGCAGAGTGCTGACCACTACACCATCAGGACAAAGTGGTCATGCTCAACTACATGGACTACCCTAGCATGCCTCCCATCAGACCCAGATTCTCAACTTACACTGCACACTACTGATACAGTGCCCCCACTCATTAGTATCATTACTTGTGGCATATCTCCAATTCCTGTAAGAGGTTGAGCTTGATGTGCATCTGCACTGAAGAGATCAGTGGCCAGCATCACCTTAATTATACACTATTTGGTCAAAAGTATCTGGACACCTGGCTGAAAATGACATACAAGTTTGTGGCGCCCTCCATCGGTTAAGCTGGAATTCAATATGGTATTGGCCCATGCTTAGCCTTGATCACAGCTTCCACTCTCACAGGCATACCTTCAGTCAGGTGCTGGAAGGTTTCTTGGGGAATGGCAGCCCATTCATCATGGAGTGCTGCAACGAGGAGAGTTAACGATGTTGGTCAGTGGGCCCTGGTACAAGGTTGGTGCTCCAAAACATCCCAAAGGTGTTCTATAGGATTCACGTCAGGACTCTGTGCAGCCCAATCCATTACAGGGATGTTATTGTCGTAATGTTATTGTGTGTAACCACTCTGCCACAGACTGCGCATTATGAACAGGTGCTCGATCATGTTGAAAGATGCAATCATCATCCCTGAATTGCTCTTCAACAGTGGGAAGCAAGAAGGTGCTTAAAACATCAATGTAGGCCTGTGATGTGATAGTGCAACACCAAACAACAAGGGGTGCAAGCCCCCTCCATGAAAAACATGATCACACCATAACACCACCGCCTCTGAATTATACTGTTAGCAATACACACACTAGCAGATGATGTTCACTGGCCATTCACCATACCCACACCCTGCCATCGGATCACCACATTGTGTACTGCAATTTGTCACTCCACACAATGTTTTTCCACTGTTCAATCATCCAATGTTTAAGCTCCTTACACCAAGAGATGCATCATTTGGCATTTACTGTCGTGATATGTGGCTTATGAGCAGCCACCGTGAAATCCAAGTTTTCTCACCTCCCGCGTAACTTTCATAGTACTTGCTGTGGATGCTGATACAGCTTGTAATCCCAGTGTGATGGTCTGGATAGATGTCTGCCTATTACACATTATGATCCTCTTCAACTGTTAGCGGTCTTTGTCAGTCAACAGATGAGTTCAGCCTGTACAATTTTGTGCTGTACCTGTCCCTTCATGCTTCCTTTTCACTATCACATTGGAAACAGTCTGGTGTAATGTTCTTGTAGCATTATGTAACAAATATGATAGCAACTACCTGAAGCCAAACCCCTCCAAAACACAAGTGTGTGCATTTCACTTACGGAACAGAGAGGCATGGAGGAAACTGAGAATAACCTGGAGAGGTCAACAGCTGACCCTCTGTGACATCCCCAAGTGCCCCAGAGTGAAGTTGGGCCAGTCCCTCACCTTCAAGGACCACTGTACAGATACAAAAATGAAAGTCAATGTGAGGATCAACATTATTAGGAAACTGACCGGCAACAACTGGGGAGCACACCCACAGGTTCTCTGCACATCTGTCCTCGTTTGTGCTTCTCCACTGCTGAATATGCAGCACCTGTATGGCAGAACTCCAGCCATGCCAAACAGGTAAATATTGCCCTAAATAAAACAGGACAAATTGTAACTGGCTGCTTGCGGGCAACCCCTGTTGACAAAATCTACCACCTCATGGGTGTAGCACCTCCAGACATCCGAAGGAGAACAACAGCTGAAGTGGAAAGAAAGAAGCAGGAGACAGATCAGAGACACCCCCTGTTTGGATGCGAATGTCAAACACCAAGACTCAAGTCAAGAAAAAGTTTTCTCCGAACAACGCAACCAATCCAGACATCACCTGCACACTCTGGCATAGCTCATCATCAGAGAAATTTTGGGACAACCCCAAGGAAGAACTTGCTGCAGGTCATCATCTCCCATACACGACGTGGAAGGTACTCAATAGACTGAGAACTGGAGTGCCTCAGCGCAAGGAGAACATGAAGAAATGGGGATACACATCAGGGGACGAACTATGTGAGTGTGGTGAACCCCAAGACCATCAGCACCTACTCAGCTGCAGGAAACAGTTAGAACCTGTGTCCATGGATGATCTGATTATTGCCAATGATAAGGCAGTCTGTGCAGTGGAGTTCTGGGCAGCACATGGAATATAAATATGCACATATTCTCTGTAATACTTGTAATATGTATGTATGATATGCTATGTATGGTAAATTATATTTAATATATTATGTTCTGGACACGTATAAATAAATAAATTGGAAACAGTGGACCTAGGGATGTTTAGAAGTGTGGAAATCACCTGACCACACTCAAAGTCATCACCTGACCACACTCAATGTCCATGAGTTCTGCGGAGTGCCCCTTTCTGCTCTCTCATGATGTCTAATGACTACTTAGGCCGCTGATATGGAGTACCTGGCAGTAGGTGGCAGCACAATGCACCTAATAAGAAAAAGCGTATGTTTTGGGGGGTGTCTGGATACTTTTGATCACATAGTGTATATGCGGTGTCTGTTCTTTTGGACATGAAGGAAGGCATCATTGGCCATCATCGCCTTAATGATATATACGGTGTCTGTTCTTTTGGACATGTCCAAAGAGATCATTGGCTGTCATCATCTTAATTATATGTGCAGTGTCTGTTCTTTCAGATGTGTCCAAAAGATTAGACACCCCATATATAATTAAGGCAATGGTGGCCATTAATCTCTTCAGTGCGTATGCTTACCAAGGTTGAACTCTTACAGTACCAAGATTGAACTCTTACAGGAATTGGCAAGATGCTGGGAGTAATGAGGCTAATGAATGGGGCACAACATCAGTAGTGTGTGGTATAAGCTGAGAATTCGGGTCTGACGGGAGTCATGCTAGGTTAGTCTATGTTGTTGCGGTGACCACTGTGTCTCGGTGGTGTAGTGGTCAGCACTCTGCCGAGTAAGTAGGAGACCCATGTTCAAATCCTGGTCCAGTAAAAATTTTCAACTTGCCCCATTCATATAAATCAAAGTCCAATAGCAGGAAATGTCTTTATTTCCTTTGTGTCTCAACTAATAGTGGCTGCGAGGTCAAGACAGTGTCCGTTCTTCTGGACATGTCTGAAAGAATAGACACCACGTATATAATTAAGATGATGACAGCCAATGATCCCTTCAGTACAGATGTACACCAAGATTAAACTCTTATAGGAAATGGTGAGATGCCACAAGTAGTGAGGCTGATGAGCAGGGACACATCAGTAGTGTGTGGTATAAGTTGGGATTTTGGGTCTGACAGGAGACGTGCTAGGGTCTGTGCAGTTGTGGTGACCACTGTGTCTAGTTGGCATAGTGGTCAGCACATCTGCACAGTAAGCAGTAGCTTGGTTTCAAATTCCAGTCCAGCACAAATTTTCAACTTGCTCAATGATATAAATCAATATTGGTTAAAAACAGTCTTGGTTGCAAGACTGTTTTTAACCAATACTGTTAAGCACTGGTTTGCTGTATGCCACATATGGATTGGAAGACTATAAATCAATGCCCACTGGCAGTTAATGTCTTTAATTCCTTTGTGTCTTAATTCATAGTGGCTGCAGGATCACGTCCAAAAGAACAGACATCACATATATAATTAAGGTTATCACAGAGTGTGCAGTATAAGTTGAGAATTTGGGTCTGACAGGAGGAATGCTAGAGTAGTATATCTAGTATAGACTGGGATGTCTCTGGATTCATTACAGGTGGTACAGACAAGTTGTCGTGTGAATTACTTTTGAACACATTATCCGAAAACTGTCTTGAGCAGCTAAATCGACAGCCAACGCATAATGAAAATAGCTTAGATCTGGTAGCCACAAACAGACCAGACCTCATCGACGTTGTCAGTGTTGAGACAGGGATTAGTGATCATGGTGTTGTCATTACGACTATGGTTACGAAAGTTAAAAAGTCGGTCAAGAAGGCTAGGAGAGTATTCTTACTAGAAAGAGCAGATAAGCAGTTGTTAGCATCCCACTTAGTAAATGAATTGACTTCATTTACTTCCGGTACGATGGATGTGGAAGAATTATGGGCAAATTTTAAACACATTGTAAATCACGCATTGGACAAGTATGTGCCGAAAAAGTGGGTTACAAATGGAAAAGACTCACGATGGTTTAACAGCGCAATTTGGAGAATGCTCAGGAAGCAAAGGCAGTTGCACTCGCAGTACAAGAAAGATCGGAAGAATGAGGACAAGCAAAAGTTAGTAGAGATTCTTGCTGCTGTAAAAAGAGCGATGCGCAAAGCATTCAACCACTACCACTGTCATACCTTAGCAAAAGATCTCGCTGAAAACCAAGGAAATTCTGGTCTTATGTAAAATCTGTAAGCGGGTCGAAGGCTTCCATCCAGTCACTCACTGATCAGTCTGGCCTGGCAACAGAAGACAGCAAAACAAAAGCTGAAATTTTAAATTTAGCATTTGAGAAATCTTTCATGCAGGAGGATCGTACAAACATATCGCCGTTTGAGTCTCGTACAGATTCCTGTATGGAGGACATAGTAATAGACATCCCGGGGGGTTGTGAAGCAGCTGAATGAGTTGAAAATAAATAAATCGCCAGGTCCTGATGGGATTCCAATTCGGTTTTACAGAGAGTACTCTACTGCATTGGCACCTTACTTAGCTTGTATTTATTGCAAATCTCTTGCCCAATGTAAAGTCCTGAGTGACTGTAAAAAAGCGCAGGTGACACCTGTATATAAGAAGGGTAGAAGGACAGATCCTCAAAATTACAGACCAATATCCTTAACATCGGTTTCTTGCAGGTTTCTCGAACATATTCTCATTTCGAATATAATGAATTTCCTTGAGACAGAGAAGTTGCTGTCCATGCATCAGCATGGCTTTAGAAAGCATCGCTCCTGTGAAATGCAACTCGCCCTTTTTTCACATGATATCTTGCAAACCATGGATGAAGGGTATCAGACGGATGCCATATTCCTCGACATCCAGAAGGCGTTGACTCGGTGCCCCACTGCAGGCTCCTAACTTAGGTACGAGCATATGGGATTGGTTCCCAAGTATGTGAGTGGCTCGAAGACTTCTTAAGAAATAGAACCCAGTATGTTGTCCTCGATGGTGAGTGTTCATTGGAGGTGAGGGTATGATCTGGAGTGCCCCAGGGAAGTGTGGTAGGTCCGCTGTTGTTTTCTATCTACATAAATGATCTTTTGGATAGGGTGAATAACAATGTGTGGCTGTTTGCTAATGATGCTGCGGTGTACGGGAAGGTGTCGTAGTTGAGTGACTGTAGGAGGATACAAGATGACTTGGACAGGATTTGTGATTGGTGTAAAGAATGGCAGCTAACTCTAAATATAGATAAATGTAAATTAATGCAGATGAATAGGAAAAAGAATCCCATAATGTTTGAGTATTCCATTAGTAGTGTAGTGCTTTACACAGTCACGTCGATTAAATATTTGGACGTATCATTGCAGAGTGATATGAAGTGGGACAAGCATGTAATGGCAGTTGTGGGGAAGGCGGATAGTCGTCTTTGGTTCATTGGTAGAATTTTGGGAAGATGTGGTTCATCTGTAAAGGAGACCGCTTATAAAACACTAATACAATCTATTCTTGAGTACTGCTCGAGCATTTGGGATCCCTATCAGGTCGGATTGAGGGAAGACATAGAAGCAATTCAGAGGCGGGCTGCTAGATTTGTTACTCGTAGGTTTGATCATCATGCGAATGTTACAGAAATGCTTCAGAAACTTGGTGGGAGTCTCTAGAGGAAAGGGAGGCATTCTTTTCATGAATCACTACTGAGTAAATTTAGAGAACCAGCATTTGAGGCTGACTACAGTACAATTTTACTGCCGCCAACTTACATTTCGCGGAAAGGCCACAAAGATAAGAGAGATAAGGGCTCATGCAGAGGCATATAGGCAGTCATTTTTCCCTCATTCTCTTTGGGAGTGGAACAGGGAGAGAAGATGCTAGTTGTGGTATGAGGTACCCTCCGCCATGCACCATATGGTGGATTGCAGAGTATGTATGTAGATGTAGATGTAGATGTAGTTTGTGTGGCTGTGGAAATCACTGTGGCTGGATGGCATAGTGGTCAGTGCATCTACATAGTAAGCAGTAGACCTTGTTTGAAATCCTGGTCTGGAGTGTCCGAGCAGTTCTAGGCACTACAGTCTGGAACCGAGCGACCGCTACAGTCGCAGGTTCGAATCCTGCCTCAGGATGGATGTGGGTGATGTCCTTAGGTTAGTTAGGTTTAAGTAGTTCTAAGTTCTAGGGGACTGATGACATCAGAAGTTAAGTCCCATAGTGCTCAGAGCCATTTGAAATCCTGGTCTGGCACAGATTTTCAACTTGCCCGATTGATATAAATCAACATCCACTGGCAGGTAATGTCTTTAATTCCTTTGTGACTTGGTCTATTAGATTAGTTTGTTTATGGGAAGTACTACAGGCTGTGACAGCCAGTGTACATCATCAAAAATACCCTTCTACTTGTTGAGTGGTGCAAAGAGTTTTTATGCAAATTTGTGACATAGTGCACCAAACTTGTGCAGAGAAACCAGGCATACTATTTTCAAGCCAGTTGCAGTGTTATCTAGGAGGCTGAGTATTTGTGCTGGTCATGGATTCTCCATTCCTTTGGTGTGTCAGATCAAGAGAGTTAGTGTCTAACAAAACCTCCCCCTAAGACAGGTCCTCTGATGTCAGTTGCATAAATCACAATAGAAGAATCATTTGGAACAATAAGTCCAAAGGTCAGTACCATATTTTGTGGTCTATAAAACTCTATGGACTATAAGACGCACCTTGATTGTTAAGCAATTTTTTAAAAAAATGTAACATTTTTACCACTTTTATTATTAGATTGTGAAGACAGACTAAAAAAGAAAATGTCAGTTTATAAAACCGAACTGACCTTTAAAAGCCCTGAAAATCGTCATCCGAACTTTCTTCTTCTTCTTCTTCTTTTTCTTCTTCTTCTTGTTCTTCTTCTCCTTGTTCATCATCATCCATGTTCTCTTCATATGTAAGATTGTATTCACCACCATCAAGAGCATTATTTATGGTGCACTTCTTGAAAGATTTGCAAATAATGTTTTCTCTCCCTCTAGACTATGACTGTTTTATCCACCGACACACTTGTTTGATTGTAGGTTCCCTTCAGCATGAATTCATGTTGGGTTTCATCCATCATCCATTTGTTCCATTCCTCTCTCATATAGATTTTAAATACTTTATTTATCAAGTCATCAACAGGTTTCAGTTGTGAAGTAAGTCCTCCTGGAATAACAGCAAGTTGTGTATTTCCCTGTCTCAGTTTCTCTTTCAAAGACTTTTTCAAATGACTACTAAACTGGTCTAGCACAAGAAGAGAACCCTTCTTTAATAAAGCACCTTTCCTTCTTTCCCACGCTCTGTTCATCCATAATTTCATATCAGCCTCATCCATCCAGCCTTTGTGATATATGTTAACAATAAGACCTGGTGGTACTTCAGAAGATACTGGCATTGTTTTGCATTTGAAAATGATCTTTGGATTAATTTTAGTAACAGCAGTACAACATGGAAGGACAACAATGTCGTGCATTTTTTCATGTCCACTTGTTTTTATAGCTAATCAAACAATGGAAATTCTGGGATGGAATGTATGATATTATGAAAAGGAAAGTTGCTACCCACCATACAGTGGAGATGCTGAGTTGCAGATAGACACAACAAAAAGACTGTTACAAGTAAGCTTTCAGCCAGCAAGGCCTTCGTCAAAAATAGACAACAGACACACACACACACACACACACACACACACACACACACATAAACACACTTATGCAAACAAAACTCATGCACACATGACTGCAGTCTCTGGCAAGTGAAGTTTTTATAATTAGAATTTTAGCACCTTTCATGGCAACAGTCCTGTTTCATAGCACATCAAATGTCAGAGGAGTTTCAACCATACTCACTATTTGACTTAGTTCCACATGGTTTTCTTTTTATGCTGAATAATATAGTGATGGAAAGGTAATATTTCCCCTTTGCCCTCTTGTGGCATTTTCTGAGATATTTTGGTTTTGGCTTACATGCTAAGTCCATGACACTGTAAACCTGTAGTACTAACCAACTCAACCCTTAAAGGCTCTTCCACTGTAGCGCTAGCTTACAAGCATGTATTTGAATCATTTTTGTATTAATTCCAATACCATTTTGATGGTGTCTTTGAATCTATTTAAATACATCATCTTCTAGCCATTTTATGTTCAGTACTGTATTTGCAAATTTAGTCTTCCTCATTTTTTTCAGTTTTTCTTTATTAGCCCTCTAATCACAAATGTTTTTTTCTGTTGGTTGAGGGCCACAATGTCATTCAGCTGCTCTGTTTCCATGTTCCTTCTGCATATGCTGCTACTTTCAATTTACAGTCTGCACCACATGAATACCTTTTATTTTTATTTTTTTTTTTTTTTTTGCATTACAAAAGTAGCTACTAACAAAAGTATTGTACTATTACTGATCACACAAATCACTTTCAGTTCAAGTTCACTGGTACAGTAGACTGCAATGATACATCATAGGCAGACAGTGTTCTCGGTTTGTATGGCAGGGTGGGAGGGAGACAGGGTTAGCAAGCTTGTGAATCCCCACAACTCATGTTCATTGCATCTGTGCACTGCTACTGCCAGTTGAATCCAGTATTACTAGATAGAGGTAGGTGTCCCGTAGCATTGAATATATGGCCATTTTAAGACTGTTGTGAATTTCAAATCAAATAGTAAACATTTTTATATTAATTTTGAGTATAAGGCACACCTGAATTTTGGAGCCAATTTTTCGAAAAAAAAAAAGTGCATCTTATAGTCCGTAAAATATGGTATATTCCACTCTATTAGATGGTTCTCACAGAGAATGGTGTTCACCTTTGAACCAGTGTTGATGGTGAAGAATTGGGTGGTTGAGTAACTCTGAATGAAGAGTTTGCCATCATCACATGGAACCAGGGTAAAATTAGTTTGGTCAATGTGTCATGGTTGTACGCAGCTTGGATGACTGCTGCAATCTGGGGCACCTACTGCAGAATAAATTTCAAGTTTAGGTGATTGCAGAAGGGTGAGCAATTGTGTGCTTCATTGCTGAAGTGTGTGTGGAACCAATAGTGGTGATGCTGCACTTGTCTTGCATAGGTGCAGGATGTTGTTGATGGCCAACGGCATGTTTCTTTTGACTGGCTGGAGGTCACAGCTATCTCAGTAGTTGGTGGTGGTGTCATCCTTGGTACCATATATGAACACTCATTTTGGCTCAGCTGTCTGTGAACTTGTGCCATGACATGATCCTTGGCTGTGCTGCTGGTTATTGTTGTCTGGAAAATCCATATATTATCAGTGCTGTAACATAACTGAAAGCCTATCAGCCAGAATGAATTTGCATTCTATCAGTTTGTTCTAATGCAATATGGTGGCTACCTGTAACTATGTTGGTAGCTTAACATACCACAGCTGCCATACACACTATCTGGCTTACACACTGTCTGGAAAAACTGATGTGCGAGGGTGTCTCTAAGAGGGCTTCTTGGCATCTAATCGTTCATTTTAAATGACATAGTAATTGCTCCATTGTATTGGCTAGCCAGTGCAGCAGTTCTGCTTTTGCTGCATAAAATCTGCCATCAACTGGGGATATCTGTATGATATCATTCATGATGTAAGTGTGCTCCCCTACACAGCTCAAGAGAGTGTCAGACTTGGAGCTGTCATGGAAAATGCCTCCCCCCCCCCCCCAAAAAAAAATCCCAAACTCTCTCCTGCCCTCTGTCTAGGCTGCAGCACTTCACTCCCCACCACCCCCACCACGCTTGGTATATTGAAGTTAGTCACAGACGTGGTGCCATGTGGGGTCAGAGGATGACTGCAGATGAGCTCCCTGGGTCCAGTAGTGGTGCAGAAGAAAATTGGAGATTCTTCTTGTGTGGCCTAGCTGGCTGTGCCCTGCATTACGCTACAAGCAGGTGCAGCTGGAATGTCCCTGACATTACTGGTCTGAGAAAATTGAACAGTGTGCCACTGTGTCTGTCCAAAACAGTCTGTGGTACAGTATCTTGGTTGTATGCACTCATTACCAAAATAGGAGGCCAGCAGGTGTCACACCGTGCTCAGGTACGCAAGGGTCCTTGCTCTTATCCGCAGCACAGCACAAAAAGCATTACTTTTGTTTTTCACACTTAATGATTGCTCTTTCTGCTGGTTTTAAACTCTAAATGAAACACCAAGGAAGTCCCTGTCTTTTACCTATAGTCCACTAGGAACATATATATATCTGATGGCTCCATTGTCAGAACATGAGTGATGAGGCCAAGTGCACTGAGCAACGTTATTGGCTGCTGATGTTCACTGCAGGGTCACCAATGAAGTGGACTTGGGTGGGAATACTCATAGTTGAATAACTAAGTCAGCTAGTGTAAATAATAAGCACTGCATTGCTGTGGCCATGATACAGAGAACATCCCGTGCAGGGAGGGGGAGGAATAGTATGGTGGGGGTGCTGGACAGTGAAGTGCTGCAGGTTAAATGGATGGCAGGGGAGAGTTGGGGAGGGGAGGGGTGGAGGAGTGGAAAAGGAGAGAAGTAAAAAGACTGGATGTGGTGGTGGAATAATGGCTGTGTAGTGCTGTAATGGAAACAAGGAAGGAGCTGGATGGGTGAGGACAGTGACTAATGAAGTCTTTTTATTTATCTCCTTTTCCACTCCTACCCCCCCCCCCCCCCAAAAAAAAAAAAATCCCAAACTCTCCCCTGCCCTCTGTCTAGGCTGCAGCACTTCACTCCCCACCACCCCCACCATGCTATCCCTCCCCCTCCCCACCCCAGCCTCCTCCTTGCCCCCACTCAGTCGCCACTCCCATCATGCACTGGTGCTGATGCTCACAGTGTGGTTTCAGTTGCCTGAGACTGCAGTCATGTGTGAGTTGTGTTTGTGTCAGTGTGAGTTTGTCTGGAGTGTGTGTGTGTGTATATGTGTGTGTGTGTGTGTGTGTGTGTGTGTGTGTGTGTGTGTGTGTGCGCGTGCGTGTGTGGGCACGTGTGTGTGTATTGTTGACGAAGGCCTTAATGGCCGAAAGCTTTATTAATTGTGAGTCTTTTTGTTGTGCATATCTGTGACTCAACATCTCCGCTATATGGCGAGTAACAAGTTTTATTCTCATAATATTGTTAACTATTGATAAATTTGAACTGGCTCAACCAAAAATAGTCTTGTTGTACCACACTTGCCATTGGACATACAGTCTCCTTCTCCCTTGCTATGCTTTCTGATTTTGGAGCCGTCACAATTATTAACTGCATTAATCTTAAACTAAGTAGCCATGTATAAGAGAAAGAGGGAGAGATTGAGAGTGAACTAATTATCTCTGAACAAGGACAGTGTTTGAAAACCTAGCAACAGTTTTAGTCTTGTTTATATGCCAATTGATGCTCAGAGCCTCAGTAATACAGTGAATTGTTATATCCTTACTCCTTTCATAATTTGACTAATGTAAACTATTTATGCTTACTAAATTGATATGTATCATAAAACAATAGTTATGTATGAGCCATAGGGAGAGGCAGTTGTTTTTAGTGAACTTTGCAGCTGATCATCCAGCTAAACAGGAACCTTCTAGTGCCTAATAAATTAGTTTTTATTATTTATTTATTTTTTTTTTTATGTCATAGTAACCATTAGTTTCTTGCTTTATATAACATGGTTACTTGTTAAAGACCCTCATACTAGAATACAGACCCTCGCTTTGACTCTAGACAAGGATGTAAGGATTGCATGACTTTTATTGTTATATTTGATTATTGTGGTTGTATAAATCAAACTTCAGCTGAAACTGATTTTTATTATTAGTAACAAATATCAATAAGAAGTAAATGTACGGAAACAATAGACCCTGACATATATTTAGTTATCTACTCTCTATAGTATTCTAAATGTATATTTTCTTACAGTTGATTCATTGTCTCAGCAATGAAATATGTAAGACAACAAGCAGAGAGAAAAACATGACAGCAATCCAGTCTTCAAATCAAGACAATCAGAGATAGTTCCAAACACAAAATATACCTATCAAACTTACGTAATTAGTTTATCTATTGATTCCATTTTATGTTGTTATGAGGTAGTCTGTATGGAGTTTTTTATATAATACCTTTAATGTCTATTTTTGATACTGTTTTCAAGGGAATAAAATTTATTTAAGGACAAGAGAATTCCATGTAGACTTCAGTCTAGACTGTAGGCTTCAAAGCTTGAGAGAATATGTGATGTTATTTCAGTGAAAGCAATGTGGAGTGAAATGTACAAAGAACTTGGCGGTGTGAGTGCACTTATCAGTATTATATTGTACTCACTCTGGCCTGGGTGCATGCAGTGATTTGTTTGGGATGGGTATCATGAAGCCATTGTATCCTCTCATACAAGCTGGCCCACAACTGGTGTAATTGGTTCTTGATATCCTGGATACAGTCACTGGGATGGAGTTGACATCCAGGCTGGCCCCAACATTTTCCATTCGGGACAGATCTGATGAACTTGCTGGGCACAGGAGTCATTCATACCATATGGTTTCCCACACCATGGCACTGGGAGCAGCACCAACATCCCATTAAGAATGGTACTATCTCCCAGGTAGCCACCACACACACTGATGATGGCCATTTTGGGCTATGCAGAACTATGATTCACCACTGAACACAATATGACACCATTCATCAGCAGTCTATGCTTATTAGTCATGTCATCAATCCAAAAGCAGGCATTTGTTTTGTGGCGTTAATGGTAGCCTATGTGTGGGATGATAATTCCCTAGTCCAACTGCTGCTAGTCTTCAAGCAGTAGTGTGGGATGGCACAGTTTGTTGATGGGAGTCCATTACTTTCTCTCAGTTGGTTGCTGGAGGTGTGAAAAGGCTATGATGTGTCTGATGCACAATAAGGTGATCCTCCCTTGCAGTAGTTTGACATGGCTGACCAGAAACTTCATGATAAGTACTCCTACCCTCATGTATGGACCATGCAGTCCATCTCATATGAGTGTGCGACATCTCTGTGTCCTTCATAGTGATCACTCAAGGTATGTCACTGTTCATGAACATTATATACCCTACAAGTCTTGATAACAACACTAAATATGAACATGGATGGTCATTCCATCTGTCACAGACAATTGCAACTGTAATCATTTACATACCTGCTAATGGTGTGTATAAGTGCAGAGTCACAATGACATGTCTCTGGGTGCTTCACTTTTTTGTCAGACAGTGAATGTTTATTTATTTACCAGGCAGATCATTTTCAAGTAAGCTCATATTATTTATTTGGTAACTTTTCTGTCAATGTAAACTGTAATTACTATGTCAGTATGATTTATTGCATTGCAGTGTTGTAAGATTCCATTTTTTTTCTTTTTTTAGAACTGATAAAGTATTTAGACTGTTTATGACTTGCATATACCTAAGAATTTTATTGTTCTTTTGTATCGTTGCAGGTGTTATGCATCAAGATGACACCATGTATCTATTTCATGTGTCTGTTCTATTCCCATTTTTCAATGAAGGTGCTCCAGAGATACCAATTCTTGAAAGACATACAAAGATGTGGGCAAATTTTGTCATACATGGGTAAGGAGAAGTTACATTTAGATTATACTCCTCATTGTCAATCATATCTCTCTCTCTCTCTCTCTCTCTCTCTCTCTCACACACACACACACACACACACACACACACACACACACACACACACACACACCTAATTTTGTGTGTATTGTAACAGAGCACAAATTAGCAAATTGCAGCAAGGAACATTTTATTCTTTAGCCATTTCCTTGATAGAATATGAAGCCCATCAAGAAAATGAGTACAAAATAAAATGCTCCTTACTTCAACTTGCTCTGTTGCAATACACACAATGCTAGATCATCTTGTTACCATGTCACATAAACGTTATTTGAGAAGTACAAGGTTGAAAAAAGTTTTTATGCCATACTATGCACATCGTTTATAACCAAAGATAATACTTTTATGCAATTTATCATTTTAATGTGGATAACATCTGCTTATCATAATGTGCTGTTCATGTCAGTGTACATATGCACTTTACTGGCTCTTGTTAATCATTTTTGTACATCCATATGGTATAATGCAGGAAAACTCTATTTGTGATAATTGATATTTACTGATGATACTATGGATACCATACGAATTTTATATTTAAATTGCGTGAAAGCATAAGAATATACCTGGGTACTTTATGACACTCAAATATACACATGCTAATACTATTATACTGCATACAAATACCAACTAATAATTTTAGTTTCTTCATCCCAGCAAGGCAATAAATCATCACATAGTATGTCCCATTAGTACACAGTCAGATGATTTCTATCATGTAAATGTACTCCATAATTAAACACAGGAACATAATATGTTCTCAAATTTCTATTTCGTTGTATGTCACATTGAATCTCTTGTAAGCTGAACAAACCATTTATAGACTGTTACAGCACAATACTATGTGAGTTACTTTCTGAAGAATTTATCTATGCTGTAGAAGCAGTGGCAGAGGTCAACAAAATATAAATTTGTACTGCTTTTAAAATTTGATAAGGTATCTATTGATTTAATTCTTTTGGATCAACCTATTGTAAATCCTTTTACTATAACATAAGGTCTTCTCTCACAGATATTGTTTTTACTTATTGGACATAGAAATTCTTTACAGGCCTCGTCTCAATCTGTCCTTGTTGACTACAGTAGAAACATTTTGTACACAATGTGGTTGTTTGCTATATACACTCCTGGAAATTGAAATAAGAACACCGTGAATTCATTGTCCCAGGAAGGGGAAACTTTATTGACACATTCCTGGGGTCAGATACATCACATGATCACACTGACAGAACCACAGGCACATAGACACAGGCAACAGAGCATGCACAATGTCGGCACTAGTACAGTGTATATCCACCTTTTGCAGCAATGCAGGCTGCTATTCTCCCATGGAGACGATCGTAGAGATGCTGGATGTAGTCCTGTGGAACAGCTTGCCATGCCATTTCCACCTGGCGCATCAGTTGGACCAGCGTTCGTGCTGGACGTGCAGACCGCGTGAGACGACGCTTCATCCAGTCCCAAACATGCTCAATGGGGGACAGATCCGGAGATCTTGCTGGCCAGGGTAGTTGACTTACACCTTCTAGAGCACGTTGGGTGGCACGGGATACATGCGGACGTGCATTGTCCTGTTGGAACAGCAAGTTCCCTTGCCGGTCTAGGAATGGTAGAACGATGGGTTCGATGACGGTTTGGATGTACCGTGCACTATTCAGTGTCCCCTCGACGATCACCAGTGGTGTACGGCCAGTGTAGGAGATCGCTCCCCACACCATGATGCCGGGTGTTGGCCCTGTGTGCCTCGGTCGTATGCAGTCCTGATTGTGGCGCTCACCTGCACGGCGCCAAACACGCATACGACCATCATTGGCACCAAGGCAGAAGCGACTCTCATCGCTGAAGACGACACGTCTCCATTCGTCCCTCCATTCACGCCTGTTGTGACACCACTGGAGGCGGGCTGCACGATGTTGGGGCGTGAGCGGAAGACGGCCTAACGGTGTGCGGGACCGTAGCCCAGCTTCATGGAGACGGTTGCGAATGGTCCTCGCCGATACCCCAGGAGCAACAGTGTCCCTAATTTGCTGGGAAGTGGCGGTGCGGTCCCCTACGGCACTGCGTAGGATCCTACGGTCTTGGCGTGCATCCGTGCGTCGCTGCGGTCCGGTCCCAGGTCGACGGGCACGTGCACCTTCCGCCGACCACTGGCGACAACATCGATGTACTGTGGAGACCTCACGCCCCACGTGTTGAGCAATTCGGCGGTACGTCCACCCGGCCTCCCGCATGCCCACTATACGCCCTCGCTCAAAGTCCGTCAACTGCACATACGGTTCACGTCCACGCTGTCGCGGCATGCTACCAGTGTTATAGACTGCGATGGAGCTCCGTATGCCACGGCAAACTGGCTGACACTGACGGCGGCGGTGCACAAATGCTGCGCAGCTAGCGCCATTCGACGGCCAACACCGCGGTTCCTGGTGTGTCCGCTGTGCCGTGCGTGTGATCATTGCTTGTACAGCCCTCTCGCAGTGTCCGGAGCAAGTATGGTGGGTCTGACACACCGGTGTCAATGTGTTCTTTTTTCCATTTCCAGGAGTGTACTTTGTATAGCACTGTTCTTAAAAGCTTATTTAAATCTCTATTTGTCTACCTACCTTCTTTTAATGCTATGTAGCTCTCAAGAAGTACACACAAATTTTACCTCCTTTTTCAATGTCCCAATTATTTAGCGATGTAGATAAGACTTATAGTACTACACTATCTTCGCCTTTTATGTATTATGATCCATTAGTCAATCATCACCCAATATCACAAGTACATGCAGGTATCCCATCACCAGTTGTAAGATTACTGATCTTAATTAACTTGGGCATTGTCTTCATTTATTGTCCAATAACTGAAACAACAGCAGCCTCAATAATTTCAACTAATCTAGTTGATACCATTAAAGTTAAATTTCAGTTAAAGTATATTTATTGTCAGAGAACACTTTCATTGTGATTATCTTGTAGATAAATAGTTCCATTATTATTTTTGTATGATAGATCAGCAATCTACTATGACTTGAAAGTGTATAACTTAAATACAATATATGAAGGCAAATTTCTCAAAATATGGGCTACAGACTTCATGAAACTTTACTCAATAATACAGAATTTGGAGTTACTGTGTGAACATTAATTAAAGAAGGCTCAAACAAGAGTGACTGTGGTGTTGTCCAAGGTTCCTGTCTAAAGAGTCACAAAGGAAAGTTGTTACAAAACGTTAAAGTACAGAGACATTACATTTCCAGTAATATCATAAAGAGTAGGAAATGTAGGTAATTGTTATACATGTCTGACAATACAGTTATTTTATTTAATTATTGATTATGTATTCTTAACATAGTATTTCTATTACATTCCCTTCCCTTGACCAATATTTTGTTCTTGCACATTTGCTTCTGTTGGCTATTAAAGCTTGCCAGAAATTTCTAGAAACTCAAATTTTATAACATACTTAATAACTGCAGTCAGTTCTCCTCAAATGCTACTTTTATTATTCCTTATCATATAGATATGAAAAATTTCATCTTCTGCAAGTGAATTTATTGTGTGTACCAAACATGTTTCAACTAGTCACACTAGGCTCTTCAGAGGTCTATAATACAAAGAAACTTATTTAATTATACATGTTTTGATGTGAGATCTGTAGTAGTAATAGGCAGCTCATTTAAATCTGGTTGTTTCAAAGTATTTGAAAGTATATGACTGAGTTTTTTACTTACATCCGTTTTTTGTCATTTTCATACATCCATCTAATAATGGGAAGTACATACTGGAACATCAACAATATCATGAAAAGGAATGACTGCCACTCACCATAATGATGACAAGTTGAGCTGCAGACAGACACAACGAAAGGACTGTTACATATATGCTTTTGCCCAAAGTCTTCTTTATGAAAGAAAAACACACACACATTCACAGAAGCAAGCACACCTCACATACACATGTACACTATCTCTGGCCAGAATGCAACTGAAATGCATTGAACAGGAGCAGCAATCTCGAACGGAGTGTGGTAGGAGGAGGGGTAGCAGGGTATGGGTAGTGTACGAGGAATCAGCACTGCCTGGCAGAGCATGCAAGGACTAGAGGTGGCAGCCTTGTCACGCCACCTCTAGACCCTGCATGCTTCACCAGGCAGCATTGATTCTTCTTCCCCCCACATGTACCCTGCTGTCCCTCCTCCTTCACCACTCCACTCCAGACTGTTGCTCCCATTCACCGCATTTCAGTTGCATTCTGGTTGGAGCAGCTGGAGACCATCCTATCATGATCAGGTGAAACATGTTTAGTGCACATAAATACCTACAACCTATATGACAAAGCATAATTAAATTTAATATTTGGAATATTTCATTAACTACCATACTTTTCTAATAAAAGTATACTACACTGATGGTAGTGCTCAATGTGGTCACACTTTGTCATCCAAAAATATTGTCATGGTTGAATGCACTCTTGCAAAGATGCACAAGGGAAAGGAGCACAGTATCACATAATGTTGACCAGTGACTGTGACAATGTCTAAAAATTTGGCGGTCAGTATACCCATGCAACATTATGCCTTCATACACCACAACACCTGGAAATTTGGAGTTCAGCTCCCTATGTCATAACTCCTGTACCACCAAAATGGTCATGATTGACAGTGTTTGTGGGTGCATTATGCATTCCCGTCTCTTGCAATATTTGGGTACATAATGTACTGAAGAACACTGTGCTGACAGTTGTGAAATTACTAAACTATCAGTTTAATAAGTCACAGTTGCAAAATACTAACAGGAATTCTTTACAGATGAATGGAAAAACTGGTAAAAGCCAGCCTTGGGGAACATCAGTTTGGATTCCATAGAAATGTAGGAACATGTGAAGCAATACTGACCCTACGACTTATCTTCAAAGATTGGTTAAAGAAAGGCAAACCTATGTTTATAGCATCTGTAGAGTTAGAGAAAGCTTTTGACAATGCTGACTGGAATATTCTCTTTCAACATCTGGAGGTGGCAGGGATAAAATACAAAGAGTAAAAGGCTATTTACAGTTTGTACAGAAATCAGATGGCAGTTATAAAGAGTTTTGGGGCATGAAAAGAAAGCACTGCTTGAGAATGGCATGAGATAGGGTTGTAGCCTATCCCTGATGTTATTCAATCTATATATTGAGCAAGCAGTAATGGAAACAAAAGAAAAAGTTGGATTAGAAATTAAAATCCAGGGAGAAGAAAAAAAACCATGAGGTTTGCCAGTGACATTGTACTTCTGTCAGACACAGCAAAGGACATGGAAGAGTAGTTGAACGGAATGGACAGTGTCTTGAATGGAAGGTATAAGATGGACATCAACAAAAGCAAAATGAGGATAATGGAGTGTAGTCAAATTAAATCAGGTGATGTTGAGGGAATTAGATTAGGAACTGACACACTTAAGGTAACAGAAGAGTTTTGCTATTTGGGCAGCAAAATAACTGATGATGGTCGAAGTAGAGAGTATATGAAATGTAGACTGATGATGCCAAGGAAAGCGTTTCTGAAGAAGAGAAATTTGTTAACATTGAGTATAGATATAAGTGTCAGGAATTTTTTTCTGAAAGTATTTGTTTGGAGTTCAGCCAAGTATGGAAGTGAAACATTGTCAACAAACAGTTCAGAAAAGAAGAGAATAGAAGGTTTTATAATGTGTTGCTACAGAAGATTGCTGAAGATTAGATGGGTAGATCACATAACTAATGAGAAGGTACTGAATAGAATTGGGGAGAAGAGGAATTTGTGGCACAACATGACTAGAAGAAGGGATCAGTTGGTAGGACACATTCTGAGGCATCAAGGGATCATCAGTTTAGTATTGGAGGGAAGTCTGGAGGATAAAACTCATAGAGGGAGTCCAAGAGATCAATACACTAAGCAGATTCAGAAGGATGTAAGTTGCAGCAGTTACTTGGAGATGAAGAGGCTTGCATGGGATAGAGTAGAAAGGAGAGTTGCATCAAACCAGTCTTTGGACTGAAGACCTCAACAACAACAGTCTAGATAAAAGAAAATTCGCAGATGGTGCTTCGTGTAATCCAGCAAGAGGCACACCAAAGACTGCTTCCGGAAGTGGAAACGGCATTGGGAGCAGTGTGTCAATTGTGGAAGGAAGGATTTTGAAGGAGGCCATGCACAATATGTAGAAGGTAAGTGTAGGAAAATTTTGTGGACAAAGTTCTGGAATTTTTTGACTGGACCTTGTAAGACTTGCAACGAAATAAAGCATAAGAAATAGGCAAAACAAAGGAATAGCTTTTATATTACGATTAGTGTCAGAGCTAGTGAAGTTATTCTACCTTTCTCCATTTCAAAATATGGAGCTCTTTAAGACTTTGATTAAAATAAAGCCTAGGAATAGGTAAGGTTCTGTCAGAGTATCTGATATTATTAGGAAAAATGGCAATATAGTGACTATTCATGTTGGTGTGTGGAACCTATGAGTCTAGATAGACAGTAAAATATCATCCACACTGTCATGAACACTGACATAGAAGTCCAATAATTATTTTACTATCAGATTAAGGGCACATGCATCCAAGTTGCTGACAAAAATAATATTCAAAAGAATGCAAAAGAAAATTAATGATAAATTTGGCTTTTGGAATGATAGGGGCACCAGGGAGGCAGCCAGTTTGATGTTGCAATTGATAATGGAAGAAAAACATAAGAAAAATCAAGAGATGTGTATAATATTTGTTGACCTGAAAGTAGTGAATACATATTTTAAAATGGTGCAAAATGTGAAAATTCTCAGAGAAATAGGAGTAAGCTACAGGAACAAGAAGAATGGAACATCAAGAATAAAGTGCTCGGACTAAAAATGATGTAAAATAGGGATGTAGTCTGTTCAGTCTATACACTGAAGAAGCAATGATGGAAATAAAAGAAAAACTGAAGAATAGGATTATCACTGATAAAATTCTTTGACGACTTTGCTTATCCTCAGTGAAAGTGAAGAAGAATTATAGGACATGTTGACTGAGTTGAACAGTCTAATGAGTACAGATTGTGGACTGAGAGTAAACAAATATAAGATGAAAGTAATGAGAAGTAGCAGAAGTGAGATTAGTGATAAACTTACCATAAAAATTGGGGATCACAAAGTAGATGAAGTTAAGGAATTCTGCTACCTTGGAAGCAAAGTAACATATGATGGCTGAAGCAAGCAGGACATAAGAAGTTGGTTAGTACAGGCAAAGAGGGAATTTCTGGCTACAAGGAGTGTTTTGGTGTCAAACATCAATCTTAAACTGGGGAAGAAATTTCTGAGAATGTATGTTTGGAGCACAGAATTGTATGAAAGTGAATCATGGACTGTGAGAAAACTGGAAAAGAAGAGAATCAAAGCATTTGATATGTGATTCTACAGTAGGATGTTGAATATCAGGTGGACTGAAAAGATAAGGAACATACAGAAAACTTGTGATACAAAGAAGGGACAGGATAATAGGACATGTTAAAACTTCATGGAATAACTTCCATGGTACTAGAAAGAGCCTTAGAGGATAAAAACTGAAGAGAAGACAGAGATTGGAATACATCAACAAATAATTGAGGACTTAGTATGTAAGTACTATTCTGAGCTGAAGAGTTTGGTACAAGGGAGGAACTTTCAGTGGGCTGCATCAAACCATTCAGATGACTGATGACTTCACAGCCCTCCCCCATGAGCACAGAAGTGGGTCTTGGCTGCTAGGCCAAGCTGTTAAAGATATGAGTGCTAGCATCTCCTTGCCACAGCACCACACCCCATTCTGGCAGTCAATTAGAGCTCATGGCAGTCCTCTAAATTATGCTACACAATAACATGGGACTCAGTGGTGTATTCACTTCACTATCATTGGTTCTTGGTTTCCACTTCCACTATGTACTCCAGTATTCTCTCTCCAGATTACAGTGGTGTCCCTTTTCCTCATTGTTGTCTTTTCTGTTCCCACTTGGTGATCTGCTGTTGGTAGCTCCAGACTAGTTGATTGAGTCTCATCAGGTTTTTCTCCAGTCATTCCCACCAGTTGGTTGCATCTTGGAGGAAGGTAAAAAGTTAGCAGAGTACCATGGAAGCAAAGCTTGTGAAATCTTGGATTAGTTACAACCACAGTAGCATTTCTGATGGATTCAACAACAGCAGCAACAATGGCAGCAGCAAAATTGGTTGCCCCATCAAGAAATTCAGCTTCTGAAAGATCAGCTGCAGGTACAGGTTACCCACCCAATACAGGCGGTGCCCACTTCCCATTCATGTTTCTGCCATCTAATGATGCCAAATAGAATTGGGACATAATGAGATTTTCACTCTGCAGCGGAATGTGAACTGATATGAAACGTCCTGGCAGATTAAAACTGTGTGCCAGACCGAGACTCAAACTCGGGACCTTTGCCTTACGCGGGCAAGTGCTCTGCCAACTGAGCTACCCAAGCATGACTCACGCCCCGTCCTCACAGCTTTACTTCTGCCAGTATCTCGTCTCCTACCTTCCAAACTTTACAGAAGCTCTACTGTGAACCATGCAGAACTAGCATTCCTGAAAGAAAGGATATTGCGGAGACATGGCTTAGCCACAGCCTTGGGGATGTTTCCAGAATGAGATTTTCACTCTGCAGCGAAGTGTGTGCTGATATGAAACTTCCTGGCAAATTAAAACTGTGTGCCGGACCGAGACTCAAACTCGGGACCTTTGCTTTTCGCGGGCAAGTGAGTTCGAGTCTCGGTCTGGCACACAGTTTTAATCTGCCAGGAAGTTTCAGAATTGGGACATGATTTACAGCAGCTGAAACAGCAACCCACTGCCATTCATGTTACTGATGACAGTCTTCAGTGGTCACTCTTCTTGTCTTGGGCTTCCCCAGAGTGTATTTATTACTTAAGATGGTGGCTTCTCTCTGAAAACCAGTCACACTCAAGTTTGTAGAAATGTGCACATTACTTTTGAATTATTATTTGCAACAATTGTATGTGATCACATCACGAGTTGAGTTTCATCAATACCAGAAGCAATGTGGTCAGTCATATCGCTCCTGGGTGACTGATTCACAAGAGTTAAGTTGTTGATGCATAACCTCATATGCAAACTCTTCAATTAGAGACATAGGTGTCCAACTGACTCCTGATCTGGAAGTACACATGTTAACCCTGAAACTAAACAACCCACTGGAAGATATTTGACAACTGCACATGCTTTTGAAATCACAGAAGTAAAAAATGAGTGCTTCATGGTCCAACCACAAGTAGCAATGCAGCAGACACCAAATCACACCCCAGGAATGTTAAATACCCATAAGCCATTTCCAAGATGGCAGCATCACGATTTCTCAACATCAGCTGTATCAATGGCCTCTGAACTGCCAGTCATGCCACATTAGCATGAGCAGGAGGGCCATCTATCATGCTCACACTGTGTCACAGCATATCTATATGGACAGTGTTTTGAGCATTGGGCACATTGCACCTATTGTAGAAAAGATGGGAATCTCCAAAGACACTGCGATAAACCACAAGGTTGATAAGATCCATTTCTCTGCAAACAGCATGGGATGGTGTATGAACATCAGGCAGTAGTTCCCCCAGATGATACTATCACTAACGAGCTTTGATAAACTTCACAATTGCAAACAAAGACCTCCAATTCCAGGTGGACATGGGAACTATAGTTTCCTTGGTAAGCTCTGAAAGTATTATATCTAGATTCCCCAGAGTTAGAACCACACTCCCATTGCCTTGCTTGTATACAGGGTGGTCCATTGATAGTGACCAGGCCAAATATCTCACGAAATAAGCATCAAATGAAAAACTACAAAGAACGAAACTCATCTAGCTTGTAGAGGGAAACTAGATGGCGTTATGGTTGGCCCGCTAGATGGCGCTGCCATAGGTCAAACAGATATCAACTGCATTTTTTTAAATAGGAGGCCCCATTTTTTATCACATATTCGTGTAGTACCTAAAGAAATATGAATGTTTTAGTTGCACCACTTTTTTCGCTTTGTGATAGATGGTGCTGTAATAGTCACAAACGTATAAGGACGTGGTATCACGTAACATTCCACCAGTGCGGACGGTATTTGCTTTGTGATATATTACCCATGTTAAATTGGACCGTTTACCAATTGTGGGAAAGTCAATATTGTGTTGATTATGGCTATTGTGATCAAAATGCCCAACAGGCATGTGCTATGTATGCTGCTCAGTATCCTGGACGACATCATCCAAATGTCCGGACCATTCGCTGGATTGTTACATTATTTAAGGAAACAGGAAGTGTTCAGCCACATGTGAAACATCAACCATGACCTGCAACAAATGATGATGCCCAAGTAGGTGTTTTAGCTGCTGTTGCGGCTAATGCGCACATCAGTAGCAGACAAATTGTGCGAGAGTCGGGAATCTCAAAAACGTTGCTGTTGACAATGCTACATCAACATCGATTGCACCCGTACCATATTTCTATGCACCAGGAACTGCATGGCGATGACTTTGAACATCATGTACAGTTCTGCCACTGGGCACAAGAGAAATTACGGGATGATGACAGATTTTTTGCATGCATTCTATTTAGCAACAAAGCATCATTCACCAACAGAAGTGACATAAACCGGCATAATATGCGCTTTTGGGCAACAGAAAATCCACGATGGCTACGACAAGTGGAACATCAGCAACCTTAGCGGGTTAATGTATGGTGCGGCATTATGGGAGGAAGGATAATTGGCCCCCATTTTATCGATGGCAGTCTAAATGGTGCAATGTATGTTGATTTCCTATGTAATGTTCTAGCAATGTTACTGCAAGATATTTCACTGCATGACAGAATGGTGATGTGCTTCCATCATGATGGATGTCGGGCACATAGTTCATGTGCAGTTGAAGCGGTATTGAATAGCATATTTCATGACAGTTGGATTGGTCGTCAAAGCATCATACCACCATAAGTTCACCGGATCTGACATCCCTGGATTTCTTTCTGTGGGGAAAGTTGAAGGATATTTGCTATTGTGACCCACCGACAACATCTGACAACATGCGTCAGCGCATTGTCAATGCATGTGTGAACATTACAGAAGGGGATTACTCGCTGTTGAGAGGAGTGTCGTTACACGTACTGCCAAATGCATTGAGGTTGATGGACGTCATTTTGAGCATTTATTGCATTAATGTCGTATTTATAGGTAATCACGCTGTAACAGCATGCGTTCTCAGAAATGATAAGTTCACAAAGGTACATGTATCACATTGGAACAACCAAAATAAAATGTTCAAATGTACCTACGTTCTGTATTTTAATTTAAACAACCTACCTGTTACCAACTGTTCATCTAAAATTGTGAGCCATGTGTTTGTGCCTATTACAGCACCATCTATCATAAAGCAAAAAAAAGTGGTATATCTAGAACATTCCTATTTCTTGACGTACTACACGAATATGTAATAAAAAATGGGGGTTCCTATTTTAAAAAAAACGCAGTTGATATCCATTTGACCTATGGCAGCGCCATCTAGCGGACCAACCATAGCACCATATGGTTTCCCCCTTCAAGCTACACAAGTTTTGTTCTTTGTGGTTTTTTCAGTTGACGCTTATTTTGTGAGATATTTGGCCCAGTCATGATCAATGGACCACCCTGTATATACGAAATACTAATTTTCACAAAAGGGAGCATCTTAAAAAATGAAAATCTCTTCAAATACAACTGTGATGTACACACATATGAAACCAGACAGAAGGTGAACCTACACAGGAACACAGTAAATAAAAACTTATGCAAAAGGGAAGTGCATCATTCTGGAGCTACGTTATATAACCACATGCCTTCTTTCCTAAAATGCATACCGACATTAAATGCATTTAAAATAAAGTTAAAACAGTTCTTGCTTGACCACTGCTTCTATTCTTTGTCTGAATTATGGAACATCATAATAAGTAAACCTCATTTACCAAATTTCACTAACTGTCAATTCGTAATATAGTTTACATTGCACTTATTATGTCATCTCACTTAATAACTGCTATTATCACATGTAGAAGCACTGTAGTACACCAACCTACATTATTATGCATTTTTATTATGTCAACAATGTAGTCAAAATGACTACTGTATTGTAAACTAACTATGTTTACCACTGTCCTATATCACACTCAAACAATGTAAGAAACTGATTCTTGGACCAATAAATAAATAAACATTGATAGCATATACTGACAGTTCAGTTCCCCTCCCCTTGCAACTGTCACATCCTACAAGAATGTCTGACAGCTGATAACATTATTTGTTGTTGATAGTTAGACAGAAAAAGTCTTGGTCTGGATACCATCCCTGTTGTTTGGATTCTCCATCAGTGATGTAGTTCATGTCATCTCTGCCGTTGTTCCCTTCCAGGAACTTGATGACCTCTGTGCATTGTTTGTACCTATATTTGAATGTGACTTGGTATGCACCACAGCTATATTGCAGGATGAAAATTGAAAAAAGTATGACATGTTTTAAAATACTAGGGAGCAAGTCATTAAGTATATAATAAATGAATAAGGAAATGGAAAATAAATGTGCTTACCTGATTGACTGCAATAAGGCAGCACTATATTTCATTCTTATAACTCAATTTGTTGCATAAATATCTTTTTGTGTGGTTAATGAATCTGAATGAGTTCTAAGCAGGAAACATTCATGTATGTAAACATATAACTCTTTATAAACTAGACAAGCAAATGCCTGCATTAGCATCAAATGTATCTTAAATGTTCTGTTTCTGGGATTTATTTAAGAAATGATAAATATAAACACACTAGCTGAAGTCAGCCCAAACAAATACTGTTCATCACGTCTTTTGTGCAATGTCCAGTGCTAAAGGAAGCATCACTTTGTTATCCATTAAAAGCAAAATGATTATTAAAGTGGATGTTTATGTACCCATTCAATAGAGCATCCCCAAATTAGTCTATTGTGATATTTGTTTTGGCAATAGATATTAATATGAGCAGTAAAACAGGAAGAATAAAGTGTACTCCGGCAAAAACAACACTGCCCTGGTCCACAATGGATGCTGCTGCCATGCAGCAGCACCACTCATTTGCTGCTGGATTCCTCATTATTCTTCCTCTTTTACTGTTCTTCCTGTTAATACATGCTGGTAAAACAAATATCGCACTAGAATAATCTAGGGCTCCTCCATGGAATGTGCATGTAAAATTTAACATTAAAAATTGTGTTTTGTTCATAATGAGAAACAAGCCACAACTTTCCATCAACAATTGGCATTGCTTGATAGACATGATGAGCAGTAGATGTTCACACAATGCAAAAATGGATTTACAAAAACGGATTTGCAAAAATCTACCAAAACACCAGAGAAAATGTGCCTGATGCCCCTTAGGAGGGATACCGTGTGTGTGTGTGTGTGTGTGTGTGTGTGTGTGTGTGTGTGTGTGTGTCTGCTTTGTGCGTGCTTGCACATGTGTGCATACTTGTGTGTGTCAGTTGATTATTATTCATAGTACAGAACTCACATGCAACACTTCACTGTAGCTGAGTGTCGATTTAGATTAGTGGTGTTGTCCTGTGATAATGCCAGGTGTTTGTAGGCAGTCTCTTGTGGCTGGGTTTTATCAATGCAGGCAACATTAAAAGGAGCTAGGCTGATAGCCTAAGTTGTGCATTGCCCACAGTTTAAAAATACCAGAGCAGTTGTAAGGTTAATTGCTCTTGGAACGAATCTGACTCATGTAAGACCTACAGTGGAAGCTCACACTGGTAATCTCAAAGTTGTCTTATACAATGACACTTTGTGAAAAGTTAAGGAGGATGTGTATATCCAGTTACAAAGAGTAAAAAATGCTGTTACTAGATCTGAGGCAACAGAGGTTCAGCTTAGCAAGCAATATGCAACAAAGCTTGGAGCTGAGTTTGAGGAGAAACTGGAATCAGTGTTTAGTACTAACATTATTTCCTTATTAACTAGTTTGCTGGATGTCCCAGTTGCTGTATTTATGTTCACACGTTATATGTGGCTCCACTCTTTGTTTCTTATTTGCTTCCAAAAAGATTCTAATACAGCTGATAATCCATTTCCAAGGTCCAACACAGTAATAGTTCTCACTTTCCCCATTTCCAAAGTAATAATAGGCTGACCTTTTTCATCGATGCTCTCTTTAACTGTATTTCCTCCAACAAAACTGCTTCAATCTACTCCCTGCTTTCCCTTCGCATAATACACACATCTTTGCAAACACTTACAAGTTTAATTTCTTCATCCCCTTTAAATCAGTCATTAAATATCATATTAACATGCTGCTCACCATTTAATTCCTCAATCCTTTTAGCCACTTTAAAATATCTGTTTCTCCCATTCCTCAGGAATTAACATCTTATGCATCTTTGTGTAAGATACACAATGACTTACATTATATTCTGCTTCCTCTTTCTGCACCCAGTCATTACTGACATCCTTATCCGAAAACATATGACCTGCACCTTCCACAGAAACATGTTCAGTTACTTCACCCTGATGACAACTTTCATTAACCACTCTTCCATTTCCATTATTAACCCCCCTCCACTACCCAACTCATCCTTTACATAATTAAAATTACTATTTTGCATATTGGTACAAGTATATCATTAATATTCACCTATTGTCCACTGCATCACCATTACTAAAAACAACATTAGCACACAGTCCAGTCTGAATATGCATATCCAAATCAGTATTTGACAAACAGACAATATTTCCATTACTTCACTCTTTCATCATTATCTACATTTGCCTCTCTACAAGCTACATCCCCTCTACTAATTTCACTGCTACTAATTACATTGTCTCTCAGTTCAGCACCTGCTTCCATTTTGTGCAACAGCACTACCTTTGTCCCAGACATCTGATTATCATTGCAGTATAGTTCAATCACACTGTTTCTGTTAAACAATTCTCTAACATATTAATCTCAGTGTTCATTACTGCCGTTATTTTTATAATATAATATTTATTTCTTTTATCACATCTGTTCTACCTATTCCAACCTCACCACATATTTTTGTACCTTATAAGTGTACTGATATTGTAAATACCAATTTCTGCCAGCTGCAAGTCTGCCAGCTTTAGTTATCTGCATTTTCTGTCACTCTTAATTGTTATCTCTGTGTGATAAGGAATGAATCAATTTTAGTCTAGTTTTTTTGTCAGTATTTTAGTCTTGGCTAGAATTTAGTCTCCATCAGCTCTGGAGACTTGCAAACAAATGTATACAGACAACCCGATTAGTTCAGGCCACTTGTCCAATCCTTGTGATTTCCAATATTTTCACCTCTGTGTTTCAGTGCACATGATCTCAAAAGACAGAACTGCCAGAAAGGTATAGAAACAGTTGTAAAGCCAGCAGGCAGACAAAAAATGACGGCTTGCCCATTCCAAAGATTAACAATCATAATACATTTTGAGTTTCCCATCAAACCCTAATAAGTTTGTTATTTAAGAAAACAAACTTCTTGTAATTGGAAACTTTAAAGATATTCCTGCAAATGTGTATGCATAACAGTATATCAGTTGGAATGCAAAGAAATTGAATAAAAACACTTAGAAGGATACAAGTTAGTATCACATTACAGTAAAAACAATTACCCTAGGCTTAATACAATGGAAGGTTGAGTGGAAACACGTAAACAATTTGGAATAAAGTTCCAAGCCATAGACCTGAACAGTAATTGGATGGAATAGTTTCTTGACAGCTATACTTTAATAAAAGTGTTTAAAACATTCAAGATATTGGGTTTGACAGTATAGAGAACCCAGTGCAAAATGTTATAATCTTCATTACAGAGGGTACGAACAACACTTAATGAAAATAACTGGGAAGCCATTTTCTATGGAGACTTCAATATTTATTTTGTTATAGGTAATAGTGAGTGACGGATAGTGTCACAAATGCCAGCTTTGGTTAGGTTCCCACAGTGACATTCCAAACAAGTACAACTGTCATCATAAGGTTCTGTTTCATTATTATTCTAAGTTTCCTCATAAACTTTAGTTCTCCTACTCTATTTTCTGCCATACTGTCTTCAAACGACTCTTTCTTCATGTTTACATGCCCCTCACTACTAATCACTCTGCCCCCTTCCCACCAGATCACTCATTTAACAGGATAATTAACCACTGTATAACGAGAACACTATACTTTGTTTTTTGTTGATATCAGCTGCTGTTGTCGACTGCTATCCCTTTACATGCCATCTGCTTAGCTACCATTGTTGGTCATACTCCCACATAAATCTTTGATGTTTACATGAGGCCTGCTCCTTGCATAGGCTGCCATTCCCTGGGATGTAATGCAAATTGGTTCCCCACCCCGAGCGGCTGCTGTCAGCTTCATTGATTGTGACATTTGTAGCAGTTACTGGTCCTGTTTCCTGTCTTTCCCAGTTAGTTTGTCCCTCACACTTTGTCATTCCAATGTATTGTCATATTTTACAATTATACCACAGTTTAATATGTGTCTTGAGTCCTTAATTGTGCCAGTATGGGACAATGCTTCAAACTGGTGCACCATATTCAATGACTTGGTGCCCCCTATTACCATTTCTCATGTAATTTTGTTTCACTTTTGCTACCTAAGACGTTCATAGTATGTCTATTAAAACTGCCACTATTCATGTTTGATCTAAAGTTTGCATTATTCATCTCTCACATGTATATAAGACCATTACCTTGTATCCTCACCAAGTTGCACGATATGTGTTGTTCCACTTACCTGTTGTTTTTTGTTGATCTTGGTTTTAAATAAACTGAAAATCTCATATCTCATCAGACTGAAATGATATCCTGAAAACTACGTCATGTAGGGTAGATCCAAATGATGTAGACTGAACATTAAATAAGTTTTAAAGATAGTTCATCCCAATATATTTGCAGAATACCGTAGTTGGTGATCACTTCTGATTTCACAATCTACAGTCTATACAGATAAATAGAAGTGAATCTCCTCCTTTTTAAGCACATAAGGGAGGAGAATCAGCCAGTTGTTAAGCAACATCATGTTGTTGTTGTGGTCTTCAGTCCTGAGACTGGTTTGATGCAGCTCTCCATGCTACTCTATCGTGTGCAAGCTTCTTGATCTACAACATCATAGGTCTCTGTTTAAAGTTCACTGTGGCACTATGCATGCACAAGCACGCGTGCACACACACACACACACACACACACACACACACACACACACACACACACACACACACACACACACAGATATATATATATACATATATATACACTCTGAGGTGACAAAAGTCATGGAATAGTAATATGCACATACACAGATTGCAGTAGTATCATGTACGTGAGGTACAACAGGACACTGCATCGACAGAGCTGTCATTTGTACTCAGTGATTCTTGTGAAAAGGTTTCTGACGTGATTATGGCCACACGACAGGAATTAACAGACTTTTAATGCGGAATGGTGGTTGGAGCTAGATGCATCAGACATTGCATTTCAGAAATTGTTAGATAATTCAATTTTCTGAAACCCACAGTGTCAAAAGTGTGCTGAGAATAAAACTCTCACCACAAACAGTGCTGTGGCTGATGACATTCACTTAATGACCAAGAGCAGTGGCATTTACATGGAGTTATCAGTGCTAACAGACAAGCAACCATGCATGAAATAACCATAGAAATCAATGAGGGGCGTATGATGAATGTATCTATTAGGACAGTGTGGCAAAATATGCTGTTAATGGGCTATGGCAGCAGGCAAACAACGAAAGTGAATTTGTTAACAGCACGACATCAACTGCAGCACATCTCCTGGGGTCTTGACCATATCAGTTGGATCCTAGATTACTAGAAAGCAGTGGCCTGGCCATATGACTCCCAGTTTCAGTTGGTAGGAGCCTGATGGTAAGGTTCAAGTGTGGCACAAACCCCATGAAGTGATGTATCCAATTTGTCCTCAAGGTACTATGCAAGATTGTGGTGGCTCCATAATGGTGTTATCTGTATTTATTTGGAATGTAGTGGGTCCTCTAGTCAAACTGAACCAATAATTTACCCGAAATGGTTATGTCTGGCTACTTGGAGACCATTTGAAGCAATTCATTGACTTCATGTTCCCAGGCCATGTCGTCATGACACTGGACCACAATTATTCGCAGTTAATGTGAAGAACATTATGAACTATTCAAGCAAATGATCTGGGCACCTAGGTCACCTGACATGAATTCCATTGAACATTTATGGGCCATAATTGACAAGTCAATTAATGGTATGTTGATCATTCATTCACACTGGGATGTCACCTGGCTATTCACAGACTCTAACATATCTGATATAGAGATTCATGTATATGAGCATTGAGTTCAGAATGTGACTTTGGAGCAGGTTGGCTATTTAAAGACAAGTGTAAAAACGTGATGCGAATTCAGAAACTACAAAGTGCTTTGAAGTTATGCCAAGCTACATTCTACTATTTTTGCTATTGTTTTGATTATGCAAAATGTTTCAAGTTAATAATCCACTAATGTATATGAAACATTATTTCTAAAAACAAAGATGATGTAACTTACCAAACGAAAGTGCTGGCACGTTGATAGACACACAAACAAACACAAACATACACACAAAATTCAAGCTTTCGCAACCAACGGTCGCTTCAACAGGAAAGATGGAAGGAGAGGGAAAGACGAAAGGATGTGGGTTTTAAGGGAGAGGGTAAGGAGTCATTCCAATCCCGGGAGCAGAAAGACTTACCTTAGGGGGAAAAAAGGACAAGTATACACTCGTACACACACACATATCCATCCGCACATACATAAACACAGTGTGGTGTCTTTCCACTCCCGGGATTGGAATGACTCCTTACCCTCTCCCTTAAAACCCACATCCTTTCGTCTTTCCCTCTCCTTCCCTCTTTCCTGATGAAGCGACCGTTGGTTGCGAAAGCTTGAATTTTGTGTGTATGTTTGTGTTTGTTTGTGTGTCTATCAACATGCCAGCGCTTTCGTTTATTAAGTTACATCATCTTTGTTTTTAGATATATTTTTCCAATGTGGAATGTTTCCCTCTATTATATTCATATCATGAAACATTATTTCTATACATATGATTTCAAAAAAATTATTAGGCGTTCTTGGGAGCCAGAAACATAAGAGATGGAATGGATTTTGGATTCCAGCTTGCTATGTATCAACCTCTAATTATAGACCCATCTCCCTCATACCTCCTTCTCAAATTATCTGAGAAGTTAGCTTACACTAAAATAATGAGTTCCACTTCTGACAGGAACCATCTATAAAATCTGTTTGGCTAAGGTAAAATGACTTACAGGTAATGAAGTAAATATCAATAGACATACTGTATGATGCAGCATCACAGATTGACAATAAACAACTGCCAGCATGTGGATAAGTTAAAGAAAATGCTAAATGCTGCTCACTTTGCACATAGAAATATCTGTCAGTACGTTCACCTGCAGAGTCATCGGTCTTCTGACTGGTTTAATGCAGCCTGTCATGAATTCCTCTTCTGTGTCATGTTCTTCTTCCTCTCAGAGTATCAATCACAACCTACATCATCTCTTCTTCTACAGTTTTTAGCCTCTACAGCTCCCTCTAGTACCAAGGAATTATTCCCTAATGCGCTAACATATGCACTGTCATTCTGTCTCTTCTTCTTATCAGTGTTTTCCATATGTTCCTTTCCACACTGATTCTCTGGAGAACCTCCTCATTCATTGCCTTCTCAGTCCACATAATTTTCAACATTCTTCTGTAGCACCACATCCTAAATGTTTAGATTCTCTTCTGCTCCAGTTATCCCACAGTCCATGTCTCACTATATTAGAATGCTGTGCTCCAAACATACATTGTCGGAAATTTCTTCCTCAAATTTACTCCTATGTTTAATACTAGTAGACTTCCCTTGTCCAGGAATGCCCTTTTTGCCGCTGCTAGTTTACTTTTTTATGACCTCCTTGCTCTGATGCTCTGTCCATCATGGGTTATTTTGCTGCATAGGTAGCAGAAGTCCTCAAGGGGGTCTTCTTCATGATCGTCAGTTCTGATGTTAAGCTTCTTCTTGTTCTTATTTCTGCTACTTCTTGTTAATTTTGTCTTTCTTCAGTTTACTCTCCCAACATATTGAGTACTCATTAGACTGTTCATTCCATTCAACAGCTCCTGTAATTCTCCTTCACTTTCACTGAGGATAGCAATATCATCAATGAATCTTATCATTTATTTATTTATTATCTTTTTTTGCATATAATCACAAACTGGTGACTTTTGCAAACGTCATAGCATTTTTATACAATTTTTGTACAAACAGTAGGAATTTGCAATTCACATGTACAAGAAGCCAGTTACGGGTGATGCTCTTGGCAATATATGGTACAGCAATTCATAATGCAACATACAGTTGTTACATAGTATAGGTATTTGAATTTAGAAAAATAGTATATATTACAATCACCTCAGAATAGTACATCGTATAGATAGAAGAGTTAGGCCTACATTTAAGAATAGCTACATTTTAATATCAGTATTTATTCAATGAGTACAAACATTTGAATAAATTGATTTTAATTCCCTTTTGAATATTTTACCTCTGTGGCATCTGTGGTTCATGGTGTGGGTTCCTGTTGTCATGTCCTAGTTCATGAACCACGGGCAACGTATGAGTGGACAAGTAAGTGGTCCTGACAGTCAGGATACCAGTTACATTGGAATAAGGCTGGGCATCTTGGACATATTCTGAGTCGTGGTCACCTTTGTGCTCAGACGGCAAAGACTACCAAATCCACCGGTTAGTCACTCAACCGTTAAGGGTAAAACCCAATGGGACCCGGGGCAAGTAAGGCTAGCAACCTGCTTCCCTGGTACTTTAAATATGATGCTGGCAACAATCAGAGCAAAATGCCTCAGACCTTTGGAGGTGACGGACCCCCACCTCCAATTGACAAACCAGGGACTCCTAAGATACGACTCGGCAAACGAATGGTAACAAGATGGGGAGCTATTAATATCAATGGGGGCTACTCTGGGTAGAAGGTAGAGTTGGCAGAGGCTGCAAGTAAGATGGGGTTGGACGTTTTAGCTGTTAGTGACATTCGGGTAAGGGGTGAGAAAGAAGAGGAAGTGGGAGAATACAAGGTTTACCTGTCAGGAGCCAAAGCAGAAATAGCACAATGGGGTGTAGAGGGCTTTACATCAGGAAAGAAATGGAATTCAGTGTAGTTGCAGTAAGATACGTAAACGAACGACTGATGTGGATAGATTTGACAGTATCTAACAAGAAAATTAGGATTGTGTCAGTATATTCGCATTGCGAAGGGACAGATCAAGATAAGATGAATAGTTTTTATGACACACTCAGTGACATAGTTGTTAGAGTAAAGGACAAGGACAGTGTTCTGCTCATGGGTGATTTTAATGCCAGGATTGGAAATCGAACAGAAGGGTATGAAAAGGTTATAGGTGAATTTGGAGAGGATATGGAGGCCAACAGGAACGGGAAACAACTCTTGGATTTCTGTGCCAGTATGGGCTTAGTAATCACAAACTCATTTTCTAAACATAAGAACATTCACCGGTATACTTGGGAAGGCAGGGGAACCAGATCTGTCATTGACTATATAATAACAGATCAGGAATTCAGGAAGGCTGTGAGGGACACACGTGTATTCAGGGGATTCTATGATGACACTGATCACTATTTAATCTGCAGTGAAATTGGTATTGTGAGGCCAAAAGTGCAGCAGGTCAGGTCCATATGTAGGAGGATAAGAGTGGAGAAACTTCAGGATAAGTAAATCAGGCACAAGTACATAACAGTGATCTCAGAAAGGTACTAGTTAGTTGAAAGAAGGCAATTACAGTCATTGGAAAAGGAATGGACAAGGTACAGGGACACAGTGAGAGAAGTGGGCAAAGAATGTCTTGGAACAGTAGCGTGTAAAGGTAGGATGAAGCAAACAGCTTGGTGGAATGACACAGTCAAGGCAGCCTGTAAAAGGAAAAAGGTTGGCGTATCAAAAATGGCTACATACTAGAACTCAGGTAGACAGAGAAAGGTATGTTGACAAAATAAACAAAGCCAAACAGATAATTGCAGCATCCAAGAAGAAATCTTGGGAAGACTTTGGAAACAGGTTGGAGACTTTGGGTCAAGCTGCTGGAAAACCATTCTGGAGTGTAATTAGCAGTCTTCGAAAGGGAGGTAAGAAGGAAATGACAAGTATTATGGACAGGTCAGGAAAACTGCTGGTGAATCCCGTTGATGCCTTGGGCAGATGGAAGGAATATTTTGAAGAGTTGCTCAATGTAGGTGAAAATACGATGAGTAATGTTTCAGATTTCGATGTACAATGGGATAGGAATGATGATGGAAATAGAATCACATTTGAGGAAGTGGAGAAAATGGTCAATATATTGCAGTGCAATAAAGCAGCTGGGGTGGATGAAATTAAGTCGGAACTCATCAAATACAGTGGAATGTCAGGTCTTAAATGGCTACACAGGGTAATTGAAATGGCGTGGGAGTCAGGACAGGTTCCATCAGACTGGATGAAAGCAGTAATCACACCAATCTTCAAACATGGAAACTGAAAAGATTGTAACAACTACAGAGGTATCTCTTAAACAGCATTGTGGGTAAAATCTTCTCAGGTATTGTTGAAAGGAAAGTGCGAGTATTAGCTGAGGACAAATTGGATGAAAATCAGTGTGGGTTTAGGCCTCATAGAGGTTGTCAGGACCAGATCTTTAGCTTACGGCAAATAATGGAGAAGTGTTATGAGTGGAACAGGGAATTGTATCTATGCTTTTAGATCTAGAAAAGGCATATGACCGGGTTCCTAGAAGGAAGTTATTGTCTGTTCTATGAGATTATGGAATAGGAGGCAAACTTTTGCAAGCAATTAAAGGTCTTTACATAGATAGTCAGGCAGCAGTTAGAGTTGATGGTAAATTGAGTTCATGGTTCAGAGTAGTTTCAGGGGTAAGACAAGGCTGCAACCTGTCTCCACTGTTGTTCATATTATTTATGGATCATATGTTGAAAACAATAAACTGGCTGGGTTAGATTAAGATATGTGAACACACAATAAGCAGTCTTGCATATGCAGATGACTTAGTTGTGATGGCAGATTCGATTGAAAGTTTGCAAAGTAATATTTCAGAGCTAGATCAGAAATGTAAGGACTATGGTATGAAGATTAACATCTCCAAAATGAAAGTAATGGCAGTGGGAAAGAGATATAAACGGATTGAGTGCCAAATAGGAGGAACAAAGTTCGAACAGGTGGACGGTTTCAAGTACTTAGAATGCATATTCTCACAGGATGACAACATACTGAAAGAACTGGAAGCGAGGTGTAGCAAAGCTAATGCAGTGAGTGCTCAGCTACGATCTACTCTCTTCTGCAAGAAGGAAGTCAGTGCCAAGACTAAGTTACCTCTGCACCGTTCAATCTTTCGACCAACTTTGTTGTATGGGAGCGAAAGCTGGGTGGATTCCGGTTACCTTATCAATAAGGTTGAGGTTACGGATATGAAAGTAGCTAGGATGAATGCAGGTACTAGTAGATGGGAACAATAGCAGGAGGGTGTCCACAATGAGGAAATCAAAGAAAAACTGGGAATGAACTCTATAGATGTAGCAGTCAGGGCGAACAGGCTTAGATGGTGGGGAGAAGCAAGGTTACCCAAGAGACTCATGGGTTCAGCAGTAGAGGTTAGGAGGAGTCGGGGTAGACCAAGGAAGATACCTGGATTTGGTTAAGAATGATTTTGAAGTGATAGGCTTAACATCAGAAGAGGCATCAATGTTAGCACTGAATAGGGAATCATGGAGGAATTTTATAAGGGGGACTATGCTCCAGACTGAACCCTGAAAGGCATAATCAGTCTTAAATGATGATGATGATGATGATGATGATGATGTGGCATCTTATAGCACTTAACAGTTTGTTAAAGCATATCTGGCCATTAATCCAAGGACTATGATCTGTTGTCTTTAGTTTAGTTCTGTTTCTGAAGAAGCTATCTTTTTGTCTTGTGTTATGGTCATGCGCATCAGAGCACTTAGTTTCATTATTTTTATGGTCCACAAAGAAAGTTATTAATTTGTACAGATACAAGGAAAATACTGTTAGATATTTATGTTGTACAAAGGTTTCCCTACATGACTCTCTGTATCCTAGTTGATCCATGGTCCTGATTGCTCTTTTCTGCAATGTTAGGATTTTGTTCATGTGCCTATCAGCAGCACATCCCCAAACCTCTATTCCATAATTAATATATGCAAATATTGTCCCATAATAAGCAGTTTTTAATATTTTTTCACAGACTAATTTTGATAGTTTGCTAATTAAGTGCAGTGAACTGCTGATTTCATTGCATACGGAATTGATATGGTCTACCCATCTAAAATTTTCATCTAGGTATATCCCCAAAAATTTACATTTGTCAGTGTCTACTTTTTTTATTCCATTCGTATTACCAATACAGGTTTGGTACGAATTACCAAGTTTAAATGGTAATAACTGGGATTTGCTAATGTTGACTTTTCGACCTTTATCATGGAAGTAAGTAGTTATTTGACTTAAGCCATCAGTTGCAGCCAATGTCAAGCCATTAGTGCGTTTGCAAAAGAACAAAAGTGAAGTATAATCTGCATAACTTAGTAATTGGGAGTACAGAGGTGCCTCTAAATCATTAATGTAGACCAGGAAAAGGAAAGGGCCCAATACGGAGCCCTGAGGCACACCTTTTTTTACTGTTTCATAGCTGGATTGGAAATATTTGATTTGACTATTAATTTCATAACTCAGCTTTGTACGCTGCTTACAGCTGATTAGATAAGTGATCACTAGATGTATGGATGTGGCATGTATATTGTTAAGTTTCCAGTTTGCTTAGTAGTAGCTCATGGTTCGCTGAGTCAAATGCTTTAGTAAGGTCTAGAAATATCCCTGCTGTCTACATTCCCTCAACCAGGGCATCATACACCTTGTGGAGAAATTCAGTAATTGCCATGATGGTACTGTGATGCTATCCTTTCATCTTGAGTTTTAATGTCACTCCTGAAGCTTTCTTGTATTTCATTCCTTCTTCAATGTATAGACTGAACAGTAAGGGTGAAAGATAACAACCCTGTTTTGCACCATATTTATTCTGAGCACTTGTAGTGCTTCAAGAATTTCGGAGGAAATTCTAGAATCACTCAGCCTTCCACCATTTCGAACACCTGATATTTTAGATATGAGTAGGAGAAATGAATCAGCCGACTGCACATAGTTTAGTTGTATGTGCAGGTCAAAAAGAATAGCCACGAGGAAAAAGATGGACACGGTGGCCGAACAGTGGCAGAAAAGTGCTTGCTGTACAGTCCACAGAGTTTTGTGTTTGGGCAAAGAAGAACAAGAAAAGTTTATGTAGTATTCTGTGCTCTTTAATGTCTATGATGATTGTAAAAAGACTAGTGGATAGTTGATAGTAGTTTCCTAAGGACACTCATGAACTGGACTCATTTGAGACGAGAGATGCTTGAATTACTCTATGTCTTGGTTATGATCGAAGCAAGACACATGTAAGCCATTTTGAAGAAGTGTAAATGATTCTAATGTTCGAAGAATGAGTTAGCTTGCCAAAGTTATTGTTTATGAATGTTGGAAACATATTGTGATTGAACTCAAAGGTATTCTATGAGCACACAAATTATTTCAAGAACAGAAAAGTAGTTAGTAAATTCCTTTCACTAGCACCATATCTTCAGAGAAGAAGCTTTCAGGAGATCGACATAGCAGATTAGCCAGAGAAGAGGATCGGCTACACACAATGAGCAAGTTAACTGAATTGAGAGATGTGTGAGTCTTGCACCCCAGCACCACACTCTCTCTTGATGTCGGCCAAAGAACATTAGACATTTTGTTTTTGGTCATGCAGTCTCATTGTTCCCTTTCAGTTCTCACACATATTCTACATCTACAATTACATACTTACTCCAGAAGCCATGCGGTGCATGGCAGAGTGCATCCTTTACCATCACTAGTCATTTCTTCTCCTGTTCCACTCACAAACAGAGCAAGGGAAAAATGAATATCTATTTGCCTCCATATGAGTCCTGATTTCTTGTATCTTAACTTTGTGATCCTTATGCAAAACATGTGTTGGTGGCAGTAGAATTATTCTGCAGTCAACTTCAAATGCTGGTTCTCAAAATTTTCTTGATAGTATTCCCGAAAAAGCATGTCGTCTTTCTTCCAGGGATTCACATTTGAGTTCTCAAAGCATCTCCATAATAATCTGCATATTGTTCAAACCCACCGCCAACAAATCTAGCAGACTGTCTCTGCACTGCATCAGTGTCTTCCTTTAATTTGACCTGGTGAAAACCCCAAATGCTCAAGCAGTACTCAAGAACAGGTTACAATAGCATATACAGTCTCCTTTACAGATGAACCACACTTCCCTAAAATTCTCTCAATAAACCAGTGTTGGCTATTCACCTCCCCTGCCACAGTCCTCCCATGCTCATTCGATTTCACATCATTTTGCATTGTTTCACCCAGATATTTAAACAATGTGAGTGTGTCAAGCACGACAAAACTAATGCTGTATCTAAACATTATGAGTTTGTTTCTCCTTCTCATCGCCATTAACTTACATTTTTATACATTTAGAGCTAGCTGCCATTTATCACACCAACTATAAATTTTGTCTAAATAATCTTGTATCTTCCTACAGTCACTGAACTTCAGTACCTTCCTGTACATCACATCATCAGCAAACAACTGCAGATTGCTGCCCACGCTGTCTGCTAGATTTCCCTGGGGCATTCCTGATGATACATTTGTCTCACCATTGCAGACAACATACTGGGTTCTATTACTTAAAAAGTCTTCAAGCCAATCACATACATGGGAATCTATTCCATATGCTTGAACCTTCATTAACAGTCTGCAGGGGGGCACTGTGTCAGATGCTCTTCAGAAATCTAGAAATATGGAATTTTCTTGTTGACTTTCAGCCATAGTCTGCAGTATATCTCTCGAGAAAAGTGCAAGCTGAGATTTGTATGAGCAGTCCTATCTAAAATTGTGCTAATTTGTGGACATAAGCATTTCGGTATCTAGGAAGTTTATCATATTCAGACTCAGAATATGTTCAAGAATTCTGCAGTAAACTGATGTTAAGGATATTGCTCTTAATGTTGTGGTTAAATTCTTTTACTCTTCTTATATACAGGAGTCACCGGTGCTTTTCTCCAGTCACTTGGGACTTTGCACTGTGCAAAAGATTTGCGATGAATGCAAGCTAAGTAAGTGGTCATTGCTATAGACTACTCCTGGTAGAACTGAATTGGGATTGTGTCCTGACCTGGTGACTTGTTTATTTTAAAATATTTCAGCTGTTTCTCTACACCAGCGATGCTTACTGTAGTGTTGCCCTTAAGGGACACAGTGCGATGTTTGTACCAGTCTCCTGTTGCCCAACAATTTCTTAAATTACAAAATTTAGAACTTCAGCTGTCATTTTGCAATTATCTACTGCCACACCACACAGATCAATGAGTAACTGGATCAAAGCCTTAGATCTGTTTAACTATTTTATATATGACTAAAATTTTCTCAAATTCTTGGCCTGATCTTTTACTAAGATATGAAAGTGGTAGCTGTTGTATGCTTCACTTATAGATGTTTTCACAGGCACTTGAATCTCTACCAACATTTGCTTTTGTCATTTATGCATTCTCTTTTGAACAAAGAGCGCAACAGGCCTTTGCTTCCTCAAATTTTCTGAATTGTTGATAAACGACAGTGAGTATTTCCATCCTTAATCCACTTACTAGACACGTACTTATCCAGAGCATGATTTACAATGTGTTTAAACTTAGCCCATAATTCTTCTATGTCCATCTTACTGCAACAAAATTCTGTCAATTCATTGTCTAAGTGAGAGTCTAACAACTACTTAACTGCTCTTTCTAGCAGTAATACTCTCCTAGCCTTCTTGATTGAGTTATTAACTTCTGTAACCATAGAAGCAATGATGACTCCATGACCACTATTCCCTGTCTCTATATTGGCGCCATCAGTAAGGTCCAGCCTATTTGTGGCTATGAGGTTGAAGATATTTCTGTTGTGTGTGGGCTGCCAAACTAGCTGCTCAAGACAGTTTTTGCAAAACATAGTCAAAAGTACTTTGCAAGACTGACTGTCTGTACCCCTTGCTGTAAATCCAGAAATGTTCCTGTCTTTACTAGGTAGGTTGATGTAGCTTCCAACTAGTACAAGATGGAATCCATAATCTTCGGGACTGGTGCTGCCGTCTGGAATGTAGGCACTGCCAGGTGGCGAGAGCTGCATATCTGAGTCAGTGTGTGGAGTGGCATTCAGCTGGGAGGATGCATCACGTGTCCACAGTGATTTCCGTAATACTCTGTTTGGTGTGTGATGATTTTGCGATGGATCCGTGAACAGAACAACATATGTGTATCAAATTCTGTGCGAATCTCAGGAAAAGCACTATGGAGACCCTTGCAGTGATTCAACAAGTGCTTGGGGGACAGACCATGAACCATAAACGTGTGTTTGAGTGACATGCCCAGTTAAGGGCCAGCTGTACAGATTTCGAAGATGATGCTCACACTGGAAGGACTGTTAACCACACAACGCCAGACACTGTTGCCAAACTTCAACAGTCGGTTCATGCAAATCGACATCAAACCATTCAAGACCTTGCGGATGAAGCGGATATTGGTTATGGGACAAGTCAACGAATGTTGACTGATGAATTGGGCATGCATCATGTCACCACAAAGTTTGCACCAATGGTCTTGACTGCCTATCAGAAGGGACAGCATGTTGAAGTGTGCACGGACCATCATCAGACCACATCTGATGATCCAACCTTCTTGTCACGGGTTATCACTGGTGACGATAGCTGGATTTATGGTTATAACCCAAAGACAAAGCAACAATCATCCCAGTGGAAGAGCCCGGGCTCTTCAAGACCCAAAAAAGTGAGACAGATGAAGAGCAAAGTGAAGAGCATGATCATCGTTTTCTTTGATACCAATGGAATTGTGCACAAAGAATACGTCCCACCCAACCAGTGAATTCTGTGTCCTACTGTGATGTTTTGTGACAGCTCTGTGAAAATGTGTGGTGATGACAACTTGAACTTTGGCGTCAAGGGAATTGGCTGCTGCATCATGACAATGCGCCCTGTCACACATTCTTCCTCACCAGTACCTTTTTGGCAAAAAACATGGCGGTTGTAGCCCACCCACCGTACTCACCAGATTTGACACCTTGTGACTTCGCGCTATTCCCAAAACCAAAACCCAAGTTGAAAAGCCATCGGTTCGACACTCTAGAGAAGATTCAAGAAGCATCGCTGGCAGTGATAAACACTCTGAAAGAGCAGGACTTCCAGAAAACGTATGACCAGTGGCAGAAGCACTCGGACTGGTGTGTACATGTGGATGGGAACTACTTCAAAGGTAAGGTTTTCAACAGATGGCAGCAACAGTCTCAAAAATTTTGGATAGGACCTCGTATTGGCATGATCTTGGTATTTATGTGTTACTGATCATAGACCTTCTCTGAATGACTCTAGAACTGTCACAGCAGAATCCCAACCATCTATCCTTATAGCTTACCCCTTTTTCTCTCAGAATTTGAACTTCTTGCACCATTTTACACTCTTGAATGGTGTTTTCAATATTAACTGCAACATCAGAATTGTCTCTCTGATGCTTTAACTTTCCAGGTTGGCAAACTCTACGAACGTGTCTTGATTTTTCTTCAGTCTTGCTTTCAATATTTTATGCAACATCAGAATTGTCTCTCTGATGCTTTAACTTTCCAGGTCGACAAACCCTATGAACATGTCTTGATTTTTCTTCATTCATGCTTTCAATATTAACTGGAACATCAAAACTGTCTCTCTGGTGCTTTAACTTTCCTAAAGCCAAACTGATACTCATCTAACAGATCAGCCATTAAGCTAATTGTGCAACAATTCTTGCACTTGTTGGCTCTAGCTATCTGTGGAATTGCATGGATAATGTTTCTCTGAAATTCTCACAGTATATCACCATTCTCATACATTCTCCACATAAATGTGAATTTGTGTTTTGTTATCACTTGTCCCACTGATTTTGGAAATTGTGATGGAATGTTATTTACCCTTCTGCCTTATTTGATTTTGTCATCCAAAGTGCTTTTAAATTCTGATTCTAATACCGGATCCCCTATTCCTTCCCTATTGACTCTTGTTTCTTCTTCTATCATGTCATCAGATGCGTCCTCCCCATTATAGAGCCTTCAGTGTACTCTTTCCACCTATCTGCTCTCTCTCCTATGCTTTTAACAGTGGAATTCCCATTCCACTGTTAATGTTACTGTCCTTGCTTTTAATTTTACCAAAGATCGTTTTGACTTTTCTATATGCTGATTGTTTTGACTTTTCTGTATGCTGAGTCAGTCCTTCTATTTATTTATTTAATTTTGGTCCTGTGACACCTTCTACAGACACACGACAAGTCAATAAAGAATACAGAGGAGATAAAGATTAACTATATGGATACAAAATAATAGAATTTATCACAAGTGATTGTTTTGAACATATTTGATGTAAATGCATAATATAATTTATCACAGGTTTGACATAAATGCAAATTACTCTCTGAATACAATATCATTCAAACAGTTAGTGTGATTTATCACACACGTGATTGCCACATTATGTTTGATAATTTTACATTATAAGATTCCACTTGAATCGGTGAGGAATTCACCGAAGCTGTGACCCATCAGAAATGACGTAAGTGTTTTTTTGAATAAGCTTCCTTCATTTAATAATTTGATGTTGTTAGGGAGGTGATTATATAATTGCGTGACTCTATGAAGAACACTTTTCTTCTAGATTGATGTCCTGGCATATGAGACATGAATTTTATTGCTGTTTATTGTGCACGATTGCGCATAGAGCTGTTCTGCTGATATGCATTGGAGGTCCCTAAATATTCTCTTGTGAAGACTATCATTGCAAAACCAGACATGGAATACATATCTTTAATGTTGGGATAAGAAGGTGGCATGAATCTTGCAACTTTATGTTGCATATGATTCTGATGGCTTAGTTTTGGATTTTGAATATGGATTGACTACAAGCTGCATTCCCTCAAATTATTATTCCCTATCTGATAGCTGACTGTAAATGTGCATGATGTGTCAATATTACCGTTTCTCTGTTACAGCTTGTGTTAAGTATCCATAGCATATAAGAGGTTGATGGCAGTTTAGTTGTAAGAACTTTAATATGTGTGTTCCATTTTAGGCCACTCGGCAGATATATCACTAGGAATTTAACATGATTAACCAATTTTAAAATTGCGTTATTTATTTTCAGTGATTGATCATTTTGTTGCTTAGGATGGGATACATGGAAGTTCATGGCTACTGCCTTTTTGGTGTTTATGATAAGTTTATTTCTTTCAAACCAGTGTGTTAGCCCCAGCAATGATGTGTCTGTAGATGTTTAAATGTCTTTTTGGTTTACGCCTGTAATCAAAATACTGGTGTCATCAGCAAATAGTTTTCTATTTGACGTGGACAGTTTCATTCAGGTCATCTATACCCAAAAGGAAAGAGGACTGGACATAATGTCGATCCTTGTGAAACACCATATTTCACTGTAGCTTTTTCTGATGTGTAAGTTGTTGTTCTTATAATGTTTCCAGTGATTTTATCCTGTTTAAGAACAACTTTTCATTGTCAGTTAGTAAGATATGACCTAACCAACTCATTTGGAGTACCTCTAATTCCCTTTCTTTCCAATCTATATGATAAAATGCAACTCACACACACGACTACAGTCACTGACAGTTGCCAGAGACTGCAGTCATGTGTATGTTAGTTGTGTTTGAGTGAGTGTGTGTTTGTGTGTCTGTCGTTTATTTTTTATGGAGGCCGTGCTGGCCGAAAGTTTCATTTGTGACAGCCTTTTTGTTGTACCTATCTGTGACTCAGCTCCTCTGCTATATAGTGAGTAGCAACTTTCCTTTTCATAATATTATTACATTCCATCCTTCCATTTTGCAGACAGGCTAATATTCTGTTCCACTGGTTAGGTGACTGTTTCAGAATGGATGATGTTCCATGTGGCCCATGTCCTGTTTTTTGATTTGCAGATGTATTCATCATTAATGCAGATATCTTTTCTTTGCACTGAAGGCTTTTTATAACTGTAGTAATCCAACTTTCATTTCTAGTTGGTTTTAATGTATGTAGCTTAGGGCAGTATTACACTATCATAATTTTTTGTCAAGGTTTATACGTCAAATATTTATGTCAAAGGAATTTGACAGTGTAATAGGAAACTTTCTCAAATCACACCTATCATCAAATAAATATGATCAAATATAGGGCCTTGCCATAGATTTGATCATAAAAGTCATTCGTCTTCTGTTCACTGCAGTGTAAAATGTAACTGCTTGGACCGCTGGTGTTGCTACAGCCATTTTAAGTCTCTGTAGTGTGGTTGTTAACATGGGTTCAAAGTTGGTGTGTTTCTTCAAGTGTTGTTGTTTTTTTTTTTAATAAACTTGTTTTGACTAAGGCGGTGGGGGGTGGAGGGGGTGGGGGGATGAGCACAAGGCACAGTGCATGCCATTAATTGTGTGTTGGTGGGCAGATGGAATATGCTGCAGGAGACATCTGTCCACAATCATAGCTACAGCCATCCACCTCCACATCAGGAAAATTCCAGGCAGCTTTTCAAGCTTTTCAGCTCGCCATAATAAAGGATGTGGTCACTCTCTAAAATAAGAAACTGTTTCTTAGCTTTCCATTCTACTTTGTCTAGTTTTTAACTCTGGATGTCACAAGTTAAAGAGTGCTTCACCTGTTTCGTACTTTTTATTAGTTTTATAGTTGTGGAACACTAATTCCATTAAGTAAATCATTCAAAAATAAAAATAGTTCTTATCACCCATATAGTTTACTAAACTTTATTTATCTTTACATGTTCCCCCTTCAGTGCTTTATAAAATGCTTCACATTTCTAGAATTATTTTGGTTAATGTGCAATGTGATATTCGGTTGCTGTGTTGTACACTAGAGTAGCTCTCTGCTGTATCAAGAATTCATAGTGTCACTGTTTACCTGTCTTCTGCAGGTATAGCATTTCTCAAGAGAGTATTGTGTTTTGTAATATGAGAAGCCACTTTTCTGAGCAAATACTGAAATTCACTCTCATCTATTTGTAAGTCCTCCACCTGCAGCTCTTGTAACAAATTTTGCTGAATGTTTTTACTATCTCGACATAATACCTATGGCTTCATCAAAGTATATTTCCTTTTCTTCCACTGCTTTTCTTCTAGATACACACAAAATGCAATTGTGGTAGTAGCAACTGCAGTGCATAATAACAAATTGTTGTCCTCCATCTTGGAATATGACAAATATTATGGCAATGTAATACCCCTTTTTAGCGTCACATCAAAGATCTTCGTCAAAGAAATTTGATGAATATTTGATCATAATTCTTCATCAGAGAAATATGATAGTTGTAATGTTTCAAGAATCTCGGCGTAAATTCTAGAACCACTTGGTCTTCGCGAACACACGATATTTTAGATTTGAGAGTGGGATGATACAATCACACCTACTGCACGTCACATGTTTGTGTGTGCAAGTTTGAAGTTTGTTGTGAGAAGACTGTAGACATGGCAGTCGAACGGCACCAACAAGTACTTTTCGATTGATCCAAGGAAGTCGTAGTGAAAGGGCAAGGAAGAACTATGGAACTTCTAGGTTATTCTGTGTTAATCATATCAGGGACCATTGTTATAAATAACATGAACATTTGAGATTCGGAATTTTGAAAAAACTCTTATCTTGGACTTGCCGGAGGCAAGACATGTTTATGATTTTGTGAGAAGAGGAATGGTTATTAAACCAACTCTCTCACAAATGTTATTTAATTGGTCTCTGGAAGTTATATATTTCAGTGAACACGAAGAAACTTATTGTGTTTTGAGCCAACTACATCATTAATTGGTGAGTATGTTGACAGTAAAGTTTGTAGTTGGGATCATCAGATAATGGAAATAAGAAAATATTATTTTTTGCCACACTCTTAGTCATCAAAAATCATTAGAACTTGGCGAACGGTGTGAAAGAACAGAAGAAAACAGGAATTTTGATACAAAAACGAGATAAAAAGATATCATGTGTTGCCATAGCAAACAAGCATAATGAGACAAAAGAATCATTCCAAGAAATTGAGTTAAACTCAAAGTATCAGATGGAGAAAATTTGTGAATGTAAAAAGGGAGAAGATGTAAGAAAGTCACAATGTTAAAAGCCGGAGAGAAGATTTCAACGCATTAGACTAAGAAGAGATACGCCTAGAATGATTGGACCAAGAAGATCCATTGCGGGGAGTATACAGCTCTCACACACATTGCGGGGATGCAGACGCGGTAACCAACCTACATCCACTGCCACCGGCACCAACTTCTGTTCACTGGTGCTGACCTGCCACAACATCCATCCACCTATGCTGCGAGAATTCTACACAGGGTGAGCGTGAAATAGAAACTTTATTACTCTCGTAATAAGTGTTACAAAATACTGTGGGGTGAACTTTTACTGTGTAATTGGTATAATTGAAATTAGTATTAAATGCTCACAAGAGCTAAATCCTATAGAAGCATGGACAGTTTACAAAAAGTTGCAGAAACTTCATAACCAGCCATGGCTATGAAAATTACCGAAGGAAGGCCTGACTGGTCCGAGTTAGTAAATCTAATTAAAGCTCAGAGTATACAATTAGGCTTGATGAATTCTCGATTAGAAGATCAATGTCTTAAATTAGACTCAGTAAATACCCAGTTAAATGTTAAATTAAATGATCAGAGTGCAACTTTAAATGCTCAAAGTGAAGTTCTAAATAACCAGAGTGAAACCTCGAATAGTCAAGCAACCAATCTAGGTTTATTAAGTGTCAAAGTTGATGCACAGAGTAGAGAATTTAGTAATCTGTGCAAAGGCATGGATACTTTAAAGACTGAATATGACACTCTAAATGGTAAAGTTGAAAATTTGAAATTAGATTTAAAGAAGGAACTAACTGATTCTTTAAATGTTCATGTAAATCAAATGTTTACTGACTTCAATCAAAAACAGAAGGATAATTTTCAGGATCTGACAAAAATAATAGTGTACAATCAGAGATTAATGAAAAGTTAGTATCATTGGAGGATGTATGTAATGCTAAGTTTAATGCAGTAAAGCAGGGATGGCATGCTTTAAAAGAGAACGCTGATAAACATAGCAAATTAATGCCTGTCATTCAATAGCAAATTACCGGTGTAAGTACATGAGTGGATAATGTAGAAAGAACCTTCAAAGAGAAAATAGCAAACTCTGATATCATAAATGTAAGTAGTTGGGAAGAACAAGTCGAAGGAATAATAGAAAGAAAAGTTACTGAGAGAATAACATCTGGGAATGTGTTGCCTATAGCTTCTTCCAAACATACTGATACCAGGGAGGGCATAGATGAACTCTGGAGAGAATTCAAGATTATCCAGGAACAAGTAGAAAAACGAGTAACTTCATCTAATGTGGTGTTAACCAGTGAAGTAGTTACTGATTTGCAATGGGGAGCTCATTCGGGGTTATCAAGGTAATTCTTTTTTTATTATTATTATTTACTTAGTTCTTCAGATCCTAGATGTATAGAATATATACAAAGATATTGGACATGGTTAGGTATCTACAAGATAAAATATAGTTTGTATTACATTCCTAAGGACTAGATATTGAAGTAATTCAGCAAAGATTCAAACATACAACAAACATTAGAGGCAACATACAAAGTAGAATATTCATAATGCATCTTTACTTTTGTTGTTTGGCTCCTAGGTACTCTGTCAGGCTGTAAAAGCAATGATCAATTAAATATGCCTTTAATTCAGCCTTAAAACTACTGAGGTTACTTACTGATTTAATACAGTTAGGCAGATTATTGTAAATCTTTATCCCTGTATGTAGTGTACTTTTTGGCACAATGATGTTCTCACCTGTTTCACATGAAGGTCAGATTTTTGCCTTGTATTGTATGCATGTATATCTTCATTTTTTAATAAGATATCTGGGTGTCTATCAATATATTGTTTGATGAAAACTGATGTTTTGTAGATAAAAATGCAAGGAAGAGGAAGAACTGACAGTTTTTTTTTTAATATTGGTCTGCATGATTTCGTATTGTTTACCCCTTCAATAATTCTTAATCTTCTCTTTTGCATCCTGAAAGGTTTAGTATTTGTTGTAGCATTGCCCCAGAAGGTTATGCCATATTTAATTACAGAATGCACATAGGAGTAGTATACATTTAACAGGCTGACTTTGCTGCAACAAGTTTTTAAGATCCTTATGATGTCACAGGTTTTGCTTAGTTTTCGTTCCAAATATTCAATGTGTACCTCCCATTTTGTGTTGTTCTGGAGCCAGAGTCCCAGAAATTTTGTGCTGTCATCACTTTCAAGAACTCTGTCCCTAAGTTCTATTTGTATGTTTGGGTGATGTCTTCCTTTTAGATTATAGAATTACAGTGCTACCATTTTTTCTTTGGTTATAATTACCTTGTTGTAGCTGAACCACTGTTCTACACTGTTCATTGTTTGGATAGCGGAGTATTTTAGTTTTTCTTCTGTTTTACCACTAATAAGGAAGCTTGTATCGTCTGCAAATTGGAGGATAGTTTGGCAATACTTGTTGTACATAAGATCATTGACATAAAGGAGAAACAGAATGGGTCCTAATACTGATCCTTGAGGGATGCCATATTTCACATATTCATATCCTGAATAGTAGTAGCTGATTTTGTTATGGTCAGTAAATTGCACTTCAACCACCTGTTGGCGACCACATAGGTATGTCCTCAGCCACTCATTGGATATACCTCTAATTCTGCTTCTGCAGTAGGCTATTATGGTCAATGATGTCAAAAGCTTTAGATAAATCAAGACATATGCCCATCACAATCTCACTTGCATCCAGTTTTGTATAGATTTCATTAAGAAATTCAAATATTGCACTTTCAGTTGAATAGCCTTTCTGAAGCCGTGCTGTGAGGGAAAGAGAATTTTATTTTTAATTAGGAAATCAGACATTCTCTTATAAAAAAAAATTTCTAGAATTTTTGAAAATACAGGTAGTACGGCTATTGGTGTATTATTTGAAACACATTCCAGATTTCCTTTTTTAAGCAGTGGTTTCAGTTTTGCTGTTTTTAAGCATAAAGGGAAGGTTTCTGGTGACAGTGAGTTGTTGCACAAGTGTGTCAAGGGTTCAGCAAAGGCAAGACAGCATTTTTTAATAATTGCATCTGGTATTCCATCAATTCCACGAGTACCCTTTTTTCAAGGTTTTTATAACTGATAAAATTTCTTCAGTATTTGTGGGTGAAAGGAACAATGATGTAGACACATTTCTCATGCTATTGGATGATGGAGGTGATATTTTGTTGTGTTCTTCCAGTCCACTCACCAACTGTTCACTTACGTTTGCAAATATTTGTTGAAAGTCCCTGCAACTTTTGTTGGGCAAGAAATCATTTGTCCTTCATAACATAGGTTTACATTTTTATATTGTTAGGTTTCACTTGTTGTTTGATATTTTATAACTTCCCATATAGCTTTAGGTTTGTTTTTGAATTTTCAATGTATTTGTCATTTGCCATTGTTTTAGCTTTCCTTACAACATTTTTGGGGATCCTCTTGTAATTCTTCAGGTACAAATGAAATTCATGAGGCATGCTCTGTGTCTTTGCTATATTGTGTAATCTTCTTTTCTCTGCACAAGAGATTCTAATACCTGTTGTAATCCATTTATTCTTTTTGAAGTTAGGTTGACAGTTTTGTTTTTCTAATAGAAATGCAGCTTCAAAGTATGACATGAAGATTTCCATGAATTTTTCAAACTTTTTGTTAGTATTTTCACAAGTATACACTTCATACCAGGTTTCTTCACTTAGCCTCTGTATAAAAACATTTATTTGTTTGTTAGTGAATTTTCTTGTTTCTTTTACAAGTTACTCTTTCTCAGTTGTTTCACTAGGGGTGTGTAAAGCAATAAACTGTGCACATTCCCTAAATTTAAGCCCAATGGAGATGTACAGCTGACACATTTCTTGAAAAGGTTTAACCAAGCTTTACTGAAAAATTGGGAAGATTGTAAAAAGATTGAATCTGCTGAGAGTTACCTTCTAGGAGAGGCCTCTGAATGGGGAACAGTAAACACTGACAACTTTTCCTCATGGGGAGATTTTCAAAAGAAGTTTAAACGGAAGTAATGGTCTGCAAGTGCCCAGGAGAAGTTAATACCAGATTTGCGGAACCCATAATTTTACAACAATACTTGGGGTACAATGAGGAAGTATTTTGATTGGAATCTAACGCATGCAAAGTACTTAGATAAGCCAATGGAGGAAGAAGGATTAGTGTGGATTTGAATTAGATGATTACCCATATGTGTGAGGAAATATATTTTATGTAGTGGATGGAGGATGGTAGAAGAGTTGTTATCTTTTGTAGACGCACTTGATGCATTAAATAAGGACTGCAATGAAAACTTGTACCAAAGTGAAAATCTGAACTATAAAAGGAATAATGGTAATAATTTCAAAAAACATGAGGCAAACCTAGCAAGGGTGTGCCACTGCAACAGGAAAGATGAAAACGACAATTATCAGGAAAAGCATACACCTTCAAATTTAGGTCCAGTAACTTCTCAGGAATTTTTACCGAATAACAATAGAGCACAAAATGGAAGTGTGGTATCTTGTTTCGTTAACCAGCCTGTAATTAGTAATAATGAGGACAATGTGATGCAATCCGGATCCAGGGCCTGGGCCCAGGTCGTATAGATGCATTAGGAGGCCTTGTTCCATATAAGTATGCTAACTTTACCCACAAAATACTCACAAAGGAATGGTTACTACTTGAAGAACCCAGTTTAGATACCAATAACCCACAACCTATAATAGCAGGGACAGTGGAAACTGTGGAGGTTAAGGGAGTGAGGTGTGACTCATCTCCAATGCATTCTTTAATTCATTACAGACTAAACAGCACTTAACGCTATTGCCAGTAACTGGAGTGCACATAGTTGGGATAACATGAACGAAGAGTAAAATCGTGAGGTATGAAACTCAAGTGAGCTGTTGTATTGGATATGTATTAGTTTGGCAAACACTATTAATACTAGAAAATATTAATAGAGATGTACGAGGGTTGTTTTTTAAGTAAGGGCCGTTCGTGCGCCATCCTTCCCGTTCACACTGATGCAAGTTGCAGCTCTGTAGCTGACGTGTACGCATCGCTGTGTTACTTTATAATGTTTACGATTATTGAATCGCCCGCCACGTGTGAGATACGGTCAGTGATACGTTTTTTGACCGCGAGAAGCCTATCAGCTGCAGAAATTCATCGTCTGTTAACAGAAGTTTATGGCTTGAGTGCAATGAGTGAAGGTAAAGTGCGTCAATTGGTTAGAGAGTTTAAAAATGGCCGTAAAAACGTCCATGATGAAGAACGCTCAGGCCGGCCCTCTTTGATCACTGATGATTTGGTGGCTGCAGTCGAAACAAAGATTCGTGAGGACAGAAGATTCACAATTTCCACTCTTTCTTTGGAATTTCCACAAGTTTCAAGATCGGTTTTGTACAAAATTGTGTCTGAAAACCTAAACTTTAAGAAACTGTGTTCTCGGTGGGTACCCAGACTCCTCACAGAGGACCACAAAGGGAAGAGATTTGCCACTTCATTGGACTTTTTGATTCATTACGAGGAAGAAGGGGATGACATGTTGAGTCAAATTGTCACTGAAGATGAAACATGGGTATCTCATATCACTCCCGAAAGCAAGCGACAATCGATGGAATGATGACACACCTCCTCACCCATCAAAGTCAAAGCCAAACAGATGCTGTCAAAGCGCAAGATTATGGCAACTGTGTTCTGGGACCGGCGCAGTGTTTTGCTAGTGGACTTTATGCCACGAGGAAGGACAATCAACTCAGATGCCTACTGTGCAACTCTAAAGAAGCTCCGCAGAGCAATTCAAAACAAAAGGCGCGGCATGCTGACAAAAGGAGTTTTGTTCCTGCACGATAACACTAGGCCTCACACCTCTCAAAAGACTCAGGATTTGATTGATTCTTTTGGCTGGGAAGTTTTGGACCATGCACCATACAGCCCCGATCTTGCTCCTAGCGATTTTCACCTTTTCCAGTACCTGAAACACCATCTTGGCGGGCAGCGCTTCAATGACGACGATGAAGTGAAAGCGGCCGTGAACTCTTGGCTGTCACAGCAGGCGGCCAAATTCTTTGAAGAGGGAATTAAAAACTTAGAGCTTAAATAAACAAGGCAACTATGTAGAAAAATAGGTAAAAGTGTGTAGAATCAGAAAATAAAAGTTCTTTTACAAAAGCATTTGCATCTTTTTTTAAAAATAAAAACGGCCCTTACTTAAAAAACAACCCTCGTATTATTTGGTTTAGATTGGTTATTAGAATTTAGTCATCTTAAACTTTGATGAGAAACTTCTTTGTTTTGAGAAATGGGGCACTAGATAGGACACCATTTGTGATAGATAACTACAATGGAAAGCAAACAACTGAGTGTCAGTGTCTGCGAGTAACCGCTACTGCACAATTGTTACCCATGATCAATAATGTAGACCAAGTAACAGATCAAACTGACATAAAGTGCAATGTTAACAACTCTCTAATATTAACCAGTGAACAAAAACGAGATTTATATAAAATTCTAATGGAATACGAAGTAGTATTTTCCGATCATCCAGGTAATATCAGAGACTACATACGTAAGTTCAGAATCGAAGATGACACTCCGTTCTTCTGTAAGTCATATCCAATACCTGTAAGCTCGAAAGGAGCAGTTAAGGAGGAAATAACAAAATGATTGATAACAGTATAATAGAACATAGCTCCAACGTCATGAATAATCCTTTGGTCGTGGTGAAAAAGCTACAGGTGAGGTACGATTAGTACACATGGACATTGAATAAGCATATAGAGACAGAAAGAGACAGACCAATTAACATCGACAAATTGTTATCCAAATTTGAGAAAGCAAGGTTTTTTAGCACGATGGACCTGAATACAGGATATTGGCAAATTAGGTTCCATCCAGAATCAAAAAAGTATACAGCATTTTTGTTTGATTGTAAATCATATCAGTTCAATGTATTGCCATTTGGACTTAATATTTCTATATCTATATTTATACATGTGCTGATTGAAGCATTAGGGAGGGATTTATTGAAGGATTTAATAATATATGTGGACTATATCCTGATAATATCAGCTACTTGGAAGACTATAACCTTGTGTAAGACTTTGAAAAGATTTAAAGAGAAAGGCATTACAATAAAGCTATCTAAATCATATTTTTTGCGCCAAGAACTTAAATTTTTAGGTCATGTTGTAGGGGTAGAGGGAATTAGACCAGACCCTGAGTGCATAAAAGCTATTAAAGTATGTCCACACCCCAAAAATATGAGACACCTAAAAGGATTTATAGGTATGGCCAGATATCACAGACGGTACATACAAGGGCAAGAATGAAATGACCCAAAAATTTTACGTTTACTAAGAAAGGGAGTACCATGGATTTAGGATCAAGATGCAAATGATGCATTTAAAAACATGAAAAGGGCACTTGTTGACTCACCCATATAACATCATCCCGCTATGGGTGAACCGTTTAAAATTTCGACAGATGCATCTGATTACAGTATTTCTGCTGAACTTTTCCAAGGAGAGTGGGATTCAAATAATGAAGAACACAGGGCCATAGCCTTTGCAAGTCATAGCCTAAACAAGCATGAACTTAATTATACAGCTACCAAAAAAGAACTATTAGCTATTGTGTGGAGTATCCAAAAATTTCAAACACTAGTCTGGGGGATCAGAAATCTACATTTATACAGACCATCAAGCTTTATCATTTCTAATGAGCAGACATTTACTGCACAGCAGGTTAATGCGATGGATGCTTTTCCTATAAGAATACGATATTAGGATACAATACGGGAAAGGCTCCGACAATATTGTACCTGATGCTTTATCAAGGTTACCCATAGGCATAGAAGGATTGAAACGCATGGAAGGGCCTGGCATTATCTTTGCCATTAATTTTATGTCTGCAGAATATCCAAATATCTGAGTAGGGGAAATGGCGCAAAGAATAACTGAAAATATCTATCATGATCCTTATTTTACAGAAATGTTTTCTTTGTGTATCCAGAACTCATTACCTCCTAATCAAGTAGCAAAATTATAGGTCATAATTTGCTTTGGAGAGACAGAGTAACGTCACAGTGTTTGTGTTTATGCATTCCGAAGGTAGTGGAAGACGAACTGGTATGGTATGTTCATTCGGGGTATGGACACTTCGGAATCAAAATGTGTATAACTGATATGAATACGTTTTATTATTTTAAGAAGTTAGGGTACAAAATAGGATATTTAATTAGAACCTGTGAAATCTGTCAGAAAGTGAAAGAGAATAATACACATGTAAGGTACAAAATGTATCCTATTATTCCTAAGTCGTTACGCGATCTCACAGCAGCAGATTTTTTTGGACCAGTTCCAAAAGGGAAGGGAGGAGTGTCATACATTTTGATCATCATAGAGTACTGGTCAAAATACGTGAAACTACATCCCATCAGAAAAGCAAATAAACAGACAGTTATACACTGTTTACATCAATACTTTCTGGAAGTAGGTAAACCAAAACAGTTTTTCACTGATAATGGTCCACAGATTGTGAGTAAAAAATTTAAAGAATTTCTAGGGTGGGAAGGTGTTCATCAAGAGTTAATATCCAACTATAGCCCATCCTTGAACTGGTGTGAATGAGTAATGAAGGAAATTGCGAAACTATGCCATACCTACTGCTATGAAAAACATACTTTATGGGCAACAAAAATTAAAGACTTTGAACCTATTCTAAATGAATTACCACATTTATCAACTGAGTTAACATCTTTAGAAGTAATAGGCAAACATTTTGTAGGAGAACCTCTAATTAAATGTTTTAATTGGCCTGAACAACCTATTATCAATTACGAACTGAATCAGCAAATAGGTTTTAAGAATTTAATTGACAAAGCACTACAACGAGTAAGTAAACATAATGAAAAAGCTGTGGAACCTCAGTACAAGGTTGGTGACCTAGTTCTAGTAAAACTGCATCTTCAAAGCTCTGCCCTGAAGAGAGATAGACATAAATTTTTCCAAAAATATGAAGGACCATACCAGGAGCAAACAGTAATCCATCCTAAGACATTATTTTTAGTGGATCCTACAACTGGATCAGAAAAAGGAAAGTACAATGTAAAGGACATCCCCAGGGATGTTAACATTCTGAGTTAACAGGCAGAGTGAATATCGTCAGATCCTGAGCTGTTTTCGGTGTTTCTTCTATACTAGTTTTCTTGCACCAAATTCCTTACAAATCTTAAACTATTCTATCATCTAGTTTTATAATAGTTTCCCTCTATTCTATTTCTAAAATCTTAAACTATACTATAATCTTTTGCCTAGAAACCTGGATATGACAATAAAATAAAACAGTCCAAGAGATTCACAGAATAAGAAAGAAAGTGATATTGGCATGAAATGAAATGAATAGAGTATTTTATATGTGTATAAAATATAATATAATATGAAGAGCTAAATAACTATTTTACAGTAGCATATAGTTTTTTATATTTTGCATAAAATATTTGATACCTTATATGAGAAGTGATGTAAATGGGAGGGTTTGTATCAATTTTGAAAGGGGTGGGCATTGTAAAGCAAGATTTACAACAGATAAATCATGACTAACACAAAACACACACCACACCTTTCAGGCAACCCTCGCAAACAAGTGTGACTGATTCCTTACCACTTGATGTTTCCATAGGGTTGCTAAGATTTCCTTCAAGGGTGAAGGTGGGAATGTCTGTTCTGTAGGAGATGATTTAACACCAAACCTCCTCCAACATCTCACTCAAGTACCTGCGAGGTAGGGATCCTGGGGAAGGGGGGTGGGAACGGTTTCCTGTCTTTGGAGCTATCTTCTTTCTCTTCTTCAATCTTAGCAACCATTTCTGTTTATTTCCTTTCTTACTTCTGTTTATTTCCTTTCTTACTTCTGTTTATTTCCTTTCTTACTTCTCATTTGAGAACCTATCTATTTTTCCCTCTTTCCATATTCACATTCAAGAAGTCCTTCCTGCTTTCTGTGGTTTCCAATAACCTACATCTTATCTTCATATAAGAAGGCCACAGAATCAGACTACACAAACACACATCTGCATACACAAAATTCCTTTTATACACAAACATTAAAATTATAGACTAGAAACCTGTCGTGATGTGAGAACCACCAGGTATTGTAGGGGAAAGAATATGTGTAAATATGGAAACATACACATATAGATACATAAACAATACGACGGCTCTACATCGCCTATTTATATAAAAATTATTGGCAGGTCGATAGACACACAAACAAACACAAACATACACACAAAATTCAAGCTTTCGCAACCAATGGTTGCTTCGTCAGGAAAGAGGGAAGGAGAGGGAAAGACGAAAGGACGTGGGTTTTAAGGGAGAGGGTAAGGAGTTATTCCAATCCCGGGAGCAGAAAGACTCACCTTAGGGGGAAAAAAGGACGGGTATATACTTGCACACACACACATATCCATCCACACATATACAGACACAAGCAGACATATGTAAAGGCCAACGCTTTCGTTTGGTAAGTTATATATATGTGTGTGTGTGGAATGTTTCCCTACAAAGAATGAGAACAGAAAATTGAATACTCGAGTGTCATGAACACCTGAAGTTTACATTTGGAAATAAAGAAAAAGTCTCACAATTCCCAAATACTAGTCAAGCTCACTAAATCATGAACAAATGCTCATGCCTGAACAAAGTAGAGTAAGAAAACAGTAGAAAGACTGTAAGCAGAAGCCTGTTTAAGAGAGTACAAAGAATTGTAGTTGAAAAAAAATATCTATGTAAACATGTAGAAGAAAAGTATATGGTTATGAAATGTAAAATGTTATCATGTGTGATATTATGTACATAATGATTATATCTAAAATATCTCGTATGCAGTCTGAGGGGGAGGATATGTAGTGTTTTGAGAATTTTTGCATAAATTCTAGAACCACTCAGCCTTCTACCATCTCCAACACACAATATTTTAGATGTGAGTGTGGGATGATAGAATCCTACCTACTGCTTGTCACATGTTTGAGTGTGCAGGTTTGAAGTTTGTCGTGAGAAAACTGTAGACACGGCAGTCGAACGGCACCAACAAGTACTTGTCGGTCAATCCATTGAAGTCGTAGTGAAAGAGCAAGGAAGAACTATGGGACTTATAGGTTATTCTGTGTTAATCACATCAGTAACCACTGTTATAAATAACATGGACATTTGAGATTTGGAATTCTGAAAAAACTCTTATCTTGGACTTACTGGAGGCAAGATGTTTTTTTTACAATTTGTTTGTGATAAAGTTATGGTTGTTAAGCCAACTCTTTTCTAAAATATACTTAAGTCTGTTTCTAATGTGAGACGATATGAGTGACTTACAAGAAGTCAAATGTTTATGTGCGAAGTGTGAATTTTGTTCTTTATGAAGCTCAAATGTACCGATAGTTGTTGAATAGTTTTCTTCGAGTACCTAATTATTTCGCAAGTAGGGAGAGAGTCTTTAAGGTTCCTGTAACTAGCATCATTCTTTGGAGAAGAAGTTTATACAGATTCCAGAAGCTTGCTTTCCAGAGAAAAAGATTGGCTATGTACACCAAGTAAGTTGACTCATATAAGAGAATACACTTCACACACTCTTAGTCATCAAATTGTTATATAGTGTAATACCGGCCTTAGGTGGGAAAGCTATGTCAAAATATTGTTGATATGTTCCATGAAAGTTATTAAATATTCTATTTAGAGCTGATGATCACTGTAGTCCATATTGACTGCTTTATTATTGTATGGAGAGTGAGTTTCTTGAATAAAAATTTAGTCTATTGCTGTTTTACAATGTTTAGTTTTTCTTATTGAGGCATTTACTGTGGGGATTAAATCGAAACTCCATGCCATACTCAATAATTTATCTCTGAAGTTTGACAATTTCAAAAAATGTATGTTAAAGTCATCAAAAATGATTTTCTTTTTTGAAGGATCTAGACTATTTAACACCATTTCAAATGTACCCAGGAAGTCCTGAAAGTCGTCATCAGGTGATGGTGTATACAGTTACAATGTAAGGTGGATGTCAGTAAGCTCAGAAATTGCCATTTCAAATACTTTTTCCTTAATCAAATCAGAATGTATTTGGATTTCTTTATACCTTAGATTTTGCTTTGCAAAGATAGCTGCCCCAGCATGTTTATAATGAGATCTGTAGAATGATCTGCCTAGCAGAAAATCAGGTATATTTACAGTTTCTATTGCCTATTTTTTTAGCCAGTGATCTGTTATTCTGATAACTTTAACTTCTAGGTCAGAGTCTAGTATTATTTCTAGTTCTTGTAATTTGTTGGTTAGAGGTTGAACATTGTGATGCATTTTATGAAATGGGAGAAAGTTGGTTTTGTTTTGCTTATTACTAATACTTTTATCCATTTCTGATGAATCATGTTGGATAACATCTTGACTCTATCAAGGAAGACCTTGCTCTGCTTTCTACTAAAAAATCATTCAGATAGGGAGGAGGAACTTTTTTCCTTCTGCTCACCTCATTGGACAATGCTGCTGGTGCTGTCCGTTGTGTATTCATTTCCATATGAGAGTTTGGAACTGCTACCACTGTCTTCAAAGTGCTACCATAATTTTTCCTTTGACGTATTCTTTGAGAGGCATTTGGTGTTACACTGTTTGTGTACTGTCAGTCTGAGAGAGATTCTCTGATGATGTTCCTGTGGTTGGGACACCTCACTGCACTTTGTATGAACATGATTAGCACTTTCTGGAACTTTTGCAATAGTTTAAGATAGAGAAATAGCAGCTGAACAAGATGTACAATGAGTACTCTTCATTATTTCATGATTTTTTTTTTACAGATAACAGTTTTTCCCCTCTAATTAAAACATATATGATGCCTGATAAAGAGCTCATAGTCTGTATCCCCTGTGTGTAGGAAGAATGTGTTCTGAAGTACGTGACAGATTTTGAAATACAGTCTATTTCATTTCTCAATCTCTGTGTTACACAAGATAAATTTGGAAGGTTGTATCTGTATCCAGCAAGTACTACTGCGTTCACTAAGCTGCGCCTTGCCCCGGCTGTGTTAAGTTACTGCATACACACCATCTGCACAAATCACGGATTGGGGTGCACACAGTGAATTTTTTTTTCCACTGCAAAAAATGTTTATAAGAGTCATGACCATCTTTTCCTGGTGTGAGCATCCACAGTGGTACATAGGTCATTCCCACGTACAACCCATGTTACACTACAGATTCCCCACTGAGATGAAAGATGTACAAAACTCCTTTAACGGACTCTATACAGTTAAATGTAACAATTCTGTATCACATTTCAGTTTATCATCCATTTCTTTTATCTTTAATAAATATATAGAATTTTTTTTAAAGTTCAAGCATGATTATTTGTTTGATCTTAAAGGATTAGCATAGAAGATGTCTCTAGGAATTAACCATACCATTGTGTTTGGTCATTACACACTCCAGAATATTAATTGTGCTTTAGCTTATAAGAGCATGAGATGTGGTTTCTTCATTTAAATTGAAATATATTTTAAGGTAACAGCAGTGGTTTAACATTAGCATCATACTTAATTTCATCCTTAACCATCAAAATCTCAGATCTGAAAATGTCAACATACATGGAATGCAGATTACCACACATTGGTTCCAGGATAAATTTGCTTGCTCATGACTAGTATGGATACTGCTTCAACAAAATGACCAATTGTCAGTCAACACATCTCCAATCTTAATAAACACCTATAGCTAAATTTGTCATTAAAAATTCCACTAAGTGTAACAAAGCAAGGACTGAAATTGCCATTTTCATGCTCTGAAGATTTGAGGGAGTTTATACTGATGAAAAACCTTGCTAGGGTAGTTGAGATAACTGTATTTTCTTGTCTCCATTGTCCCCTTTTTCATAAAACACTTATATTGTAATATATATCCTGGTGATTAACTATTTTGTTTGTCTTGTCACAAACATTACTTAAATATAACCTAATTTTTGTGTCCACTCCTCCTGCTTTTTGTGTAGCATCGTCTCTCTACTTAAAGCTGATAAAACAATCTTCTTTTATTGATCACATATCTGCACTATTAGTTACTCAATTTTTCATTAGATGGCTAGATGCTCATGTCAATAAGTTGGATTTCAGACTGTTGCTCTGCAAGCATGAGCTTTTCTCCATTTTCTTGTTCCAGAATGTGTGACAGGTGTAACCTACAGCATACTGACATTTTATACAGTATCTGTATAGCAAGAAAATTATGTCCATTTGTCCAAGTTATATCATTTCATGTGTTGCTCTCATTGTCCATCCAGCGACAACATGTTGTGATAGAAACATGCAGAAAAGAGAAGGATATTGTTCCTCTTTAAAAAAAATATTAAATTCCAATTAGACATAACTTTATTCATAAATAACACGTGTATTAATTTTTTTATGTAAGAAACAAACTACATACTATTAATACTTGCAAGAAATGGACAGTTCCAGTTATCTGCAGAGCAACTTTTAGTGTTATATTCTTTCTTTCATAAACAAGCATACAATGTCGCTATTAAATAAGACAGAGTCGTGAGAGGTAAGTATATAGAATAGTGTAAAGGGAAGGAATGTCTTTGGAGGAACAAAAGAAGAAACACCAATGCCATTAACTCAAGACTTCCGACAGGTGTTATTCTGCCAAATTTGCAAAGTGTGCAAATTTTTGTGGGGGTGTATATTTCTTAACTGTATCAACACTGTATAGTCCCTTTACCTGGCCTCTATCTGGATCAGCTATGAACAGTGCCTTAGGATGTGGTATTCCTGTCACCTTAGATATGTCCACAATACCATAGAAAGAAAATACTCATATCTTTATTAATGTTGGAACTATGATATACATCTTTTACTACATCTAAGTCATCTATGCTAAATATAGATACACCTGTCATTTTGTTAAACTTATGTAGTCTGCTCAGAGCGGACTTGTGTAACTTGCTTTTTATGTATTATCTATTACTGATGCCTCTTCCTCCTATAAAAGGGGCCATCAAGAGAATTTTAATAATGGCTTTCGTATAAATTTCTTATGCATTATCAGTACTGGTGATAACCCAGTGGATGTATGGGGTAAATCATTCAATATTACCTGGCATCATTGGTGACCATGTAGTATGTATATGGGAGCAATAAGTTCTATAACCAACTGAATAACTAAGCATAAAATCTATATTTCTGGAGCCCTCCATTCTTTTTGGTAATGATCTAGGGAACACCCTGAAAAAATGTACTGGATGCACCTCCACATGCAGTTTGAACTCTGGAAACTGTTTAGAAAAGTTAGCAGTTACGAGAAGGAATGTTGCTGCTCACCATATAGCGCGCGCGCGCACACACACACACACACACACACACACACACACACACACACACACACACACACACGCAGTCTCAGGCAACTGAAACCACTTTAGAAAAGTTAATTCAGTTTCCCCTTTGAATATCCTCAATGAACTCACAAGGTATACCTATATTATTATGAGTCTCAATAGTTCTAAATTCTGTTTCTGCATTTTCCAAGACAACCCACAATTTCTGTATTTCCTTTTTGTGGTCTACAGTATCTCCAAAAGAATTAGTTTTAATGCTAGTAGATTTAGCTGTATCCTATACCCTTTGTTGTACAAACTCCTGTAATATCGCTTCCAAACTAGTTATGTTTGCTTGGGGACTCAAAATATCATTTAATAATTTTCCCTACTCTGACATTTTGACCCACTTGTGTATACTTGAGATTTGGCTGTCTGAGGTTTGTAATTTATTAAGAAGTTTGTGGGTTTTATCGCTGTAGCGACTGACCACACTCAGAAAACAACAAATTATGATCAGGCACTTTTATTAAGTTCGTGTTATTACACAAAACACAAGAAAATCTCCAGAAATTCACAGCACACACATTGCAACTGAAGTCCACAGGACCGAACCAAAGAACCATGAGTCCCCAAAGACCATTTACTCTGCACTTCGTAGGTGGCAGTTGCGCACGGTCGATGGCCGCCACAGGGCTCCACAGGAGTGCGGAGCACTGAAGGAAGGACATGGGCGTCTTCCGGTGTAGTGTTGTTGTGGGATGCTTGCTGGTAGATAGAGCCATCTGCAAAGAGTCCATGCTGTCTGTGCAGGGTGGGCTAGCACTGGTATAGTCCGCCATCCAGTGGGGGGTACGGACTGGTCAACCTGCACGCGTGAACTTGACTGACACGGAAGATGTCGGTGCTGCAGTGCAGGCGGAGAGGGGGATGCGAATCTTGACCATCCCATCGGTGCAGAACGTTGCAGCTATGCCAGCCGTATCCACCCCATTTGGGATGGGGACTGTGCACAGGATGGTGATATGGGATGTGGGGGTGGACTCGCGTGAAGTGTCCCGTATGTGGAGGACAAAGATGGATCCCTCATGGAGACACAAGGAAAGCTCTTCGTGTGGGCACTCAGAGGCGTTGTTTGAGATGCAGATTTTGTTGACAGTGTGGACATACAGGGCACTAGGGGAGGTGGAGGGGAAAAATAACATAGTCCAGGAGAAACACTGGAACACTCTGTGGGGGCATTGGCTGCCGACACTTGCGATGGGGTAACGTCACACGCATGTGGTTTAGCCTGGGGTTGTGGATTGTCACACACAGTGCCTGAGTGAAACGAGGATAGAGTATCGTCTGTGTGAGATTGGAGTTGTCACCTGATGGAGGAACACTCAACTCGAGAGGGTGTGGTACAGATTCCTCGATCGTCCAGGCTGGTTTCACACATTGAAGGGAAACTGTCTGCTGATGGCCACTGACGACAATGTCCATAGTATGGTCCATGCGAGCCACTATTCAATGTGTGCCAGAGTAAGGTGGCTGTATTGCCGGTTTGACTGTGTCATCCCGTAACATAATGAACTCGCAAGAGTCCAGTGCCGAATGCAGAAAGACCCAAGGATGCGCGTGTGGTCATGGAGGGAGCATGCACATTGCAGCTATGTGTGTCCGGACACGTTTGACTAGAGTGGGGAGGTCGGACAGGTCAATGTTTGCTTCATTGCTGACAAACTCTGTGGGGAGAACTAGCGTCTCGCTATATAGGACCTCCACAAGTGAAGCCTGGAGGTCTGTCTTGTAAGCCATGCATATTCCTAACATAACCCAGGGAAGGGCATCGGACCACTCACCGCCGTGTCACTTGAGGGCCGCTTTCAGAGTCCTATGCCAACGCTCGAACAGTCCGTTGCTCTGTGGGTGGTAAACCGTAGTGCTGAATCTATCCACCCCACAGAGTACGCAGTTTTTTTTAAACAGCAGGGATTCAAACTGCCTTCCCTGGTTGGTAGTGATGGATGTAGGGCAGCCGAATTGAGCTATCCAGGAGGATACGAATGTGCATGCTATGGAATCTGCTGTGATGTCCTGCAGGGGTATTGCCTCCACCCAACGTGTAATGCGGTCAATGACGGACAGGATATACCTGAAACCATCAGACACGGGTAATGGCCCTACGAGGTCCAGATGCACATGTTGGAAGCGACCTTTCAGTATGTCGAATTTACCTAGATGAGGTTGTGTGTGCCTGCCGACTTTGCTTGCGCTGGCACTGTAAACAAGCACGAGCCCAACTATGACAACTGCTCTTCACACCCAGCCACACAAAGCATTCTGTAACAAGCCGCATAACAGCCTTAGCCCCATGATGTGAAAGGTTATGTAATGTAGTGAATACTTGGTGATGCAGTGCAGGGGGAACAATATGCTGGGCAGTGCCCATGGATGTATTGCACCACAGTGGCCTGACTGAGGTAGGTTGCGGGAAATGTTCTGGAGGGAAGTATCTGGGTCCTGTCAGAAGCCACCACATTTTCTGAACCTTGGATGTAACGGATATCTGTTGTGTGTTGGCAAATTAAGTCTATCTGTTGAAGCCTATGTGGGGGAAGGTCAACAGCGGGGTTATGGATAGCCTTCGGAAGGGGGCTATGGTGTGTGAAAACTGTTTTGTTCCTTCCTTTGTTCGATGTCTGTGCAGAAATATTTTACAGCTTCATAAACCGCAAGCAATTCTCTACCAAATGCTGACCATTTATGTTGAGCCGTAGATAGTTTTTTGGAAAAGAAACGGAGTGGTTGTGTCGTGTCACCAACATGCTGTTGGTGGACTGCACCAATTGCAAAATCACTTGCATCTGATGTAATAGAGATGCAGGCGAAGGGTGGACGAGAGTGACACCATGTGCTAATGCTGATTTAAGGTCTTCAAAAGCTCTCACCATGTTGTCAGACCACTGTACATGGCAATTGCCCAAGGTTTGTTTCCCAGCCAATGCGTCAGTCAAAGGGGCTTGAACTGCTGCCGCCATCGGCAGATTACGATGATAGAAGTTGATAGTTCCTAAAAACCGGCATAATTCACAAAACGACCCTGGGAGAGGTAGATCATGAATACAGTCAACCCAGTACCTTCCGAGGAGACGGTGTACCCCAGAAAAGTGACAGTAGTGAAGTGGAGTTGTGACTTGTCATTATTGATCTCGACTCCGTTACATGTCAATAAGTCCTGTATCGTGGCCAGGTGGAGTTCGTGTTCTCTGTCAGAGGAGGAAAAAATGAGTATGTTGTCGAGGTATGCATAACAATATGTGCAATTAAACAGAAGTGAGTCTATAAAATGTTGCCAAGTATTTTTGAGACCATAAGGCATGTAACAAAATTCACAGAGGCTGAAAGGTGTGATCAACACTGTCTTTGATATGTCACTCTGTTCCATGGGTATCTGTAAATATGCCTTGTGGCAGTCCAAAACACTGGAGATGCATGCTCCGATAACTGCTTGCTTGAAGTCTTGTATGAGAGGTATTGGATAATTGTCTGATATGGTCTGCACATTGAGGTGGCGATATTCACCACAGAGGCGCACTGTGCCATCCTTTTTGGGAACTAAATGTATGGGCGAAGACCAGTTACTGTCCGATGGACAAACAATACCAGCCTGCAGAAGTACCTCCACTGCGGCCTTAGCGAGGCATAGTTTATGTGGCGGCAGCTGGCGCGCTTTATGACACACTGGTGGCCTATCTGTTGTGACAATTTTGTGTGTCGTGCCATTCATGATAGCATTCAGCTGGGCTGGTGAACTCGCTCGGAGGCCGTTGTGAACAAGAATCAGTAGCACACGAAAGTCACTAACCTGATGTGCCAGGTAAGCTGTCAACGACAGCAGTGACAAAGTTCCACGAGATGCTTCTCCGGTGTCGGAGGGGTGGCAGCATCAAAGTCCCACATGGGGTGTAGGCGGTGTCGGAGGGTGGTGGCATTGTACAAGTTGTCGTGCTTTGGCGAGGGCTTGCATAGCCAACGATATTGCGCGGTTTAGTTTGGTGTTGCGAGTGCAGAGATCATTGAATGCAGAGCACTCGGACTGAAGATGGGTGATGGAAGTTGCAAGGCTGTCTGTCAGTGAAGAGCACTTTATGAGAGCCATGTCGAAATCATCGGGAAGCTGAGGGGGAGGGGTGCCGAGGAGGCGACTGAACACACACTATGAGTGGATGAGGCGTGGTGCCAATAATGCAGCCGACTGGAGATCTGGAGACAGTCCAAAATGGAAAAGGAAGTCAATGCCTAAAACTGGGTCTTCTACATCAGCCACATAGAAGGACCAAGTGAACTGTTTGCCAGGTATGAGTTCAGTAGGTAACCCGTCCAAACTGTCGATACGAAGTGGCAATTTATTTGCTGCTCAAAGGAACAATTTGGCTGGTGTCGTGTCCTTTACAGTAAATCTGGGAGGTATGAGACTAACGTCTGCTCCGGTATCGATGAGAAAATACCGACACAAACCTAAATCCAAGGCGTACAGACACGCTTGTGAGGTGGGGGATCTGACAGAATGCAACGTCCGTGGATGACCTTGCATGCATCCGCGAGCCGTGGCAACTACTGCAGCCCGCATGCAGCATTTGGGAATGCACAGGGTGGGCGGCAGTTGTGAGCAGCATCCCTGAAAGTGGAGTGGAACCAGCATATGCTTGAGTCAGCTGTACTCGTCCCGCCAGCTGAAGCGTAAGGTGAGCGGAAGGTGGGGCGGGCAGATGCTAGCCCGGTTGGGGTGTGGAGAGCCTGCTGCCGGCCCACTCATGATTCCCGATCTTGGTCGTTAGATGGCTGCTGTTCTGTGTGCTGCCCGCGATATGCATGCGTGCAGCCTCTACCGCCCGACGGTGGAAGTATACTCACAGGGTTACCAATCTCAGCGGTATTGGGCACTGTGCTGCGTGGAGGGAGGTGGCAGTGCCAAATAATGGCATATGTCTGATCTACCAGCCATAGTTTACCCTCGAGTGATGCTGCGGTATGTGGGACCAAATGTAATTGTAGTTCTTGCAGCAGTTTCACCAACCATAATGCCCAGAGTGCTAAGTTTAACAAGATCTCACTACTGACCTGCCCACGCAAGTGTCACCACAGCTCTAAGGGGGTTCTGTCACCTAAAGTCTCGTCATAAATAATGTTGTGAATTGTATTGGCTGGCAGACGAGAACGGCATTTGATGAGTAGTGCACGGGCAGAGGCATATTTGTTGCTGTTGTTGGAAAAGAAATTCGGTTTCTTCTCATTCTGAGGCTCCATTTCAGGAAAGATAAGCTGTCTGCCAAAACTTGCAAGATCAAATCTATCTCAGGACCTCCAACAAAAATCCAGCAGTTACTGACAAGAGTCAAAGATGCAACAGGTTTCAGAACACCTGGGGTCTATGAGATATCTTGCAAATGTGGCCATTCTTATGTCAAACAGTGTAGAGTATAGGACAATGCAAGGAAGAGTGTGAGAGGTTTTATAGTGTACAGTATCCTGGATTTAGTACACCGAAAATCCACTTTAGCCGAGCGTGCTTTTATAAAACAGTCGCTGGATCGAATCTGTTATGGCTCACACTGATGGCTTCTGAGACTGTGTAATTAAAGAAGTCATTAAGACTGTCATCTGCAACTCAATGTGGCATGGGATCCAGCAATCAAACGGTTGAAAAGGTAATTTCAAATGCAAAGTCAACGTATGGCCACATATGGTGATGCCACAACCAGCAGTAATGTCATAGGTGGCATCTAGCATATATAAATGGTGATGCTGGTCAAAAGTTAACATGCTACCGTCATGAGCACCTACAGAAAGAGTTAGAAGGGCAGTAAAACTATCACTAGGTGCTAAGTGGTTGGACGTCTACAACTCTTCACAAAATATGGGGTTCAGAGGCTTTTCTGCTTGGTAAAGTAGGATAGATGGTGATATGTGGCATCTGTGTCAAAAGAGCACAATGCTGGTGCATGCACAAGTGTTTTGGAGCACATCATTCATCATATATTACTGAACATGGAGCTCCACAGCAGACCTCCTCCTCCCCCCCCCCCCCCCCCCCATTCACATGTTGATCCAACAACATCATCAATTATGATTGCATTGGGCATGCGACCATCAGGATTTGACCATCAATCAATGGAAACGTGTCGGCTCTTTGGACGAATCACATTTTTTTCACATGAGGTCAATGTTTCTCTCCAGAAACACCTTGATCGAGGTGAATTTTGATCATTAATTATGATTGCAGTGGGTATGGGACCATTTGGATTTGACCGTCAATCAGTGGAAATGTGTAGGCCCTTGGGCTGAATCACATTTTTACTACACTAGGTCAATGGTCGTCTCCACAGACGTCATTATTGAGGTGAATGGCAGCTTGAAACATGCAGCACACAACAGATGCAGGCTGACGGAAGCAGTATTATGCTATGAGAGACATTCTCCTGTGCTTGCCTGGGACCTGTGGTAGTAATCAAAGACAAGCTGACAGTTGCAAACCACCTGCGTCCCTTCATGCTTATTGTCTTCCCTGACAGTGTCATCATCTTTAAGCAGTATAATTGTCCATGCCTCGGAGCGAGAACCATGCTGCAGTGGTTTGAGGAGCATCGTAGTGAACTCACATACTAATTACAATCTTACTACTTTCACCTGAATTTATCAGGAGGCATAAAGGATAGTATCAAGTAGCTCAATAATGCTATACTTTCTTCATTATAAATGTAAAGAAATACGTGAAAGGGCTGCAATTCATGTACAACTATAAGAAGAAATTCTAAAAATTAAATGTAGGACACTGTTTCCTATCCCTCATGGAGATGAACAATAACCGACAAATAACTTAAAATTTTTGATCATATTTATTTGTGACAAAGCATTCTTCAAATAATTTTTAAGTTTTATTGTATTATACTTTGTCACTGTAACACTTTTATTTTATTTGACTGTGACAATTTATTTGATTTGTCCTTTATAATGTACCATGACTAAACATGATTCAGATAATGAATTTAGTGATGACATCTCTGTTACAGGAATCCTACACCTCATAAAGATATAGACAAATTTGAAACAAAGTGGGAACCCTTTGAAGTATCAGATACGAAGTATATGGACATTGGTGCAAGACTGGAACTTAAAACTGCACTTAATCAAAAACGAATGCTTTTATGGGATAAATTGTTTCCTTTACCTCCAAATTTTCAGCATAGACCACATCCAGATGAACATTCTTACAACTTTTATATTTAATGTTTTGCTTTTGTGAAAACATGCAGAATGTGTGGTTTATTTATTTATTTTCAGGGACTCAGTACACTTAACTCTTGATGAACACAATTCTTGTCATTTTTAAAATTTTGTTAATTTGTTGTTACATTCTGTTCTGTTATATGAAAGTTATCTTTCCCATTTTTGCAAATGCTGCTAGCCATAACTACAGAGCATGTTAATGCTAATCTGTGAAATAATGCACAGTATCGTATGTTCACAATAGTTCTCCTTCACATCTGTTACTGTCTCTCCATTTCTCCCTTTCCCACTCTTCTTTCATACCTATCACTCCCCTTGTCCTCCCGGAGCATGCATGAAAACAATCTTTCCCACTCTCTCTTCTTCCATCCATGTCACTCCATTGTCTTCCTTATGCATGCATGAAAACATTCTTTTCCATTATAAGAAATTAAGTCATCTGTACTGTCACAGGTTGCCAGCATCTGTATTTCATTTTAAGAACTGGCATAGCTTATTATTGTTTTAGTAAGTAAAGCTGTCCACAGCATGATGGATAGGTTGAACATGACAGTACTTTACTAGGCAGGTTTCTATTAGAGGTGGTAACATCTCATCTTCCTCGAATTTTTGAACTGACCTACCCAGCAAGTTATTGGGGAACGTACAGTTTAAAATGGATTCGTAAACTGGGTCAATTTCCCATTTTACATATGTAGACATTTTGTCCAGGATAAATGAGTGACAGAAGAAACCTAGCAGTGGACAGCTGACTTCAAAACTGAGGGTTTTTATTTAACTCTAACAAAGCAGATGTGTTTATAGTAATAATTCAGTTAACTCTGAGCCAACCTTTGTTCAGTTATTGCCAGATATATTAATAATTTCCAAAAGTTGAAAGGCCTTGAATGCACTCATTACTCTACCATTAGAAATCTCAAATATATCCCTGGTGCATAAACTATGTAACTTTCTAAACTTACATGTTTTTAGTTATCACTGCATTTGATGTAACCTTCAAGGTAGGAAATATTGACTATTCAGACGCACAGTTCTCTGAAAAACATTATGTTTCTTATTTTAGAGAAACTAGTGCTTTCTTTGGGGATATGGTGAACTGTACGTACATTCATTACATTTTTGTACTGTACCTGGAAGATTCTAATCCACATATAATACAAGAAAGACAGGTCTGTAGCAATCATGCAGCAAAGAAAGAAAGATATGACACATGGACATCAAACTTCCTGTGATCATGTGCAAATTCTTCTCATTGCCCCAATGGGTGTCAAATATTGCTACATTATACAGGGTATTACAGAACGATTTTTTTTAAATATGTGAGGATGAAATTCAAATGCTTTGCAATAGGGAACATATAGCCAGAAAGGTTTCCACAGAAGTAGGATGTGTTTCAGCTTCTATCACGTAACTACCAGGTGAGATTCTCACATCACATTATTGAACCACACATCCTACCACATTATTTGAATGGTATATGAACTTTCTGGAAAATGCCTTGCCTGAACTTCTGGAGTGCGTTTGCTTGCAATTGCTTGCTAGTTTTTGGTTTCAGTGTGATGGTGCTCCAAGCACTTTGATCATCAGGCCACTGCATAGCCCACAGATGACTTCAGGTTGAGAGTAATTGCAAGGGAATGCCCATCCCTTGGTCTGTGCACTTCCTTGACCTCACCCCTCTTGATGTTTTTCTCTGAGGTTGTGTAAAGTTCTTGTGTACTCAACAATTGTAGGAAGAGTAGCTGAGCTTAATAGGCACATCTTTACAATATTTGATACCAGCTGGGGGGAACATGTAGTCTTGGAGAGAATTAGACAAAACATGATTCGCCATTGCATTTTATGTCACAAAGTTGGTTGTCAAAACATGTAATCTAAAGTAGTGAAGCCACAAATTCTGTTTAGAGTATTTGATTTTACTCTGCTGTTCTGTCAATAACAGTTTTCCAGACTGTGGTATTATGGTGTTTCATAGCCTACCGAGTACCAAGAAAGTGCATAATGCTGTAGAAGCTTTATTTCATATTTACAGCTATAGGTTGCATATTGCAAAATGTTCTGAATCAGATCCTCTACAATGTTCCAAAATTTTAAACTGGCATTCTGTACATAGGTGAGGGAATGTTATTTGTAACAGTACAGATAAATGTAATATTAAAAACAAATAGTTCTGGAAGTTTTTCTTACGTAACATTCCATATTCTCAGAAGTGAATGCAATATCAAAGAATAAACACCAAATAATAGTGACATTCCATTTGTTGTAGAATTTAGACTGGATTAAGTAACAAAGTCTCAAAGTGATTACACAACAAACAAAATTGTAAAACAAGAAAAACAATCATATTTCAGTTGGCTCAAATATATGTTTCAAACTTAATATTTAAAACTTATTTTAATTTTTTCTGTTCCATAAATAAATCTCTCTCTCTCTCTCTCTACACAACAACTTAGGAAATTGAAATTTTGAGGGCAATGGTATCCTTAGGATTCTAGGATTCAGTAAATTACATGCGCTCATTTGGTCGTGCCAAATGATAAGTATCTGAGGGAAGCTAGCGAGTCCTGAGTGGGATTGTGTTTGGCCAGGATTCTCAAGCTGGCAGCTTATCACTGCTGGCAGTCCTCAGCTACTACAAGCATTGTGTGGGCTTCAGTCTTCAATGACTCTTGTTAAGGATGACAGTGAAATGTTGGTTTCAGAAAACAAGCATCTTGGATTAAGCACATTATATTTATTCACATAAGAAGCATCAAACAAGGTGTATAACAATGAACAATGGATGACATTTGTAAAAATAAAATTTGTAAAACTAAAAACTATATATAAACGTATGGTAACACGCAATTAGATGGGGCTAAGAAATTTTGAACCTAAGCTGGTTATGCATAGCACCTGGGGTAGTACATATGTGCCCCTCAAAACTGCAGGTGCCTGGGCATCTCCAATTGCATAATGTCGGTAACAGCCTGCTCGTCCACAATCACGCAGGACCAGTTTGTCTGGTAATCCTCATCTACTCATATTGCTTCTGGTTCTGGCAACTATGGAACACAGTCATCCCTGTATGATCACCCCACCATGTGACCTTGGGTGATATTACACCCTTGGAACATACCAATATCAGACAAGACATTTTTTCTTGCCACCTTTCTAGTATAGTTTGTTGCAGGGTGTTAGTGATTTATCTATTGTATGCTGGAAACTTTGATTTAAATTGGGAGAGGTTTGATTGGTATTCACAAAAAGGAGTGAGCTGTAAATATAAACAATTTAATTTTTCCTTCTTGGTTGCCACTTCATTTCTATTTAATTATTTATTTATTTTCTGTCCCTATAACAAAAAGTTTTCAGACATTGTCAGGAAAATTTAGCTTACATTACACATATACAGTAAAACATTTACATTCTTTCATAACATCATATGGATCAGACACATGTCTGTACACACTATTTTTCAAAAGAGCACAACACGTAGATTCCTCTACAGTGTAACACAATTTAGCTTATATTTATAATAGTAAAGTACACATAATACAGTGTATAATTACATTCTTTCATACCACTGATAGATCGGAGACATTGTATATACAAAGATGATGAGACTTACCAAACAAAAGTGCTGGCAGGTCGATAGACACACAAACAAACACACAAAATTCAAGCTTTCGCAACAAACGGTTGCTTCATCAGGAAAGAGGGAAGGAGAGGGAAAGACGAAAGGATGTGGGTTTTAAGGGAGAGGGTAAGGAGTCATTCCAATCCCGGGAGCAGAAAGACTTACCTAAGGGGGGAAAAAAGGACAGGTATACACTCCACACTGTTTTCCACAATGACACTACAAATTAAAGTCCTCTATAGAGTAACAACACTTCTCTATTAATAATTGCTTCAGTCTACTCTTTAGCATATTTAGATTTACATTATTAAGTTCACAGGGTAGTGCATTGTAGAAAATTGCTCCCATTCTAAGTGTGCTGTGGTCCGTTGCCTTTTTATTGGTCACAGTTCTATAAAAATTTTCCCTTCCCATGTATCATAGTTGTGTACATTACTGTTTGTCATATTAAATTCAGGATTTTGTTTCACAAACATGACTGTCTGCAGTATATACGTGGAGTACACCATAAGAATTTTATATTTTCTAAAGATGTCTCTACAAGGCTATCTCTTCTTTACCTTGGCTACCATTCTTACTGCCTTTTTTTGCAATCGAAAAAGTCTATCTATATGAACTGCTGATGTCCCACCCCATATCTCAATACCATACTGAATGTGGGGATAAATCGACCCAAAATATATTTGCCTTGAAGTATTATGGTCCAAGAAGGCTGAGACCCATTTAAGTAGATACCCATTTCTACTGATTTTATTGCAAATATTATCTACATGTTCTTTCCATGATAAGTGTTCATCAACAATGATGCCCGAAAATTTATGTGAATTTGCATATGCAATACCCAATAGGGATGTAAATACAGTATCAGTTATGGCAGCATTATAACTGAGGATGAACTTCATTATTACCATTTTGTCTTTATGTACAAGAAGATTGTTTGCTGTAAGGTATCCAGACAGAGTATTGAAACTGATCTCAGTACTGTTAGCTGCAGACTGCATATCACTGCCACAGCTGATGAAGGATATGTCATCAGCATAGCTTACAACCATGCAATTTTGGGGTTCAAATAAGTTATTTACATATACAAGGAACAGAAAAGGCCCTAGTATGCTTCCTTGAGGCATGCCACATTGAAGTGTCCTGAAGGTTGATTTGGTTGTTATTTTTATATGTTAGCTTTACACACTGTTTCCTGTCTTTCAGATAGGAGGTAAGTAGTTTCAAGGCTAATCCTCCCAACCTGTATTCTTCCAGCTTACACAGAAGAATGGTATGTTTCACAGTATCAAAGGCTTGGAAAGTGCCTATTATCTTGTCATTTTTGTCCAGCTTATTTAATATTTCATGTATAAAAGATGCTACTGCTGTTGTAGTAGATCTCCCTTTTATAAATCCATGTTGTAGGTTGTTTAACAGATTGTGTTTGGTGAAATAGGATTCAACTTGATTTAGTATTACTCTCTCTAACAATTTGCCTAACGTAGTTCTGAGGTTAATGACATTGGCCGGTAGTTTTTAGTGTCAGTTTTTAATCCCTTTTTATGCACTGGTATAATTTCAGTAATTTACAAAAGGCCAGGGAATACACCATTACTGAGGGAGGTATTTATCAAGTGAGTCAGGGGTTTCACTAATTCATCCCTGCATTCCTTTAGCAGTCTAGGTGAAATGGCATCCCAGCAACAAGACATTTTTGGTCAAAGTGCTGAAATGATTGCTAGGACGTCCCTCTCAGTAACGCTGTGGATATAAAAGGACTGGCTGGATTTTCCAAGACTAAAATTTTGGGGCTTGACATGAACTTCATTTGTAACAACTGTACTGAACTTTTGTATTAATTTCTCACACACTTCTTTTGGGTCATTTATTTCTTCGCCATTTTCTTTTAATGTTATGTTGCTGTGTTCACAGGAATTCTGTTTCCCACTTTCTTTATGCATTATTTTCAAGCAGTTTTACTGATACAGCTAGAGTTCCTTGTTTCAGAGGTATATTTCTGTGCTTTTAGGTTAGTCAAGGACTCTCTGTATGATTTTCTGAGCAGTTTATATTTTGTTGGGAAATATTGTAGTTATGGTAGCTCTAAAAAGTGTATAGCAATCTTTCATTTTCTCCCTCAGTTCAATAATTTCAGAAGGGAGATTCTCGGCTTTATGGTTTACAGCTTTATTTACTTTTTAACTAAAGGACAGTTTTCATTTAAAGTGTTTACATTTACATTCTCTTTTCCTACATTTGTGAGAACATGGTCAATACATGTCTTCGTATTTGCAGTGAATCTTGTAGGTTCTGAGTTCATTTGTTTTAAGTTATAACACTGTAATCCATCCATATAGCGCAAATAATTAACACTATTATTTAATGAGTCTATGTTGATGTCTCCAACAAGCAACAAGTGTTTTTTACACACTGCTTTCCCCTCCAGAAAGTCCTCTAGGCAATTTAGAAACTCTTTGCGTTACTTCCAGGTGACCTATACTGTGTTGCTATAATAAGGCTGTTGTTTCCATACTTTAGATTGACTGCTGCAATCCCAAATACCATTTCAGTACTCAGATCATCTATCCATTTCACTTTTTCACATTTTACATTATTTCTACTATAAATGCCTACCCCAACACTTTTGTGTGTCTTTCTGCAGTACAAGTTTATATAAGTTTGTAATTTTTTAGCCTGTAACCATATGCTTCCTCTTCCTTGCATCCCGATTCACTCGCTAGAAGACGTGTGGCTTAAATTCGTTTAGGAAAACACTCAGCTGCTCTGTTTTATTAGTTACATACTGGACATTCTAATATGCAGGGGTTAATTATTATACTTTCCTCTAAAAAAAAAAAAAACATACTTGTTTACTTTGTGACTGAGAATTCTGTTTAATTCATCTTTTTCTTTGATAATTTCCCATATTTTGTCACACAAGATTTTTTTGCCTTCAAAATTTGGGTGCATACCATGTAGGCTTCTGTTCAGTTTGCCTATATCTAATATTTTACATTTGCCAAAACGAGCACACAATTGTTTCAATTTAATGTTTGTTTTTCGAATCAACTTATTTACACACGAATTGTACATGAGATCATACCTGTGAGGCAGTGTTGTAATAATGGTGTTTCGTGATATGTTTGCTTCTAAGAAGTTTTCCAGGCTTGCTAGGCAATTTCGTTCTTCATTTCTTGTGATGTCGTTGGCACCAGCTATGTACACTACATATTGATTCTCTTCTTTCTTGTTTCCCTGCAGGTCGACATTAGTAACAGATTTCGTACTTGTACCTGGTTTCACAATTCCTATTGCTTGGATATCTTTGTAATTGTCCTGTAAAACACTCGCCAATTTCTGCCGAATAATGAACATACAAACATTGCTAGTACAGAATTGTCACATTATAAGTGCCACCGGTAATAAATCAAAGAACGTGAAATTTCAAGCTCTCATTAACTTCACATTTTCAAATATACCACTCAATTACAGTTTTCTGGTAGCAGACAAATTAGTTATGCACTGCATATTAGGAATTGACTTTTTGATTGAATATCAAGCTATCATAGATTTAGGAAAAGGGAAATGTCATTTAACCGTAAACCAACAACAACTAACAATAGAGTTAACACAGAAAAAAAAAATTTAAACAGGAAATGGCAGGTCTTATACTCTGGACCATACCGAATTGGAAATATTCCACATCCTGGCTGTTATTCATTAGAATATCCATTAACACAGAAACCCAGAGGTCTACATCCACACAGACATTTGAAAAAATACATACAGTAAAATGTTAGCTAATGAGAAGAAAATAATTAATGAGCCTACATTGAAGTTATACAGGTATTTACAATCTAATGAATGCAGGTAAGTCTAGAAAGCAATGTGAACCATCCAATAGCTAATTAGATATTTGGTTATAAGAGGAGTTGCTATTGAGGCATATACACATTAGAGGAGGCAGAGAACTGAACAGAATTATTTTCTTTAGGAGGCATGTGATAATAGTAATGTTGATATGAGTGACTGAATGAGATGAGTGAATGTAATTTTAGTTTAATAAGACGATAAATAGTAATATGGATAGAAGTAAATGGAATATAAGATGAGAAAAGGGTATTATTATTATTGCTGAAGTAAAAAAGTAAGAGATGGTGAATAAGAGGAAAATATATATATAATGCTGAGGAATAAGTATATGTTATTTTGTATGATTAAATGATGATGGCGTCCTCTTGGGTAAAATATTCCGGAGGTAAAATAGTCCCCCATTCGGATCTCCGGGCGGGGACTACTCAGGAGGACGTCGTTATCAGGAGAAAGAAAATTGGCATTCTACGGATTGGAGCGTGGAATGTCAGATCCCTTAATCGGGCAGGTAGGTTAGAAAATTTAAAAAGGGAAATGGATAGGTTAAAGTTAGATATAGTGGGAATTAGTGAAGTTCGGTGGCAGGAGGAACAAGACTTTTGGTCAGGTGATTACAGGGTTATAAATACAAAATCAAATAGGGGTAATGCAGGAGTAGGTTTAATAATGAATAAAAAAATAGGAGTGCGGGTTAGCTACTACAAACAGCATAGTGAACGCATTATTGTGGCCAAGATAGACACAAAGCCCATGCCTACTCCAGCAGTACAAGATTATATGCCAACTAGCTCTGCAGATGATGAAGAAATTGATGAAATGTATGACGAGATAAAAGAAATTATTCGGGTAGTGAACGGGGACGAAAATTAAATAGTCATGGGTGACTGGAATTCGTCAGTAGGAACAGGGAGAGAAGGAAACATAGTAGGTGAATATGGATTGGGGGGAAGAAATGAAAGAGGAAGCCGCCTTGTAGAATTTTGCACAGAGCATAACTTAATCATAGCTAACACTTGCTTCAAGAATCATGAAAGGAGGTTGTATACCTGGAAGAATCCTGGAGATATTAAAAGGTATCAGATAGATTACATAATGGTAAGACAGAGATTTAGGAACCAGGTTTTAAATTGTAAGACATTTCCAGGGGCAGATGTGGATTCTGACCACAATTTATTGGTTATGAACTGCAGATTGAAACTGAAGAAACCGCAAAAAGGCGGGAATTTAAGGAGATGGGATCTGGATAAACTGAAAGAACCAGAGGTTGTAGAGAGTTTCAGGGAGAGCATAAGGGAACAATTGACAGGAATGGGGGAAAGAAATACGGTAGAAGAAGAATGGGTAGCTTTGAGGGATGAAGTAAGGAAGGCAGCAGAGGATCAAGTAGGTAAAAAGACGAGGGCTAATAGAAATCCTTGGGTAACAGAAGAAATATTGAATTTAATTGACGAAAGGAGAAAATATAAAAATGCAGTAAATGAAGCAGGCAAAAAGGAATACAAACGTCTCAAAAATGAGATCGACAGGAAGTGCAAAATGGCTAAGCAGGGATGGCAAGAGGACAAATGTAAGGATGTAGAGGCTTATCTCACTAGGGGTAAGATAGATACTGCCTACAGGAAAATTAAAGAGACCTTTGGAGAAAAGAGAACCACTTGTAAGAATATCAAGAACTCAGTTGGAAACCCAGTTCAAGGCAAATAAGGGAAAACAGAAAGGTGGAAGGAGTATATAGAGGGTTTATACAAGGGCGATGTACTTGAGGACAATATTATGGAAATGGAAGAGGATGTAGATGAAGATGAAATGGGAGACACGATACTGCATGAAGAGTTTGACAGAGCACTGAAAGACCTGAGTCGAAACAAGGCCCCGGGAGTAGACAACATTTCATTAGAACTACTGATGGCCTTGGGAGAGCCAGTCATGACAAAACTCTACCATCTGGTGAGCAAGATGTATGAGACAGGCGAAATACCCACAGACTTCAAGAAGAATATAATAATTCCAATCCCAAATAAAGCAGGTGTTGACAGATGTGAAAATTACCGTACTATCAGTTTAATAAGTCACCGCTGCAAAATACTAACGCGAATTCTTTACAGACGAATGGAAAAACTGGTAGAAGCGGACCTCGGGGAAGATCAGTTTGGATTCCGTAGAAATGTTGGAACACGTGAGGCAATACTAACCTTACGACTTATCTTAGAAGAAAGATTAAGAAAAGGCAAACCTACGTTTCTAGCATTTGTAGACTTAGAGAAAGCTTTTGACAACGTTAACTGGAATACTCTCTTTCAAATTCTGAAGGTGGCAGGTATAAAATACAGGGAGCGAAAGGCTATTTACAATTTGTACAGAAATCAGATGGCAGTTATAAGAGTCGAGGGGCATGAAAGGGAAGCAGGGGTTGGGAAAGGAGTGAGACAGGGTTGTAGCCTCTCCCCGATGTTATTCAATCTGTATATTGAGCAAGCAGTAAAGGAAACAAAAGAAAAATTCGGAGTAGGTATTAAAATTCATGGAGAAGAAGTAAAAACTTTGAGGTTCGCCGATGACATTGCAATTCTGTCAGAGACAGCAAAGGACTTGGAAGAGCAGTTGAACGGAATGGACAATGTCTTGAAAGGAGGATATAAGATGAACATCAACAAAAGCAAAACGAGGATAATGGAATGTAGTCAAATTAAATCGGGTGATGCTGAGGGGATTAGATTAGGAAATGAGACATTTAAAGTAGTAAAGGAGTTTTGCTATTTAGGGAGTAAAATAACTGATGATGGTCGAAGTAGAGAGGATATAAAATGTAGACTGGCAATGGCAAGGAAATTGTTTCTGAAGAAGAGAAGTTTGTTAACATCGAGTATAGATTTAAGTGTCAGGAAGTCGTTTCTGAAAGTATTTGTATGGGGTGTAGCCATGTATGGAAGTGAAACATGGACGATAACCAGTTTGGACAAGAAGAGAATAGAAGCTTTCGAAATGTGGTGCTACAGAAGAATGCTGAAGATAAGGTGGGTAGATCACGTAACTAATGAGGAGGTATTGAATAGGATTGGGGAGAAGAGAAGTTTGTGGCACAACTTGACTAGGAGAAGGGATCGGTTGGTAGGACATGTTTTGAGGCATCAAGGGATCACAAATTTAGCATTGGAGGGCAGCGTGGAGGGTAAAAATCGTAGAGGGAGACCAAGAGATCAATACACTAAGCAGATTCAGAAGGATGTAGCTTGCAGTAGGTACTGGGAGATGAAGAAGCTTGCACAGGATAGAGTAGCATGGAGAGCTGCATCAAACCAGTCTCAGGACTGAAGACCACAACAACAACAACATTTTGTGAAGAATGAATAATGGATAGGTGAGAATGTTATGAGTAATTGAGAATATGTTGAGAGGAGAGAAACTAGATTTGAACGCTATATCACATGTACTCATGGAATACAGAATGAAAGTAGTGGAAGCAGTATTATTTATTGAAAGATTGGTATGCCTGAGATAATAACTGATGTGATGTCTTACATATTTTTATAATTAAAGGTGAAAGTATAGATTTATGTGGAAAGAATTACTTACAGCAGCCACTGTTGAAAATATACCAGAAGATTTAAGTCTATAACACTAATCTAATGGAAATTTCTAATGAAATTTTTGGAGTTACGTAGGCTTGACACTTGAGATTGGAAGAATTATTTAAGACAATATATTTAGCAGTCACCTAATGGTATAATTAAAGCTCATCTACTGTACTGAACTAATGCACCATTAAATAGAAAGGAGAATAAGGAGAAAACAAAACCCCAGTCCTCTGTTGTGGCTCACACTCTCATCCCTCCCTTTGAAAAAATTTATACATGTTGATGAAATATTTGAAATTTGTGATTATCTGAAAGTATGGAGAGACAAGTATGGAGAGACATACACACATATTTATTTATGAATAGAATTTTACAGGTACCACAAGGTGGGTACAGAGTGGATATACAACATGGAACGTGGCAGCAGTTATCTGACAAGAACTAAGAAGATTTATTTATTAAGTACAACATTTATTTATATTTCTTGATATTCATGAAAGGAAGGAGATGAACTACACTAACATTATAGGAACATGATTGACTTGAACTTGGTATATATATATACTTACCACACTGATGTACATACTTGTAGGATCCTAATATATTTAGAGGGGCACCACTCTTACAAATGGTATTAGGTATAGGAAATTTTACATTATATTAACATGTATTTTGTCTATCATATTTTATTTTGTGTAGTCCACTGTAGGAGATGACTTTACTAGTATTTATGAAGTAGTTAGCAACCATCCCATGAACCTATCCTCCTACAGAGGGCTGTCTTGAAGCTTGAAATATGTGTAAATTTTATTCCAGGACGCAAGATGAATTTTAAGTTGAATATTCTAGCGAGTTGCCATAATTATTTTAAAATGTTGCAAGTGTAACGAAAGGGAAAGGAACAAAAAAAGGAAAGAAAGGACAAAGAATCAGCTAACAAATAAAATGTATATTTCAATCTGAATGTAATGTAATTCACATGTCAGCACAATGATATTGAATGTAATGTAAAAATTTACTAGGCTATATTTTTCATTCAATTCTGTATTTGTACTATATGACAACAATGTAAATACCTCATGTAATGATTTATTGTAAATATTTGCATATTCATGTACTTATATCTAGAAATGTAGGCCCCCATTTTAAGGAGATGTTAATGAACTATAAAGGACTTGAGCATGTAGCACATGATTCATATAAATGGAACTGAAAATGCAAAGAAGAAACCAACGTGATGGAACACTGGTCAAGAAATATTTACGTAGTGGCAATATGCCTTAATGTGTATGATATAGTGGAAGCCGGCAGGTCTTCAGGTTGGTGTATTTAAGGACAAACTCATCACCTGTCGTAGACAGTGAGGTGTTTCCTGTACCCTCATTGACCATTTATACCCCGGTGGACGCCACCAAAATTCGACTGCTGGTGATCACAATTTCGTGCTGACACAATGAACAAACTTTGGATTTTCTTCAAGTCACACGCAAGAGATCCAGGCAGTAACACACACACTCACACTGAATTCGATACTACGTTTAAAGACATCGGAGCAATATAATAGACACATTTATTGCTTGAATTAATTCCATTGTAAACACGAATCATGCGAAGTTGTGAACCGAATTCAAACGCTTAACGCTGTGCCAAGCAACGATAATACGCCGCAGTTCAAAGAATCAATGTTACAACTCTTAAAGAAGATACACACCAGAAACACTGTATACAAAGACCACTATGCAAAGAGCATTGTGCTCAGAAATATTTTTTTTGTAATATGTAAAATTCTTGTTTTCTCATATATATCTGTGTGTGTGTAAATTTTCTCGCTTGCGGAGCGTATCAGTAGAGGAGGCATTGTAACGGTACTTTGACTACCGCGCCTCCGCCCGTGCAAAGATACGATTTACGATCGCGCATGCAGAAGTGCGCTGCGCCAGCGACAGATTTTTTATAAGTAATTTTGATCCTTTTTTTTACTTTTGCGTAGGTGCTTGTTTTTAACAACTAGTTTATTACTCTCTTGCCTTCATACGTTCAAGACGTGTATTTTTCGGCGCTGTGATAAACAATGAGGAAATTAAAATTATATTACGAAACGAAGTTATTTCAGTAGTGATTCGCAATGGTTATCGCCAAATTTATAAATTAATCCTGACAATGAAACTGACAACTTCAAGAAGAACGAAGTACAAGACGACCAGCGAACAATGAAAACAGGTCATCCTACAAGAAAATTAAGAAGTTTTCCAGACGCAGCCACGAAGACACTATTATAATAAATATTACGTTTCTGACAGAATTATAAGGTAAATTTCAACTTATTTCTGATGCTATTCCCTTACAGTCGCTTTTTGTAGTGTTGCCGACCCGGTCTGCCATTCACGGCCAAATTACAGCACTATCTCAATCAGTAATACGAATTCCGCCTTATCCTTAACTTATTCCATCAAAATTCAAGACCCATTCAGATTTTCTATTTTGTATTTTCACGGCAGAACCCCAAGGAAAGGAAACATTACAGCATCTGGAACAAGGATGCCCCCAGCCCTTGAGATGAGGCATCTGTGAATAGACAAAAATCTTTGGACATGTCAGGCTGGCTCAGAATGTTTGCATTGAGTCATGCCTACTGACTCCTGTCATCCCATAACCAAAGCCTATTTTTTAACAAATTGAGTAACGCATCGTTGTTCATCAGTTGCTGTGGTACGAATTTACGAAAAAATATGTTAGTCCTAAAAAGGCTTTTAGTTGTTCCTTATTCCTTGGAGCTGGATAGCTGCTATATAATCAAGTTTTTTCGGATCAGGTAATATACCTCGTTCTGACACAACATGACCTTAAAATATAACTTCTTCCTTACCAAAACCAGACTTTTTTAAAATTGGCTGTTACACCATATTCTGTGAATCATTGAAGTACCTGTTCAATCAGCCTGATATGCTCTAACCAACTGGGTGTCGCTATTAGCATGTCATCTAAATGGCTCTGAGCACTATGCGACTTAACTTCTGAGGTCATCAGTCGCCTAGAACTTAGAACTAATTAAACCTAATTATCCTAAGGACATCACACACATCCATGCCCGAGGCAGGATTCGAAACTGCGACCGTAGCGCATGTCATCTACATAAACAGTGACTTTGCTAAGCAGTTCTGGTCATAAGACTTTGTCCAGTGCAGATATAAACACGCCCACAACAATGTGCAGTCCAAAAGGTAGAACATGGAATTCGTAACTTCTGTGACCACAAACAAATGCTGTATATTTCCGAATTTCTTCATGGGGCTTTATTTGCCAGTAGGACTCCTTGAGACTGAGTATGCTGATGAACTTCGTATTGCAAACTTTAAAAGCTGTTCATCCAATTTGTCTGATTTTATGCATACTGGTGCTAAAATTTTATTGATACCTCTAGCATCGAGAACTAATCTTACAGAGCCATCTGGTTTGCTTACTGGTAATGACAATAAAGTGAAATTGAAGGTTGTGTAATTCCCCACTTAATCATATGATTGATCCCATCCCTTACCGTCTCTCGTTTTCCACATGGAATAGGATATGATATTATAAAGAATGTTGAAACTTCCTGGCAGATTAAAACTGTGTGCCGGACCGAGACTCGAACTTGGGACCTTTGTCTTTCGTGGGCAAGTGCTCTATCAACTGAGCTACCCAAGCACGACTCACGCCCCGTCCTCACAGCTTTACTTCTGCCAGTTCCTCGTCTCCTACCTTCCAAACTTTACAGAAGCTCTCCCACAAACCTTGCAGAACTAGCACTCCTGAAAGAAAGGATAAACTCAGTGTTTTCTTCTTGTTCAGTATCAAGCTGTGAGGACGGGGCGTGAGTCATGCTTGGGTAGCTCAGTTGGTAGAGCACTTGCCCGTGAAAGGCAAAGGTCCCGAGTTCGAGTCTCGGTCTGGCACACAGTTTTAATCTGCCAGGAAGTTTCATATCAGCGCACACTCCGCTGCAGAGTGAAAATCTCATTCTATAAAGAATGTTTCATATGAATGAACTTAAAATTAATATTCATAGTCTTTGATTACTCTTGGCTCCTCACTGAAAACATTTGCATACTTAAATAACAAGTTAGAAAGTTCTTGTCGTTGCATATCATTTAGTATCTGTGATTCACTTAGTTTCTGCTCTACCATTTCGTAACTAAACTCAGTGTTTTCTTCTTGTTCAGTATCAAATTTGTTTGTGAAATATGCAGTTGGAAAAGAATATTGTCCTTGTGGCGCCGATGAGGTCGACACCAGTATCGATCTGAGCATCATCTTTGAACTAAGGTTCGTTTGAGCAGTTGGCAGCGGGCTCGTGCGCATGCGCAGACCTGAATTCGCGTATGAGCAGTGCCTTCCTCCCGCTTCTGGCTACTTGAAGCGTGGCTGTCTGCTGTATGAGCAGTAGCAGCAAGTAGCCAGAAGCTACCCAGAAAAATTTTTGTGATGCGCCCAAGCTGCCAGATTCGCGCATGCGCAGAGCCAACTGAATTATGGGGGGGGGGGGGGGTTACTTCCCCACGTGACCCGTGTATATGTTACATGTTTTCAAGATTTTAAACATGGCTGCAGCAGCAACTGTTAAAATTCTTCACAATAAAGGATGGCAGCCAAAAACAGTTGCAGGATAGAATTTTTTTATTAAAATTCTTGACCAAGGTTTCGGTACATATAAATATACCTTCATCAGAAGTACATTTCTAAAATTACATCATGCACTGGAGAATAATGAAACAACTATGCCAAAAGGCGTCGTCAGTAATTAAAATATCATCTCCATTTGTACAACATGTGTAATGGGTACAGGATCAAAGCGAACAGTTTAACAATGTTAACAATGTTAAACTGTTCGCTTTGATCCTGTACCCATTACACATGTTGTACAAATGGAGATGATATTTTAATTACTGACGACGCCTTTTGGCATAGTTGTTTCATTATTCTCCAGTGCATGATGTAATTTTAGAAATGTACTTCTGATGAAGGTATATTTATATGTACCGAAACCTTGGTCAAGAATTTTAATAAAAAAATTCTATCCTGCAACTGTTTTTGGCTGCCATCCTTTACATGTTTTCGTTTACAGCTCTCACGTCAAATGAAATCAAAACAGATTTCTGTGGCCGGGAGCCATCAAGTGAATTAATATACATTCTCATAACCATGAAAGACCAAAATAAGTTCGTAGTTTCAATTTTCTTATTTTATATTATTTCCTCGTTATTAGCAATCACCCATTAATGTCTTAATGAAGTTATTTCTGTCTGTTTTACAGAGAAATTTGCTTCTATTAATTTTTTTTTTCCGCTGAGGCAGTTAGTTTATCTTGAAATGAAGTGTTTCATTCCGCACTATTGGCTACTTTCAACCTCGTTCAATTTAAAGTGCAAATTTTCATTTTCTGGGACGAATGACATTATACCATAATAAAGTACCAAACATGAGAATACAGTACTGGACCTCCAAGAAAATTGGTATCACGAAAACCACATGGAAAGCTGAATATCAGGTACTTCAGAGTGCATCTGGACATAGAAATGTGCAATTTGAGCAGAATGAGGCATTTTAATATGTAGCCGGCCCGAGTGGCCAAGCGGTTCTAGGTGCTTCAGTCTGGAACCGCACGACCGCTATGGTCGTAGGTTTGAATCCTGCCTCGGGCATGGGTATGTGTGATGCCCTTAGGTTAGTTAGGTTTAAGTAGTTCTAGGGGACTGATGACCTCAGCTGTTAAGTCCCATAGTGATTAAAAAAATAATAAATTTAACATGGTTTATGAAATTCCGATGCTGCTGGAGTAGTCTCTGAATGTCCTGTTCATTTTATGACACTGTAAGATCTCTTAATGCTACATATGAATGAACATACGTAAACATTGACTTGAAGCTGACTAAGTAGGCAAATTTCCTTAGTAGTTTTGAACTAAATATCTTGTTTCAAATATAATGACAGCTGTAGCAGAATTTTACAGATCTGCCTTCTGTGAAACAGTGTTTTTCGATCACAAGGCACTTGTCTAGTACTTCCTCTAGGCCTGAAGTTATTTCTTAATTTGTATTTACGTCTTAAATTTATAGAATGCCATTCTATGCTAAATTTTAGACTGGCCGCATGCCGTGTTTAGTGTTTTAACTCCCCACATGACTTCATATTTCTTCCTAGAGTAGCATATAAACTGTCAGTTGTACAGTTTCTTTGCCTCACAGTCTAATTTTGAAATGATATTTTGCCAAGAACTGCTTCCTTATTTGCATCCTTTATCTATGTGGGATATGATAAAACTATTGATCTAAGTACAACTTAGTATGTCCTCTCAACAACATGCCACAGGGCTGCACATGGTCATGTGATGCCCCACTACGCACAAAATTCCACCAGAAATACGATGAAAAGTGTATGAGCAGAGCAACCACCAAGCACGGGCTGCCTGTGTCATCGTAGCTGCACATGCATAGTACAGCCTGTTGTCTGGCGCTTTCTGGTAACTGCTCAAACGAACCTATTATCTTTGTGTAGTTCCGCAATCCAGTTCTTTGTAAGCCTTACTTGTGTGAAGATGTGAATAAATGAACTCCTGATTATAAGGTGTTGTTTGGTGTATCTCACCCGAGCATCCATCTAACTGGTGACCTCGAGTTGTAACGTCTTCCGTTTTCGCCGTTTTACTGTGTCTGCGGCCTCCGCGTCAGTTATTTTCATGTGTATTACATCAACACAACATTCGAACAATGGCTCCAACCCAACGCCTAACGCCGGATTTTGTGATCAACATGCATTGTGTTATGGACGATGTACACCCGCCAGGACTGCAACACAATACCTCTCACTCGTCGATTATGCCGGACATTTTCATGCCTGCAAGAATAAGTGATGTTAGGAGTGTGCATGGCTCCGGCTATCAGACGCCTTTGTTCCCGCCACATGTGCCCTTCCTCACCGGCGGTGCAGTTACCTCTTACAGATCTCTGTGCAGTGTGGGATCAATGCCGATTTCTGCAAATGCTTTGTTGGATAACCTACCACCGCCAGAACAACGGTTTGCCATGCCGCAATCCGTGCAGTACCACGCGGATTCCTGCCACGTGGCCGGAACTGATATGTTCACAGGTCAACCTCCTCAGCATCTGACCACGCCCACACCTGCCTCGGTTGAGCATCAGCACATGGCTTCCTGCTTCAATACCTCGGCCTGCAACAGGAACAATGGCTTGTTATCTGTGCCTGACCTCTATCTCCATCCTACTGCTACGCCTCAGTGTTTTGTGCCATGACATTCACCTTATCCACACACCGTTTTGAGTGAAGTGACTATGAAAAGTGAACATTCACACATTCCGCCGAACGTTCGACATCATTTTCCTCACTGTGCTTCTGGACAGCCCACACCTCTGCAACCTCCCTGCAACACAGGTGGCTCTGACTCTGATTGTACGTCGAGTTTTTCGCGGACTGGCACGCGTTTTCAAACTTTGAACTTTTTCTCACCTGTTGCTCCTGCACTGGCTCCAGTCGAACTTCTGCAACCGCAATTGACACGTTACGGTGTCTCACCCACGTCGGCCTTCCGCATTGTGACGGATCGCGCTCAACCACAACGCGTCACCTTCACGCTGCCACCTGACCAGCCGTCGTCGCCACATACCCTGGAGACACACTCTCCTGGAATACTGCAGCAACAACAGCTCATTTGAGGCAGTGCCCTGACGAATTCAAATCACCCTGTTCGTCCGAATGTTCTACAATGCTTACCGACGCTGCCGCCGTTCAATCCCAACGGGGCAACAACCTGGCTCAAAGTTGTGGACGAAGAGTTCGACCATTTCAAACTCGACGAATCAACCAGATTTCTGTGCCTTATCACCCACCTGCACGACCAGGAGGACTTGATTGCTGAGCTGGTCGACGCCCTGGACTCAGCTACCCGGTACACTCTAGCCAAAAAGACAGTTCTACGTCGGCTTGTGCACTCAACTGAGACAGCAATATGGCAAGTGCTCCATGTCGAGCAACTAGGCAACGACAAACCTTCACAACTTTGGAGACGGCTACGGGCCCTGGTCAGCGATGATCTACTCTCTGACACAGATCTCCTTGCACTCTGGACAGATAAACTACCTCCCCACATCCGCTCTGGCTCAGAGGTCTCCTGAACCTGTCGAGCAACGAATGACAAACTACATGATGCATCACTACTCTACTTCGCCAGCCACTGCCTACCTGTCAAGTCCCAGGTTCTGGCTCCTTGTCCCACGGCCGGACGCGACCAGGGCTGCACTGTACCGACCGTTCCGCTCACTCCGGGACGCAGTATACAAACAGCTGGGACGTCACTGGCTCCGCCCTCGGTCACGCCCCCTCCTGCATCCGAACAGGCTGTGGCCACCGAACCTCTGGCAACGAACTTTCCGCAGGAAATGCACTCGCACTACCTATGCTGTTACTTCCACACATGGTTTGGTGAGGCGGCACCGAACTGCAGACCACCCTGCTGCTTCCCAAACGCAAATCGCAGGTAGGTCCAGGTGCCACCTCCTGCGCACAACATGACAGGCACCTGCCAGTGCTCCATTCTGTCCGGGAACAATCGGATAATCACAGATGACTTTATATTAAAATATTTTGTCGGGATACTTTTTCCTAGTGGACACAGGCGCCGATGTTTTGCTGCTGCCTACATCCTTAGTGTCGTTGAACATCCGCCCTCATCATACTTCACTGCAAGCTGTGAATTCTACTAAACTACAATGCTCAGGTTCAACCTCCCACGTCGTCTCACTCTCCCCAAACTGCAAGCTCGAGTGGACTTTTTTAGTGTGCAATATCGAGGAACCTATACTAGGCATTGACTTCTTGCGACACCACAAACTTTCACCGGACATAGTGCGAAACACCGTACTTCATCACCCGTCCAAAACTCACTTCCCCTGTGCTCCGTCGAGCAAACCCATCTGTGACATGTCGGTCTGGGCTCATCTCATCTGTACATGCTCGGTTCTGTTGATGATGTTACAAGAAACAACACACAAGTACCTTGTTGAGATTGAAAACGTCGCTCACCTACACAAGGAAAGCTTTGAGCTCTCCCTCTGGCTCCACGAAACTCAGTACCAGCTATCCGACGCAGCAAAGGAATTACAGACACTGCAGCAAGGACAAAGCAAGGTCAGGAAGTGTGCCGAATCTGCTTGTAGTCCCAGCAATCGAGCCTCCGTGTGCTTACCTCCCGCTACCCCTCGCAACTGTGCTATAAAGTCTACCATAACATGTAATGACAGTTCCACACCCCCATAACACGGCAGCATTTGACACTCGGCCGGGCACGAGTGCGCATGCGTGATGAACGTCACGTGTTCCTGTACTGACAGCTCCTACCTCTCCCCTCACATACAGCACCTCAAACTATGCAACTTCGGCTCCTGCACGCCGCCGTGCGACCGTCACTGACAACACAAACAGTGCACTCGCGCCTAGCGCTTCGTCCGTGACCATGCTGCCACAGGCCGCGCCCTCAGACAATGGACTCACTAACGCTTCACGAGCTCGACTGAGCTCACCTGACCACGGTGCCACTGCTTTGGACCAGTGGCCATCTTGTCACATTGACTCCTGGGACACTTCGCCGCCTCGGCTCCCGTCAGATCCGCCGAGTGGCTCCGAACACCACGACCTCGCCTCGCCTGCCTCACATTGTAAACAAACCACCTCCCGTGTAGCCGGCAACAAAAAAATGACTCTGAGCGCCATGTGACTTAACTTCTGAGGTCATCAGCCACCTAGAACTTAGAACTAATTATACCTAACTAACCTAACAACATCACACACATCCATGCCCGAGGCAGGATTCGAACCTGCGACCGTAGCGGTCGCTCGGCTCCAGACCGTAGCGCCTAGAACCGCACTGTGACTCCGGCCGGCAACATTTCCGACGTTACCAACGGCATGGTTCACAAGCTTCATCTCCTGCCAGGCCCCCCGATCTCCAGTAAACCACGTCGTCTTTGTCCCGAGTGCCTCTCCAACCTTAAAAAGCAGATTTCTGAATTTCTAAGCTCCGGCGTCATCGAACCCTCTGCCAGCAGCTGGTCTACGCCCATTCATATGACACCCAAGAAAGACAGGCCCTGGCGCATGTGCAGAGACTATCGCACAAACAATTATGGACACGTACCCCATACCCAACATTGCCGACTTTACCAGTTCCTTCACCGGTGCGACCACGTTCTCTGTCATTGACTGCAAACGGGCCTACCACCAGATCCTCATGGCTCCTTAAGACATTGAGAAGACAGCAATCACCACCCCAATCGGGTTATTTCAGTTTCGATTCATGCCCTTTGGTCTGAAAAACGCAACCCAGACCTAGCAATGCTTCATCAACAAAGTGCTATTCGGACTAAAATTCTGCTTTGCATATCTTGATGACATTCTTGTGTTCAGCTCCTCCGTCGAGGACAACATTCGACATGTGCAAACTGTTATGGACACTCTCACGGCAGCAGGCATAGAGACCAACCAGGACAAATTGCAGCTACATCAACCCACTGTCACTTTTCTTGGTTTTCGGGTCTCTGCCGACGGCATTTCACCACCCCCTCACAAAGTACAAACAATACTAAACCTACACAGACCTTCGTCATTCAAAGACCTCCAGTGCTTTCTGGGGACGGTTAATTATTATCGCCATCATCTACCTCTGGCTGTGGAAATTCAGGCTCCACTGAAGGTCGCCTTGGCGGGCACCAAGACTTCTGGATCTCGGCCCGTTCCATGGACCCCTGCTATGACTGACTCTTTCATTGCCCTCAAAAATCTTCTTGCCGAGGCCTGCACCATCGCACATCCTCATCCCAATGTGCTGCTTTTCATCACCACAGACGTGAGTGATACTGCCATCGGCGCTGTCCTTAGCCAGACAGTCAACGGCCAAACTTCGCCTCTGCAGTTCTTCTCGCGCAAGCTCACCAATGCACAACAGAAATATTCTGCATTTGACAAGGAGTTGCTCGCGGTCTACGATGCGATCAAGCATTTTAAGATCGACGTTGAGGGACGCCCTTTCTAAGTTTTAACAGACCACAAACCCCTGGCTGCAGCCATTTCAAACCCGCCAGCTGACCCGCCTCCTCGCCGATTCAGATACATGGACTTCATATCTGAGTTCACCACCGATGTTAGACACACAAAGGGTGCTGACAATATAGTTGCTGATTTCCTTTAACAAGTCGACGCGGTTCATTCACTGTTAGACCTCTCTGAACTGCCTAACCTACAACCCGCTGACAAGGACTCACAAAACCTGATTTCAGACTCTACCTCTTCACTACACTTCATCTGCACCACTTTCCCTGGCATTTCTGGTGAGATCCGGTGCGACGACAGTATGGGCACATTACGCCCCCTCATCCCAGCCATGCTCCATCGAGCTGTCTTCAACGCACTGCATAATTTAGCCAACTCTGGTGTTCGTGCGTCCACCTGCCTCATAGCGGAGCGCTTTGTGTGGAGAAATGTCAACAAGGATTGCCAGCAATGGGCACGCTCCTGCGTCGCGTGCCAACGCTGCAAAGTACACAAACACACTCCCCCCCCACCCCGGCACTTTTTCGATCCCTCCTGGGCGTTTCCAGCATATTCACATTGTTATTGTCGGCCCTCTCTAATGGCTTTCGTTATGTTCTCTCATCTATCGACTGAACTCACTGGGTCGAGGCTGTCCCCCTCCCCAATATCATGGCAGAAACTATTGCTCAAGCTTTCGTCGAGTCATGGGTATCGTGTTTCATATGTCCAGCTATCATCACGACTGACCAGGGCAGACAATTTGAGTCGGCCCTGTTCAACGAGATTTGTAACATTTGCGGCATACGGCGCATCCATACCACAGCATACCATCCGCAAAGTAATGGGATAGTTGAGCGCTGGCACCGCACTTTCATGGTGGCTCTTCGATGCCACGACTCTCTTTGGACGGAGGCCCTTCCCCTTGTGCTACTCGGCATTCGTGCGATCTGTAAGGAAGACCTCAAATGCACAATAGCCGAGTTTGTATACTGCCAGAACATTGTCCTACCTGGCGAACTTGTGAGCCCTTCCGCTTCTCTCCTTCAGTCTGACACCTTCCTTCGTGGACCTCGTCAGACGCCACTTCATCAACCTCCACATCCCTCCGTCCGCCAGCCATTCCCGCCATAAGGTACACGTCCCGAAATGTCTGAACAATTGCGAGTATGTCATGCTCTGAGATGACACTGTCCGTGCTCCCCTCCAACCCCCATATACCGGCCCGTTCCAAGTTCTCCTGTGCTCAGCCAACAGCTATGACATCCAGATAAAAGGTTCAGCCGTTACAGTCTCTCTCAACAGACTTAAGCCTGCTCATGTCGAGTGAAAGAATCATTTTACAAACACTAGTGCACTGAATTTAAAATAAAAAAGTTTTCTTTATTTATAAGGTAATAAACATATAATAGAACTACTATAATACTTCTTTACAATGAACACATTACTGCACTGAAATGGTGCAGAAGTTAGAGTGTACTTGCGCGCGCGCCCACACACACACACACACACACACACACACACACACACACACACACACACACACACACACACACACACACACGGAGTAGGCCACCAATAAATACTTTAGACTTCTCTTAAACTGAAATTCATTGGTTGTTAAGCTTTTTATGGCTGCTGGCAAGTTATTAAAAATGGGTGTTCCTGAATAATGCACACGTTTTTGTACAAGAATAAGTGACTTTAAATCCTTGTGAAGGTTATTCTTATTTCTAGTATTGATTCTAACATACCTGCTTCAGCTTGACTAATGATCTCACTTACATTTTCATTTACCTTCTCTCTCTTCTTCTAAGCACATGCAGAGTCAATTTCTAACCTTGCTACCCTTAAAGTAAGCTCTTCTGCAGCTAGAGGTACACCTTCATAGTCTTTGTTTAGTTTGTTAACAACAGTTGTTACCTTTTTTACTGTCGAATAGACCTGGATCTGCGTGGCTTCAATGTTTGGGTTCATGTCTGTGATTTTTCTTTATCTGATGCTCTACAACATCAAGATGGTCGTTAAAAGAATCTACCTTCTGTTTTAACTCGATAATATTGTACTGTTAACTTCAGAAAGTACTTCATGCTTTACCTGTTTTTTCATATCATTCAATTCCTCGTCAATTTCAGTGCGAAAATCTTTGACTAAGTCATTGAACTTCTGTGAGACCTTGTATTGCAAATCCGTGAACAATTGATTTTATTTCATTATACTTAGATCTTGCGTAACAGTGTTTCGTTGCTGTTTTATCTTGTTCATATCTTGTGTGATGGTGTTAAGATTCTGTGTCAAATTATCAATTTTGGTATTCATATCTTGTTTCATATCGCTGAAACTGGTGTTCACATTATCTAATTTCGTGTTTATGTTACATGATAACCGCCATAGCAGTGTGTCAGTTGTACTACTGTGTTAAGTATCATCTGTTCTTTCCAAGTTAATAATTGTTTTGTGAACAAGTTGTGTTTGTAATGTGTTGTCACGATTCATATTTGAATCGCTCTCCAATGTTTCATACATGAATTGCTCTGGGAGATGTGTGACATTGTCTTGTCAATTGTAAACCTTTTGTCATCAAAGTTATTCTGCTGTGGAGCGTCACTATCATTTGTCGCACCTGCGATACTCATCTCTGACCTTCTTAAACGTTCTGCAGTAGGCATACATGGTGTCTGAACTTCAATTGAGCAATTCTATGACATTTCGCCTGATTGTATTTTCGCTCTTGCCAGCAACAAGAGACATATATTTTTCTGCCATTTTGTATGAATATGAAAGAATAAAAATTTCACAAAAAAGGAAAAAAAAATCATATGTTAATTATTACACTTGATAATTGTAATTTATGAAATGTCAAAGCCTGTATTAGGTCTACTATGGCACGCAAACTATTGTGTTGCAATTCTTTATGTTTTACTGATAATGCATATCACACTGAAAAATTCCTGTAAGTTTTACGTAACCTGGGATCAAATCATATTTCTTTCCAAAAATTTATCCTCAATTTTTGCCTCTTTGCTTTACTTGCTCCCCATTGTGATTTATGCAAACAGAAAATGCAGACAATTAGTTTTTATTATTAATATCAATATGATAGAAATTTCTTACTATAACAATAGTTAACAAAACCTACTTACAAATGGTGTCCTGAAGTCGTGGCACTTAGGTCGCCAGTTGTAGTATAATAATACAAAAAGATAATGGATATAATATAATTAAAATGGAAAAATTAAAGGATAGTACAACTGTATTATTATTAAATGCTCTGTGTGTACGAAATTGTGCTATTGTTCATTTACCTTGTGTCGTTTCTTCTGTATCCATCTCTCTCTCTCTCTCTCTCTCTCTCTCTCTCTCTCTCTCTCTCTCTCTCTCTCTCTCTCTCTCTATATATATATATATATATATATATATATATATATATATATATATATATATATAGAGAGAGAGAGAGAGAGAGAGAGAGAGAGAGAGAGAGAGAGAGAGAGACCCTAAGGTAAGTCTTTCCACTCCTGGGATTGGAATGACTCCTTACCCTCTCCCTTAAAACCCACATCCTTTAGTCTTTCCCTCTTTCCTGACAAAGCAACCATTGGTTGCGAAAGCTAGAATTTTGTGTGTATGTATGTGTCTTCTGTTTGTGTTTCTATCGACCTGCCAGCGCTTTCGTATGGTAAGTCACATCATCTTTGTTTTTAAATATATTTTTCCCACGTGGAATGTTTCCCTATATATATGTTGTTGTGGTCTTCAGTCCTGAGACTGGTTTGATGCAGCTCTCCATGCTACTCTATCCTGTGCAAGCTTCTTCATCTCCCAGTACTTACTGCAACCTACATCCTTCTGAATCTGCTTAGTGTATTGATCTCTTGGTCTCCCTCTACGATTTTTACCCTCCACTGCTAAATTTGTGATCCCTTGATGCCTCAAAACATGTCCTACCAACCGATTCCTTCTTCTAGTCAAGTTGTGCCACAAACTTCTCTTCTCCCCAATCCTATTCAATACCTCCTCATTAGTTACGTGATCTACCCACCTTATCTTCAGCATTCTTCTGTAGCACCACATTTCGAAAGCTTCTATTCTCTTCTTGTCCAAACTGGTTATTGTCCATGTTTCACTTCCATACATGGCTACACTCCATACAAATACTTTCAGAAACGACTTCCTGACACTTAAATATATACTCGATGTTAACAAATTTCTCTTCTTCAGAAACGATTTCCTTGCCATTGCCAGTCTACATTTTATATCCTCTCTACTTCGACCATCATCAGTTATTTTACTCCCTAAATAGCAAAACTCCTTTACTACTTTAAGTGTCTCATTTCCTAATCTAATTCCCTCAGCATCACCCGATTTAATTTGACTACATTCCATTATCCTCGTTTTGCTTTTGTTGATGTTCATCTTATATCCTCCTTTCAAGACACTGTCCATTCCGTTCAACTGCTCTTCCAAGTCCTTTGCTGTCTCTGACAGAATTACAATGTCATCGGCAAACCTCAAAGTTTTTACTTCTTCTCCATGAATTTTAATACCTACTCCGAATTTTTCTTTTGTTTCCTTTACTGCTTGCTCAATATACAGATTGAATAGCAAAGGGGAGAGGCTACAACCCTGTCTCACTCCTTTCCCAACCACTGCTTCCCTTTCATGCCCCTCGGCTCTTATAACTGCCATCTGGTTTCTGTACAAATTGTAAATAGCCTTTCGCTCCCTGTATTTTACTCCTGCCACCTTCAGAATTTAAGAAGATGGAGGGGGGGATATATATATATATATATATATATATATATATATATATATATATATATATATATATATATAAAATCTTCTGACAGCTTCTCCTTCTTGTTAATCTTGCGAAAATATGACTGTGGACTTCCGTTCCTACATTTCTATTGTAGATGCAGGCAGCCAACTCCAGGGAACACCAGTGCCTCTCAAGACGATATAAAACATAAAGGAAATTCTTCCCAACATTGGGTGGTAAATTCAGTGTTTCATGGAAGTGATGGATGGTAGAGCCATCTGTGGTATGGTGATTTAAATGTTACCCCTCAACAAGGAGGTTGTCGTCAATCAATGTTATTGATGTCAAGTCGCAACGTAAAGGTTAGAGGTACCTCTGCAGTAGTGACAAAGTCATCAGATGGAAGTAGTGAGGCAAGCTTGACAGGAATCCTCATACAGTAAAGCTTAGTGCAGGGTCTGCACCAACTTAAGGTGATTAAGGAACACTTTTAGGTGCTGCACTTTACAATATCTCAAAGGTACGGTCACCCTGTGAAGTATCTCGTGTGGCCCTGAGTAATGGGGGTTGAATGCTGGTTGTACTGTGTTATGCTTAATATCAACTCACAAGCTTTGAGAGCCTTGTGAATGAAAACTTTAGGCACTGAGTGCAGATGACTGGGAGGTATGTGGTGGTGAGCAATGCGCCACTTAACTTGTGAGACAATGTTGGCAGGTCTGGAGGAGTAATATGAGGTCTTTGGAGCCTGAAGTCCACCAGGAGAGATAGCACTTCACCCTTCACCCTATAGTATTTCAGCAAATTGCTGGTAGTGCTTGTCAGCTGTATGTACTCCCAGAAGTACCCATGATAACACCTCTGTCTGTAATCCTATGTGGTGGCACATGAGAGCTGCCTTTAATATTTGGTGCCACCGTCGACCCTTAGTCTAGTGTGGTGGCACATAAGAGCTGTGTTTAATATGTGGTGCCACTGTTGACAAGTCCTTTGCTTCATGGGTGATACATAGTCATTCTAAATTGCCGGATGCCAACCATTTTGTACGGTTCAAGGAAGAGGACAGATCCAAACTGCCAACCTTGGTTAGTTGTGATAGACAAGGGACAGCCAAAGTGCAAAATCTAGGTGTCAAGAAAGGCTTTGGTAATGGACTCGGCTGTTATATTCTTAGGCAGTACTGCTCCTACCCAGTACATGACACTGTTGATCACCAACGGAATGTAGCGATAGCCATTGAAGATTGGTAGTGGTCCCGTGACTTCAGTATACATGTACAAACATGCTTTCCAGACTTCATGGTGACTTGGAGGTGGTTGAGCTTGATGTGAAATGTTTCTCTTCTGGCACAGGGATGCACGCATGAGTCCAAAGCTTACAGCTTTTCTTCCCATTAGGGCATACAAAATGCAGTTAGACATATGCCAGGGTGTGCCAGATTAAGTAAATGGTTGAAAAAAGGCATGGCAGTACAGTTGGGGAATAAGAGAGCATGATGATTTTTATGAAACCACACACAGCATTTGACAAGTCATGCCTGGGATAGGTCAAAGTTCAGTTCATAGACTCATGGATAGGTCATGGATAAGAGCCTGTAACTGCTGTTCTTGCTGTTGCACTTCAGCAATCTGTTTGTAGACAAGCATGGATGAGATGACGGTGTTGCATGAGAAATAATCTGCTGGCATTTTCTGCACCTTTCAGATGACATACATTGGTGCTGAATTGTGCAACACAATCCAAGTACCAAAACTGTTAGGGACAAGGGTCCTTTGGCAGGTTTTAGACTGAGTCAACAACCACGTGATGGTCCACATAAATAATCAGAGAGCATCCTTCAGTGTCTTGCTGGAGGAGAGAGACTGCTCTGTAGGCTGCTACTAGCTCCTGATCATACACTGACCACTTGCATTATGAATGCAGGAACCTGTGCTGGAAAAAACAGAGTGGCCGTTGATCACCACCAACTCTTTTTGCATGACAGCACTAACAATGGAGTTGACTGTATAAGCAGTCGTGATGATCTGACAGTTGAAATTTGTGGTAAGGACGATGGGACCAAACTTCTGCTAAGGACAACACACACGCCCATGCCCGAGGGAGGACTCGAACCTCCGACAGGTAGGACCCGCACAAACCGTAACAAGAAGCCTCTGACTGCATGGCTACCCCACGAGTGGGCGGTTGAGGAGGGTGTGAACCAAAGTAATAGCTTTTTTCAATGTGTCTGAAAGCAGACTGCATCTGTGACATTGATGTTAGTTTGAGTTTAGTGGTAGTGTTGTTGCCAGTGAGGTCTTGAGTAAGAGGTGCCTGAAGGGAAGCTGCCTGTAGAAGATGCCTTCAATAAAAATTTACTGTGCCTAAAAACCATCATAGTTCTTGGCAGTCCTGTGCTGGTAAAAGTTGCTGAATGGTCTTTGTCACATAGAGCAAATGCTGGAGGCGTTCACTACACGACTGTGGAAAACAACTTTCTTTTGACAGAGTTGGCATTTCTCTTCTTTGATCACAACTCCTATGTCAGAGAATGCACCAAGAAGTTGTTTGAAATGCGAGTTTTGGGAGTCATTGTCTGGCAAGAAAATTAGGATATCATCAATATAGGCTTACTAGTATGCCACAAATGAAGTGCTATCATGTTTGAGTGGCTTTCTCAAGTCCATGCAACATCAACTCAAACAAACCAGTGTGATAAAAGCCAGTTTTTGAGTATTTGTCAGGCACATAGGGTTTGAAGGTAAGCAGTTTTGCAGTCAATGACATTTAACACAGAGGTGTTTCCTAATAATGAGTGAAATCCAGTAAGTTTGGAACTGGGTCGCTGCTCAGTTTAGTGCAAGCATTTAGACCCTGTAATCATTGCACAGTCTGATAGATGCATCTCTTTTTGGGAACCAGTTTGATGGGTGAATCCAACGAACTGTCGAAGGGTCATACAATGCCAACTTGGAAGGAATTCGTCGACCACTGCCTTAGAGACCTGGAGTAAATCCAGTGGTAGTCTACACAGTCTGTGATGCACCGGTGGTCCAAGTGTAATGATAATCTTATGAATTGTTCTGTCTTTAATGGTGCACAGCACACACTTGCGGTATGGGGCATGGAGACATGTTAAGGGGAGGGCAAACGAAAAGCACAGTACATACTTTTGTTTCGATGGATGAAAATGATGCTCTAAGTGCATCCACAGATCATAAATTCTGTGTTGGATGACATCATTGCCTTGTTGCAGGTGGAAGTTCATCATGCACATGTCTGAGTAAAGCTGTTATGCTTGCTGTATGCGATGAATGGTGCAGAGGCAGTCCTGAAAGAACCGATGGCTGTTGGGCATTTCTGTGAGTGGCGGGAGCTGCTGCGAAAGTGGGCTGTGCCATTGTGCCAAGACACGCAGGGGATGTGGCCACTGACACCAGTGGCAAAGTGGCTGCTAGCTGTGTGAATCAACATGCTACAAGGCAGGTTGAAAGTCAAACACAAGCGACATAGGGAGTCTGTGCCGATTACATGTTTATCCGCATCCACAAATACAAATTCACAGGTGAAAACATAGTTAAAACAGAGGTCCAGAGTGTGAGTGTGAGATCCATGAACTCAGATTATCATTTCATTTGCTGCACAAAGCTGGATGGCTGAAACGGTTGGTGTCAGGGATGTTGAAGAGGACTGCAAAGTACTGACTTCCAAGCTAGAGTCAACCAGATATTGTTGGTTGCTGATGTGGTCAAGTATAAAGAGTCTGTTGTCATGATGAGAGCAAGGCAGGTGAGGGCCATCATCTTCATTGTGACTATGTGACTTAGATACCGTGCATGGTTTGGTGCACCTCCTCCAGACTGTACATTGAGTTTGGGAAGACGAATGACAATTGCGAGTGGATTCACCAAAATGTACTTGGTACCAGTAGAATCGATTTGGCACAGGTGCAGGTGAAGCACGATTGACGAGGTTCTGCACAGGTGTGATTGCAATGTGGTAGGTGGGTGGGTTACTGTTGTGGCAGTGCAAAAGTCATAACTCCAACCAGGTGTGATGACTTCAGGGTCAGCGGAGGTTGGGTGAGATTGGCTGGAGCCATGGTAGATCAGGTGTGCTGCCATCACAGTTGCAAGTCACATTCAGTGCCACTGGTGTCATCATTGTTGGTACATTGTCAATGTTGAATGATGGAAAATATTTTATTCACAAGTTTGAGTTGTACATCCAATGGCTGTTGTTTGTGGGTGAGCATGGCCAGTTGCACATTTGTGGGTGGCTTTGATCGAAACTACATCTGTGTGATTGTATAGTGTAGTAGATGGCAATACAACAGCAACCAATCGTACAACACAATACACTTTTTCCTTTATTGTAAAGTTGTGTAACATTAACAACATATATTTTTTAATATGAGATTACTGGTTTATTTTGATGTTTGCGAAGCCATATTTTTATGTCATGTTTATTTATCTCCTTTTAATTATGTAAAACTAAAACTGAATATTCAAACTTAATTAAATGCAATAATTATTCAATGTAAGCTATTCCACATATATGTCATCTGTTTTGAAAAATTGATGTGAATGAGACTTTTTGACCAGCCATGCATCTACGGTTTATGTTTTTCTCTGATTAGTAGCAGTAGTAGCAATAGTAGAGAGTTGCATGTGAGCTGTGAGAGGGAGAAGTCGAAATGTAACTCATCCATGATGTGCTCTTGTTAATTATATTTATGATGTTTCATTAAATGTGAAAAAATTGTTTTGTCATTATTGTGAAGAATAAATTTTAAAGTGACTTAAATTGGTGTTTCATTTTAAAGTAGCAATATTTATACCTGAAATATGTCATTTTGTGAGCATGACTGAACTAGATTATTGACAACTTTGCTAAATGGAGGAACCAACTATGCCAGAATATTGAGAACAGAGGAAGATTAATATTTTGTTCTTAAGCACTTTCATCCATCTCTAATGACCTCATTGTCAACAGGATGTTAAACACTAATTTCCTCCTCCTCCTCCTCCAACACTTTCAGGATCCAAGAATGCTCTCGGTGAAATCATGTCCTATTTATTTTCAGGACAACAACAGCAACAATGACAACAACAACAACAACAACAACAACAAAATCATCTACAGTGATATACAGAAAGACGAATATTGTTTTCAACAGTTGGATTTTTACAAAAAGCAATGTTAACGAATTAGTTCTGGGATCCATATCTCGTAATTGATCTTAATTAATTCTATGTCTGGTAATCAGCAACAGAACTGTAACTTATTTTTCTTACATGAGTTAGTTAATATTATTTCAATTATAGGCAGAACAGGGTACCATTAGGAGCTTGATGATCCATAATGTTAGAGACTATGATCAGGGAAGAGGTGAAAATCAATTTGAGTGCATAACCGATGGCATAGTTGTGACTGAGTCCTGTCCTTTAACTTTTCATCGCACATGACGTGGTGGAGTGGGAGAGGTGGCAGAGGAGTGCTATTTTGCAGCTTCGTATTTACTTTCAGTGGGTAGGGTGAATATGACATCACTGATCATATTTGCATGTTCATGTTCACCCAGGTGACTAAGCAGTGTGACGAGTTTCAAGCTGTCACTGATGATGCCACTTGAAGCAAAAATACTGGCCACAAATGACAGAGTTGGTTGATCCTACTGAAAAGGTTGCAGCTTAAGACGAGTTCCTAGTCCAGTGAGTTGCTATAGCTGCATCAGTAGAAAATGGTTCAAATGGCTCTAAGCGCTATGGGACTTAACATCTGAGGTCATCAGTCCCCTAGACTTAGAACTACTTAAACCTAACCAACCTAAGGACATCGCACACGTCCATGCCCAAGGCAGGATTTGAATCTGCGACCATAGCATCAGTAGAGAAAGAATGCCTGTGCAGTTCGGCTGTGTACATTTGTGGCATGGGAGACGAATTGAAAGACAATGCAGCCATCTGCATATGGCCAAAAGTGAACAAATTCTTGTGTGGCACTTGTGACTCCTTGGCAAAACCAAACGAATGTAAATCCAACTGGTTGGATTGATGCGGCTCAGAGGTGGTACAGTTTACGAGAAAAATCGAGTCTGTTGTGAAATCACAGAGTAGGTTGTTTGACAGACCCCATTATTCAGTGTCATTGTTCATTGTCGGAGCACTGTCGTGAAGAGGTGCATGAAGGGTATTGTCCAAAACCAGGTATGCCAATATTAGAGCTGCTTTCCAGAAGTCTGAACTTCACAGTACAATCATGGTATGACAGAAACATTGTTGTCACATAATAAATGTAAACACAGTCATCATAGGCCACCAATGTACTACTGCACTACGTGGATAATGTGCAGGAGGTATATTAATACTACGCAGATCCGATCAAGCACACTCTTTATTGTCTAAAGGTTGTACAAGCCAGATAAAACTGCAAACACTCAAGCCATTAAGCAAACTGACTGTCAAAGATTGCATGTATACTCTCAATCAACCACCAGTGATGTTCTTTATAGTCATGGTGGTCCCACAAGCACAATTTAATCATCACCAACACTTGGTTTAAGAACCATGAAAGAATGCTGTTTATGTGGAAGAGACCTGGGGACACTGGATGGTTTCAGATTGATTATTAAATGGTAATACAGATTTTGGAACTAGATTTTAAAGTGTAAGACATTTCCAGGGCCAGATGAGGACTCTGACTGCAATTTATTGATTATGAACTGTAGATTAAAACTAAGGAAATTGCAGTAAAGGTAGGAAATTCAGTAAATGGGATCTGATAAGCCAAAAGAACCAGAGGTTGTTGAGAGTTTCAGAGGAAGCATCAGGCAACAACTGACTACAGTAGGGGAAAGTTATACAGAAGAAGACGAATGGGTAATTTTCGAGAGATGAAATGGTGAAGGCAGTAGGGGATCAAACAAGTTAAAAGACAGAGTCTAGTAGAAATCACCGGTTCTCATAGAAGATATGAAAACTTAATTAGTGAAAGCAGAAAATATAAAAATGAAACACATGAAAGGGAATTTTGGGTTGCCGCAAGTTTCCCCAAGTGAAATTCCCTGATTTCCAGATAAGTTTAACATTTTTTTCCTGACAAATTTTGAGGTCTCAAGGGTGAACAAAGACTACAGTTGACAGACAAATATAGGGACTTCTGTATTTCTAAATATGTGAGCAAAAATCTTAAGTACTAACATCAATATCGTTTGTAATGAACTATTTTTAGATGGAGAAAGCAAGCCAAATGGTATACGTGTTTGATTAAAGGCCACTGATGTTACTTTATTTCAATAAAACGAAACAGGCGATAAAAATATGCATTTCCTTGGAATTGCAAGACAGATTTAAAATACCTCCACTGATTTCAGGATTAACCTCAGAAAAACGTAAGCCTAGGCCTCTTGAAATAAGTCTACAAGATGGGGAAGAGTTGTGCAAACCAACACTACAGGTACTGCCAATAAAATGTTGGTTCTACTATGTTAATTATTGTCACTTATTACGACTGTGTTATGGCTAGTATTTTAGATATATTGTGTGCCTGCCTGCTTAGCTGAGTGGTAACATGTTTGCCTAGCACACAGCGGGCCTGGGTTCAATTCCCAGCCACGTTGGAGATTTTTCTCCACTCATGGACTGGGTGTTGTACAGTCATCATCATCATCATTTCATGATCATCGAGATGCAAGTCACCCAATGTGGCGTCAACTGAATGAAGACTTGCAACCCAGCAGCCAAACTTCCCCAACTTCCCCATCTCCTGGCCACCAATGCCACATGATTGTTTCATTTTACAGGTATTGTGTGATTTTTCTTTCGAGAAATATATGAGTACATAGCGTACAAACTAACGGCGATTGCAAAAATTTTCGTCTTCTTATTGTCCACACTTTCTAACTGCCAAAATGTACTGAAATAAATAAAATGTCTATAAAACACTGCAGTGTACAATGTGCTCGTCGTGAGACAGTTACAATTTCTGAAATCCATCGCGCGTGGCCTCTCGCCTGTCGAGGAGCACTGCAGTCCTGGATCCATGGGTAAACCGTGAAAATCTGCTGCATTACATGACACACAAACAGACCTGGCCTGTGGGCAGATTGGTGAGACTAGATCTGATGGGCAGGGCCTGCACATTAGTGGGAAATGATGGGCTTCAGATCGGAAGGCCTGATCCGTTTGAGATAACCACAGAAATGGCCTGTGGTTTTGGTCTGTCATTGAAATCCACTCTACTGGCCAGCTATTCATGTATCACAGACACCTAGTTGATGAAATGACCCCGCAGTTACCAACCCATGCAACAGATAGCTTGTGCAAATACTCAAAGAATCAATACTAATGAGGATAGGTAACAACTCACCTTGAAGATGATCGCTGAACCACATGCAGGCACATAGGAAAGACAATCACACACTTCAACAACTAAATCTTTGGCCATAGCCTCTGTCAGGAAATGAGAGCACATGCACTTTCACATAATTACTCAGATACAACTCGTGCACACATGGCCGCCATCTCCGGCCGCTGCATCAACAATCTCTGAGAATCAGATCCAAACAAACCACTCCTCACGCCTTCCTGCCTCTCATTGGCAGCCGCTAGTATAGTGGCAAGAAGTGGTAGCAGCACTGACTGCAAGCTGAGGGGAGTAGTAGAAAGGGGAGAAGAAGTAAGAATGAGGGAGTAGGGAAGCAGTGCATGTACTTAGCTGCGCCCAGCCAGCGACGATGTGTGACATCATGAATGCAGCGCGAACAGCTTTGGGGGCGAAGAAGAAGAAACCCGGTGGTTTGAAAAACTGTATTCTCATATCAATGTGTGCAGCTAAAAGTGTGTTGAAGGGGGGGTGGGGGAATAAGAACAAGAAGAAGAAGACTGCAATTAAACCACCTAGGGTCCTACCACTACCAAACACATCAGGTGGAATTATTCCGTTTCATGTTCCAACCCTAGCAGCTCTGTCGGTGGTAGGTGCACTTGCAGGTAAATGTGCAGCTGTAGCCAAGACGGTCAAAAATGCACATACGCAACTAGATGAAACCAGAAGACATAATCGGGCCATGGAAGCAGCAGTTATCAGAAAGGGTCTCTACTTAAAACCATACAGGAAAGGACTAGGTCTCTTCATAAATAAAAAAACGTTCATTAGTTATCCCACCTGATCAAGTACTCACGAATAACGATCTCATTTATATTATTAAAGAAAAACTTCACATTCCTGTATTCCGTGGCGTCTTTATGCGGGATACATTACCGAAGACCATGTGGCGGACTAATGTGTGCGGAATTGTAAATGTAGATGTTGCTGCGGGTCCAAGGACCCATTGGGTGGCGTTATGTTAAGAAAAGTGCAAATACAGTACAATATTTCGATTCATTTGGGTATTTACAGCCACTTGAAGAATTACAACGCTATTTCACCAGCAAAAGACATGTTTTCTACAATTTCCGGCGATATGAGGACTTTAACACATACCTGTGCAAGAATCTCTGCGTTATGTTCCTCATCACAGCCACGACAAATTAGCCTTCGCCTGCATCAGCAAACCTCTGGAATGCACGCTATATTTAGACCGAGCGGTGAGAAGTCTGGAATGCGCACTTTCACCTCTCCTCATCAGAGACGGTGTGCGAACATCCACACTTATAAAAGAACCATTATTGAATGCACGTCCATCATTTGAGGTTTAGATGCAATGTCGTACACTCTGACTTTAAAAGAGCGAGGATCAGCATTACGTGCAAATTACTTTCCGCCGATTGATTTAAGTGCAGGGGACTAGAGTATTGCGCTGATTGGTCTGGAGACGTATAACACCATTCCAAATATCACAAAGAGCAACAATAAACTGCATCTGGAAATTGATGGTCGGAAGGAGATTCTACAAATACAACCTGGTGCCTACAATATTGATGATTTAAACGAAGTCTTAAAACAGTCAGGAAAAGGTATTGAACTACGCACAAACATTAATACCCTTAAATCTGAAATACGGACAGAGAGTGCTAGGATTGACTTTAGACAGAGAGATTCAATAGGTCCACTGCTAGGTTTTGCAAAGGATCGTGTTTTGGTGAAGGGCGCGACTAAATTTTATGCATCGGATCAAGCTGCAGATATATTACCAGTCAGCACAATCCATGTTGAGTGCAATATTGCCACAAACTCATACCTCAACAATAAGTTGATTCACTCAATTTACGGATTCTTCCCTACAGTCGGTACTGGGTATAAAATAGTTCAAGCCCCCACAAACGCTATACATCTCCCAGTGACAGTTCAGACATTAGATTACCTAGAACTGCGTATTGTTGCCCAGAATAATCAGCTTATTAACTTTCGAGGAGAAGAGATCATTGTACGCTTGCATCTAAGGCGAGATGGGAGTACGGTATAAAGCTAGCAACAACGAGCTCACAACCCATCAGTGCATCGCGGAAGGGCAAGGTGATGACACACCTTAATTACAAATTCCTCATTTCAGCAGGTTTAAAACCGCAGAATGACGTCGCTCAACGTAACTCAGTCAGTAGAGTATGATGACCGAATTATACGTCATGAATACCACTCACACAAACCCTATGCTTCAAGCACATTTAACAATGAAAATGATGAAATTAGGATTGTTGCCCAGCATCAGGATGCCATAACATTGCTTTGGAAGAGCTTCCTGCATCTGGACTGAACATTTAAGAAAGCTGGCGGCACTGTGGTAATGCTATCGAAGCTCACGCGAAATGCACTAGCATTCCTGTTTCACACAATGTCGGCATAACGTCAACCCTTAAGACGTACATTTCAGCCTCAGCCTCTGATTCAAACAGCATGGAAAATGTGGGATTGTTCATAGATGCACCTGATGGTGAGGGGGGATACAGCCGATTTACCGCTTGCGTGCCACTAAAAATGCTTATGGGTTTTTTGAGGACATACAGCGAATTATTATGAACGCTAAACAGGAACTTATTTTGGTGCGGAGTGCAAGTGATGCAAATTCATTCGTTCAAACAGCTGCAGAGAATGTTTAAATAAAGATGAATAGTATAGTATGGAAAATGCCTCACATCACTGTTGCTGACCAGGAACGCTTGAAGCTCTTAAAAGTTCTGAATGCTGGCACCTATCTACCGCTAACCTTCCGATCATGGGAGCTTTTTGAATACCCAGACCTACCTACAGCATCCACACATACTTGAGCTATTAAAACATCAGTGCAGTTACAAGCACCTCAATTCATCACAATCGCATTTCAAACTCAAAGGCGTGGGAAACTTCCACAAAAAAATGTGTTTCCCATCCTAATTAAACCAAAGTTATTATAACAGGTTATAAATGGTATGGCTATTGATAACAGTGTGACATTAAATTGTGTCCTTTACTCATTGCTGGTTCGTTCTCTGGAACTTTTGAAGCTGAGAGTGTGTTTATCCAGCAGAAGCACTGTCTTGCTATTTCTTTCAACAATGCCCAAGAGCTACTGGGGATGCATCAGAATGTGAAAAGGACATCGACTTTCGGGTTTTGTGCAAAACAATTGTGTGTAGATGCATTATGACAGAATTATTTTAACAGTTTCCTGAAGTGATGATTTATGAATTTGAAAATATTACACTGTTTGTGAGGGCAGTAGTGAGTAATGGTATGGTTTATAGGGCGTATAACTGCATATGAAATCAGTGGATGAAACAGCTCATCATTGTCTGTCAGCAGCTTTCATTGGTGAAAAATTTTATAATGTGAACAGTTATAAAAAGTTTATTGTGGACACTTACCACCTGAAAGATTAATTTGGAAGAGCAATACAGTTGCAGCCTTCAATGTGAATGTGGAAAACTTTTTAACTATTAAGACAAATGTGGCTGGGTTAGGCATTGTAAGAAAGAGTGTTGTTTTTGGAGTCAGTAAATGAAGTAGAATGGCCTGTACTATTATCCTTTAAAGCAACATTTCTTCACTTCAGTCTGAGGAACATTAATATTCATAAAGTGAAGAGACACTTGTTCCTATTAGGCAATATGGTCAAGCTCTCTTAGCAACAATTCATGTTCTCTGTGTTAACTATTCCAGACCAATGCCTGATCACTGCAAAATTAAACTATAAAAGGAAGGTAGGGAGGTTGGAAGGTATAACATTTTTATTGATATACCCCAAAACATCAAATTTCTACAAATGTATTCACAATAGTACATATCATTTATTAGATAAAGAAAATATCTTAAGTTTTTAACATCAATTAGAAGACAAGTATAATAAGTTCAAAAAACTTAAGTTCTTAAAATATACAAAAATTACATATTTGCAGTTCTGAAAATGTGAGCTTTTAGAGTGCTTATGAGGCACCCTTGAGCCTCCTATTCTGTTTATTACTATTTTCTCTAAAGTGAAATAACTGCACACAAAAGCACTGCAAGTACCCTTTGTGTTTTCATTTCAGTGTAAAATATTGGTGGCCTGTGGTTATATCTTCAGGGATGATTCATATGACAAGGTTTGCCTAGAATCACATACAAGACGCATGAAATATCATGATATTAAATAATTTTTTCATTGTGTTTTATGAAACAACACGTCTTATAAAATAACACCACCTCATACACTACCAACATACAACTAATTATAAATAATCGAGTATTTTTCTTTTTATGACATTCTTGACGCCACTATGGTCTTCCTAAATGATACTTTTTATTTTTCTTCTGAACAGAAATAACAAGAAAATGGTATTTAACTTTTTATGTTTTGAAATAAAAAGTCAAGCAATATTCAACTGAAAGTGTATACTGTACGTTGACATATTGGAAGCAGTATGCCATTGTCATATTTCAAGTAGTATTTCGGTTCACCTAGTCAGTTGTTACCATGGTCTTTGAGAAATATCTTTGACTAATAATTGAAACATCCTGGGTATTGGGTTTAATCCTAATCACTGCTTAAATTCTGAATACAAATTATATCAATGGAGACTGAAGATTTCCAGTACAAATATTCACCCTCACCAATTGCCCTGTCAAAGAGGGCGGAGATGGCAGTCAAAACTACTATACTGAACAGGTGAATATACACTATATATATCCACAGGACATGTGGCATGTAAGTGAAGAGATGTAATGATGATCTTGCCATTTGAAAAATATCATGGATTAGCCCCTATTCATATCTGAAGTAGGGTACAGCCAAAGGAGCACTGACCGTGAGAAAGAGACTGTACAACCAATGAAAGGGTAACATGTTATGAATTGGAGTGTTAAATGTCAGAAGTGTGAATGTAGTAGCAAAGTTAGATCTGAAAATCAGAAATGCAAAGGCTCAGTCTAGATCTACTAGGGGGTAAACCAGAGAGATGTGGGAAGAAGATAAGGCTTTCTGGTCAGACAAATGTAGGGTAATATAACACAACTAGAAAATGGTCTAATAGAAGTATGGTTTATCGTGAATAGGAGGGTAGCAAAGGGGGGTGAGTTACTGTAAACAGTTCAATGATAATTGACAGTGGCAACAAAATATTCAGGGACACATGCTGAGGTCGCCAACAGATGAGGGGTTAGAAAAGTATATGAGGATACCCAGTATGTAATTCAGTAACTGATTTCAGCAATAAATTTTAGCTAGTAACAGTGAATACACTGTTCAGAATTCTCAAGAGGAGGATGTACAATTCAAAAAGACTGGGAGGAGAACAAGTAAACACGAGGCTCTAAAGCCAAAGGCGAACGGATCTGTTTTGTTTATTGTATTGATTGTGCACTTAAGCTGTTGACCTAACATACAAGTAAATAGTTGTTCGATGTACTGTTAAAGTCAGAAATATGTAATCAGCATTAGTAAGAGAAAAGACCGCACAGCAAAATAATGAATGGGTCCCATGAGGCGACTCACAGCCAGCTGTACATGAGTAAAATGAGTTTTCCAATTTACTTGCTGTAAACAATAAAAGCTTATTAAACTATAAAAAATACTTATTCTAAATTTCTACACTACTGTATATAATACCTCTCATTCTATTCTGAGGAAACTATATGGCACACAAATTTCCAATTACATTGCGGCAAAAAATTTGAAGGGTTTTCTGTGAAAAATGTGGTTGCTGGCTACTTCACATTGGTTCATTTTAGGTTATACATATGTAGCTAACATGTTGAAATCGTTTTTAAAACTGGAAGGAAAACCACTTCTAACTACAGTATAGAGAAAACAGAAGTTAAAGCATTTTATTTGAGCACACTGGCACCTTGTGCACTGCCTGACTGGACTATGTGCAAGTAGTCTTCAACTCAGCCGTGAACAGTTCGTGCAAATTTCTCAAATTAGTGACAGCAATTTGTTGTTGTATTGACTCCTGGAAGAAAATTATGACGAAGAGGAAGAAATTCCATAGCAACAGTTACATAATAGAAAAGCTGCAGACTACTCATATTTGGGGCATAGCTTGACAATATCTTCTCTGCGACACTTATCAGTCATCATTTACTAAATGAATATGATTCATATTACACAATATGTTGGAGAGAAATTACATTTGTAGAAATCAAATTTTAATGCAGCCTACTGTCTTCATTTAATCTAATACCTTCAGGTTACTTTCAGGTTTGAAACCTAAATGAAAATTCCAGCACTCGTACAAACACTGGAAGTCTTACAGAGTGTCCCAGAGCAGCTGTTACTGCAAGAAATTGATTTATCAGCTCACGGTCCCATAAAAGGTAAATTATAGTTGCTGCAGGGAAAAACCAATATTTACATTAAAATAGTTTCACTGCCATCTGAAGCTAAAAGCAGTGGCAGTTCAAAACTTGGAATTGTGAACAGTAATGAATTTGAAAGCTTACATGAGAAGTTCTCAGCTAAAGATTTATCACAACTTATTTCACAAAACTTTTCATTTAGCGAGTTGGATTACTTACATTTCATAAGAAATGTCCATTTTGAGCTGTAGTACAGGGTGTATACGCGAACAAGGATAAAAAATTCCTGGATTTTTCATGGATTTCCCGGTTAAAAATGCACTTTCTCTCGGGTGATTTAAGTGACATTATACTTTCCCTCAGAACTGTAAAACGTATCAACTTTTGAACGGTTATGGTTTTATACACCAGCGCAGAATTTCCCGGAACTTTATAAAATGAAACTCACGGGAAAAAAATATATTTTGAAAAGATCTTTGACATGCTGCAATATGTAAGCTGCGTATTTTCATACTAAGAAAGTATAAACTCGAATTCCACCAAACATCACCATGTTACTTTCCGAAGCATTGAAATTGAGATTGCAATGCACTTTCGTAAGATAATCATGGCTCACGTCATGTGATCTTGCCAGTTGATGACAGTGGATATTCAGAGCATAGGACACGTGATGTAGACAGCCAATAGCAACATCCCTGTTAAGTAGCGCGAACACACAAACAGCAAAAGTTAATGGTTTAAATTCATATACATAGTGTTGCTACAAGAAAAGCACAGCTTTCATTTATAATGTTGACATTTTTTGCACATGTTACACTTTAACACATATCACACAAATGTGCCAATTAAATTTTTAATAACGACATAAATGCCTGATATTCTGGGCTCTAAATTCTTCTAAATGGCTTGTCATCAAAGAGCTGTTTTTTAAATGAGATTCAAATGCTCTGAGATTAAGAAACTCATCATACATTCTCGCACATAGTTCATTTTGCATAAAAGGAAGTATATTTTGTTAGTAATGCTTTTCAAACCACCATTCCCAATATTTTCCAGCAACCTGTTAGCAATAGGTTCATTTCAGCAGTTGCCAGAGAGCGCTAGATAACAGGTGTCACCGCACTTGCACAGCTACAAAGACGTAGGAAGCCCGTATGTTCATACGTGTGAAACATTAAAAGATCTATCATATGTCATAAAAGAAACAAGACACCAGAGGATACTCAAATTTTGTGAACCGTACTAAAATGAACACTTGTATGTCCAGATTCCCAATGAAGTAGGCCTTGACCTGATATTAAGCTTTTCAGTGTGGTTTTCTGGATACAAATTCTCTTGGAGTACCAGTACTGTATTATTTCATATTTGGTTCTTTATTATGGCACAATGCCATACGTGCTAGAAGATGAAAACGTGTGCTTGAAATGCAGCGAGCAGTCGAAACTAGCCAATAATGTGTACTTAAACACTTCGTTTCAAATAAATTGACTGCCTCTGCGAAAAAAATTTCTTCAGCAAACCGACAAAAATAACTTCACTATTCTGCAAGGCGATTAATGCTTGACTGTCGGAAAGGTGGAAATGAAATAAAATCTGAAACTAATAACATATTTTAGTCTTCCATAATTATGTTAAAGTATTTTAATTCACTTGAAGGCTCCCGGCCAAAGAATTCCGTTTTGTTTTCATTTGACATGAGAGCAGTAAATGCAGAGGAAACAGCAAAATCACTAATTGTAAATACGGGCCACGTGGACACTACCCACATCCCCATTATAACTCAGACTGCTCTGCGCATCACTCCCGGATCTACGAAATTTCCGAACCAGGGCAATCCTAGATAGTGGTACCTCCATTCCCCCCCTCGCTCGAGCGTTTGAGATAGCATCTCAACAATTTACAAAATTCGACTTTCCAAATATATGCTCATTTTGTAGTGCACATTTTTCTGAAGAATCTGATACATAAAGCATATATGTTCATGGAAATGTAAGAAATGTTATTAGGTCCTAAGTGTGCCAAAGTGCAGTGCCATGCCTCTTCACACAGCATTCTTCTACCGCACGTCACTGTTTTTTGCTCTGTGGAATTGAACGTGTATATTTTGTAATGGATGCCATCAAACTATATTCAGAACAGTGGAAATTAAAATGTCCTGGGATGCCTCTCCTGCTTCCAGTCGGCCTGTTTGACATTCTGCCCCTCTTAAAAAAAGGGCTCACAATTAACACTGGGTGGGATTATTTGTAACCGGGACAACAGGTACTCTTCACAAAATTTGCACTCTTTATTGCCTCTAAGCCAATACCTTGCTGATTTGTGTAGCATAAAATTAAATACAGAATACATTAAACCAGTAAAGACAAGAGACACACAAGACAGTACACATTTCTTCAATCCTTAGGTCCTAGCGCTTTTTTCTCTCTATTCTTGCTACAGCTTTAAATGGTACGCTTTCCTTTCCGCGAAAGAATCTAGAACCTCAACGAAGTTTGTCAAACGTTTAGCTACAGGAAAAACTGAAATGTCGTTGTCTAATACCGAAAAAGCTTTTAATACAAATAGTGCACAAAACTGGTGTGGTTTCTCGATCTGATTACGTCTATTTTGTCACTGTTTGCTAGATAAAACAAAATAGGCCTTTCTCAAGCATGAGATCCAAAAGTAGTAGTACGAAATTTTTCTATAATGTAAGTGTAATAGAGGTTTAGAAGACTTGCTATTAAATAAGACAACAGCACAGATAATATTCCTTCATAATTTCTAAAATCACTGGGGAAAGAGGCAATCAAATTACTACTCAAGTTGGTTAGTAGAATCTATGAGACTGGTGACATACCCACAGTGTTTCAGAAAAATATCATCCACGCAACCCCATACATAACAAGGGCAGCAAAGTGCAAGAAGTATTGTACAATGACTTTAATGGATTATGCACCCAAATTACTGACAAAAATATTTTATAGAAGAGTGGAAAAGAAAATTTAGAAAATTTTAAATACTGATCAGTTTGCATTTAGAAAATGTAAATGCACTTAAAAACATCAACACACCTTCGTAGGGTTTATTTATCTAAAAAAAAAAAAAAGCATTTGACAATATAAAATGGTGCAACATGTTAGAATTTCTCAAGAAAATAAGGGAAAGGCAACCACTCGCCTATAGCAGATCAATGCGTGGAGTACAGTAACACATAACAGAAAATAGCATCCAAAGTAGCTTTTGAGCACTAGCTCTTTTTCCAACAATATTAGACTCATTCACACTCACAATCATACAGACACCTACATGCACTCTACTGTGGCAACAAGAACCATGAGGGAACAATAAGAATAGAAGACAATGTATTAAGCATTCGAATTACAAAAAATATATGACAGGGATGTAGTCTTTCGTACCTGCTGTTCAGTTGATAAATCGAAAAAGTAATGATTTAAACAAAAAAAGATTGAGGAGTGGGATCAAAATACAGAGTGAAAGGATACCAAAGATAAAATTTACTGATGGTATTGTTATTTTCTGTAAAGTAAGGAAGAATTGCAGGGCCTGATGAGAATATTGAGTCTAATGAGCAACCACTATGGACTAAGGATAAAATGAAGAAAAACAAAAGTAATGATGACTAACAGAAGTGAGATTAGTGATAAATTCAACATCAGAATTGGGGCACCAAAGTAAAGGAATTCTGGTATCTGGAAAGTAAAATAACATGACAACCAAATTAAGGATATAAAAAGTAGATAAATTCAACCAAAGTGGGTTTTCCTTGGAAGAAGAATTCTACTAGTTTCAAAATTTTGTCTTAATCTGAGGAAGAAATTTCTTAAGATGTGCATTTGGACTATAGCATTGTATGGAAGTCAGTCATGAACTGTTAGAAACCTGGAAGAGAAGAGAATTGAAGTACCTGAGATGTGGTGCTGTAGAAGGATATTGACACTGAGGTGGACTGATAACATAAGAAATGAGGCGGTTCTTCACAGAACTGGCAAGGAGAGAAACATACAGAAAATACTGGCATGAAGAAGGAACAGTATGACAGGTCACATGCAAGATGTCAAAGAATAACTTACATGGCACTTTAAGGAGCTGTAATGGGTAAAAATCGTAGGGGAAAACACAGGATGGAATGCATCAAACAAATAATTGAGGATGTAGGGTGCAAGCATTAATCTGAGATGAAAAGGTTGGCACAGGAAAGTAATTCATGCTAGGTCACATCAAATCCATCAGAAAACTGATAGTTTTAAGGTAGTCTACAATTTAGTACGTAACACAAAGTGCAAGCAAACTCACCATGACTCTCACATCTGGCAAGCCTTTGCGCACATATGAATTTCTAACTGCTAGAAAAAATTCCAGGATACATTCATGAAAGGGGAAAGGGGCTACCAACATACATAAACATCTTTTTTGTTCCGTTTATAGATTGTGAGGAAATCCTCAACAACATCTAGACTGTCACCAAAACAAAAATACATAATACATATACACAAAAGAAAATGTTCTCCACACTGATCCTGATCTTAGTAAGACTGAGTTACTGTCAACTCAACTTATAGTTCCCTGTGACATTGCTAATGGAACAATAACATGGGAATTTAGTTACATAAAGTGTAGCATGTTGAATTAAATGACAATGAAACATACAACAAAATTATCCTACAATATTAGCAATGCTCATCAAATACATGTAAGACATAGTATATGAATTCATAATAAAAGGTATCTTATATTACATTAGTTGCACTTCAAAAGTATTTATTTGTCAGACTGGTATTTGGGATACATCCCATCATCAGTGGCATATATTGCACACAACTTCATCAAACAACTTGTATGTCAAGTATAAAATCTTTATGGTAGTTAAAAATGATGTGGGTGCCTCCAGTAAAAGATGGTCGTGTGTACATGCTATAGCTCTGAAACGCTAAATGGCCACACTTCCTCACATCTCACTGTGACAGTAGTGTATGACACCATCAGGACATACTTTACTTATGTTAAGTGTTTCAAAATCTTTTGGATCAAAGCCCCTAGCAACAGCAAACTCATGTTTAATTGCTACTTCAATTTCATTTTTTGAATGACATATGAAGTTGCTCATTGACACCATGTGAAATTTCAGAGGAGAGATCTTTGTACCAGTTAGGTTTGTCTTGAGCGATTCAGTGATTCTGATGGATGTACTTCCTCTGTTTCATCTTCTGACTGTGAGGCTGGCTTCTGTTACATCCCCCCCCCCCCCCCCCCCCCAAATTGTTTTCAGTTTTCAATATTGTGGGCACAATTTCTCAGCAGGTTTCATATTGCTCTTTACATCAAAAGGATAAGAACAGTACTTTTACAGCAGTTTATACCTATCTAAAGCAATGCTACGTGATAAAAAGATTTGAATATTTTCAGCAGGACAGTAATTCATTCTTCTTTTAAGTAATTGTTGTTGCTCTGCTGAAAATTCTTTTACTTTTCTGAATCCTTTTCGAGATGCAAATGTCATGTGATTTGCAGAAATATCTGCAAAATCAATGCTACACTGCAATGAAATGTTGAATTGAAAGTCTGTGAAGCTACAGTCTGATTCTAACTTCTACTTGACTTTCTTTCAATGCATAAATGGCACATGTAAAATAATACTGATAATAATAATAATAACAACAATAATAATAATTGTGTGTTCACAGATGGTGAAAAGTATCATGATGAATTCCAAAATAGTGAGAAACAATAAATGTTTTTCAGCATCATAGGCTGAGCGATATAATTTTCATTTTATGAAAATAAGAGGCAACTAGAAGCAGCTTTAACAGATTTTACATAATTTTCAAACACTCAGATTCAAAAAGTCCACACATTCTTTGTTCAAAATAGTCACCACAGGACATTTTGAACTTCATTATTTACTGGTTTGTCTAACAAATGAAACAAACTTGTCCTGATCAAACAAAATGAGCTCTTTTCAATGCTGGAAAGAAAAATCAAATCTAAGGTGACCCTTTCAAAATATAGCCTTTTTAAAATTAGACAAAATTGATGAAAAAATTATTTGAATTGACTTTATTCTTGGATAATGACAATATTATGACAAGGGTAGTTTGCTACTCAGCATATAGAGGAAACGTCGAATTGCAGACAGGCACAACAAACAGACTGCTATATGTTTGAGCTTTAGGCCAAAAGGTCTTTCTCTAAAACAGAAAACACACATACATTGACACAAGCACAACTCACATACATATGACCACTATCTCAGGCCACTAAGTCTATACTGAGCACATTATCGGTGCCTGATGGAAGAAGAATCTGTGGGTGGTGGGGATAAGGAGGCAGCTATGGCAGGGAAGGTGAGGGATAGCAGTGTAGGGAAGATGTACTGCTGTTTTTGGCAGCATGCAGGGACATGATGGGGAGGGGAGAGGTGGGAGTTGGGGTTGCCCCCGAGTGTAATTGGGAAGTTTGTGGGGGAGGAGAGGGAATGAGAGATGCAGATGAGGGGAAAAAGACTGTGTGGTGCTGGACTGGGAGCAGGGAAGGTTACCGGTGGGTGAAGAACAGGGACTAGCAAAGGTTCAGGCCAAGGGGTTACAGGGTGGACTGCCCACTTGCAAAATTCAAAAAAGCTAGTGCTGGTAGGAAGGATTCCAATGGTGCATGCTGTGAAGCAGTCACTGAAGTGAAGCATGTTGTGTTGATCAGCATGCTCAGAAACTGAGTGGTCCAGTTGTCTCTTGGTCACAGACTGTCAGTTGTCATTCACGCAGACAGACAGCCTGTTAGCTGCTACTTTCACATAGAAAGTAGTACAGTGGTTGCAGCTTAGTTTGTAGATCACATAACTGGTTTCACAGATAGACCAGCCTTTATTGCAATAGGTGGCATCTGTGACCAGACTGGAGTAGGTGGTAGCAGGAGGATGTATGGAATAGGGCTTGCATCTATATCAATTGCGGACCATAAGGCAGGGGCTTGGGAACAGTAGTGGAGTAGGGATGGATAACAATATTGTGTATGTTTGGTGGGTGGCGGAATACCACTATGGGAGGGGTGGGACAGATATTCCTCATTTCAGGGCATGATGAGAAATAGTTGAAACCCTGGTGGCGATTGTGATTTAGTTATTCCAGTCCAGGGTGGATCCGAGTCACGGGGAGAGTGTCCTTTGTGGCTGGATGGTGGGGATGTGGGAGCTGGTAGGTGACTGGAGAGACAAGGCACGGAATATCTGTTTTTGTACAAGGTTCGGAGTGTAATTTTGGTATGGAAAGGCCTCAGTGAGACCCATGGTGTGTTTGGAGATGGACTGCTCGCCACTATATATGTGATGGTTACAGATGGTTCGGCTGAATGGAAGGGGCTTCTCAGAACAGACTGAGAAAGGTGGCACAATGGTTAGCACACTGGACTCGCATTCAGGAGGATGATTCAAACTCATCTCCAGCCATCCTGATTTAGGTTTTCTGTGATTTCCCTAAACTGTTTCAGGCAAATGCCAGGACGATATCTTTGAAAGGGCATGGCCGGTTTCCTTCCCCATCCTTCCCTAATCTGAGCTTGTGCTCCATCTCTAACGACCTTCTTGTCGACAGGACGTTAAACACTTATCTCCTCCTCCTCTCAGTATGGAATGGGTGGCACCTGTCAAAGTGGAGGTAATTCTGGTGGTTGGTAGGTTTGACATGGATGGAGGCACGATGTAGCTGTCTTGCAGGTGGAGGTCAACATCATGGACAGCAGCTTTTTGTGCTGAGGACGACCAGCTGAAATGAATGGCGGAGAAGGTTCTGAGGTTCTGGAGGAATTTGATAGTGTCCTCTTGCTCAGTCCAGATCATGAAAATGGCAGCAATGAATATGAACCAGGTGAGGGGTTTGGGATTCTGGATGGTTAGGAACAATTACTCAAGATGGCCAAAGAATAGGTTGGCATAGGACAGTGACATGTGGGTGCCCACTGCTCTACCATAGATGTGTTTGTGGGAGAACATATAGTTGGTCACTATGACCACGAAGGAGGTTGTGAGTTTGGAGCCAGTTGGGAAAGTAAGTGTTCAGTAGCAGCAGGACCATGGAAATTAGGGATGTTAAAATAGAGGAAGGTGGCATCAACAGTGATCAGCAGGGTGCTGTGTAGTAAAGGAACAGGAACTGTAGAAAGACGGTGGATGAAATGGTTGGTGTCTTTTATAAAAAGAGGGGGGGGGGGGGGGGGGGGGGGGGGTTAGGTTGTGGGTAACAGGCTGAAGGTACTGGTCCACAGGAGCAGAGATTCTCTCACTGGGAGCACAATAACTCGCCATAATGGGCATCTTGGCTATTTGGGTTTATGGACTGTACATGTCGGAGTGCAGGGTGTGGTAGTGTTGCACCTGTCTGCAACTCATGTGTTACTTCTATATGATACGTAGCAATCTATCCCTTTATTATGTTATCATTATTCTACTCTAGGTTCTTCATTATTTCATACTGAAGAACTCAGTAATTATATGACTAATCTAGAAGCCATTTGCACAGTTTTATGACATGTTGGCTACTTGCACATGATGAAAAAATTAGCAGCAAAAAAATCATTCTATCATCTGCCAAAACATGATCCAAATTTATCATGAAAAGAATTGTGAGTTACTTTGAGAGAAAATTATGATAAATCTGTTGTACATTGGACACATGTTCAGCAGCTAGGCTGTTATGCCCAAGAATTTGAGTAGAATTCCCAAATTTCATGATGGGAGTCCCCTTACAACATAAGCAACAGTAAAGCAAACTTGGTGATTTATTTGTGTCTGTCATGACATGGAAAACTGGCTTTTACATAAGCCAGGCTAGTGGCCCCATCATATTATTTGTAAAGCTGTAATGGCTGCACACGAGACCTGTAGAGGCATCTTGCAAAAATTGCATCACACTTGGAGACGGTTGAGTGGGGATCCTTAGGTTACTTGACATGGAAATGACCCATAGGAGAGTTCACCATATATAGTAATGCTAGTATTGATAATACTACAGTACAGATGATATTTCCTGGGAGCGCTCTGCTATGAAAGATATCCTCTAAATTAATTATTTTGTCAATCCCATTACAAGTTTCTACATTGAAGTCACTGCTCTAAATTAATGATTGTGTTGGTAACCTAAAAGGTATTTGACACACGAAATATTGAATCAGTTTAAGGTGCTAAGGGTAATATATACACTTTCATTTCTGCGGAAACCCAATGTTTCGCCCCATCTGTGGGTGATGTCTTGAAGGTGTGCTGTAGCTCTTTCAAAGGTCTGATGCACACACTGGTTCACTACAGACTGAAGTAAAATAGTATTTCCATATGCTCACGCACAGAGGCATGAGGTCATGTTTTCAAAATTTGAGTTGTTATTGGTTACTTTCATCCACCATGTAAAAAATGGCACACATCTCCTTCAGCACTAGATTCCAGAATCCATTTAATTGCATCCCTTTGCTTCCATCAGAAGCGAGCTGAGGTGCGCACTGGACTTTCAAGAGAAGTAGAACCCTCTTCAAGATGTCCTCCTCCACAGATGGGGACAAAACATTGGGTTTCCAATACGAAATTCATTTGACCCAGTATAGTAACCCATAATATTTTGGTAAGGGTCAGCTTAAAGCACATAACAAGGTTTTTTTTCATTATTTATCTATCATTTCTGTAATACACAAAACACAAGAAAGAATACTGCACTGAAAAGTGTTTTCAAGTAAATGACACTGTACTGTTTATAATTTCTATTTTGCTGAAGGTATGTTCAATTAATCAAAAAATTGATCATGAAAACAAAATAGATGGTACTTTTAAAAGACTTCAGCTCTTGGGTGGTAACTGATAGCTTTTGGTTCTCAAGAGCAAAGTTCTCAATACCTTGAACTTTTTGATTCTACCTACCACTGATGCAGCAGCTTTGACCAGGACTACCAAACTTAAGACATGAAAATTCTCCCACTTTCTATGGACATTCTGTATATGCATTGAAATGTAGAAGTTAAACAGACTGTTCTTGAAATGTGAACAAAGTGGGTTTTGCAACAGCCAGCCCATTAAACTGATGCATTACTACACGAGATAATGTGTAGTGCAACGCGTTTGGTGATACGGACATGACATGTTTTGCTGCACTACAGTCAATGAATGTGACATATTCTGCAGCAGCTTCATTAATTCAGTGACTTAGGATGTACATGCTGGCAAGCTTAACATAGGCAACTTTATTTTTTGCTCTGACCTCATTGCAACTGTGCTGAAGCTGCCATATTACTCTCTTTGATCACCTACTCTTTTGGTACCTCCTACTTTATGTCTCCTTTCACATCAGAAAGGTTCCTCTCATCCTATGAAGTGAGTGATCTACCGGACCATTTTAATCCTTTCCCTACCTATCTTATTCCCTTGCCCAAAGAAGGAGTTAATCATTCTGAAAACTGGGCTAATGTTGCATACTTTTATACATGTTTATCTTAAGTATAGCGTGTGCAGAATAACATGACCGATAGATGCGAAAACAGCTGGACACCCATGGGGAAAGCAGGGGAATTGGCAAGTAATGGAGGGGAAGTGCCACTCTAAACTGACGCCAACACCCATATTTTTTGTAAATATTAAATGGAGTCCCTTCATGCCTGTGCTTGCATGGTGGTATGGTGAGCATTCGAAAAGATGTATCAATTTTGCTCTGAGTTAGTATCTAACTCAGCCACTTCAGCTAAAAGTGCAAGCCCGGACTGACATAAACTTCCATATATCACCATCATCAGTTATCTGCTATGTTAGCAGGTCCTTTGCCTCTCCATTTTCTGCGATCCATTGCTTCCTTCTTAAGGCTGCTGTATGTTGTACCGTCCATCATGTCATCCATTATCTGGAATCTCTTCCTTCCTCGCTTCCTTTTCCCTTCTACATAACCTTCTAAAACTGTTTTTATCAGTCTGACATTCTTTCTAAATATATGCCCAATCCAATTTCTTTTTCTTCTCTTTATTACATCTAGTAACTGTCTTCTCTCTCCCACTCTTCTCAATACCTCTTAATATTTACTCTGTCCATCCAACTTATTCTTTCCATCCTCCACCATGAGCAGATCTCAAAAGCCTCCAGCCTTTCTCTGTCTTTCTTCCTCATAGTCCACAGCGCCATATAGAAGAACACTCCATATAAGACATTTTATGAGTCTCTTCCTGAATTCTCTGTCCAGACAGCTGCAGAAAATTCCCCTTTTCTTATAAAATGCTTCTTTTGCCATTGCTATCCTTGTTTTAATTTCTGTGGTGCACTTCCAGTCGATGTCTATCCTGCTTCCAAGATACTTAAAATTTTGCACCTGTCCTAGTATTTCTCCATTCAGCATAATTTTTATTTGCTTATTTCCTCCTATTGCCAATGCTTTTGTTTTATTTGTGTTAATTTTCATTCCATATTTTTTTCCATTAGTTTCATGGTGTCCACCAAATCCTGTAATTCTTTTTCCCCTGTGACTAGAAGGACCATGTCATCAGCAAACCTCAAACACCCTACTCTTCTTCCTCCAATTTCTACGCCTTTGTCATCTAATGAGCATTGGTCAATCATATTTTTCAAGTAGAGGTTGAAAAGAGTAGGTGCATCCTCGTCTTACTCCTTTTCCTAGTCTGATCCAGTTTGTACTTTCTCCTCTCACTTTAACTGAAACTTTTGATTAAAATATAATGAGTTTACAAGTCTTCTGGTTTTACAGTGCACTCTCTTTTCCTTCATTATAGTCGCCAGCTTGTCCCAAACCACTTTGTCATATGCCTTTTCTAGATCAATGAAGCACATAGGTCTCTTCCTTTTTCAATAAACCTTTCTCCCAAGATTCGTAGGAGCCCTAATGCATCTCTGGTGCCCGTATTCTGTCTAAAGCCAAACTGCTCCTCGCCAAGATTCTCCTCCATTACTTTTTCAAGCCTTTTCTTAATTATTCTTAACATCACTTTGGCTGCATGTGAAATGAGGCTGATTGTCCTGTGCTCGCTGCATTTCTTGGTTTCTTGTTTTTCCGGTAATGGAATCATTACTGTTGTCAGAAAGTCCTCAGGCCATTCACCACTGTCATATATTTTATTACATAATCTCAATATTTTTCTCATTCCATCTTGGTTCAAGCATTTTAATATTTCTCCCGGTATCGTATCTGTACCTACCGCTTTGCCATTTTTCATTGCAGCTATGGCAGACTTTACTTCTTCCATTATGATGGTTGGTCCTTTCTCGTCATCACTTACACTGTTGTGTGATTCAAGTTCCAGAGTTTCTAGTTTGCTATTTGTGACATATAGCTCTTTTAGGAATTCTTCCCATCTCTGGAGGACATCATCACGATCTTTGTACACAACCTCTTCATCTTTACTCAAAATTTCCATAGCAGCACTTCCTGCTCTGTTTTGTTCCCATGTCATAGTCTTTACTCTGTTGTATAGTAAGTTGTTCCATATATCACACAATCTAAATCTTTATACTGTAGGCAATTAGATTCATCATCTAATGCTTGCAATATTACTTGGACGGCTGCAACAGAGAGAATGGGATAACGAGGGATCGAGACCAATGTTGTTGCCATCATGTGCCCGCCTAGGCTTGTAATACTTGCATGTATGTCTGAAAGAACAGACACTGTTGACAATCTACAGGGTCTGTTGAGGGAGTGTGCACAGATAGCCGATGGGGTTAAGGCGACTGTTCGCAATAAGTTGGAAATCCAGGTTCGAGTCCTGGTCCAGTACATATTTTTGTATGTCACTCTTGTGTAGTAGATCAATACCTAATACAGGGGATGTTTAGGAATTTGCAGTCAGCAAAAAATTTCAGAGTAGCTGTGGATCATAGACAGTGTCTTTTCTTGAATGCAAAGATTGTTTTACAGTGGTACAAACACTGGGCCTGTATTTGGTAGGAGGAAAGCTAAAATCTTGCCTGGACATCTTTTCACGCGAATATCAGGTTAGATCCACTGCATAGCTTCGTTCAGTTTCCTTCTCCATCCTTGTCCAACTCTGAATGTACTTCATCTCTAATGACCATACCATTTACAGGAATATTTTGGAGATACTTTTATTCACTGAAGCAGACAACAATAAAAAAAAAGTTTGCGAATACTGCTTTAAAATAAACAGGGTGATCAAAGAGTGTCTGTCTGTAGGCTACACAGTCCAGATCAGTATGACAATCATGCAAAATCACCATGAGCATAGAGGCAATTAATCCAACAGCACACCAAGCTGAAGATACCCATTTGGTAAAACACTGTGTCTTAATACATGAAGAAGTCCATAACTGCCTGCTGCATACCCTCAACTGACTGGAATTGTCGACCCTTCAAAATCTTTTTTACAGGACCGAAGACGTAATAATTGCATGGGGAGAGATCAGAACTCCCTAGAGTGGGTTTTCGAGTGTCTTCTTTTTGTCTGTAATGGATGAGGCTAGCATTGCAGATCGACTGGTGTCTTGTATCTAACCATGATCAGGCAAGGTATATGTTCCAACATTCCACAACGGTAATTTTTTACAGGCATGTTGTCCCATACACGTTCAGTATTATCTGAAAAGATTGCATTCAGAAAATGAAATTGTAAATTATATTGAACTTCCTTGTGTGCCATTAAATAATTTCCTGAAAATTTGTATTCATTTATGAAAGAAAAAGAAGACTATACAGCACAAAAGGAAAAAAAGTATAGTAAATGCAAATGAACTCAGAAAATTCTTGAATGCGTATGCTGTTCAATGCCAGAAACGTCATTTAGACAGCTTGTTCACAAATGCATGAGTCAGACTTAAACAAATTTCTGAGATTCCTTACAACACCAACAAAGTCAACAAGTTCCATAGAATTTCTGACGGACAGTTTTTGAGCTAAACCTATCAGAAGGATGAAATGATATAAGACAAAGAACAGTTAACTACTGCCACATTATTCCCTGACCAATGTTTCAGAGAAATTTTTACATTACAAATGTACCATAGCTAACCAGTTTCTAAATTGCCCTTTATTACATCTACAAAGGAATCCACTTCCCTAGCTTAGACAGCTGTACAGTGCCACTCTATTCTAAAGCAGCCAGTTCAGAGTCTGACTGTGGAATAAATTTTCAGAAATTGATCAGAAAATAAAGAAGAGGTGGGGATATGAAGTTCCATGTCACAAGGCTTTGTGCCACTGTCATGATTTATATTCCAAAACCCTGCAAAGTCTCTCACAGAGTGATGCCATGTAGCTCTGTTGGTGGTGACTCAACTTTTGACTTACTTTTGTTCTTTATTTATTTATCAGAAAGCACATCGATGCAAGGTTACTGGCCATGGCATTTAAAGAAAGAAGGAAATTGTATTGGTTTTATGTAAAAGAATTTAACATTTATTATGTAATGGATATTATTGTTACTTTATTTAAAATGTGAAAGTAGTCAAGCGTTGATTATTTAAATATGTTAAAATGTAAAATAATGTAGAATACGCTGTAGCCAATCAGATGGACGGCTTCACGAAAGGGAACTGCCCTTGACAGTTGAGTGAGGATATTCAGCGCGTGGAAAACACGGCCGGGGACGGGCAGAAAGGCATAGTTCGGATTGAAATGCGAAAGCGGACAGTCGGTCTTTCAGCAGCTTGGAAGTGAAACGACTTACAAAATTTTGTGTTGTGTGGTATCATGGGACTTAGTCTCTTGAGTGGTGAGCAGCCGCGCACCTGGTGTGAACTCTAACTTTTCATGTAGATAACTTGTATTTTGCGATGAGATTGTGAATGATTGAACTGTGTCTGATGGATATGCGCTTGAGTGTAACATAACTCTAAATATGACAACTTTCGCTATTAGTTTGCTTTCTGAATACACATTGTTCACACCAAATCGTAACTATGTGGCCTAAATCATTTATGGGTCGTGAATTTAGTTCCCGATATTATTATTACTGTTATTATACAATATGTTAACTCTGCGTTTCACAAACTTCCCATCAGCCGGACAAGTTATCCAAGGGTCACAAGTGTCTAATTTAGAGCGTGTAATGCGATACGTGCGGTTCAAGCCCTAGACGAGTTTGAGCCAAGACATTTTGACAAAGAGGAACCTCTTATGAGCCGGAACTTCTTTGGGATGTTAGCTCGCAATTAGAGGTTTGTCCAGGATAGGAATTTGGAAAGTGTTAGTCGAGGGATAAGAATCCTGCAAAGAATTGGAACAGGATTGGATTTTGGAAAGTGTTAGTTGCAGAATATGAACTCTGGAAAGTTTAGAATTGGATTTGAATTCTGCAAGGTGTTTCCAAAAGTATTATCTGAACTTAAATAGGCAGGACCTCTCGCAAAAGTCAAATGTGGGATTGGTTCAGGACTGACTATTACATTTCTTTAATAGCTGCGAAATTACAATTGCAATTCTCACAGTTAAAGACATTCTGTGACCATGGTCCTAAGTCTGTGGCAGTTTAGGCAGTTTGTGTGGGGGCTCTGAGCTACGAATTTTGCAACAGTTGTGTAAACCAAGTGTTAGCAGTGGGTAGGCGTGATAAAAAAAAGTAATATGGAAGAAGAGGCAACATAGAGACAGGGTGTATACGTGGCCGAGGAAAAAAATTCCTGGATTTTTCCAGGATTTCCCGGTTTAAAATACACTTCTTCCCACATGTAAATACACTTTTTCCGTGTTAAGCGACAGTATACTTCTCCCCGGGGCTGTAAAACTTATCAATCCTTTGAATGGTTATGGTTTGATGCACCGACATAGAATTTCTCGGCACTTTAGAAAAAAACACACACACACACACACACACACACACACACACACACACACACACACACACACACACACACACACACACACATTTTGGAAAGATGTCTGATGTGCAGCAATATGTACACTGCATACTTTCGCACTGAAATCGAGATTGCGATGCACTTTTGTAAGCCAGTCATAGCTCATGTCACGTGATCTCGCCAGCTTATGACAGAAGCTACTCCGAGCATAGGACACATGATGTGGTCAGTCAACAGCAACATCACTGTTAAGTAGCATAAACACACAAATAGGAAAAATTAATGCTTTAAATTTATGTACATAGTGTTGCTACAAGAAAAGAAAAGTTTCAAGTAAAATAATGGTCTCGGAGGTTAATAAGCTACAAGACAAGGTAAGCTTTCACATATAATGTTGAACTTTTTTGCATGTCTTACGTTTTAAGATACATCACACAAATGTGCCAGTAACGACATAAATGTCTTATTTCCTGTGGTCAAAATTATTCTAAATAGTCGTCCTCAGAGTTGATTTTTAAATGAGTCAAATGCTCTGCGATTTAAGAAATTCATAGTACATTCTCGCACATAGATCATCTTGGGTATATGGAAATTTACTTTGAAAGTAACGCTTTTCAAACAACCATTCGCAATATTTTCCTGCGAACTATTTAAAAGGTTCGTTTTAGCAGTTGCCAGATAACAGGTGTGCCGTGCTCGCGAAGCTACGATAATGCAAGAAGCCCGTACGTTCGTACGTGTGAAACATTAAAAGATCTTACATTATGTCATAAAAGAAAGAAGATATTAGAGGATGCCCAAGAGCAACGGAATTTCGTGAATCATAGTAAAATTTGGCTTAAAGTGCACATTCATAAGTCCAGATTCGGATGTAAATTTTCTTGAAGCACTAGTACTGTATTATCTCATGTTGGGTTCTTTATTACGGCATAATGCCATAGGTGCTAGATGAAAACGTGCACTTGAAATGCAGTGAACAGTTGAAACTATCCAATAGTGCAGAATTAAACACTTCGTTTTGAATAAATTGACTGCCTCAGTGGGAAAGAGTAATCCAAGCCAAATTTCTTTAGCTAACTGACAAAAATAACTTCATTGTTCTGCAAGGCGATTAATGCTTGACTGTCAGAAAGGTGGAAATAAAATCAAATCTGAAATTAATAACATATTTTAGCATTCCGTAATTATTTGAATGTATTTTAATTCACTTGATAGCTCCCAGCCACAGAAATTCGTTAAGTTTTCATTTGACATGAGAGCAATAAAAGAAGAGGAACCAGCAAAATCACTAAACGTAAACACGGGTCATGTGAAGACTACCCACCTCATCACTACAATTCAAGACTGCTCTGTGCATCAGTCCCGGATCTATGCTATTTCTGAACCAGGGCAATACTGGATAGACCAAAGTGCGCTGGATGCTAGGCGCTTTGGGAAACAAGGTTTTTTCCTCGAGAATATGAATTTGTGCCCCCCCCCCCCCCCCCCCCAAACCATGAAATTGCTGCCCACGGTATATACCCCAGTTTGCCCACCGCCCCCTAGATCCTGCCCTGTTGACTGTGCGTGAATATGGCAGCTTAGGCATGCCAGTAAAATTTTTCCGGGTAGCATCTTGCTGCTATTGCTTATACAGCTAACTGCCACACTTGTGTAGCCAGAAGCGGGAGAAGATACTACTCGTACGTGACTCTAAAAGCACATGCGCATGAGCTTGCTCGCAACTACTCAAATGAGTCTAATGTAATCATAAGGTTTTTAACATGGCTGTCAATCAGTGACTGTTGTATAATACAAAATTTTGAAATACACAGCCCTCAGTAGCGAACCCAATTAATTTGTAACCTAGGTTCCGGTGTCACAAGGGACAGTGTCATACCAGATTCAAAGGTTGCTTTGGATTAAATACAAATGTAATATTGCTTTTTCTACAAATAACAACTTGAGAAAAAATGTCATCCATAATTTAAAGTAAACTACTAGCCCCCTGCAGAATTCTGGTGTCTACAAGATTTCATGTGACACTTGCGGTGCCTATTATATTGGTTAAACAGGACATGTCTTTTCAGTTGGCTGTAAAGAACGTTTACTGAGGGAAAACGGTTCGTGTGCCCCTAATTCTTCTTTTGCAGATCACCTGTTCATCATAGAGCACTCTCCTAAAGGGGTTGAGAAGTTGGAAATTTTGCAGAAAAAAAGGGCGTACACTTGATATTTTGGAGGAGCTGGAAATTTTCAAGCATTTAGTTTCGAATGATGGACTTTTTCTCAACGAGCAGATGCAGTTGTGCAGAAGAAGTTATTTCAACGGTGTAAAGCCGCTGCTTGACGAGATCTAACACTTTGATGTACCAACTACTTCCTGCAGATTCAGAGATACCTTTTCTTTTTACTTTTTACGGCTCATATACGTAAATTAAAAAAACTTTTTTGGTTTTTATAACGTATCTATTATAGCAAGCAGTAATGTCATTTAATGGATTATTTCGTATGTCTTCTTGATGCATTTGTTCTGGAATTTTTGTACTACAGCCAGTCATTCATTAGTTGTATTTTATATAATGCAGTATCCCGCTACTGTAATTACTTCATATACACCGTTCAGGTGTTTATTTCCCGCTCTGCAGTTACGAGAGATGTTTACAGAATAGCTTGTTTTACCAATTAGCCACCAGGTGGCGGTATTGTCTTGAAGTTGCCGCGGCGCACAAGTCGCATGATGTTTGTTTTGTGTTGACTGTAGCAGAGGACACATGGCAGCCCCTAGGGGCCTGCACCTCTGTTGCATTTTATTTTAATTCTATCTAATGCTGTGAGGTATGACCGCAGCTTTCGTATTTTTTGGTACGTTATGCTGTAACATTTAGTTTTAATTTTGTCCGAAGGAGGTGTCCCTTGTGACACCGAAACCTACGTTACAAATTGTGTTCGCGACTGAAGGTTGTGTTTTTCAAAATTTTGTTCTAATCTAATCAGTTGTGACGTCACGCTCATCGGAGGCAATTTATTGTTATGAAGCAGTGCATAGGCTTTCTAAAGCCTTTGAGTCAATTTGCTGTTGGTAGACACTTGTATAAGAACTGTGTTCTGTTATTGTATATGACGCATTTCCTTTGCAACTTGTTTTATTTTTGTTTTTTTCTCTCGTTCATGTTTTATTGCTCCAGTATTATTCTGTAATAGCGAGATACAGAAATATCTTTTGTTACAGTACTGGTTCTCACCAGTTAAAAATTACAAAAATTTAACTGAAAACTCAAACAATAAAAAATTCCTGGGTTTTCTCAGATCTCCCGGTTTGTATGCATCCTGCAAATACACGTGGTTCCAGCTAGCAGCGACATATTCAACGGCAATTCATTGTGCAGCGGCGGTTGCAGTACCACAGCAGAGGCTACGAGATCTTCAGCGTCAGTTTCAACTGCAACATAGACAGCAATACTATGGCAGAAGGATCCTACATGACAAAGCTAAGTTCCTGTGCTGATAGCGAGATCATTTATGATTCTGTAGTTCAATTGCCAATAATATATGCCGCTAATATAAAGCAGTCAGCCAGTTTGTGTGGGTCCAAAAATGCTAGCGAGCCGCTTAGCCTGAAGTTGGAGTGGGAGAGCGCAATCGGCGGTCTCGTTCCCGCCTGTCTCGGTCTCACTCGGTCGGACTCGTCCTTTTGCGTGTGGCCACTCGTTGCAGTTCCACTGCCAACTGCTCATAGGTAGTTCAGTAATCAGTATCAAGTTGTTGATCGTTTTGTTCGTTTTGCACGCCCATTCTACATCTGTTTCAAACACTTTTTGAACTCTGAACTTCTGGTTCTTTTCGTATTCTATTCAACGTACACAACCGGCAATTAAAATGTATTTTATAATCACGTAAACTACATAAAAATTACGTGGTATGTAATACATGCATCTTTTCAGGTAACAAAACGGCGTATCAGATTACTTCACTATTTTGATAAAAAATTTCTCACTGACAAACCCGACAAAATGATGAAAGGAAAAATGTTTGTCACATACAACTTTTCTAAAGTCCATGCAGTAAAAGTATTTCATAAGGCATTACATTGTAAATTATTAGTTCTTTACTACTAACTGTATTCACAACACATTTTACGGACAGCATGCACATATACCGCTGAATGTAAGCGCATATTATATCATTGTACAACACGTAATTCAGGAGGTGTGACATTAAGAACAGTGAGATGCATGAAAAAAGGCTGCATAATGCATGACATTTAGTTTATTACTTTGTTGCTACTAACTCCATTCGCAGCACATTCTGCAGACAGTATCCACACATGCTGCTGAATGTACCAACACAATTATATCATTGTATAACACTTAGTTTAATAGATATGACATCATAAATATCAAGCACAAGGCCATATGTTGTGTGGGACAGGCTTGATGGGACAGCTATAAAAAAATACACCAGGTTTCTCTGCTAGTAACACTATAGATTAAGAAACTAAATTACACTGCATGAACAAAATACTGTACTATGAAGTTGATTTTTCAATTCATGTGGCACACAACAGATAAAAAACAAAAAGAATGTTACTTTATGTTAAACACTTACCAGGGCAAATTTCTCATGAAAGTTTTTATTTAAACCAGGAATTTTTCTTAAGTCGTCTACTGATTCAAATGTTTCCCCAGATAAGTTTCTGAAATGGATCAAAACAAAATTAAGCAATAACAAATATTTTTCATGTGATGAAACATTAATTTTATGGTTCCAGTTGAGAAACAAAAAGCTACAATTGGTTCACAGATGAGTGGGCCAGAGCTTACCCCCCGGAGGCAAAATTCTCATTACTGGCAATAAACACACCTACAAGTACTGGAAACTACCCTAGTTCTCTGCACAATTAGTTTCTTCCATGAGGAGTATGTAGAGTTGGAAGTTGGGGACTGCTACAAAGGAAGGGCAGGTCACTCAAACCCAAGGATGAGAGGCATCCACTTGGTTGTTCTTGGGATGATGGCCAATGATTAACAAATGCCGTCATTACCAAAGATTTGGATCATCATTTGGAAGCTTGCACGCACACGACTGAATTCACCCGAATAACCTACAGGAAGTGTTTGAAAAATAACTGCAACATTATGATTGGTTTTATTCTGTAAAGAACCAGATGTTCTGAAATTTGAAAGAAAGAGAACCTCACTACCTTCTGTAAAGTAACATGTTCTGAAATTTGACAGAAAGAGAACCTCACTAGCTTAATTAAAATAAAATAAAACGAAGCTACTCATTAGTTGTTGGCTATCCCCTACACCACACATGCCACCAGACTGCAGTTGTCTTGTGTGGACATGCACATGTGTACAAACTCACTCTCTCACAAATTAAACATAACCAACAGTGCAAAATATTTACCTGTAATTATTAATTATTAAAGCTGTTTTTGGTCCAATAGTTGGTAGCTTCTGTAATTCTCTTGTGCTACCTGTGTTTAGTAAAGAAATTATTCGGTTCATATGCTCCTGATGAATATTATTGTCAACATTATGTGCTACAAGTTCTTTCATCATGATTATTTTTTTAGGTGTTCTGATGCTTTCTCTTCTAAATGGACCTGTAAAAATGTAATAATTAACAGCATTAATGAGATAAAATTAATAAGCAAGAAATAACTTACGAATGGTTTACCTGTATGAAAATTAATTGCCAAACAACTTCAGAAATTGGGACTCTCCAGAGAGAGACAACAGTTGCACTATCAGCTTCACAGCAATTATCAGAGCAAGTATCATTATTAATTGATACAGTAAGTATAATAGGCGACGAACAAATGCATTACTATAAGAACAATATTTAAATTTTGAAGGTAAAGATTTACTGGAGTTCAAACAGGAACATATCTTTGTTCAAACACTTTCAAATTACATGGTCAATATTTTAAACATTTTAACATGGTCTGTTTACAAAGATGTGTGGCAGTAGTTGTTAGCCATTACCAATATCTTGAATAATTGCATACTTTAAGGCTGATACTGTAAAAGCTGGACAACAAATCTGAAAGTGGATAATGCATGTTCCACTTGGATTCCTCAGCAAAGCAAGAATTCTAACCAGTTTGAGGAAGGTTCAATAAATATTCCACAGCAATTAATTTCAAAATTTAATATGAATATTACACCATGTTCCACATAGCAGGCCCAACAAATATTGCTGTTTTTTGTATGTCATCAGTCTTTTGCCTGGTTTCATGCGATCTGCCAATATCACTTGTCCCAATGTCCTCAATTATTTGTTGGATACATTCTGCTCTCATTTTTCCCTCCACAGTTTTTATTCACTCAGCTCTCTCAGGTATCAAATAAGTTTTTCCTTGATATCTTAACAAACGTCATCCTGCATCTTATTTTCAATTTTTCCACATTATACTCTCCTCACCTCACTTGTGAATGGCCTAATAAACAGGGATGTGGGCTTTACCTGAAATCTGTATGGCACCTTGTTCTTTCTCATGGAACAACACATATAAAGTGAGCACCACTCTTCCATCTGACTAGTAGCATTTAATATGGATACATGTTGGTGATGGTTACTGCTGACAGGCAGTGACGTTACTGTCAATTAAGTGTAGTGTATCTTACTGCACAGCTTATCACAAAGTCCTTGCAAGCATACCCCTGCCTATTATGGTTTTATATTGCATAGCATCAACAAGTTAGGCAGCAGTTGATGCCTTGAAACTGACAAGAGTGAATGAAGGAATCTATGTAAAATTTCACACGTAGATGCCTACTAGAGTTCTGTTTTGAAAGTAAATACATAAGAATGAGAGCAGGTACAACAGCAAATAAACTCGATTGTACCATACAGATGATATGGTATAATATACAGCATCTGGATTCCAAGCAATACTTAGAAGACCATGTGATTTCCTCACAGTACATGGGACACGTTTTCTTCACAGTACACACAGCAGTTATTTTGCAATCGTGTAAAAGTTGTGAATCAAAATAACGTTATTTCTACACCAGTAGAGATTGTCAGCTTTAAAGCATTGTACACTTCACTTTTCAAAATAGTTTAATAAATGAAGAGTTATATGAAACAAACCACCATTAACAATGTTACATTATCTTAAATTACACAATGTTATACTTGTAGCTGAATAATCATACCTAGGGACCCCAATAACTGCAATCTCTCATTAAACAAATACACTGTCAGCATGAGTAAACTGCCCTAGATCCATCATAAACAATTATCGCTGCAAGGACTGTCAGTGTCGTCATATGCAATGGCAGCTGCCATTTAAGAGCACATAAACAACTTAACTTTTGACACCTTTTGGATTTATTGGTTATTTTTCTTTGAATGCTGTTAAATGTAACATAGATGCTGCAATCTGAAAGATGAGGCACTTAAATCTACATTGCTGCTGCTCCTCTAGACTCCGTGAAACTTGGCATCAGAGGCACAAGCACACCTTCGGTTGTGCACATTTTAAGGAGCTATCATGCATGTGGAACTGGCGTAACGTAATTGCCTTAGGGACCAAATAAATATGGATTTCATAAACAATGTGTACAGTTCATGATCAGCACAGCTAGCCCTAACCAGTCAAGTATAAGTTTACGGCAATGTGACCAGGTGGTAGCACACTGCAGCAGACTTTTATCCCCATCTGCTCAACATAAATCATGCTAGATGATAGCACGCTCCTCAGATATGCCAATTCACTCGCTATGTAGTAAAATAGATCAGATGTCAGCATATATTATAATGACACTGAGAGAAAAAACTATTTGTGGGTTTCTAAATGAGTTGTATTAAGTTTTGAATTTTATCGTACAGTAATCCAGTTGAGGCACTGAGAATCATAAGGGCCTAAAGCATATCACCGTCAATTGTGAGATTATAGCATTTATCCATGTTTTGGAAATCTGCTGATCTTATGGTGAATCAGGTTTGTCTGTGCTGTAGGCCCGCATCGTGTACATGAAAATTCACAAAAAGCTGTATCAGTGGTTTCTCTGATATTCACTTCAATGTGAGACCCTTATGGAGCTCAGCACCTCATTTGTGATCCAGTCAAGTGACCATGTTGGTAGACATTACTACTTGAGTTTAATCATTTCCAAGAAAGGCAATTTGTCTTTGGATTTGGTTGTTTACTAGGCGGGAATTGGCTTCTGTATGCAGTGCAAACATGGACTCTGTTGAATCTATTACAAATGTTAACAGAAAAGTAAAGCTGAGAGGAGGGCTCTTGAGTCATGCTTGGGTAGCACAGTCAGTAGAGCACTTGCCAGCAAAAGGCAAAGATCCCGAGTCTTAGGCCCATACAGTTTCTCTGTCAGGAAGTTTCAGATCAGTGCACACTCCACTGCAGAGTGCAAATTTTATTCTGGGAACAGAAAAGTAAATTACCAGGAAAAGTTAGCTAAGAAGGAACTAGGGCCTCTGGACCATATCTTTTGATTGAGAGAGAGTGACTACAAGTGACCATTTAACAACGAAGTGGACAGTTAGCATAAGTTAATGTGTTGGTTTAATGTAAGAATATCTGATACTCAGCTCGTACGTAAAGTCACACCTCTATTGGGGATCTTGTATATTTATCCGAAAAAATGGAAAAGCAAGAAAACTACCACTTGCACAAAAATGTGGAACATAGAGTTGTGAAAGCTTACACATTATTTCATTCTTGCCCTAAACTGTACTTAATTAAGTATAAAACAACAAAGTTACACAAAAACAATTCTTTCTTTTGTCAGATATGTTATGCACATTATTATTATTATTATTATTATTATTATTATTATTATTTGCAGTGGCTGTAATTGTATAAACTTGTTGATAAGTATAACTGTTATATAGCAGATTCTATTACTTTCACAAACTTAGATTTATCTGAATCTAAAATTTTGTGAACACCCAGAATGTATACTCATGAGCTGCCACTGATTATATGGGATGTTGTGCCACAACCTACTGGTATATAGTGATGCTGTTCAGCACTGACAATGCAGTGATGCACACTACAATTAAATAATACACGGAAAAGTGCAAGTAATCTTGAACTTTGACCTAATTTGGTAGTTGTAGAAAAGGGTTAGCACAATTGTGAGTTGTAGTTCACAACAGCAATGTTAAAGATAGATCATAAGACAAGGGTTATCAGTCACATTTATCAAATCTGAATGCTGCAAGTCTAATAGCATCAGCTTGGACATCTCCTGCTGTCCCACTGCTTTAGAAGCTGTACAAAAGTAACAAGAAAATCCACTAAGTCCAGAAGCTGTTTGACAGTATGGGACATAAGGAACACGTTAAAATTAGGAAAGTAAGCATTAAGAAGACCAAGGAAGTCCTACAGCAAGGTGATTGACATGCTTCTCCATGACAAAACTGGTGCAGAATTCGTACAGCAGATTCAGGCTCTTTTGGGAAACATATTAACGCGAAGGATTACGTAATAATAAATGATGCTGAAGGTAACAATTTGGACAGCAACCACAACAGTATAGCTGGAAATGACATCAGGGGCATTGCAAAGAATACTATCCACACTAGTGAAGGTAATTTTTTCTTTGGAATGTGTAAATGCAAAGTCCGAGACTCACTCAACAGAGTAAATTCAAACATGATCATAAATAATACACTTCGTGCATCCCAAGTAAATACAGTTACATATGAAACAGCTATAGCATAGGAAAACTCTGCAGCCTGGTCAAAACCATGAATCTGAAAGAACTATTATTTAATCTTCCACCAAAGCACTGAAAGCCATCAACCAAATAGAATTTCTAAAATCAACAGAGAAAAACGAAACGGCAAGTGCATAGTTGGCAGATACATATTGGTTACCAGAATATTGCTTAAAAATTATTAAATTTGAACAGACAGTTTTAGATGCATCCTAATACGAGGGTGAGTCAAATGAAAACCTTAAATACCTTTTTAAAATATTCTTTATTGTGCAGAAGTGGTACAAAGCTGTATCACTTTTCAACAGAATCTCCCCCATGCTCAACGCAAGTCCTCCAGCGCTTAAAAAGTGCATAAATTCCTTAAGCAAAAAATTCTTTTGGTAGTCCGTGCAACCACTCATGCACCGCGTGGTGTACCTCTTCATCAGAATGGAACTTCTTTCCTCCCATTGCATCTTTGATTGGTCCACATGTATGGAAATCACTTGGGGCAAGGTCTGGTGAGTATGGTGGATGAGGAAGGCACTCAAAATGCAGTTTTGTGATTGTTGCAACTGTTGTAAGGGCAATGTGGGGCCTTGCATTGTCATGTTGCAAAAGGACACCTGCTGACAGCAATCCAAGTCACTTTGATTTGATTGCAGGCCACAGATGATTTTTTAGGAGATCTGTGTATGATGCACTGGTGACAATGGTCCCTCTAGGCACGTAATGCTCCAAAATGATGCCTTTTTTGACGCAAAAGAGAGTCAGCATAGCCTTCCCTGCTGATGGTTCTGTTCGAAACTTCTTTGGTTTTGGTGATGAGGAATGGCGCCATTCCTTGCTCGCTCTCTTCGTTTCTGGTTGGTGGACGTGAACCCAGGTTTCGTCCCCAGTAACAATTCTTGCTAGGAAGCCATCATCTTGTCTTTCAAAGCGCCGAAGAAGTTCTTCACAAGCATCAACACGTCGTTCTCTTATTTCAGGAGTCAGCTGCCATGGCACCCATCTTGCAGACACTTTGTGAAACTGGAGCACATCGTGCACAATGTGGTGCGCTGACCCATGACTAAACTGTAAACATGCTGCAATATCATTCAGCCGTACTGAACCTTCATTCGTCAATGAATTTCAATAGGTTCCACACCTTCACTACGCAAAAACCGAATATCAGAATGCTGTTCTTCCCTGGTGCAAGTCGCAAGTGGGGTGGCCATCTTTATACTAATACCTTGACGGTATGGGTGCATCGGCACTATGCTGCGACCTACAGGCCATTCTGCATGCTGATTGTAGCATGCATACCAACTTACAGGATAACGGCGCGAAATTTTGATTTGTTATTACAAATTTAAGGTTTTCATTTGACTCACCCTCGTATTACACACCACTCACGCAGGAAAAACAGAGTGAAATCGAAAGTACTGAATTGTAATGAATATTGCTTCGAACAGCTTTGTGGATGGTGTGTCACAGTAGTGGATCTAGAAACATACGTTAGTAGTACTTTACAAGAAAAAACAGAGAACTTCGTAAGGTTCACCAAGCAGTTAGGGAAAGCAGTCATAAGGTTACTCAGAAGTGAGCAAGGAATGTAAGGGTTTGATGTTCTGTTGAGAATGTCACTGGAGACAGAGCAAAAGCCTGGAATGGGGACATAAACTGGCCCTGTCTTTTTCAAAGGAACAATTTCTACAGTTGCTTTGTGCAATTTAAGAAAACCACAGAACACCTTGGTGGTTTATTCAGACTTAGCAACGTACTCAATTTGAAAACACAAATGTTACATTCATGTAAATGGATTGCTGGATTGATGAAGGCAGCCAGCATCACATGAAAGGTGTAACCACAATTCACTATTTGCAGCATCACACCCACAATCAATTTTGGTCTTCTGATTTGGAGATGTTCTGAAACAGAGGATCAGAAGATTTTTTTGACAATCATTCACTCTCTACTGTCAGAAGGAGAACAAAAGGGTGGCCTTCAATAAATCAGGTGTCCCTAAACAAAGCAATTTGCTACTTGGAAGAACATCGGCGTGCATTTGAGTGGTGTTTAGGTCAGAGGAACATCTTAATTACATCGGTGATGAACTGCCTGCTAAAAATGAAGAGAGATCAGCCACATTGTTCTCAAAAGAAAAGGATCACCCTTACAACCGTAAAGAGAAAAAAAACTATTATTTAATTTTAGTAAACTGCAGGACTATACAAAGTAATTTTGCAGAATTAGTATCAGTTATTAAAGGTAATATTGCCACATAAAATTAGAAACAATAAGTCAAGTGAAATAAGTGAATGACGGTGAAGTCCTATATTCAGATTGAAATAAATGTCACAAAGATAGACTAGATGCCAAGGGTGAAAGCGTGTTTACTGCCATAAAAAGCTCTCTAGCATCTAGTGACATTTTTATTACAAATTCAGAAGCTGAAATAATCTGTGCATAATAAAAAAAAAGGACAAGATAATCAGATGTCTGAAGTTGTGTTGGCAGAGTAAAGAAAAACTGGAGAATACTGTGAATAAATTTCCTGATTATGCTGCTGCAATTGGGGAAGACTTCAACTTACCAGGTATAGAATTTGAAAGTCATGTGATTAAAACTGTTAGAAGATACAGCGATTTATGTGGGGTTGTTCTGAATGGACAGTATGAAAATCATTTCAAGCGTGTTTTTTGTGAATGTCTAGTGTGAAAATTATTTCAAGCACGTAGCCTGATAATGGACTCATGACAGCTGTCTCTTAAATTAACAGATTCAAACTTTTTTAATCAGTAAATGAAAATCAATATCAGTTTTAGAAAGTTGCTGCAAATGGAAAGAGACTCCATCACAGGATTAAGTAGAGTAAAAGCCCAATTGACAAAAAAAATGGACACAAGGAGAGCAATGTGAGAAGTGTTCAATGAGTTCAAAAGCAACTTTTGCTAATGGATGTGACTAGATGTACTACAGGGTTCTAGTTTTCCTGAAAGTCGATAAGCAGGTAAGAATTATTGATTCTGCCAGCCTCAATACCAAAATGCACTATACATACAGAGGGAAGATCAAAATACTGAAATTGGCCATCTGAAATTGTTTCACAATAGAGTATCATGATAAAATTCCTGTGCTCAACCATCATACATATTCCAAAATGGCAGGTGCTGGAATAAGTGATAACGAAATAGAAAAAAATGGACTGCAAAACTTTCCATATTGCTGACCATGGGATGGACAGCGCTTGTGACACTGCATGAACACTAGCACTACTCGAGGCATATGCTGCATGGTCAACTGCAGTAACAGCAACCTTGTCAATAACTTCCACTGGTATAGGATACCTTCCTCTTCCATGTGCCACACCAAGCTCGCTCACGTTTTCAGATTTCATTACCATCTTCTATAAACAATTTAATGACATTTGACTTCTCCACAGACTTCGCAATACGCGATACTCTCTCAATGCAACACTGTAATTGCTGCTGGACACATAAAACAATTTCACTAAGAGCAAGTGGTCATTCTTCTCAATAACCATATTGTTCACACGTTACGGTTTGTCAAATGACAGCATGGATGTCATACCATCATATGGTGTACAGTGCCAGATTTGCACCTGGTGCCCACAACTGGATCTCTTTTGTTTTACAGCACAATTCAGTTCCGCATTAACACATTAGTATATCTACCAAATTTTGCTGCCCTATGATAATTATGACCCACACTGGATCTCTGTGAGTAGCTGCACTTGAATTATAACCACTAAGTACTTTTTTATGAAATGTTGTGGACCCCAGCCGCAGGAACACATACATAAAGACTAAAAAAATTAAGCATGTACTGCAAGATAATACAGTTTCTACTCAAGTGAATGAAAGGAGTAACCATTTACAAAATCTTGTAAAATCAATATTGACAAACTTGAAGGACGTTACAGAGTTAAATGTAAATCGAGTCAACAAATGATCAAAACGCAGAGTATGAAAAATAACAAAAAGACAATTGGAAAGCAGCAAATCTGATAGCAAGTGAATTAAATAAACCAGTTGCAGAATTCATGTGAATATGTAAATTTGAATGGAACAGCACATATTGTTTAAAAATGTTATTTGAAAATATTTTTCGGGTTACATGTGACAGAACATAAGATTTTGGCACACACATGGCAACACCACAAAAGATAACTGCAGATGAAGCTGGTTAATAGTTAAAAAACATGAAGGACAAAAATCTGAAAGGCTCATAAACAAGTGAGTTTAGGAATATGACAACTTTAAAGATATCTATGACAGCCTACCTTACAGGAATCAGAGTTTGAACTTCCTTATTGAAAAATTCAGGACTAATCAGGTATGTGAACAAGCTATAACAGTAACAGGAGCTTTCATTTGTAACTGAAGAAAAAAATGAACAAAAATGATGTGGTAAAGATGTCAGAATAATTTAACAATAAAGAAGTCAGTAATCTACTCAAATATGGAATCAGAAATAATCATTCCTCCTCCTAGTACCACATAAAAATGTTGTGGCTAAAAGTTAATAGAACGAATGTTGTTGTTGTTGTTGTTGTTGTTGTCTTCAGTCCTGAGACTGGTTTGATGCAGCTCTCCATGCTACTCTCTCCTGTACAAGCCTCTTCATCTCCCAGTACCTACTGCAACCTACATCCTTCTGAATCTGCTTAGTGTATTCATCTCTTGGTCTCCCTCTACGATTTTTACCCTCCACGCTGCCCTCCAATGCTAAATTTGTGATCCCTTCATGCCTCAGAACATGTCCTACCAATCGGTCCCTTCTTCTTGTCAAGTTGTGCCACAAACTCCTCTTCTCCCCAATTCTATTCAATACCTCCTCATTAGTTATGTGATCTACCCATCTAATCTTCAGCATTCTTCTGTAGCACCACATTTCGAAAGCTTCTATTCTCTTCTTGTCCAAACTATCGTCCATGTTTCACTTCCATACATGGCTACACTCCATACAAATACTTTCAGAAACGACTTCCTGACACTTAAATCTATACTCGATGTTAACAAATTCCTCTTCTTCAGAAATGCTTTCCTTGCCATTGTCAGTCTACATTTTATATCCTCTCTACTTCAACCATCATCAGTTATTTTGCTCCCCAAATAGCAAAACTCCTTTACTACTTTAAATGTCTCATTTCCTAATCCAATTCCCTCAGCATCACCCGACTTAATACGACTACATTCCATTATCCTCGTTTTGCTTTTGTTGATGTTCATCTTATATCCTCCTTTCAAGACACTGTCCAATCCGTTCAACTGCTCTTCCAAGTCCTTTGCTGTCTCTGACAGAATTACAATGTCATCGGCGAACCTCAACGTTAACAAATGTTAAAGCTGCAAATTTGATGCATAATGACAGTAAACTTATGAAAGGAATATGGACAGAAGTTTACAGCACACCAATCTCTCTCTTAAATCATATCAGAAGGTTTCTATAAATACAAACTCTTTACATCTGAAAGCAGCAAAACTCTATTACCTCCATAAGTTTCAGAAGATTATGTAACATTCATATAAACAAACAGTTCTATTCATTAATTCAATGAGGAGGCAGAATTTCTTATAAATGGAAAGTGATCTTTTCTAGAATGTAAAATAATTTGTCAGTTTCTAGTGATCACATGGAATTTGATGTCTCTTGGGAAAAATTTCCACTTGTGAATCTGGTTGAACACGATATCCAAAGTAATTCCGGAGGAACTGAAAAATCTGGTGAATGTAACACAATAGAAGAGTAAACAGATGGAATTTTTATGGATGACAATGCGTCATATCACAGGGCCACAACTTTTTTGGAATAGTTTTAAGAACATTCTGCACAATTCAAGTGAATGATTTGGCCACCCAGACTGCCTAACATGAATCGGACACTTATGAGATGTAACCGAGAGATCAGTTCATGCGCAAAATCCTGCACCGGCAATACTTTCAAAATTGTGGATGGCTATACAGGCAGCATGGCTCAATATTTCTGCAGGGGACTTCCAGCAACATGTTGAGTACATGTCACATTGAGCAGCTGCAGTACACCAGACAAAAGAAGGTCTTGCACAATATTAGGTGGTATCTCATGACTTTTGTCACCTCAGTGCAAAAATAAATCTCAGAATACAATTTGAAAATGTTAATCACTAATGCAAAGAAAGACACCATACTGTCGTCAGATTTTCCTGAATATGTTTGTTGTAGAAACCCTTGAAGAGTGCAGAAAAGTTTATTCAGTAGAATATGAGAATGCACTGCATTGAGACATGCTCAGTAACCTCAGTTGACAGCATGCTATAAACAAATGAAATCAAATAAATATAGTCATGGAATATGCAAATATTTTTCCTTCCTTAGTATGATGTGAGATACTGACCGCAACTGTAACTGTAGGTACTCTACAGTTCATTGATCAAGATAAGTTGCAAAATATTGAAGTAGAAATACAAACAAACTGAGATCTCACATTTTTGCACCAATTAGTACAACACAAAAAAGTTACTTACTTTTATGTGCTGCGTCATTGATAGGTACACAAACAAAAGGTACAGAGCTTTTGTAATGCACTTCCAATTACAAGCGCCCCCCCCCCCCCCCCCCCCCCCCCACACACACACACACACACACACACGTGTCCGCCTACTGACGAGGGGGGAAGGGACCAAACTGCGAGGTCATCGGTCTCTTGTTCCATGTAAAATAATTACACAGGGGAAAGAAGAAAAGAAAGGAGACATACAGCACAGTAACATCCAACACTACTATGGTCAACACAGAAAACCTCAGGGAGGAGCAAGAAACAGGCAGAAGGGGTAAAAACAAGAGAGGAGATGACCGTGGCTGGCCGACCATGAGAATAAAAAGGAAAAGCCAGCCAATCTGCGACAAATTAAAACATCCAGCCTAAAATCATTAGAGTGGAGAACACAATAGAACAAAGGACATGCTCAAAAACTTATAATAGAATGATAAAACCCACCATCACGTATAAAACGTAAGACTAAATTAGCTGATGAGGCATTGTTAGCTAATACTAATGGCAATGAGTCCTGTAACTGAACAGTCCTTTGCAGGGCAGCCAAAGGAGGGCAGCTCACAAAGATATGGGCCACTGTCAGCTGGGCGCACCACCAAAACTTAGATGGGTCATCACGGCGCAGGAGGTAGCCGTGTGTCACCCAAGTGTGGCCAATGCGGAGACGGCACAGAACCACAGATTCCCTGCGAGAGGCCCGCATGGAGGACTGCCACACATTCGTAGTCTCCTTAATGACACGCAGTTTGTTGTGCGTGCTAAGGTTATGACATTTCGTCTCCCAAAGCAGTAAAACCTTGCGGCATAGTTGTTTGTATACATTCCCTTTAAAGGTGAAGTAGTAATGGGTTAAGATGAAGTTGGTTAGGTGTACAAGGAATGAAGTGGAAGGTTTGGAATCTGCAGGATGTTGGGAGAGTTAGCTTTCAATCGCAGCAAGGTCATGGGCATGAAAGATGTTGGTATACAGGGAGGCTGTATCAGCAGTGACGAATTGGGATCGAAGAAGTAATGGTATGCGTATGGTGGGCAGCCGACACAGGAAGTTGTTGGTCTCTTTAATATGGGAGGCTAGGTTTTGGACTGTTGGTTCGAGATGTTGATCATAAGGGCTGAGATTCTTTTGGTGGGGGCACTGTGACCAGCCACAACAGGTTGCCCAGGATTGTTAGGTTAGTAGATTTTGGGGAGCATGTAGAAGGTGAGTGTGAGGGCTGTTGTTGGGCTGAATAGTGAGATGAATTCAGGGGAGAGGTTCTGGGAAGGTCCTAGGGGTTTCAGCAAGGATTGGAGGTTATGTTGGACTTCTCGGATTTTGTCACTTTGACAGAGCTTGTATGTCGAGCTATTGTACAACTGGAAGAGGTCCTCTGCCAGGCAGTCACTCCAGTTCATCACAACAGTGGTGGAACCTTTGTCTGCCGGGAGCTAACAATCCTAGGTACCCCACTGCGGCCAGTTACAGTGCCCCCACCAAAAGAATCTTGGCCCTTGTTGATCAACATTTCCAACCAATTATCCAAAATGTAGCCTCCCACATTAAATATACCAACAACTTTGTGTTGGTTGCCCACCATACCCCCACCCTTACCTCCCGGATTCCTACTTCTCGCTATTGATGCAATCTCCCTGTACACCAACATCCCTTATGCCCATGACCTTGCCGCGATTGAACACTAGCTCTCCCAACGTCCTACAGATTCCGGACCGACCATTTCATTCCTTGTACACCTAACCAACTACACGCTAACACGTAACTACTTCACCTTTGAAGGGAATGTATACAAGCAAATTCATGGCAGAGCCATGGGCACCCGCATGACACCCACCTATGCCAATCTCTTCACGGGTCATCTAGTGGAAACATTCCTAGCTTCCCAAAACTCCAAACCCCTGGTCTGTCAACTAGAATAAATGGCCACTGCCAAACAGTTGGCAAAAAGAAGGCGGACCACCCAGTGGCGCAACACACAGCAGAGCACAATGTGTGAGATTTAAATTCAATGGCTGGTTCACATCCCATGCCATATGGATCCTCCCCACCACTAGCAGCTTTTCTCTGAGTTGCACAGATGGGATCTATCCTCACAGCACATTGTTTGTGGGATCTATCCTTCCAGCACATTGTTTGCTCCCGTAACCCCTTCCTGGCCTAAAACTAAGGTAACTCATGCTGCCTGCCGACCCCCCCCCCCCCCCCCCCTCTCCCACCCATAGTTTGTGTTTGTGTGTGTGTGTGTGTGTGTGGGCGTGCGCACGCGCAGATATTTTTTTCCTACTGGCTTGAAAAGGGAAATGCATTCCAAAAGCCAGCAAAGCTCTGTACCTGTGTACCTATCGATGACGCAGCATTTCTGCCTTTCAGTGAGTTGTCTCCTTTATTCTTAAATAATTCATAACTCTCAACTAGAACTTTCTGTACATTATTACTTACTTTTATGATGATTAATTTTTCTTGTGCACCTCTTGTTTCTGTTCTTCAACACAACCTTTTGACTATGATAATTTATTTTATCTGTTCTTACAATACTGCCAACTGCACTTTGTTGTTGCTCCTGAGATGAAGATATGACATGACTGTTGAGTGCCGTAAAATCATCAGTTTGTTCTTTAAGACATCTTCCTCTTACAGTATGAGAATAATGATGATTGTTGTATCTGTGAAGATGAGAATCACTTCGAGTATGGATAGTATGGTGGTTGCCAGTTTGTATCACTGAATCAAATGCCTGTAGGGACTTCTGTTCAGGCAATGGACTGTGATCAGCTGTAATAATTTCTGTTGCTTGAGAACACTGACTAACAGGATCATAACTGCCCAGATTAATTTGGCCTGGATTCGTTCTCAATATTGGTGTATTCTGTGCCTGTAAATTCCTATGTTGAGTTGAGAGGTTCCCATTTGGTGTGGGAAGTGCCGCATTGGTTTGATTGTATTGAATTCTAACTGATTCTTCCACATTATTCAAATATTTCACAGAAAGTCGCATAGAGCGCCGAGGCCTTGTATTCTGTGCTTCCATACTGTTTGTTTTGTCTCTTTTACAGTAATCTGGAGCGTCACATGTACCTCCATAATCCAAACTGTCAGGAATGCAGTCATATCTCTTTGGAGACAGGAATGATCCTTTCTTTGGAGTGATTAGTTCATCCTGTGTCTTTTCTTTTCCCAAGGAAATGAAAGGGAAGGGCAATGGTGTGCTGCAAAGCATCTGCCTACCATTTTCCCTAAAATCAACATTTGGCAGAATGTCTTTAGTAACTAGACTGTTTCTTTTACAAGGAGAAATATTGTGTTTCTCCCTCCCAAATATACGCAGAGAGCGCCTTGGCTGGGCTTTTATATCTTCTTGACCTACTGTGGCTGATGTGTTGTGTTCAAAATCCTGAAAATTTAAAACAGATTAATACTAAAATATAATGTATCCAATAAAACAGCAATTTCTATTATATATTTAATAATAGCAACACATAACTAAGCTTGAACATATTCCACAACTCCCTGCTGCCATCTAGGTGGATTAACCTTACTCACTTTACCTCTCTCTCTCTCATCTAGCTGTCCACTCTGAAAATAGCAAAGACAAAAAAGTGTGCTTGTGACAGCAGTGGCCTATAGCTCTAATTTCATCTACAAACTATAACAGAATTTTGTCAATTTTTTTAAGTTATGGGTCTCATACTGGAACAAATGCAGGAACTTTACAAATTTCATGCATAAATTGAAAGCCACACAAAAATTAAGTAACACAGAATTCCATAACAAATAATTTTATTGCTTTGATATCTTTAATAGTATTTATTATTTCAGCATAAATACTATTCTTCGACTAATTCACAATATACTGATGTTTTTATTACTCTACTTATACAGAGCAAGTGTATGAAATATATCCATTTTTTATTGTAGCATTTTCACATAAACACACTCAGATACAATTAGCATAAACTCTCCCACTTGGCAACTTTTCTTTTATAGGAATCCCCTTTTTTCTAATAAACATAAAACCTTTAGGAAAGGCAGCATTGCAGAGCATTGAAACAGTTGCACTTGACATCATACAAAATACACTCATTATCATACATACTACGTACATGCAACAATATTCCATGACCTGAAAATACTTATGCTCAGGGTATGGGATAATTTTGTAGAGTCTCAAACAAACAATTTTCTTACCTTCTCTTGATTAACACCAACAGTGAATTTTTTTTCATCCATCCAATTTGCTAGCTTTGTAGAACAGAATGAATCAAGCACACTCAACAGGTTATGTATTTTGAGTTAGTGTGTAATTGAAGCTAAATTATGTAACTCACACACAACTGTGCTCACCTTAACACTGTAAAACTAAACAAGTATACAATATTTCTATCCAAATTACAGTTGTTGAAGATTTGCACAGAATTATCAATGAAAGAAACAAAGGACACGTACATTCAGGTGAATGGTTCACAACCATTGCCATAACAATGAGTACTCTGCAATATTAATGTACTGGGTGATCAAAAAACCAGTATAAATTTGAAAACTGAATAAATCACGGAATAATGTAGATAGAGAAGTACAAATTGACACACATCCTCGGAATGACATGGGGTTTTATTAGGGGGGGGAAAAAAAAAAAAAAAAAAAAAAAAAAAAAAAATTTACAAAAGTTCAAAAAATGTCAGACAGATGGCGCTTCATCTGATCAGAACAGCAATAATTAGCATAACAAAGTAAAGACAAAGCAAAGATGATGTTCTTTACAGGAAATGCTCAATATGTCCACCATCATTCCTCAACAATAGCTGTAGTCGAGGAATAATGTTGTGAACAGTACTGTAAAGCATGTCCGGAGTTATGGTGAGGCATTGGCTTCGGATGTTGTCTTTCCGCATCCCTAGAGATGTCGGTCGATCACAATACACTTGCAACTTCAGATAACCCAGAAGCCAATCATCGCACGGACTGAGGTCTGGGGACCTGGGAGGCCAAGCATGACGAAAGTGGTGGCTGAGCACACGATCGTCACCAAACGACGCACGCAAGAGATCTTTCACACGTCTAGCAATATGGGGTGGAGCGCCATCCTGCATAAACATCGTACGTTCCAGCAGGTGTTTATCAGCCAGGCTGGGGATGATGTGATTCTGTAACATATCGGCGTACCTCTCACCCGTCAGGGTAGCAGTTACAAAACCAGAATCACGCATTTCCTCGAAGAAAAAAGGCCCAATAACGGTAGATGTGGTAAATCCAATACATACCGTGACTTTCTCGTCGTGCAATGGAGTTTCCATTACAGTTCTAGCATTTTTGGTAGCCCAAATTCTGCAGTCATTGACAGACCCTCAGAGCGTGAAATGAGCTTCGGCGGTCCACAACACGTTACTCAACCCATCGTCATCTTCCGCCATCTTTTGAAACGTCCACATTGCAAATGTCCTCCGCTTCACTAAATCGCCAGGTAACAGTTCATGGTGCCAATGGATTTTGAACACATAGTATTGGAAGGTACGTCTCAGTGCCAACCAAACAGTAGTGTCTGGAATACCGGTGCGCCGTGTGACTGCACGAGCGTTGATTTCCCCATGCATAGACTAACCCACTACAGTCTCCATTTCTTCCTGAACTGTCTCAACAGCATTACGCCTTGTGCTCGGTCGGCCACTACGGGGTCCATTGTCTAAACAACCCGTGGCTTCGAACTTCGAAATCATTCTCGCCACAGCTGCATTTGACAACAGACCTTTAGCCATTCGAATCCCATTCATTCATATGGCAATAGTATCGTGTTGCTGAACTAGCACATTCCCCATTCTGATAATACAGCTTCACTAAAAGCGCCTTTTCAGGTAACGTTAGCATGCTGTGAGTGCTGGCACATCTGATTCTCTCTGTCATTACTGCTCCTTTTATACACGATTGTCATGCGCAGTCACTGATGTTTTGCTGTCCAGCGCCATGACAGACATTTTGTGAACTCCCCCCCCCCCCCCCCCCCCAATAAAACCCCATGTCATTCCAAGCATATGTGTCAATTTTTACCTCTCTATCTACATTATTGTGTGGTTTATTAAGTTTTCAAATTTTACTGACTTTTTGATCATCCGGAATATAGCAGTTGTCAACAAAAGGGCAAGTAACACAAAAGCACTAGTTGTTATACACATGTTGTTGTTGTGGTCTTCAGTCCTGAGACTGGTTTGATGCAGCTCTCCATGCTACTCTATTCTGTGCAAGCCTCTTCATCTCCCAGTACCTACTGCAACCTACATCCTTCTGAATCTGCTTAGTGTATTCATCTCTTGGTCTCCCTCTACGATTTTTACCCTCCATGCTGCCCTCCAATGCTAAATTTGTAATCCATTGATGCCTCAAAACATGTCCTACCAACCGATCCCTTCTTCTAGTCAAGTTGTGCCACAAACTTCTCTTCTCCCCAATCCTATTCAATACCTCCTAATTAGTTATGTGATCTACCCATCTAATCTTCAGCATTCTTCTGTAGCACCACATTTCGAAAGCTTCTATTCTCTTCTTGTCCAAACTAGTTATCGTCCATGTTTCACTTCCATACATGGCTACATTCCATGCAAATACTTTCAGAAACGACTTCCTGACGCGATGTTAACAAATTTCTCTTCTTCAAAAACGATTTCCTTGCCATTGCCAGTCTACATTTTATATCCTCTCTACTTCGACCATCATCAAATATTTTACTCCCTAAATAGCAAAACTCCTTTACTACCTTAAGTGTCTCATTTCCTAATCTAATTCCCTCAGCATCACCCGATTTAATTTGACTACATTCCATTATCCTCGTTTTGCTTTTGTTGATGTTCATCTTATATCCTCTTTTCAGGGCACTGTCCATTCCGTTCAACTGCTCTTCCAAGTCCTTTGCTGTATCTGACAGAATTACAATGTCATCGGCGAACCTCAAAGTTTTTACTTCTTCTCCATGAATTTTAATACCTACTCCGAACTTTTCTTTTGTTTCCTTTACTGCTTGCTCAATATACAGATTGAATAACATCGGGGAGAGGCTACAACCCTGTCTCACTCCTTTCCCAACCACTGCTTCCCTTTCATGCCCCTCGACTCTTATAACCGCCATCTGATTTCTGTACAAATTGTAAATAGCCTTTCGCTCCCTGTATTTTATACCTGCCACCTTCAGAATTTGAAAGAGAGTATTCCAGTCAACATTGTCAAAAGCTTTCTCTAAGTCTACAAATGCTAGAAACGTAGGTTTGCCTTTTCTTAATCTTTCTTCTAAGATAAGTCGTAAGGTTAGTATTGCCTCACGTGTTCCAACATTTCTACGGAATCCAAACTGATCTTCCCCTAGGTCCGCTTCTACCAGTTTTTCCATTCATCTGTAAAGAATTCGCGTTAGTATTTTGCAGCGGTGACTTATTAAACTGATAGTGCGGTAATTTTCACATCTGTCAACACCTGCTTTCTTTGGGATTGGAATTATTATATTCTTCTTGAAGTCTGAGGGTATTTCGCCTGTCTCATACATCTTGCTCACCAGATGGTAGAGTTTTGTCATGACTGGCTCTCCCAAGGCCATCAGTAGTTCTAATGGAAAGTTGTCTACTCCCGGGGCCTTGTTTCGACTCAGGTCTTTCAGTGCTCTGTCAAACTCTTCATGCAGTATCTTATCTCCCATTTCGTCTTCATCTATATCCTCTTCCATTTCCATAATATTGTCCTCAAGTAAATCGCCCTTGTATAAACCCTCTATATACTCCTTCCACCTTTCTGCCTTCCCTTCTTTGCTTTGAACTGGGTTGCCATCTGAGCTCTTGATATTCAAACAAATGGTTGATTCTCTTCTCTCCAAAGGCCTCTTTAATTTTTCTGTAGGCAGTATCTATCTTACCCCTAGTGAGACAAGCCTCTACATCCTTACATTTGTCCTCTAGCCATCCCTGCTTAGCCATTTTGCACTTCCTGTCGATCTCATTTTTGAGACGTTTCTATTCCTTTTTGCCTGCTTCATTTACTGCATTTTTATATTTTCTCCTTTCATCAATTAAATTCAATATTTCTTCTGTTATCAAAGGATTTCTATTAGCCCTCGCCTTTTTACCTACTTGATCGTCTGCTGCCTTCACTACTTCATCTCTCAGAGCTACCCATTCTTCTTCTACCGTATTTCTTTCCCCCATTCCTGTCAATTGTTCCCTTATGCTCTCCCTGAAACTCTCTACAACCTCTGGTTCTCTCAGTTTATCCAGGTCCCATCTCCTTAGATTCCCACCTTTTTGCAGTTTCTTCAGTTTCAATCTGCAGTTCATAATTGTGGTCAGAATCCACATCTGCCCCTGGAAATGTCTTACAATTTAAAACCTGGTTCCTAAATCTCTGTCTTACCATTATATAATCTATCTGATACCTTTCAATATCTCCAGGATTCTTCCATGTATACAACCTTCTTTTATGATTCTTGAACCAAGTGTTAGCTATGATTAAGTTATGCTCTGTGTAAAATTCTACCAGGCGGCTTCCTCTTTCATTTCTTCCCCCCAATCCATATTCACCTACTATGTTTCCTTCTCTCCCTTTTCCTACTGACGAATTCCAGTCACCCATGACTATTAAATTTTCATCTCCCTTCACTACCTGAATAATTTCTTTCATTTCATCAATTTCTTCGTCATCTGCAGAGGTAGTTGGCATATAAACTTGTACTACTGTAGTAGGCATGAGCTTTGTGTCTATCTTGGCCACAATAATGCGTTCACTATGCTGTTTGTAGTAGCTAACCCGCACTCCTATTTTTTTATTCATTATTAAACCTACTCCTGCATTACCCCTATTTGATTTTGTATTTATAACCCTGTAATCACCTGACCAAAAGTCTTGTTCCTCCTGCCACCGAACTTCACTAATTCCCACTACATCTAACTTTGACCTATCCATTTCCCTTTTTAAATTTTCTAACCTACCTGCCCGATTAAGGGATCTGACATTCCACACTCCGATCCTTAGAACGCCAGTTTTCTTTCTCCTGATAACGACGTCCTCTTGAGTAGTCCCCGACCGGAGATCCGAATGGGGGACTATTTTACCTCCGGAATATTTTACCCAAGAGGACGCCATCATCATTTAATCATACGGTAAAGCTGCATGTCCTCGGGAAAAATTACGGCTGTAGTTTCCCCTTGCTTTCAGCCGTTCGCAGTACCAGCACAGCAAGGCCGTTTTGGTTAATGTTACAAGGCCAGATCAGTCAATCATCCAGACTGTTGCCCCTGCAACTACTGAAAAGGCTGCTGCCCCTCTTCAGGAACCACATGTTTGTCTGGCCTCTCAACAGATACCCCTCCATTGTGGTTGCACCTACGGTACGGCCATCTGTATCGCTGAGGCACGCAATCCTCCCCACCAACGGCAAGGTCCATGGTTCATGGGGGGTTTATACACATATGGTAATGGAATTCCTGGTAAAATGCAAATAGTTTATGTGCAAATATAACAACTAACTGAATAGAAGAGTCATTGCGTCATTTACAGGCATACTCATACCCAATGCTTTGAAGCATGTTTCATACCTATGTGGAAGAAGCCAATGTGAGAGCTGAACAATACATCAATCTGGCACATCCTACTCCAGTCCATCCAGTCCAGTCCATCCAAGGCTTACCCTATTTCATCACAGGTAGTACCATCTGTCATATATGAGGTGTGTTTCAAGCTCTGTACAGCATTTTATCTGCGCTTGATCCCATCAACCATCTGTCCACCCGAAGGAATGGCACCTGCCAAACTGTGGCTAACAGCAGAGTTTACACCTAGAGTAGAACACCCTGCTGAGCACAAGAAGCTCAATTTCAATGGCTACTTCACAAACTCAGCCCATCTGGATTTTTCATCTCAATACCTGATTCTCTGAACTATGTAGATGAGGGTTGTCTAACCAATACACCCTTCAATGTCATAATCTCCTAGACTCAATCTTTGCTAGGCCCTTGCTCCCACACATCCCCACCCTGCTCCAGGACCCTAACACCATGCATCCTACACCTACACTCCTCTTCACAGTCTTTCCTTCCTCTCTTCTGTTACCCCTCCCAACCCAATCCTCAACACCATTGTAAGCCACATCACGTACTGCAATGAAATCAATGGTGCCAATGCCTACGTCACAGACTCATCTTGTGCATATTCTGTCTCTCCCACCAACATTCCTATTCAACATACCTGCTGACTGCTGACTCCCTCCCAGCCAATGAATAATACTCTGCCCCAACAGACCTTCCTGCTCTCCACCTCCTTCTCCTTTCACGTACCCCATCTAACAAAATCCCTCATGTAAATAAAACTAGTCAGAACTGTAGGCCTGGCACAGTGTATTTAGATAGCACAGTGCTGCCACACAGGCGCGCGAGTGTGTGTGTGTGTGTGTGTGTGTGTGTGTGTGTGTGTGTGTGTGTGTGTGTGTGTGTGTGTGTGTGTTTGAGAGAGAGAGAGAGAGAGAGAGAGAGAGAGAGCTGTAGCTTGAGAATTCACCTGAAAGCTAGCAAACTTTTCTGTCAGCTGTCAGTTAGACTGTCAGCAAGAGTGCATTGCTAGTTCCCGCTACTACTAAGGCAAGTACACCGTTTGCTTCCTACGTATTTTTACGAGCTTCAAACAGGAGCGACTTATTTTCAGTTAGCTGTGTAGTTACTAGTTTATTTTTGTAATTTCTTGCGTGTTTGAGTGCTTACTAGGCACAACCTTTTATTTCAAAAACAGTGTAGTGTACAGTACAGCCATTGCTATCGACCATTGTATTGACTCTCGTATCGTGCAGGCTTTTGTTTTTTTGGTTAGAACAGCTCAGTGCCAGTTAGACTGTCAGCGAGAGCGCGCTGCTAGTTCCTGCTACTACTAAGGCGAGTACACCGTTCACTTGTTACATATTTTTACAAGCTTCAAACAGGAGGAGTGCAGTAATGAATAGGAACTGATTGTTGTGTACAGATGCGAGTTGAGCTGGCAACCCTTCACTCACAGCTTGAGGCTGCGTTAGCTTCCGTCACACAGCTTGAGGCTGCTGTCAATGGGCGTCACTGCGGGGGATCGGATGCAGGGATGCGAGGGACGTCGAGCACGTCTCACGTGTCTTCCAATTGGTCCACTGCTGTGACCCCCCGGGTACTGCCTGCACTGAGGTTGACCCCTCACCCGTGGACGAGTGGGAGATCATTCCAAAGGCTGGCAGGCAGTGAAAAACTTTCCATGGGGCCGATCGTAGGGCCTCCCCGGTTCGTTTGATGAACAGGTTTCGGGCGTTATCTGTGGCTGACGATGTCTCTGAGCTGGATGCAGTCGTCCACCCCATTCCAGAAGAAGCTTCTCAGCCCGCAAGTTCTGGGCATTCACAGAGGGTGGGTTTGCTGGTAGTTGGGAGCTCCAACGTTAAGCGCGTAATGGGGTCCCTTAGGAACATGGCTGCCAAGGTGGGGAAGGAAGCAAGTGTGCACTCTGTGTGCATTCCAGGTGGAGTCATTCCGGATGTGGAATGGGTGCTTCTGGATGCACTGAAGAGTACAGGGTGCAGCCAACTGCTGGTGGTGGCTCACGTCGGTACCAATGACGTGTGTCGCTTTGGATTGGAGCAGATTCTGTCTGGTTTTGGGCGGCTAGCGGAAATGGTAAAGACTGCAAGTCTTGCTTCTGAGATTACGGCGGAGCTCACGATCTGCAGCATCGTCGATAGAACCAACTGTGGTCCTTTGGTGCAGAGCCAAGAGGAGGGTCTGAATCAGAGGCTCAGGCGGTTCTGTGACCGCGTAGGCTGCAGATTCCTTGACTTTGTAGTGTTTCCTTTATCCACGGGGCTCTGCCGTGAAAAATATAAAATAGAAAATCTGATTGATATCTTGAATTTTGGTGGTTTCAGTTACGGATAAGGCGGACTTCGTATTATTGATTGGGATCGTGCTGTAATTTGACCGTGCATGGCAGACCGGGTCGGCAACACTACAAAAAGCAACTCTACAGAAATAGCATCAGAAACTAATTGAAATTTACCTTATAATCTTGTTAGATACGCAGTATTAATTACAATATAGTCATCATGGCTGTCCTCCTAATTTCTCTTGGAGGACGACCCGTCTTTCACTTTTCTCCGTCTGTTGAAAACTTCTTCAAGTTGTCACTGTCATGATCAATTTACAAATTTGGCGATAACCACCTCTAATCACTATTGAAACAACCTAGCTTTGTAATATAATTTTAATTTCCATCCAAAAGTACATTCAACACATCGCCGAAAAAATACACGTCTTTCGTATGAAGACAAGAGAGAGAGTGTGTTCAATTATTTGTTAAAAACAAAAAACCTACACGAAAGTAAAAAGATGAACAAAATTATTTATAAAAATCGGTCGGTGGCGCAGCGCTCTTCTGCGTGCGCGATCGTAAATTATATCTGTGTATTGGCGGAGGCGCGGTAGTCAAAGTACCATTACAACTTGCGCAATCAGGTGGTGGGTTTCTGGGTCCACTACACACAGGAGGCAGCTACATGGGTAGCGGCAGCTGTGTGGAAGGGACTGGGCGGTTTTTTAGGTTAGAGGGTCTCAGGGAACCACAGAAAGGGCGTCCGTCAGAATGTGGGCAGGTAAAACACAGTCAGGTAGTTGTAGAAATGATTGGTATTGTAGTTGTAAATCGTCATAGCTGTGTTGGGAAAGAAACAGAGCTCCCAGCCCTAATAGAAAGCACTGAAGCTCAAATAGTTGTAGGTACAGAGAGCTGGCTAAAGCCAGAAATTAGCTCAGCCAAAATTTTTTCAAAGATCTAAGAGTGTTCACAAAGGATAGATTAAATACAGTTGTTGGTGGAGTATCTATTGCTGTCAGAGGTAGTTTGCCTAGTAGCGAAATTGAAGTAGATAGTTCATGTGAAATAGTAGGGGTATAGGTTATACCTGACAACCAGACTTAACTATTAATTGGATCGTTTTACCGAACCCCCGACTCAGGAGATATTTTTGCTGAACAATTCAAAGAAAACTTGAGCCTCATTTCAAATAAGTACCCCGCTCATACAATTATTGTTGGTGGTGACTTCAATCTAGCCTCGATATGCCGGAAAAATTATACGTTTAAAGCCGGTGGCAAGCATAAAACATCAGCCGAAATTGTACTGAATGCTTTCTCAGAAAATTATTTTGAACAATTAGTTCATGAGCCGACTCGAAGCTTAAATGGTTGTGAAAGCATACTTGACCTTTTAGCAACAAATAATCCTCGACAAATAGTGATTGTTGTGACGAATACAGGGATTAGCGACCACAAGGCAGTTGCTGCTAGGCTGAATACCGTAACACCTACAACCATAAAAAAGAAACCCAAAGTATATCTATCTAAAAAAGCTGATAAAAATGCTCTTAACGCCTTTTTAAGAGACAGTCTTCACTCCTTCCGATCTGGTCATGTAAGTGTAGAAAAGTTGTGGAATGTTTTCAAAGAGATAGTGTCAACAGCAATAGAGAGATATATATACCACATAAATCAATAAGTGATGGCACTGATTCCCCATGGTACACAAAACGGATCAGATTAATCCCCGAGAATGGCAAAGTTTTACAGAAGTTAGAAACATGGCGCGTACTTCAATGCGAGATGCTTTTAATAATTTCCACGATGAAATTCTGTCTCGACATCTGGCAGAAAACCCAAAGAGATTTTGGTCATACATAAAGCACACCAGTGGCAAGACACAATCAATACTTTCACTGCGTGATAATAGCGGTGATGTCACTGATGACAGTGCCACTAAAGCAGAGTTATTAAACACGGTTTTCCAAAACTCCTTCACCAAAGAAGACGAAGTAAATATTCCCGAATTCCAATCAAGAACAACTGCCAAGATGAGAAACATAGAAGTAGATATCCTCGGTGTAACAGAGCAGCTTAAATCACTTAATAAAGGCAAGGCCAGTCCAGATTGTATACCAGTCAGGTTCCTCTCAGAGTATGCTGATAAAATAGCTCCATATTTAGCAATTATATACGACCACTCGCTCACAGAAAGATATGTACCTAAAGACTGGAAAATTGCTCAAGTCACACCAATACCCAAAAAGGGAAGTAGGAGTAATCTGCTGAATTACAGGCCTATATCACTAATGTCGATTTGCAGTATGGTTTTAGAACATATACTGTATTCGAACATTATGAAGTACCTCGAAGGAAACGATTTATTGACACATAGTCAGCACGGATTCAGAAAATATCGTTCTTGTGAAACACAACTAGCTCTTTATACTCATGAAGTAATAAGTGCTACTGACAGGGGATGTGAAATTGATTCCATATTTTTAGATTTCCAGAAGCCTTTCGACACCATTCCTCACAAGCGCCTTCTAATCAAACTGCCTGCCTACCTGCCTACGGAGTATCGTCTCAGTTGTACGACTGGATTCGTGATTTCTTGTCAGAAAGGTCATAGTTCGTAGTAATAGATGGAAAGACAATGAGTAAAACAGAAGGAATATCCGGCATCCCCCAAGGAAGTGTTATAGGCCCTCTATTGTTCATGATCTATTTTAACGACATAGGAGACAATCTGAGTAGCCGTCTTAGATTGTTTGCAGATGATGCTGTCATTTGTCGTCTTGTAAAGTCATCAGATGATCAAAAGGACTTAGATAAGATATCTGCATGGTGCGAAAAGTGGTAATTGACCCTGAATAAAGAAAAGTGCGAAGTTATTCACTTGAGTACTAAAAGAAACCAGCTAAATTTTGATTATGCGATAAGTCATACAAATCTGAGGGCTGTAAATTCTACTAAACACTTAGGAATTACAATTATAAATATCCTAAATTGGAACGATTACATAGATAATATTGTGGGTAGAGCAAACCAAAGACTGTGATTCATTGGCAGAACACTTAGAATGTGCAACAGGTCTACCAAAGAGACTGCTTACACTATGCTTGTCTGCCCTATTCTGGAGTACTGCTGTGCGGTGTGGGATCCGCATCAGATGGGACTGACGGATGACATCGAAATAGTACAAAGAAGGGCAGCTCATTTTGTATTATTGTTAAGTAGGGGAGATAGTGCCACAGACATGATACGTGAATTGGAGTGGCAATCATTAAAACAAAGGCATTTTTCACTGCGAAGGGATCTTCTCATGAAATTTTATCACCAGTTTTCTCCTCCAATTGTGAAAACATTCTGTTGGCACCCACCTACATAGGGAGAATTAATCATCACAATAAAATAAGAGAAATCAGGGCTCGCCCGCAAAAATTTAAGTGCTCGTTTTTCTCGCGTGCCGTTCGAGAGAGGAACGGTAGAGAGACAGCATGAAGGTGGTTCATTGAACCCTCTGCCAGCCACTTTATTGTGAATAGCAGAGTAATCACATAGATGTAGATGTAGAGGTCTTGCTCATGAGGCTGTCAACATTTCAACACCTCTGGGGTTCGGTGGGTTCTTACTTTACTCCTATATTATTTATAGTTATTATACTAACCAAATTGTGGTGTTAACCATTCCTCAATTTGACTCCAATTAAAGATTTGCTACAAAAGTAAGTGTAGCTTCATACATGAAGTCTGGGTGATATTAAACATGCATAATCATACGGCTTGAACAGTGAGGTGACAAAAGTCATTGGATAGCGATATGCACATATACAGATGCTTCATTAAAGGTGTGAGGAAGGTCTACAACAAACCAACTCCACTACGCCTTGCCATGAGTGACAGTGCAGAATTCCTGCATATGTTCCCCCTATGTTCACTCCCTGAGTATGTGACTATTTAATTCATTCATGTGTAAGTATATTGTAAAATAATAATATGTGTACTCAAATTATAAATTAATCCTGTACGTGTAAATGTAAATCCAATATCACTCTAAACAATGATTAAAGGATGAGTATACAAACAAATATATCCTGAAAAAAATTCCTGCTTAGGATCTTAATTTAGCACACAGTCTGAACTACTGGAAGTTTCATAACAACATACACATTACTGCAGAGTGAAAGATTTGTTCTGAGAGCTTTCAACATCACCCATGTATGCCTGCTATTGCCAAAGTGTCACAACAAAGCACCAGTTCACTTTCAGTGTTCAAGAAGAGTGATGTAGATAAATTTACATCTATACTCTGCAAACCACTGTGAAGTACATGGCAGAGGTTAATTGTGTATGAAAATTTCTTCTCATTCCATTACTTATGGATCGTGATAAGAATAATTGCTTCAGTGCCTCTGTGCTTACTGTAATTAGTCAACACTTGCTATGTGGTCCCTACCTACAGGAGTGCATGTAAGCTACACTCTCAAATTCCTCACTTAATACTATTTTTTGAAACTTTGTAAGTAGCCATGAAAGGTAACTGGTGTCCATATTCAAGTACCTGTCAGTTCAGGTTTTGTAGCATCTCAGCAATTCTCTCATGTGGATCAAACAAACCTGACACTGATTGTGCTGCTCTTCTTTGTGTACCAATACATTCAGTATACCTTGTTAGGCCTCTTTGGTATGTGTCCAACACATGGGTCACATGAGAGTTTGGTAAGCAATCTTACCAGCTGCTTTCCTAGCTGATCAGCTTTTGAATTTTTATGATTTGGCTAAAATTATGATTTTGTGTTTTACAAATCGCAGAAAATTTTACATTTCCAAATAAATTTTGCAAGTTTCCAATCGTTCCACAACTTCAAAATTTATCAAGATACCACGGAATATTTGTGCAGCTTGTTTCAGATAGTACTTGCTTACAGCCTAGTGCATCATTTGCAAAAGTCTGATGTACTGTTAATATTGTCATCCAGGCCATTAACACGCAGCATGAACAGTGAGAGTCCCAACATGCTTCCCTGGATCACGACTGAAGTTACCTCCATCTGTTCATCGTTCTCCACACAACACAACATACTGCATCTTTCAAACAAATTTCATGTGATTTCTCATATGACTGCACTTCTGGCCCCTGCAGCCAGAGACAGTGGTCATATGTGTGTAGGTTGCATTTGCACAAACATGTGTGTGTATGTTGTCTATTTCAGAAGAAGGGCTTCTGGCCAAAAGTTTGTGCGTTTAGTAGTCCTTTTGTTGTGCTTGTCTGCAATTCACTATCTCCACTATATGCTGAGTGGCAATCAATCCTTTCCACAATACTGTACTCTCATCAACAAGATTTGCCACTGTCTGCAGTAAAACACTTTTTGAAAGCCAAGAGATACTTCATCTATCTGACTGCCTTAATTCACAAGTTTCAGAATGTATTGTCACAAAAATGCAAGATGGTTCCCACATGACCAATTTTTGTGAACTCCATGTTGGTTGGCAGATAGGAGTCATTTTGTTTGAGATATCTCATTATGATTGAGCTCAGAATATATTCTATAGTTCTACTGTGGAAGGATTTCATGACAGCAGCTGGTAGTTTCGTGAGTTACTTCTGTTACCATTTTTGTACCTGGGTGTGATCTGTGCTTTCTTGCAAGCACTGACCAATGCATATACAGTATCTTAAGAGAGCGGCTAAGTCATCAGAAAATTCTGTATAGAATCTCAGATGGATTCCATCAGGCTCAGGAAATTTGTTCAGTATTGTTGTTGTTGTTGTTGTGATCTTCAGTCCTGAGACTGGTTTGATGCAGCTCTCCATGCTATTCTATCCTGTGCAAGCTTCTTTATCTCCCAGTACCTTCTGCAACCTACATCCTTCTGAATCTGCTTAGTGTATTCATCTCTTGGTCTCCCTCTACGACTTTTACCCTCCACGCTGCCCTCCAATACTAAATTGGTGATCCCTTGATGCCTCAGAACATGTCCTACCAACCGATCCCTTCTTCTAGTTAAGTTGTGCCACAAACTTCTCTTCTCCCCAATCCTATTCAACACCTCCTCATTAGTTATGTGATCTACCCATCTAATCTTCAGCATTCTTCTGTAGCACCACATTTCAAAAGCTTCTATTCTCTTCTTGTCCAAACTATTTATCGTCCATGTTTCACTTAGCAGTCTCTTAATGTCACTGACACTCGAATTGTAGTGGTTCAGGAACTGAAGTTGGGCTGGACTTTGTAATTTTTCTTTGTAAAGGAACAATTGAAAACTGAATTCAGCAATTCTTCTTTTGATTTGTTACCATAAATTTGTTTCCATGTCATGCACACGTGTATGGACTCTAACTTTGATGTTACTGACAGTCTGTCTTCTTTGGGGTTTGTGAAACATTTCTCAATAAGGTTTCACTTCACTAACCATAGAAGGTTTTACGCATTGTCCTTTTGACCTGCAAAATTATTTCCTTTTGTATCCTTTGGTTTATACCTATTGTGTAGCAGTCCATGTTTCTTTTGAAGTTTCTTTACAGGCACTGTATACCATAGATGGGTGCCTATCTTCAAGAAGAGACCTTCTGGACACAAATCTGCCCAGTGTTTGGCCAATAAAACTGGTTCACAGTGGAGTTTTTGCAGAAGCTGAAGTAGGCAATCTTCATATATTCCAATGCACTGAACACGAATGTGATGATTAAAATTGTCTCCGAGCTCAAGGTTACAAGAAACTGGGACTTTATGTTTCACGTATATTGCTATCATAATCAATAGGGTACATACATGAAATAAATTTAGGTAACTAATTCATTCAAGTCATTTCTTTGCCTTCCTCTTACCGGTAGTGCCTGGAGCATTTATTGGTGACATCCAGCAGAAATCAGCCAACACAGCAGCACTCCACCATCCTGTGTACAGCTGTATCATGAAAGAAATGTACTGGTGTAACCATCGCTGTGCTCATCACCACATGCACCACAGTTACTGGCAACACAGTGAAGTGGTTGTAAAGGAAGTGCGTCGTCAGGGTCACAATGCAGCTAATGACCTTATAAGCATGAATGAGTTCATTCAAAAGGCCCCTGTAATTTTCGGCTCTCCTGTTTCCCAACAACTATGCTGTCACACAATGAAAACAATGCCACACATTCAGCTGATCAGAGGTTAGAGTGGACTCAATGTGTGCGTGTCCCCAACAGCTGGCAAATCTGTGGACCAATGAATATCCACTTTGTGATCTTATCTGTGATGAGTCATGAACACATCTTACACAACTACTGAGATGCTGCTCCATTTCTATACAGAGCCTTAATAAATACTGTCATTAGTCCCACAGTCGGCAAACAAATTTGTTTGGATCAATGGAGTTCTTTGGCAATATTTTTTTATCCAGGTATCAGAACTACCCATGGAGGCCATTTCCTCTGTAAGCAGTGTTTTTCTCTAACACAACTGTGCCAGTTCCACAGGTAGCAGCAACCCCTACAGCATTAACTTTGAAACCTCCATACGTAGTGTTTTGAAAATTTCGGGGTAGGTTCTAGAAACACTTGGCTCTCCACCATCTCGAACACCCGATATTTTAACGACGAGGGTGAGAGAGCCTTTTTATTGCACTACACATATCTGTGTGTGTAGGAGAGACAGCTGTCACAAGAAGCCAGGAGCTGCGTCAGACGAGCGGCCCCAACAAGTGGTTACCAGCAGCGCCTTGGAGTTTATATCAAAAAGTCAAAGAGTGTTGGTATAATGTTCCATAGTTTGTGGTGTCATGAGGATTGTTACAGAGACAGATGAAGTGTGTATTGTATAGAGACTCTTACTTCATGTCTTGGCTCTGCATAAGGCAGCACTTATGTAACTGTATGGGTGTTTGGTTGATTCTGACATTTATCTTGGAACCAATTGGCTTGCAGGAGCTTGTACAGAATAACTGTTACTTTGGGGATAAGAGTTGAAAAGATACTGTTGTTGAATTGAAAGATTCTATGAGTACATGATTTATTTCAAGAATAGAGTGTTGGTTAGTATTATTCCCTTTAACCTGATACAATCTTCGGAGAAGAATTAAACAGTGAGAGTGATGTAGCTGGTGACCCAAAGAAGAGGATCGGCTGCATGCACAATGTATGAGTCAGCTGGAAGAGACATGTTAGTCGTGCAACCCAACACAGCACTGTCTGTTGTTGTCCAAGAAAGCATTAGAACGTGGCAACCAAGTGACAGTACTTAAAGAAAAAGGGAAATTGTAAGCCAAAAACGGGAAGAAGATACTTGAGTTGCCATAGCAACTAGGCATAACAGACTGAGAAACTGTTTCAAGTAAATGCGTTGTGTCTGCTGAACCAAAGGAAGAAAGTTGCGAATGCAACACAATGTAAGACGGGAGAAGATAATAACGTCAAAAGAACGGAGGGAAGATTTCAACTTTTTGATTAAGAAGATTTGGTTGTGGGGAGGAAGCGATTCTCACACATGCAGTAACCAGCCACCGACGTCAACGCAGTAACCAGCCAACGACCCCGACGCAATAACTAGCCGCCGATGCCAACACAGTAACCCGCCAGCACTGCTGTCTGCAATGGCTGCCATTCACCGCTGCTGACTTCTCGCCTGCTCGCTGACGCCGATGTCGCAACCAACATTCAATGGTGCCGGCGACCGTGCTATTCATCGGTGCCAATTCTACATCTGCTCACAGATGCAGCATAAAACTCTACGCCGGGTGAGCAAACAACAATAAGAAGAAGAAGAGGAAACTGTTCAAAGACTACGGTACTGCAGCTAGTATATTTAGAGGTGAAGTTGTGTTAAATGATCACTAGGTTGAAAATCAATAGGGATATGGATAGCATTCAAAAAACAGGAGAAACTTCAGAACCAGCCAAGGCTATGACAGTGAGTATGGAGGTGCCAGACTGGTCTGAGGTAGAGAATTTACTTAAAGCCCAGAGAGCAGACTCAGCAGCTTTAAGAAAAGAACTAAGTGATAAAAATGCTTTTTTAAGAACAGAACTAAATGCTAAGTTAGATGCTCAAAGAGTAGATTTAAATGCTTAAAATGTTTCTTTAAGACAAGAACTAAGCGCTCAAAGTCTTAAGTTAGATTCAATAAATACACAATAAACATCAAATTAGATGCTCAAAGTGAGGTTTTAAGTAGCCACAGGAAACCTCGAACAGTCAAGCAGCTAATATAGTTTTGTTAAAGACTGAATTTGACTCTAATAATAATAAAGTAGAAAATCTGAAATTAGATATAAAGAGTGAATTCACCGTTTTTTTGAATACTCACGTCGAACAACTATTTACTGAGCTTAACCAAGGACAGGATAAGCGATTTCAGGATTTAGCTAAAAAATTAGAATTTGACATCGAAGATAAATGTAATACTGTAGAAACGGGACTTTGTAACACTTTCATGCTTTTATCCTTATATAAATTTATATGTACACGATGTATGAATTAATTTGTTCATTTTGCTGTATAATCAATTATGTATCTTATGTAAATATCGCTGAGTAATCACTGAGGGAATGTTAGGGAAACATTAGGTTTTTGCCAACGAATAAGTATCGTTGGAATAGTGACGTCTCTGGATGCAGAAGGATGATGTCAGAGCGCATGCTACACAGAGAGAGGACTCTGGTGTGAGACTTGGTGAAGTGCGGATGCATGGATGGCGTGCCCTGTACTGGAGGAGTGATTGTTTAGCAGCACATATCAAGTGATGAGCGTGGGCAGTGGAAATATCGGCTGCAGCAACATCAAGAACCCGCAACACCAATATCATTGCCAATAACTCCCGTGCTCACTAATTACCATGGGAAGGAGCCAGCAGCAGTATCATCATCAGAAACTTCGTCACATTGAGAATGGACTGAATTAAGATTGCTGCATCTCAGCTTATTGTCAACTACTTTTGTAACAGCATTACTCAGCTTTGTGGTATTTTGCGAGTGAATAATTACCACAGTTTAATCAAAACTGTTTACCGGTGATTCTCCTAAAATCAATCACCAAGTATGTTCCTGTCCTGTCCTATTGTTACAATAATCCGAGTACCGTTTATGAAAAATAAAAATTGCAGTGCCAATTAATTTTGCTTATGAACTAAATGATTCAGTTAAAGATTTGAACTTAAAACATTCAGTAATTTCAGTCTCACTAACTTTAAATTTGAACTTTAATCTGAGGCGATCTAATTGTTGCAAATAGCAAATCAACTAATCAAATTAAAACGATTCCTGGCACTATGAACAAAAGCAATAACTAGAATTAATGAGTGAGTGCAAATATCAGTGATTATTGTAATTTGTTGTTAGTAAAGTTCTGGCTCACATTTTGACTTGCAGTCGAGCTAAAGTATAATAATTACCTTTTGATACAGTAATTATCAATTTCTACTTCCCTGTTCAGAAGTCAATAGAGTTTCTTTTAATTATTTTTTGCCATTTTCCAAAATTCATATGAAAATAGTAGACGTTATTGTGAGGTAGCGCCATTGTCACTTACAACAGTAAGTACCCATTAATCTAAGTGTTATCTTGTATGTTTTCAAAATTTCAGCTCTATTAGTTAATGATATTTCGAGTGCAAACTATTTTCTTTCTCGCTTTATTACGTAAATGTTTCGGTTGTTTTGGCTAACATGCATGCAGCCCTCTGTCGCCGCGCGTGTTCGAGTAATTCATGACATTGACTGTTCGGCTCATTAATTCACCTACTGAACAGAAATTTTGCCCAATTGGGCTGGCGATCATATTTCTTTTAGCTATAATTATTTCAGGAACTCTTATTATTCTGTTCCGATCCAAGTGGTACCCCTTCTCGTTGGCACAGTACGTGAATGATAACACAAACCTTCCGAACAACCATACTAAATTTTACAGTAATTAAGTAAGTGGAATAAGTTGTCCTGGAAGGCATCTTATTAACCTCCCCCTCATTTATCAACTTTATGTTGAATCTTTGGAATAATAGCCTTTTCAAAATTTTATTCCAACTGTTTAGGCACATGTTTATACGGTCATACATTTCTAACATTGTCGATAGAAGGGAAGGTGGACGTTAACGTGGCGATGCTAGTGACAGGACAATTCTTAATCTTGGGATTGTCTCCTGAGCCGAATTTGCACATTGTTGTGAACGAAGTGTCGTCCACATAGTGCACCGCAAGTGAAGAGATGAAATCACGTGGGACAGAATATTAAGAATTACTGTAATTAACAGAGTTCATAATGGAGAATGTTAAGAATGGGGATTTGGTAGACGTTAGCGAGAATCAGGCGATTAAACAAAGGGTCCCACAGGAGGCGGTATCCATTGTTGAAGGCCGGGTGGCAAGCTATACAGACGCTGCCGTGGGAACGCAAACACTATCAGAAATGGAATATCAGGCTACTTTTGTTTCTTTAAAAAATGAAAAGAGAAAATTTGTGGACCAGTGTTATTATTCTAAACTGGAGTCAGAGTTCTTCTAAATGCTCCAGCCCAGAGCAGTGATACAGCACTACTGCCTCTTTGTTTTGTTTCTGAACATGTAAATTTTTCAACTTACTTTAGTTGCTCTTTTGACTTGTATAATCATTTTTACTATGACTGTCTCATGTTCACTGATACCAATTATAATGTGAACATCTTCAAAGAAGTTGGATCTATTTTTTGATGTTACATCTAATATATTTCCATCGTGTGTGGGCTCCCACACTATTTGTTCAATGTAGTTTTTAGAGAAGGCATCAGTTATTGTTTGCAGAATGCCTTGTCATGCACAACACATACAATACTGTAATTATAACAAGCAATTATTGTATGATTTAAGTTTCTTCCATTGTTGATGGTATGACTGAGGGAACATATGTATTAACAAAGTGAAGTTTTCTTGATAGTTGTCGGATACACGTGGGGTTGAGCATGGTAGTCGATAGCAGGAACCACCTATAAATATATTATACCGAGTCTTATTCCAACAATATCATATATGACCCAATTTCTACCTAAGTGATATTTTGGTTTCTTGTTTACTGTGACCATGTTATGCATCAAAATCACATTTTAATGAAACAAATATTCATCTACAAGCAGTTTTATTAAGAGTAAGCCTTTTAAGCAAACTTGATTGAACTGTTACCTGTTGATTATATTTTAACAAATCAGCTCCTTGGACTAACAGTTATTGTAAGTCAATGTACAAAATTCAAACACTTACAAACTCAATGGCTAACAGTCCTGTAATTCCTCCATAATGAACACGAAGGTGTGTGACGCAATGTGGCGGAACACTTACATTTGAGTTAATATACAGCAGAAGTTGGAGCAAGTGGCCAAGGCTACATATAAGATTCATGTGGAAGAGTAAATACAAGGTTATAATAAATGACTGAAGCCATTTCATAAATTCACTGTTGCTGGATTAATTCATATTGTCACAAAACTCAATACTCACACAGAAAAACTTAAAAAGTTTTGTACTGTAGCATCCGCACTTCAGATACTTGCCACAAGAACGCAACAGTGAGCAGTTAGGCAAGATGTTAACAAGTGCTGAGAAAGCATATGTTGTGCTTGAAATGCATTCACATCAGTCTGCCGTAATAGTGCAACAACATTTCAGAATGAAGTTCAACCATAATCCCCCAACTGGCAACTGCATTCAGCAATCATATGCAGAGTTTAAAGCTTCAGGATGCCTGTGTGAGGGGAAACCAACAGGTTGGCTTGCAATGTGTGAAGAAACGGTTGTCTGCGTGCTGGCAAAATTTGCATGTAGCCCACAGAAGTTGACAAACAGAGCAAGCAGGGAGCCGAACATACTACAACCGCCGTTTGGATGATCTTAAGGAAACGAGTGAAGCTGAGCCTTAATGCTTGCAATTGCTACAAGTCCTGACTCACGAGACAAAGCAGAGACTTTGAATTTTCGGCACAGTTGAAAAGTTTTTGGAAGAGGATAGGTGATGAAGCAAAATTGTTTGTGAATTGCACAAAAATAGGCTTAATCTGTGAATCTGTGGGTGAAATTCACATTCAACTTTCACCAAAAGTTAATTTGTTCTGTGCAGTGTCATGGTTTAAAGTTTACAGTCCCTTTTTCATCTTTGAAAAGACTGTTACAAGATGTGTATCTAGACATGCTGGAAAATTATCTCACACCACAGCTGGAGACCAACAGTGTGGACGTCATCTACTGACAAGGTTGTGCTCCATCCCACCTGCATCATGATGTTTGTGGATTCTTACACAGGAAATTGAGAAACTGATGGATTGGTTGTGGTGGGGTTGATGGCCAGCAATTTATGTCAAGGCCTCCATGCTCTCCCGGAAGAACCCGGTTATGGACCTGATACCTGCGGAGTCACTAGAGGGAATGTATGGAACACTTGTAATATCTCAGAAATCGTTTTTGAGTTGTGTGTGTGCAAAGCCCTGTGACAGTATGTCAAAAAATATAGCTACAGAAAATCTGTGAAATCACTTCAATCATATATAATAACCTTGTATTATAAATAAAAGCTGTTTATTACTTACTTTGCCAACAGAGACCTGGTCTATTTGCCTTCTACATAACCAGTAATGCTGTCATGTTTTTTCATTTATCACCCACAGCTTTTATGAATATTTTTTAAGTTAATTTATGAATATAAGGGAGTCAATGAGATGCATCAACATATCTTTTCTCTGTGGGTGAGGGGGCAGAACATATCTAAAGAATTACAGAAGATACACAACTACAGCCTGGCCTTTGTCTATTGTAGCATTTTTGTGTAACCATGCCATAACAATGCCATATTGCCAGACTAATGCAGTGATAAAATTCTTTATCTTCTTAATACTTACATATCTTCCACTGGGACTAAGTAGAAAACTTTCCTCAACTACTCTTGCATAATATCTGTGCAAGTGGCAGAGCAGTAAGCATTACAACTCCAATCTCAAACACTTACTTTCCACAGTCCATCAAAAAAGAATTTGGGCAAAATGTCTAAAATTTTTATCACACACTGAGGATGAAGAATCTAAATTACACTAATTCACTCTCTTGCGTAGACCCACACAATCACTCTACCCCACAGGCCTTAACACCAATGAAAGGTGAAAGGTGCTATACATGATATTAAAACATACGTAAAACCACAGAAGAGCTAAAAGAAAGGCACATGGAGATGGGTAAATGAGTAAAGTGTGGCACACAGTGATCTGTATGCAACAAGCACCACACATTGGAGAGCCCTCTCACCAGAGCAAGAAGCCATGCATTATAGGGCTGTGGCCTACACAAAGATGAGTAAGAAGGACGTCGTGACTGAAAGGAAGTACACCATGGCCGCATAGTGGGCTTAACTAAATGCAGCTTCTACTTGGTTTCCCATCAACTCGTAAATTCATATTTCAACATCAAGGTATGCAGGGAGATAGGACACTGAAATAACCAAGGATCGCTACACACTTCCTTGGCTGCTACAACCGCAATACCCATGTGTCCTTGTACCCAAAGGAAAGACACTTCTTTTCCCACCTGTTGAATGAGGATGTCCTGTATATTCTGGACTACGTTGTCCACTGGGTACAAACGCTGTAGAGAATGAAGGGTACACAGAGAATCAGAACAGACAAGGAATTTAGTCTCATCTGCTCCAGTGCCCACAATATCACATACAGTTCTTCGTTGAATACAGTAAAGTCTTCAGCCAGTTGGACCTTGAGGACACGATCTGGGAAAACAACAGAGCAATCAACTGAGTCCTCCTGTTTTGACCCACCCATAAAGTCAGCTGTAGAATTGAGGTGCTCAGTTAAAAGATGAGAAAATAAAGTATTAAAGCCATATGCAGCCGTGGAATTTCTCCTGTATTGCACTAAATCTAAAATCATTCTGCGCTTCTGCAGTAACCAATGTGATGGTCAGTAAAAATACTGGATTTGGGACTGTACATGCTCCATATGAAGTGACTCCATCACACGCTGCATGCAGATTCCAAATAGCACTGTTGCTTATGACAATTGGAGAAAAAGCATTTCAGAAGTGGATGAGCACCCATAGAACAGAAGGTGAAGTCGGAGCTGCGAGGAACCTACAAGCCTGATACACCTTGAGGAGCTGCCGCCACACGGTGAGCGATGTTTCTGCAGCCTACGAATGGTGCTGATCCTGTAAGCACCTGTGGCCTGCCTAATCCCCTCATGGTGGGTGGTGTCAGTGATCATCAGGTAAGATATGACCTGTACATTGCGCAGCAATAGTCTTGCCGTGAACACACAAAAGCTCTATAAAACTGGAGCAGACATGCCCTGTCTGCTCCCCAAGACCTGTGGCTAAGGCACTTTATGATATTCGGTGCCTTCTGGGTTCTTGCTTTCAGGTCTCTCAGGTGCGGTAACCACGACAGCAAAAATAAGGCCCAGAATCCTCGCTGAGTCTTTAAAATGTAGAACTGAGTCCCTCATAAGCCAGGTAAATTAAAAATATGACAAGCATGATTAAAACAAACACGCACACACATTTCTCTGCAGAAAACTGAAAAAAACATCTTTGCAGCCTGCTCCTCTAACCTCTGCACTATAAGTTGCATTTAATGGGTCACTGTTGCAAAACTGGAGGAGAAACAGAAAACAGTAAAATCATCCACAAATAAGGAGCACTGTACAGGACTCCTTACCATATTTGTGATACTGTTTATGGAAAAGAAATTAACACGTGAAACACTACCCTGAGGAACACCATTTTCCTGCTCAAAACGATCTCACAGCACATCCCGAACCCGGGATCTAAAAAAGCACAGGACCAGAAAGACCATATGAAGAGCGGGAGGTGGCCATGAAAGCACCATTGATGGAGTCACTCGAGAATACTTTACTATAAAAAACACATTCTGGCCAGTAGCATGTGCTCTGTTACTGTAAATTCTACCACTCTGAATAAGTCTAGAATCAGGAGGACTGGTTACAAAAGCCCTCTTACTTGAATGGGTGCCTGCTCTTTCTGCTGGGAAGGGAGGAAGAGAAAATTTCGAAGGATCCATCCCAGTCCTATGAGCAGCTACGGAAATAAAAGTCTACCCAGACAGAGCCCTGTGTACCTAGATAAGCCTTACGCAATATAGGTGTGGCACGCTCCCCAAAGGTTGCCCGCTAATAACTGTTCCATCTCAACAGCCAAGCATCTCATGGGCACGCAGCAGACCTTGAGATTGAGGGTTTTTTTATGGAGGTTTTTACCATCGTTGCAATACGGGCGATAAAGCCAGGATCCCCATTCCCTGTGACACTCAACATTCTACCACTGCACCACCAGAGCTTATGGTGACAGACGACTGCTGGCCCTTACCATTCCTCAGTTCAGGAACCTTGGGGTCGCGAATGAATGCTGAGCCACTGATGGCAACACACATAGATACCCTGCTCTTCAATTCATGGGGCAACACCATGCTTTTAACACAGAACAAGTGTGCTCTGAAGCTACTGCAAGGTCTTGGTAATGAGCTACTACTCAGTTACAGTAGATCCATACCTCCAGTGATTGATGTAGGATCACAACACTTCAGTGCAGCAAAATGTCCTAACAGATCTGTTTTATTGATGAAATAGTAAAGTAGTGGTGGCTTACCAAACCACTGGCAATACTGTACAAGTATTTCCCATGAGTCATGCGTATAATAAAATTGTATTTCATTAAATATTCTGCCAAATCACATATGAACAACACGCAAAAGTTGATATTTGATGATACGCAAGTGCTAATATTTTTGGTGTGCTATATCTGCCAGTAATGCATTAACTCATATGTGAGAAGATGGAATAAGATGAAATGGAATGCTGTGAGTCTAAGAAATTCATCTTCAAGTGATCTATTGAAGGAGCCATCCACTATTTCATAACCATAAATCTGACTAGTCCACAGTCGCACTCTGAATGCTGATACATATATTGGTCAACACATTAAAGTAACTAGCAACAAACTGATTCATATGAGCTTCAAAATCTCTCAGACAATCATAACAACAACATCCTCATTCTCCAGATAATGAACAAGTGGGTTACAAACTATGTATAATTATGAACAGTAACTTATTAACCTTTACTCATTGTTACAAATATCATAAGTTATATCTTAATTTGGAAAAAAACCTCACCTACTTCAAATCAGAAATAGAACTAAAGCTTTTACGGGTCCAGCCAAAATGTCCCAAATCTGACAGTTTTTAAGAGACCCTCTTGAATTTCACTGTTGTTTACTAAAATTTGAACATCACAAAGGAAAATGTAAATCAGGATTGTTGGGCAGAGCAAATCCCATCCTCCCAAATATGAGGTTGGAGTTTTAACAACTGCACTGCTTCATTTGGTTGGTCCCTGTTGTGGCTGAAGTCTAGACCAGGCCCAGTGGCAGTCGCAGGAGTGCTTATCTGCTGCTTATAAGTTGAAACCGTGTCAGTTCCGCATAGCCAATAGGATGATTCTGTAACATAGCTGATGAGAGGTGAACAGAGACAATGTATTTCTAGTGCCAAAAATAAAACCATTTTCGAGTTTCGAGAGAAATTTTTTGTGATTATGGCAGCGAGTGCTATAAAGTGGACTGATTTAAGTGATTTCATTCTGCACAGTGACGTCGTCCATTTGTGAATGTCTTGTGGGTCAATTGCAGAAACACAAAAATGTATCAAATGTGGTGGTGAAATGACTCACTAAAATTCGAACATCACAAAGTAACGAAGAGAATATCAAATATGTGCATTATATACAACAAAGTGGACTCCAAATAAAAGGTGACAATATTATAACTATAAAAACAATAGTTCATCAAAGAATAAACAGTCATGTCCTACACAATAACACTCATTGCTTCTTCATTATGATATTTAATCTGCTTGCAATTGCAAATCCACAAAACTCCTTCTGCTCTCACACACACAATTTTGCATGAAAGTTTTGAGGTTCTACGCCACATCATGATATGCATCTTGGAGAGATGTAGTGGATGAATTCAGAGAGTAGCTACACTGCATAGTACTACTCGATATTATTGGCAATATAGTTTGCTACACAATTCTGATGCCTAGTGTTTCCATTATTTTTTAAGAGTGATTTCTTGTCTATTGAACATTAATTAAATGTTATATTGGTCTTTATTCAGTTGCATACACATTCTGATGTATTTAAGAAAAGGAACAGGCATGCAAACACTTATTATGAGTGAAGTTATCACTGTACCATTTAGATGTTTGGAATAATTCTGAAGTTTGACTCACCAGCCTACGACACAATAGTGGTGCTGCTCGTCCAGGACTACATTTTTTCTTCTGCAAGACTTCAACAGTTGAGCAAATAGTGTTAGTGAGTGCTACTTTTACCTCTTCTTGGATAATATTTCTCATTTCTAACTTCATTGCTTCTCGCATTTGTTCTTGGAATTTCTCAATCTCTTTCCTGGATAAAACTTGGACTAGACATTATACAGTTCAAAATTTGTTTATCACTTATAAGAAGTTCTATTATAATAACTAACTCATAAATGGATTACAGCAGAAATGCATAAACAAAAATGTTATTTTTGTTCATTACTTAAATCCTTTAACCACTCTCTTCATCAGTTATTCTATTATATACAACACACTCACCGAAACACTGTCTTTCTGTCATTCGAAAGAGGCAGCAGTTCTCTAGAGTTGTGGAGCACTGGACTATAAACCATCGCAGAAACATTGTTTGCAAGGCAATTTCTAGTTTTCCTTTCCTTCTGTACAGTCATCAGCACTATTTGCTCTATTTTCTCATTGAGGTTACTTTCAATTTGGTCACAGCACCTCTTCACAATGGGACTGAAAAAGTATGCCATAGTCACATTTATTTTTGTAAATAAATGATCTTAAAAGTTAAACTGTTTTTGAAATATAGCAGTACATAAATTCCTTATTCAACAACTTTCAGAAACTTCCTGGCAGATTAAAACTGTGTCCCCGACCGAGACTCGAACTCGGGACCTTTGCCTTTCGTGGGCAAGTGCTCTACCATCTGAGCTACCGAAGCACGACTCACGCCCGGTACTCACAGCTTTACTTCTGCCAGTATCTCGTCTCCTACCTTCCAAACTTTACAGAAGCTCTCCTGCGAACCTTGCAGAACTCTGTAAAGTTTGGAAGGTAGGAGACGAGATACTGGCAGAAGTAAAGCTGTGAGTACCGGGCGTGAGTCGCGCTTCAGTAGCTCAGATGGTAGAGCACTTGCCCGCGAAAGGCAAAGGTCCCGAGTTCAAGTCTCGGTTGGGCACACAGTTTTAATCTGCCAGGAAGTTTCATATCAGCACACACTCTGCTGCAGAGTGAAAATCTCATTCTGGAAACTTTCAAAAAATCCAAAAATGTTTTTATAATTTGGACAGTGGGATTTGGCGTGTACGTGTTTGGAGGGCGGCACAATGAGAGCATTACTGAAATGGGGGCATTTCAAATTTCTTAAACATACTAAAAAGAAAGCTGCATTCAATGTGTAAGCTATATTATTCTGGTGAATGAGCACTGATTTCTTTAAAAAGTATCTAAAAGAAAGTGAAAGCACAGCAAGGCACTTATACAAGCTCTCAATAAATAATAAAAAAATAGAAGTAGATTCTGAGTGCCAGCAACCATACAGAATTCTAACAGTTAATTCAACGGAGACATTAATTGGGAAGTAGGCCGCAGATTTACCTCCGTAATGTAGGTAAACTCACAACAAAATTTTAAAAACATATCTTTATCCACTGGAAGCTCTGTTTCAAAACCACTATCAGAATCTCTTCATACAATACCTAACACTAAGTAATATCTAGAATGCTTTCACCCACAATCCACTATTGTTTCCACAGAACTGTCCCAGAAATTTATACCAACCAGGAAGATATAATCTTCACCCCTCAATGTCACAGTTACAACTAACTTTGTAAAAATGTGATTAAGATATGTACAAATTAACATTCTTTACAAGTAAGGCAGACCATTCACGAAAAATGAGAATCACTGACACACACACACACACACACACACACACACACACACACACACACACACACCTGTGTCCCTACATGGCATCAGCTGGAGGAACAATGCCTGTGCTGCAGTTCGACAGGATGGGTGGGTGTTGTGTCGGGTGGGTTGTGTAGAGGGAGAGACAGGTGGGAGGTAGGAAGACACAGTGGGGTTGGATGGGTAGCAACTCAGATGGAGGCATCTGGTTTACTAGCTAGGATTGCAGGTTGGAAGGGTGGCTAGTACACAGGCTATGCATGTGATGTGCAGGTGTCACAACTGAAGAGGAGCAATGCACACTGAAAGTGACAGGGACGTAAACTGACTGTAGGAGTCATTCTGTAGGCATCAGCAGCATGTTTGGCAGTGTGCAGGGCAACTTCACCGAAACTTTTGAGACAGAAGTTTGACAACATGAAGACGAGAGTGCTGTCAGGCCAGTGCACAGACAGCACCTGAGGCCATGCAAACAATGAGACCAGTTGAATTTGTGAGCAGTGACTCACGTACAGTAATGTTTGTGTAAAACTGAAGTGTGAAATATACATGTACAGGATTGAGACAATGTTACATAACCTGAAATTGTACAGGAAGGATTAAGCCAATAATAGCTTATAATAAGGATGGAGGGAAGGAGGGAAATTGGCCACATGGAGGTGAAGAGTAGTGGGAAAAGTTAGTACAAAATCTGGATGGAGAACGAGTGGTATGGATATAAGAGGTAAGGGAAAATGTATGTTCAGGAAGTAAGAAACAAGTTAAAGGAGTTTTAAGTCAGGGGGACTGCAACAGTGCAGGGTACGCTGTTCCCACCTGTGTAGTTCAGAGATACGTGTGCTGGAAGAGAGTATGAAAGTGGCACATGCTGCTTCACTAGCAGCTGTTGAAGTCATTAATGTTGTGGTGTGCAGCATGTTCAACAATTGAATGGTGATGGATGTGGATGTCTGCCACAGTTTGGAGGTGGCCGTTCATGAGGGTGGACAATTGGGTACTTGTCATGCCCAATAGAATGCTGATGTATAATATGGCTGCTTTCATACAGGGCCTTGCCTATTATTGGGCAGGAAGAGCCTGTGGCTGGATTGTGGTAGGAGGTTGCTAGTGGATGTATGGGACAGGTCTTGCACCCGTGCCAGCCACAAGGGAGTGACTCATGAGGTGCAGGATTGGGGTAGGGATGGACAAGGATATTCTGTAGGTGTGGTGGACAGCGGAACACTACTTCCAGCGATGTTGGCAGGATTTCGATTAGGATAGCCTTCATCTCCAAGCAAAATGAGAGGTGGCTGAAGCCCTTGTGAATGATATGGTTGTGGTTTTCAAGACAAGGGTGATTAAAGGAGTGCTGGTTGGTGGCTGGTTAATAGCGTTAATGCTGTCAGAGGAAGTGATGACATGGCAGATCTGTTTAAGGATAAGCTGGATACAATATAAAGGCTGGTAAGATTATCTGCACATCTTGACAGCTACTGCTTTCACTATAGATGCAGCATCCAACATTGGTGAAGCTGTATGAAAGAGACTTTTTGGCATGGAGCTATCAAAGTGGAGGTGCTGTTGGTGGTTGGTGCACTTGACATGAACAGACATATTTATGGAGTCATATGAGAAGTGGAGATCAACATCTAGAAAGGTGACTCATTGAGTTGAGAAGGAGCAGATAAAGTGGGTTTCAGTATAGGTACTAAGGTTATTGAGGAAGTTGCAAAGGTCGTACTAGCCATCAGTCCAGATCTTGAAAATATCATCAGTGAAAGTGAATGAGACAAGCAGCTTTAAGTTGTGACTGTAAAGGAAGGATTCCTCTGAATGGCCCATAAATGAGTTGCGAAGCAAGAACCCAGGGCACCTCTGAATGGCCCATAAATGAGTTGCGAAGCAAGAACCCAGGGCAGTACCATCGATTAGTTTACAGATTTGGCCTTCAAAACTAGTATCATTGTTGTCAGGATGTGGTTGGCTAGGAGGATTAAGGTGGCTGTTTGGTATCAGGGCGATGGAAAAGGTACTGTTCTGCAAGGCCATGAGCACGGGGGATGTAGGTGTGTAAGGTCATCATGTCGAAAGTGAGAAACACGGTGTCTGGTGGCAACGGGACAGGGACTGTGGAAAGGCAGTGAAGGAAGTGAGCATTGTCCTGAAAGTACGGTGTGAGATTATGGACAATGGTTTGGAAGTGTTGGTCAACAAAGGAAGAGACCATTTGGTAGGAGAATTGTATATGGGCACAATCAGCCTGTATGGATGGACAAGAAAAAAAAATCCGATTTCCTGGTTAAAAACATGCTTTTTTCTGGGTGAAAATGCACGTCCCTCAGAGCTGTAAGACATATTAGTCCTCTGAATCGTACAGCACGGCAGTTTCCAAACAGAGAACATCAAAATATAAGAAGTGTGATGTCCATACTCCAATACAGAAACAGAGACTGTAATAGTGCTCCAAATGGCCTGGCAGTGAACTTCAAATTCAGCACGATACTATGTCTTCTTTCTTTGTGAAATATGATGAGTAGATGATATTTTTCATCAAAAAAAGTGAAGCTTTCACGCATAATATTGGTCGTCAGAAACTTTTTGCTGTTTTAATTTAATTTAATTTTTTTCTTCCCCCTCTTCCACCGAGAGTGCAGTTAGCCAAAATCACAAGAGCACAGCTTAAATTGCAGCAGCTGAGTATTTCTAACAAGCAAGATTGCAATTTCACTGCTGTGCACCAAACATTTTGTGGGTTACCTGGCTGAATCCATGTTCCATTGAGCACTTCAGCTTTTGAATAGAAAAACTGATTGCTCATGAAAGTGCTCAAAAATTCACACTGTGCTTCTTTTTGAAGGATAATTATACTTTTTGCTATCATTATTGCTTAATTTGTACCCTATGAAAGAACTAAAACAAATAAGAGAAACTAATCTTGAAGACTGGTCTTTTATAGTGTGTGTTATCCTTTGAAATATATCAGATGTGAATATGCCAGTTAAATGTTAAATGATGGCATAAATGGCTGGTCCTCTGGGCCTAAGTGGCTGGTCTTCAAAGTCTAAGTTTTGAATGTAGCAGCTAGACAAAAGTTTCCAGAATGAGACAAAAGTTCTTCAGCTTTCACAAGCTCAATAGACAATCGTACACAGAGTGGATTGCATGGCTGCAAGCAGTATCCAGGGACTTTACATTTGTGTGCAATAATCCAGAAGGCAATCACTAATATGCAGCTTCATTAGTCACAGACACAATACTAGTGCAAATTCTGGATGACACAGTCCAGACAGACTTGTTAAAACTGAAAGACACTTCATTACAAATACATTTGCCCATCGTTAGGGCTTTCGAACAATCCTTGTGTTTGACAGCACTATGCAAAACCCAGCCCAAGTTTTTGCAACCATGACAATCTGTAGATCCCCTCCACTAGTCAGGATGGATTGGCAGATGGCACAGAACAACCTGGCACTGATGTGCCAATTCCGACAATTGCCAATATGTAGTCAGTGTCTTATATTGCACACTATCATCAGTGTCATTATTACAGACACAATGTATGTGTAGGAAATCAAGCCTTTGAGCAGAAGTATTTCAATTGCCACACAAAATGCCAGTCGACTACAAAATGGTCGATCCACTAGAAGGAGGAACACTGACTGCAAATGAACCTTCCAAGGATGCAGCACATATCAAATCAGTGTCTTCGACCACCACAAACAGTATGTCCCTGATGATCCACATTGATGATGTGCAGCACAGGTTGCAAATACACACAAGTTCTTCCACAACCATCATTAACTGGCAGTCGTACCAGTGGTTGCCACCAAAATCCTCCAACTCAAGGATTTTCAGACAGGGACTAACTGCAATAGCAAGATAAATCACTGCATCAGGGCCCGCATCTTTGTAATGGACACTATGGCGCAGTAAACATATTAGGAATAGGACTCCTCAACGCGTTGGGACTGTAGATACGTGACTCTAAATCCCATCTACTCCCTCAGTGTTCCCGAATTCCTTGACACATTGCCTGCAAAATTCAAATCAGTGTTTTCCCAATCAGGATCACACACAGGGAGTTTTAAATATATGCAACCCTATCCCATCTAGTATCCCTTACTTCTTTAATGCAAGTAATGTGCCTTTTTCCTTATTAGACAAGCTGCAACTCGAGTTATAATGACTGCTGAATGAAGAAACCCTTACCCCTCTCTGAAACATTCAGTGAGCCATGCCTACGCTCATAATAGAAACGCCAAATGGCATCCTACACATAGGTGGTAATTTCTAAAACACAATAAACTTCCAGTCCATGGTGGACTCATAACCAATTCCAAAGGAGGAGGACATCTTGACCAATTAGGAAAAAATTTCGCTGACATTGATCTCAAAGATGCTTATCATCAACTTCCCCTGGGTGTCAAATCCCGGCAGAAGCTAGTACTCAATACTCCATTCAGACTTCATCAGTACAACCAGCTGTCATTCACAGAGTCTAGTGCCCCGGCCTTTAGTAAAGTGCTGCATACAGCAAATTACCTAGACGATATCTCTGTACCGGGTAAAAATACTGAGGATCTGGCTAACAACTTAGACAAATTGTTTTCAGTGATCAAGAAATCATATCTCAAGTGCAATAAGGAACAGTATAGCTTCTTTGTAGCACAGATCAAATTTGGGACACATCCTCAGTGCTATAGACATTTCTCCGACACCTCAGTATGTGGAGGCGAGCGAAAAATTACCCAATACAAAAGATACTGGCCAACTCATGTCATAGAACTAGTATCAAAAATTCATATCACAGGCAGCAACAATTGCAGAGCCTCTTCATAACCTCCTCAGTAAAAAGGTAAAGTGGCGTTGGACACCAACATATGATGAGGCTTTGAGAGAATTTAAGCAAACTCACCCAACCCCTCATGTCTTAAAGCCTATGATCCATCCCGACCGCTGGTCTTAGCAGCAAATGCTTCTGACTGTGGAGTGGCACCAGTCCTATCCTACATTATAAAGGGATGGAGTGGCCCATTGCATTTGTCTCCAAGACTCTGTTCACTGCTGAATGAAAACTGAAGAGGAGGTAAAGGCCATCACCTCTGGCCTCAAAAGATTTTGATTACATATATGGTAGAAAATTCACATTTCTGACTGATTATAAGTCATTGTTACCCCTTCTCAAGGCTTCTGCATCCATCTACAACAGTGGGCACTATTTTTATATGCATATAATTATGACAGCCAATTCCAGTCCACCACATAACATGCTAATGTTGATCTTCTGTCCGACTACCAGTAGGTCACACAGAACTAGACAAAGAAGTGAAAATATGTTTTCACTTAGACAACAAGCCAGAAGAATCAGCAGCTGTCCTACCACTGGGCACATCACTCGTGGGTTTACACTCCGCAGATGACCCATTCCTCAAGGAACTGCTTCATTAGAACCAGCTGGAGCAGCCTCTGATTACACAAACATCTGGCTCCTGAAATCCCGGTATACTATTGGCACAAAAGACATGAGGTTTACACCTTCCATGATGTGCTACTCCCACTGGGCAAGAACCAACATAACAGGGTGGTTATTCTGACGTCACTTGGCTCCGGCCCTTACTCCACGAGGGCACTGAAGTGCAGTGCTCCCTACCAAATCGTTAGCTCGGCAGCAATTACACTGGCAGGGTAATGATGCCACCATCATCGAAATGGTTGCAGCTGGCATCACCTGCCAAAGGAAGCAGGCTGAACCATCTCACCAATTCTTCTCATGGTTGGACACTTCCACATCATGCTTAAGACTACACTTAGATTTTACCAGACAATACCTGGCTCATAGCCACTGCTGCAGGTCCTTATGTCTCCCGTGCATCAACATCCCATCCAGTCAAACCATCCAGTTGATGGTGAAAAAATTTTAAACCAAAGGGATCCCAGAGACCTTGGTAACTGATAAAGGGCCACAAATCACTTCAGGCAAATTTTCTTCTTTTTGTGAAAAGAATGGCATACAATTAATACACACAAGGTGTGACAAAAAAATAATAGAAATCTGTTTCTCTTAAAGAATCTATATTTATTCATCAACATCAACTTTGTTTGCTTCTCCTCTTCAAAGTAACCCCCCCCCCCCCCAGATATAATACACATGTGCCAGCACTTTTTCCAATCTTGAAAGCACTGTTGGAACTCACTTTTCGTTGTGGTGTTCAGCTTCTTCAGCAATTCTGTTTTCATCTCATCAGTGGTTGCAAAACAACATCATTTCATGGTTCTTTTAAGCCTCAGGAATAGAAAGAAGTTGCAGGGGGCATGTCCGGAGAACACAGTGGCCGAGGCAACTTAACAGTTTTGTTTTTTTGCCAAAAATCGTGAACAAGTATTGAGATGTGAGAGAGAGAGAATTATTGTGATGGAAGTTCCAGAGTGGTTTTGTCACAATTCTGGCTGTTTTAATTGGATTACTTGACGTAAACAGCGCACAAACTTCCAGTTAGTATTCGTTTTTGACCACATGGCCATAAGGCAGGAACTCATGATGTATTATTCCATTGAAATCGATGAAAACAGTGAGAAGAACCTCCACATGTGATCAAACTTCTTCAATTTTTTTTTTTGGTATCGGCTAATCAGGCCGTTTCCATTGGGACAACTGGGCCTTGTTTTCAACATAATACCCGTATACTCATGTTTTCCTGTTTTGTCACATGTTACAACCTTCTTTAAAAATTCTGCATAATTGTTGACTTCATTCAGAAATTCCTGAATGATGCCTACATGACATCATTCTTGGTGAAAATTAAACAATTTTGGAACAAACTTTGCTGCTACATATTCCAGGGGAAAAAAAAAAGGGCTTGGCTTGACCCAAAGGATATGCCAATTTTCCAAAACTTTTTTTTTTTTTACTCCTTCCACAATGTCATCAGCAATTGATGTCTTCTCGATGTTCTTTGATATGTTTAGACAACCATAAACTCTTGTCTTACTCTCAGTATTAGGTCTGCTAGAAATGTATCGAACTCTCTCTCTCTCTCTCTCTCTCTCTCTCTCTCTCTCCCCCCCCCCCCCCTTTCACCCCCCACCCCTTCCCGCGCCCACCCACCTCCCCTCCCGCTGAATGAGGTGCTGCACTTAATGCCATTTTTCAAGCAAAATTTAATGCAAATTCTTTGATGGATCTTTTCCGAAAGTACAAATTCAGTGAGCACATGAAAACACATAAAACGTTTTTCAACTGTCAACACTAAACTAAATATTCAATACAGCTGAATATGCAAACACACATCAGCAACACTTGTACAAACAAGATAAAAACGTTTTGGAAATACACAGTATAAAACCTGCAAGATTAAAAATTCCCATTACTTTTTGATCACATCTCATACAGCACCTTTCCATCTGGCCTCTAACAGCCTACCAGAAAGGTCTGTCCACACATTCAAGAATCAAATATCAAAATTACAATGCCATCACTCTCTGGACAAATCCTTGACTTTGTTCCTAGCTTCATATCATGCACTTCGTAAGACAGAGCCTCACCAGCAGAAAAATTAAGTAGTCAACCTTGTACATCATGACTTTCGATCATCCATCTGTCTGTCAGCAAGCAACAGTCATGAAAAACTTGTAACCACCCTTATACCATTTTATCTAGGGGACAACGACAGTGGCTCCCTGCAAAAGTAACAAACCTCTGTGGCAGGGCCATGGCCAAAGTCACCCCGACTAGCGTCATGGTCTGCCAGAAACATATAAAACCAATATGACTCCGCAAAGGCAAAATCTCAAACATGGATTATCTTCTGTTCTTTTGCCAGAGAGCGAGAGCCAGGAGAGGCTATAAAAAGTCAACACAAGATCATCTCAACTCCCAGTGCTGTGGGCTAGCCTGCTCCTGCAGTACCAACACCAATGGAAGTGGACATCATGAAGGACCCAAGCCTGCCCACCACTGATGACACAGAGCAGCAGGAACACATAAAGGTGAGCCTTGCCCCCTTTGGCCCTTCTCGGAGAGGTGGATGATATGCCACAACGTTATGCCTTCGAGGTTGGCACATCATATGCTTGGTATTGGGGGTAGCATGTGTCAGGCAACCACTTTCTGCCAAAAACGAGGTTTCCTGGTTTTCTACTAGGCGGACCTAGTAGCATCACTTGAGGTTGCGAGTTGCGGGAACCTGCTTGCTTCCGCAATACATGACTGAAAATATATCCCAAGATACAGGATCCACCAGACAGTATTTAGGCAGGCACACAGCCCTCAATCAGCAGTTCACTCCAAGCCAGGACTCCAGTTCAGACAAATAGTCCATGCCAACACTACTGTCTCCACCATCAACCAGCCACTGCTGCTACGGGCAGAGCCCTGGGTTGCCTCAATGAGATTGATGGATCTATCTTCATGGTTGTGGGTGTCTTAAAATTTTGCTTAAATTATTCTTGTAGTACACTGACAGTAGATTGTTCCACGGGAATTTTAACTTCGTGCCTAGACAGAACGTTAACTCCCTGAATTGACAGAGGAACTGAATGTTTAGTTGAACTTTGCTTCAAGACAGTCTGAAAGAGACCTAGAATTTAATTTTTTGTGACCAACTTGTTCGTTTTCAAACTACATGGATTAGACGAACAGTTTTCTTGGTTTTGGTAGTAAACTTTTTGAAGAATACTTGACATTATTTGTCGCCTCTGGTGGATTCATCAACTGGGTGTATATGTGAATTAGAAGAAAAAAATTCTCGGATTTTTCTCAGATTTCCCAATTAAAACTTCACTTTTTTCGGGGTGGAAATGCACTTTTTTCCAGGTGAGAATACACTACAATCTAGGTGAAAGAACATTTTTTCTATGTTAAGTGACAATACACTTTCCTTCAGAGTTGTAGAATATACCAGTCTTTTGAATGATAAAGCTTTTATAAACCGATGCAGAACTTACCAGCACTCCCAGTAAAAGACAACACATTTTGAAAAGATCTTTAATGCACGCATAACATACACATCCCGAATTCGAGTTGCGGTCCTGCACACAATTTTAATCTGCCAGGAAATTTCATATCAGCGCACACTCTGCTGCAGAGTGAAAATCTCATTCTGGAAACATCCCCCAGGCTGTGGCTAAGCCATGTCTCCGCAATATCCTTTCTTCCACGAGTGCTAGTTCTACAAGGTCTGCAGGAGAACTGCTGTGAAGTTTGGAAGGTAGGAGATGAGGTACTGTCAAAATTAGGGCTGTGAGGACAGGTCATGAGTTGTGCTTGGGTAGCTCAGATGGTCGAGCGCTTGCACGTGACAGGCATAGGTCCCGAGTTCGAGCCTCAGTCCGGCACACAGTTTTAATCTACCAGGAAGTTTCATATCAGCGCACACTCCGCTGCAGAGTGAAAATCTCATTCTGGGAACATATACATTGCTTATTTTGGTGTTACGTGAATATAAATATGAATTCTCCAACTATGGCATGGTAGTTTCCGAACACATATAAGAAGTGTGATGCCCATGCTATGATACAGAAACAGAGATTGTAGTAGCGCTCCCAGTGTTCTGACAGTGAACTTCGAATTCAGGAAAATATGGCATGATAATTTGTATTCCTGCTTTGCAAAATAATGCTATTAGATGATTTTTTCATTCATTTGTATTCCTGCTTAACGAAATTAGGCTACTAGAAGATATTTTTCATCAAGAAAAGAGAAGCTTTCACATGTAATACTGATAGTCAAAATTTTTTTGCTGTTTTTTTCCAAGCAAGTGGCTAGGCAGGATTCTAAGCACACAGCTTACATTGCAGCTGAACATTTGGATACAGAGAACTGTCCGATATGAGTTGTTGACTTTGACCAGTGACATAGCAAACATGGGACAAATGCTGTACATCATTTGTCGGCATGCCAACTCACAACCAAACTGTCACCTTTCAACCTAAATTAGACCTTGGGTAAACTACATATCAGTCTGGCACCGTAGCCGGTTTTTTCACTATCACCTTCGTTGGCTTCGCCAACTCACAACCAAACTGTTACCTTCCGATCTAACCTATACCTTGAGCAAAGCTACAGATTAGTGTGTCACCACAACCAGTTTTATTTTTTTGCTTTGAAATTAGTTTGCTTTGCCAAATAACAGCAAAACTGTGAATATATGCACCATAACATAAATAAAAGGTAATGTGACAGCAGCCATTAACGTTACGCAACTCGCCAACGATTTGAATCGAACATTCTTCTTGACCCAAAGAAGAAGGACTGTAAAATTCTCTACTGTGCACTGAACATTTCACGGGTTGCCTGACTGAATATAAGTTCTGTCGAGCGACTTCTCCATAGAAAAGCCAATAACAAGTTGTGAAAACTGCTCAAGAACTCACCTTGCACCTTTTTTTAAAAAATATAGTTATAATTTTGCCATCATCCTTTACCCTTTATGTTTAAGAATGTCAAGCAGTTTGTTGATACGAAGTATTACATAATCTTTGTCCTAAAGTCTTTGACACATTTTGCTGTGGTCAGACAATTGTATGTGCACTGTTCACATTTTCTTTGCAAACTTAATGTCAAATTCTTTGTTAAAGTATCAGTTCTTACTAGTCAGAATTACAGAAATTTAATGGAATGCTTAAACAATAAAAAACCCTACAAAATTCCAGAGTATTTCCTGGATGAAAAAATTCATGGGTCTTTTCCAGGGTGTATACACCCTGTTCAATTTGTATGCAGAAGTGTTGGAAACTTGGCAGAAACACCCAGCTACGCAGTCAGTATGATTCATGACCACTATGGTGGTGTGGTGGAGCCTTTGTCTGCTGGAAGAATGATAAGCTCTGGATTGGTTTTCAGGTTACAGATAGCTGTGTGTTCCATAGGAGTGATGTTTGACTGACTGGGGAGGCCAGGTTAGCAGTGAATAATTCCTGAAACATAGCCAAGGGATGACTGGGTGGATGAACAGAAGGATCAGAGTTGGAGGTGAGGTTACAACAGTTTTAAACAAGCTCCTATTAAGGTGGGGGGAGAGAAGGGGATTGGGTTGGCTGTTGTCAGTGGCATACATAGCAAAGAAATGTCTGCACTGGAGAGAACAGGCAAAGGAAAGAAGGTCTTTACGCATACAACATGGTTGAATTTAAGTTTTGGAAAGCAGTACTGAGACTTCTAAAGGGGGAAAGTACTTTGCGGGACAGATTGACAACAGTAGTCGGATTCCTCGACAGTAGTCGGAGGAAGTTTTTGGTGGTATGGAAGATGGAATAAGTCAGAAAGGCATAGTTGAGCAGCTATGTGGGGCTGACAGAAGGGTTGGATTAGAGTGTTAGGATCCTTCTTGGTTATAGGTAAGCCCATGTGGGCATAGGACAGGAGCAGATGGGACAACTTCTTCAGATGGTACTGAGAGGCTGTTCCAACTGTTGAAAGGCAAAGATCTATCACAGAGCAAAAGGATTCTGCAAAAGGAACAGAGACTCTTGAGTATGGTATGAGCTTGGATTGTACAGCTATGAAGGATGAGACTAATCGAATTGGACTGATGAAACTGGAAAAGGTGAAGGTTCTTGCAGCAAGAGGGAGGCAACCTGAGATGCCAATTTAATGGTAAGCCCATCAGATGGGATACCATGTGCCAGACAAGATTTTGGAAAGAGGATGTGTGGTTAAAGTTTTGCAACAGGAGAGGAGAGTTTTCGGAATTAGCAAAGGTAGAATGAGCAGGGATTCATGCCATGGATGGTCAGGAGATGAAAGGATTGACTGAAAATTTGTCAAATAAAAGTCAAATATAAGAAGAGGAAAACTTATGTTCAAAGTGTTTAAACAGAAATAAATGGTAAGTACTGTACATAGAGCATGCAGCAAGTTATGAGGAAGGTCATGAAATGTATTAAATAAGCAGGAGGTAATAGCATCATTTGCGAATAGAAATGCCTCTACTGCAAATTGAAATTCACAACTAGAAAAAACACGATCGCAGTCATATATAAGCACATGAGATTGGCTTGTTGTTGTGGTACAGCAGTTACTAGTGTTGTGGACTGTTACAACAGTGGGCATTTAAATTGTGCAACAGAGGATGGCTGGTTTGTGTTTTAAAGACAGGTTCTGCAGAGGAGAAGAATACACTTATAGAAGAATACACTTATTGATAAATAAAGACTTGACAAATGAATTGTAGGTAAGCAAAGAAAGACAGTAACAAATGTACAGGGTTAAGGGGTGGAAGAACGCCAAATCGGCAATTTAAACCAATACTGGAAATTCCAGAACAGATAATTACATAAAATAAGGGAAAGGCAGCCTCTTAGCTATAGAAGATGGGTCAATGGTGCACAGAAACATGTAACAGAAAACAGTTAACACTAGCTTTCAAGCTCTTGCTATTTTTCTAGTAAGAGTACGTGAGTGCACACACACACACACACACACACACACACACACACACACACACAGAGAGAGAGAGAGAGAGAGAGAGAGAGAGAGAGAGAGAGAGAGAAGAGAGGAGAGAGGAGAGAGAGAGAGAGAGAGAAGAGAGAGAGAGAGAGAGAGAGAGAGAGGCGTGCAAACGCGCTTGCAAATGTAGATGCTCACGGTAGCAGCAAGAATATAGATACTGAAAGTAGTTGCGTAGGTAGATGGAGATGAGGGGGTTGGGAAGGAAGTTTGCAAGGAGCAAGGAGAGTGTAACATTGCAATGCGAGGCAGGTCTTTCAACAGATGAGTCAGCAGCTGCACAACGGTGTGATAGGAGTTAGGGTAGAGCAAATAAGGGATAGCATGAGGGAAAGGGAGGAGTTGGGGGAGGAGAGAGGAGGAAGGTGGTAGCGAAGAGGGAGACTAGGCGGGAGGAGGAGATTAATGTTTAACATCCCACTGACAAGGTCACAGGACCTGGAGCACAAGCTCACAATCCCAGAATTTGCCTGAAGCAATTTAGGGGAACAGCGGAAAACCTAAATCAGAATGGCCAGACGCATGTTTGAACCAGTGTCCCCCGCTAAATGCGGGTTGTGAAGGCATTGCTAATTACACACATAAATTTTTTTGCCATGATTTTCTTTCATTTTCTATTTTTCTCCTTTGTTTCTACTGTCATATGTTATTATGATGATGTAATGTACTACTGTGATTTTTAAACGTAAAGATGTAATTGTGATTATTTTGTTTGCCAAAGGATAAATATGTTTCTTGCTTTGGAAATGTGGAAAATTTTGTAAATTTCTTTTTGGTATATTATTAATTGTGAAAAATGCAGTCAAGAACATTTATAAAGATTTATGTAATCTACAATAATGACATAACATCTGTAGGCAGGGGACTGCAATTGCTATATCAATACTCGAACAGAGGACATGTAGTAGAAGGTATGGCGGATGATGCGTCTGTGAAGCATGTGCAGGATAATGAAACTGTTTTTATGAAAAGCACCCAGAACTGTATGGACAGTGATACCGAACTATGAGAATGTCAATTTGCTTTATCACTGTGGTACATAATGCCATCACCAGTGAACCTTAGGACCAAATAAATCGGACTGTGAAGGTGCCGCTAACAACACATTGTTGTGACCAACACGAACAGTACTTTTATTCATATGAACTTTACTGGCATTGATATTCGAGTGGTGGAACTATTGCCTTTTGCGTTCTATCATGCCCTGTAAATGGAGACTTTAATCAACTGTGCAGTATATCTGTCTTTCAATGACGTTGCAGAAGTTTGAAATGCAAGAAGAGTGGACATTGTTTACAGTGTGCATCACGTAAAAGAACAGTTCTATGAACTGTGTATTTGTGGCTACGGATATATGATTATGATGAACTGTGTAGTCATGGAAGGAAGTGTCATGGACAGTGCAATAAGTGTATAAATGAACACTGTCTATGTAATGTGCTTTGCAAGAGGGGAGATGTCAACAACGGGTGCATACCAATGTCTTGTGGTTTGTTAATCGCCACTGGCTTACTGGTACAGCTGTGCAGAAACTTTGTTCACATTTTGCCGGAATAGATTAACAAGCCGAACTACCTGTATCCTGCTCACAACATCATAACCCGGCAACATCATGCTGCCCAGAACAATGCTTTGTATGCAACGAAAAGTTAAAATATTTTGCCAAACGCTATCCCCTGATCTAAATACTTTCTTTCTCTATTAAAAGTAGTAGAAGTATGGACTCTATTCAAATAAATTCTTTGCTTGTTTATGTTTGCTTTCTGCTATCGAAAGTAAAAGTACCAGTACCATTAGTGAACTAATAGTTGCACGGTAGTCATTGTTGAAACACCAGTAAATATAAACTTCTTTCCCTCATTAGAATTATTTCTCCTTGCATGTCAAAACTATAGCAGCCACATATTTAAAGTGATTTTATGTATTGTTATGAGTATGGCACTGTGATAGTGACTAATAAGACTATTTTGTCACGAAATACGACTGCGTGCGTAAATCACGGTGACCACCATAATTGCCTGAGATCCAACCAATGACCTAAAAGCTGCTGTTTCACCATTGGAGCATTTCCTGCTGGGAGCGTGAATCATATATGTCAGTTGTCAAAACACATGGGGAATGTATTGCTACAAGTCATAGTATTGAGAGATGCTGGTTATACTCAAAAGTGGGTAGATGTATGGTGAATCCCCCAATGTTCATGTAATTATTAACAGTGTGGTATGTGATTCACGTAATTTTGTTACTTTTTCTAAATTCTGTCAGATATTGTCATGGCATATTATCCACAAGTTCATCAAGGCACTGTTGGTCCAGATTGTCTCACTTCTCAACGGTGATTTGGCGTAGATCCCTCAGAGTCGTTGGTGGGTCATGTCATCCATAAACAGCCCTTTTCAATCTATCCCAGACATGTTAGATAGGGCTCATGTCTAAAGAACATGCTGGCTACTCTAGTCGAGCAATGTTGTTATCCTGAAGAAAGTCATTCACAAGATATACACGATGGGGGTGCGAATTGTCATCCATGAGGACGAATGCCTTGCCAATATGCTTCCGATATGCTTGCATTATCGGTCGGAGGATGACATTCACGTATCGTACAGCCATTATGGCGTCTTCCATGACCACTAGTGGCGTACGTTGGCCCCACATAATGCCACCCCAAAACAGCAGGGAAACTCCACCTTGCTGCACTCACTGGACAGTGTGTCTAGGGCGTTCGGTGTGACCGGGTTGCCTCCAAACACGTCTCCAATGATTGTCTGGTTGAAGGCATATGTGACACTCATCAGTGAAGAGAACGTGATGCCAATCCTGAGCAGTCCAATCATGCAGCCTATTGCACGCAGTTTGAGTCATAACACGACGTCCTATTGCCACACAAAAAGCATTATTTAACATCGTGGCATTGCTGTCAGGGTTCCTCCAAGCCATAATACGTAGGTAGCGGTCATCCACTGCAGTTGTAGCCCTTGGGCAGCCTGAGCAAGGCATGTCATCGACAGTTCCTGTCTCTCTGCATCACCTGCATGTCCGAACAACATTGTTTTGGTTCACTCTGAGATGCCTGGACACTTCCCTTGTTGAGGCCCCTTCCTGGCACAAAGTAACAATGTGGACGCGATCAAATCTCGGTACTGACCATCTAGGCATGTTGAACTACAGACAACATGAGCCGTGTACCTCCTTCCTGGTGAAATGACTGGAACTGATCAGCTGTCGGACCCCCTCCATCTAATAGGCGCTGCTCATGCATGGTCATTTACATCTTTGGGTGGGTTTAGTGACATCTCCAGACAGTCAAAGGGACTGTGTCAGTGATACAATGTCCACAGTCAATGTCTATCTTCAGGAGTTCTGGGAACCGGGGTGATGGCGAACTTCTTTTTTGATGCGTTTATGTTTTTTTATCTTCCAGACTTTGTGCTGAAGTAGATAATCTCATATAAAGTAAGAGGACAATGAGAAATATTTTATACTATATCAATAAAATTATGAACTCAAATAAATTTTGTGGAATGTATAAGAATTTTTCACAGAGCAATATACCTAATAAATCCACTTCCATCATTCACTTTTGACGAGATGTTTTCCTCTGTATTCAGGGAACACACACTATCAAAAGGACCTGATGATATACCTGTTCCACACTGCCTGTTTCCTGCATTTCCTGCAACAGAACTATTGGGTGAAACATTAAATTAGCATGTGATATGTTACCATAGAAATATATTTTCTTTTTTAAAGGTTCAATGTCTGTTATGAAAGAACTAATGCTTTCAGAAGATGCCAATCTGTAACTAATTCTGAATGTTAGGGAAAAACGTACAACATATTTCTGTAAAACGTTAATAACAACACACATGAGAAAAAAATCTTTTCTTGGTACACTAGGAGAAACATGTTGTCTGATTGACATTTTTGACAATTTGTTGAAAGGTTCAAGACAGCAGTAAATGATATGAGCTGACGTGGGGAAGCATGCATCAATAGGAAAACCTTGGAGTTAAAAAAATTAAATGAAAATTCAACCATGGGCAGAACACTTAAACTTTCATCTAAAACCTATGTTGTAGACAATACAGCATTAGATCTCCATAAGCTATTATACTTACACATATGAAGAAAACAACTGCAAAAGTTTAATATTATGTATAATATTCTGAAGTATCATTTTTAATAAAGCTATTGACACTGCAAAACCAAAAAATCAGTAGCACAACTAAAAGATTTAAAAACATTAAAGTGTGTGACAATGATGGAAAATCTGAAGGAATTCTAACACCAACACAACAAAATGCTACTTAAAGGAAATCATTGAAATAATATAAGCCAGTTGTCATACACTGAAGAAGTCAGATGTGGTTGGAACATTTATTCATCATCTATAGAATGCAATGAACAAAATTGTGGTAGCCACCAAACTACCAATTATGTATTGGGCATTGGCTGATGTGTCTATCAGTGGCCACTGGGAGGTGACATGGTGATCAAGAGACAGCCCACAACTACTGTGCAGGCATATTCAGTGGCCCCTGCTAAGTGTGCCAATACAGGCAAGTGCAGACCAGCACTCACCCTCTTTCAGCTCTGGCCCCAGGCGTGACTTACTTCACTGTTTTCTTTGCCATGTGGCACCATTAACAGAGTACTCTTTTTGTTCTATTTTGTACTTGCGAGCCGCCAATATATTTGTTTGGTGGAAGTCATGCTCCATCAATTTCTCCAACATCTGCTACAGGGACAGAAACAATAGGAGGCCCTGTTGTCCACATTGGTCTCCCGGCAGTTGACTGCGAATCCACCACCGTTCCCACCATATGATGAGTTGGTGGAGGAGTGAGAGGCCTATGCCTCCCATAGCATTTCACGATGTTTCAGGTAATGGATTGTGGCATGATCAAAGCTCTTTACCTGTCGTGGATCTCGTTTAATACAATCTAGCTTTTGTGCAAACTGACCCCTCTCTCGGAACCAGCACATCTGTCCTTCGATGAAATGTGTGTTTTGCTGTCTACCTACTTTCATGTTATTGCACCCCATGTAGAGTTTTATCAGTGTCGTAAACAGCCCAACCAATCCTAGTGTGCATGGGCAGCTGAACTGCAGGGCCTCGGTATGAAATGATGTTTTGAGACTTATGTACATAAAGAATTGTATGCCAAAGTGATGATATGGGACACAATAATTAGGGGGTGGGGGGCTAAGATAAGCAAATGCATCAGAAAGCTCTGTAATTTGAAGATCCTTCTTAGTGGGGTGTTTTAAAATTAGCTCAGTCCTCCAAAGTTTCCTAGGGTCAGGGCAGCAGTTCGATTTTGGGGTGAGGCAGTGGCCATCATGAGACCCAGAAGACAGTAGGAAATGACGTTTTGAGACTCATGTACATAAAGAATTGTATGCCAAAGTGATGATATGGGATGCAATTATTTGGGGGTGGGGGGTGGCGGTGGGGCTAAGATAAGCAAATGCATCAGAAAGCTCTGTAATTTGAAGATCCTTCTTTGTGGGGTGTTTTAAAATTAGCTCAGTCCTCCGAAGTTTCCTGGGGCCAGGGCACCAGTTCAATTTTGGGGTGAGGCAGTGGCCATCACATCAGACCCAGAAGACATAGACAAAGTGGGAAATGCAGCAACTGCAGAGAGCAAACCCTGCTGCCTTTGGCCCAGTCTTGAAAACAAGGAAAGCAATCACTCCCCCCTCCCCCAACCAGCACATATTTCTGTTGTGCCCAGAATGTTTGCAAAAACAAATTAGTGTCCCTGACAGGTGGACACAGTGCAAGGCATGCCAGAAAGAAGGGCATAAGGTGTCAGTCTGTTTTTTCAACACCCAGGAGTGCCCCTCAGAAACTGTTCATCATGCTCATTTTGTGTGACAAACAAGTCTCAGTTACAACAACTTGTAACATCTTGGCATCCCTGTTAAACTTTCAAACCTATCCAAAACACACCAATTGGTTGCATATAACAAGAAAAAAATTCCACTTAAATGACAAAAATCACAATCGTAGTGTCATACAAATATGTCTTATGCCACCACAGCTTTCTAGCGGTCCGCAACACAGATACAGAGAACCTTTTTCAACCTCAATGCTTTCTCAGCCTTTCGATTTGTGATCAAGGATGCCATCCAACTGATCTCGGAACAAATACCATTTCAGGAACTGGATGGTCTAATTTTCTGGGAGTGTTGGCTAGGCAAGGAGCCTTGTGGTTCACATCACTTTAAAGGCACCCGCACATCCCTGCTTCTTCCATGCATTGTAGGAGCTGTCAAAAATGAACTCAACAAGTTGACAGCTATTGAAGTCATTGAACTTATGTCTCCACAAGTGAGTGGGCAATGCTCCTAGTTGTCATAAAAAGCCATAAGACAAACTGTGCTTGTGTGGAAACTTTAAAGTTAAAGTTAAATCTCAGTCAGAGATCAAGACAAATGTCATTCTGTAACCTTATGGAATTTTTTTCGGCACCAGTGGGAGGACAGCCTATTTCAAAACTAGATCTCACTGAAGTTCTTGTAATCAACATGTCGCATGGCTTCTATAGGCTCAAATGTTTCATATTTGGGGTGGCCAGCACCGCCAGCCATTTTTTAAAAGATTCCCTGAACAACTGCTGCAGCATGTCCCCGGCTACATAAATTACCTTGACAAAATTGTGGTGATGCATCTACAATGGCAGAACACTTAGCAAACTTGTGGTGGTTGTTACAGTAGTCAGTCTTCTTTCAACTGTCAGTGGAATACCTGGGGTTAGTGACCTGCCTTGGCTGTATTCAGTCCACACAGAAGATGATCAAAGCAATCTTCAAGCTTCCTAACCATGGAAATCATATGAACTCCAGTCTTTCTTGGCGATGATCACATATTATGGCAAATTTATGCCGAGTGTGGCATTGATTAACCACTCGCTAAACAGTCTACAGAAGAAGGGCATCCCTTTTGTCTGGTCGGCAGCGTGTGAGCAAGATTTCAGGATTCTGAAGCAAATCCTCATAACAGCCTCTTCACTGATTACATTTCAACCAGTTCAAGAGTTGGTGATGGCAAGAGACACCTTGGGGCCTGATGGTGCCTGTCCCGGCACATAAGGATGCAGAAGGCTTCGGACATCTGAGTGCTTTCATGTCAAAGACACTCAAAGCGGCACAAAAGCGATATTTACAAATTGAGGAAGAGGCTCTTTGGTTACCTCAGTATAGAAGAAGTTCACTGTTTTCCTCTATGCAACGAAGTTTCACCACACCACAGAACATAAGGCATTACTCTCTTCCTGAAAGGACTGTCCACCATCTGCAGCACTGGGTGCACTTTCTCAGCAGGTATCATTACGAAGCTCATTTACATAATACCACAGAATACACCAATGTCGTCACCCTTTCCCGTCTCCCTATGCGATCTGACATGGAATTTACAAAGAAAAGATTTTGTGCTTTCACTTGGATGAACTGGCTCAGCACGTGGTGGACACTTTTCTTATCGCAGTTTCCCATGTGGCAGCAGCAATGATGAAAGATAACATTTTGCAACAGCTGCAGCAGTACATCTAACAGGGCTGGCCCAACCACATTCCCAGTTGGGACTCCAGCCTGTTGCACCACTATTTTCACCTTCACCATTGGCTCATCCTCACAGACAGCATTATCCTCCTCATTACAAAACAGCAGCCTCCGTGGGTGATTCCACTGGAACCTTTGTGCCCCATAATACTAAGGCTCCTACACGAGAGTCACTGGAGCACCTCTCATACCAAACTGCTCACCCGGCACCATGTGTACTGGCCAGGCATGGACCAGCAGTTCGAGCTTGTTCATAACTGTTCTCAGAGCAGTTCACAGCCGTTTTCTTCCTGGCCAACTCCATCCTACCCGTGGGAATGGTTTCAGGTCAACTTTGAAGGACCATTCTTGGATACAACCTGGCTGATTGTCATCAATGTGAACCCCATCTTACCTTATGTGGTCAACTGTTGTTCCATGAGAGCAGCAACGACAGTCACTGTAAAACTTCCTGGCAGATTAAAACTGTGTGCAGGACTGAGAGTCGAATTCGGGACATTTGCCTTTTGCGGGCAAGAAGTATGACTCCCGACCCGTCCTCACAGCTTCAATTCTGCCAGTACCTCGTCTCCTACCTTCCAGCAGCGCCAGATCTGCAATGTTCACAGAAGAGCTTCTGTGAAGTTTGGAAGGTAGGAGAAGAGGTACTGGCAGAATTGAAGCTGTGAGGATGGGTCGTGAGTTGTGCTTGGGTAACTCGGATGGTAGAGCACTTGCCCGCGAAAGGCAAAGGTCCTGAGTTCAAGTCTCAGTCCAGCACAGTTTTAACCTGCCAGGAAGTTTCATATCAGCACACACTGTGCTGCAGAGTGAAAATCTCATTCTAGGAACAGTCACTGCGTCGGCAGGATTTTCGCTACAGAAAGTCTTCCTCTCATGCTGGTGTTGGACAATGAACAACACTTTCATTGCAAAGTTTTCAGCACATTCTGGTGGTCAAAACCTTTTCACCCCTTATCAAATTGTGCGGCTGAAAGGGTCATGCACCCAGAATTTTTTATTTATTTATTTTTTTAGTTCATACAGGAATAAGGGAGAAGGGTCTAGCAGAATTCATACTTGGTCACCAGCCCACCATCTCATGCTTTCATTGACTGGGGGCCTGTCTGAAGTGCCGTCTCTCCACTTCTGGCCGGACACTTGCATGTGGGAAAGGGTGTTCAGACACCAGGACAGGGAGATTCTCATGGTCATCAGCAACAGCACAGCAAGTGTTCACTTTGGACACAGGAGATTGGACAGTGATCAAAATGAGATGTGCCTGGTTTCCCCTTCTTCTGGAACCTCTGGCAAAGGCTCGTCACGATGCTGCCGTCGACCTACGCCACAAGTGTGTCACACCCTCTGCTCCTCAGCTGTTCCTGCCTTCACTCAGTGCATCGCCCATGGCCCTGCTCTCATCTTCCACTGTTTATAGGCTCCCCGAGACAGGCTGGATATCAGCGATGATCAGGCAGACCTCGACCTTGACATCAGCCTCCACCTCTTCCCTTCTGTGCCTGTGCTGGGATCCAACATGTACTGCCTGTGAAGGAGACACAGAGACGCCAACAGTGCTGCCTGTCAGGTACCTTCCAGCCATATGGTCCTGTCCGTGCCAACTGGGAGTTGGTCATGCTGGAGGGGCTGTCCAACACCCGTGATGACATTGGCCTGGTTCACAGAACAGCCAGAACACCTGGACAGACATGGGTCAACACACAGAGTCGCACCTCATACCTCTCCCACGAACAAAGGGATGTCACAACTGCCAAACTACCACCTAGGCATCAATCACTGGCCATTGTCACCATCAGTGGCCTCTAGGAGGCTACATGGCGGCCGAGCGACAGCGCACAATGTCTGCACAGGCATATTCAACCGCACTGCGTGCCTATATATGCGAGTGTGAATGGCACTGGCTCTCATACAGCACTGGCTTTGCACATGACTTATTTTGTCAATAACTGTTTTTACTTGGCATGTAGCACCACGAGCATTGAATTCATTTGTTCCATTTTGCACTTGTGAGATGCCAATTCATTTGTTCTAAGAGTGATGGTGCGTTTCTTATGTTGTTGGTACGACAAAACCTTCCACAATAATTATGCACGACTATTTGTAATATCAGGAATTATACCCACGCCAAAGGCTGAATGTAAAAGCAACCCGAGATTCCAAAAAAATTGTAATAGAAATCTAATCCACTTAATTATTGACTTCGAAGTTTGTTGTACTGTAACATATTATTCAAATCTCTGAAAGAACGAAAATGAGACCACAAAATAATTTATTTGTTTGTGTATTTAACAGCCATTTGCTGTGTAACAACTGGTATATACTGCAATGTTACATCAGTCTTTGGTCTCACAACTTTATATTTTCTTTTACTTAGAATAATTTACTACATTATTATTGTAGAAATATTGCAATCAACATCATAATAGATCAATAATTTTTTACAATATACATAAAAATCATAAAGCAAAAATGAATGAAAAATACGAATTATTTACTCAGTGTTACCTAAATCACACTTGTGGATTGTATTTCCCAATAACAAAAAAATTAATTTCAGGAAAAAGGTAATGTTCCTCCAATATATGTCAGACAGTGTTCTCATAAGCATTAATGATTTTTTATAAATAATAATTTTAATAATAATTTTTTAAATAATGTTTAGATGGCAGCTGTAAAAGAAAATTCCCATTCATGTTTCACTTTTTCCATAATGACTAGTCCTATGTTGTATTGCTCACAGTTTTCACAATGAAGAGGTACATCATATCACCCAAGCACCCAACCCAACACCCACCACTCCTCCCCCAATCACCCCACCCTTCAAGCTGTCAGCATTGCCAAGTTCTTTATGACACTATAACAATAAATCTGATACACATAGATGTTGATAATACTCTATTTTATTCAAATCCCTCTGGCTACTCTTCATCATTCTTCTGTAGCACTACTTTTCAAAAGCTTCTACTCCCTTCTTTGCATAGGATTCCACTGTTGAAAAGGCAGAAATGTCCAGTTGCTATATCATCCATCCCATCACAATAAAAGAAAATGTCAACTTGAACTGAATTTATATTTCCTAATTTGTTTTCAGGTATGTGAAATAGCCGTATCGCTGAATTTGTCTCGTTTATTATAATGTCCCTGCATCAGTATTTGTAATGTCATAATTTGCAGATATGATTGTTCACAAAAGTAATTCTGCTGACATATTTGCTATCAGCAAACAGACAAGGAATATAAAGGTGCAGTACAGAAGACTTAACAATAGGTACGAGTTGTAAAATTATGAAAATCTTCAGTTTGTTTTTCGCGACAATTATTAGATATGTATGCATTAATGACGACATGCTAAGAAGTAAAATATTCCAGAAGTTAAATAGTTCTCCATTTCAGATCTCTAACCCAAGTCTGCAGAGAATTATGTCTTCAGGAAAAACAAAACTGGCATTCTTTGTGTCAGAGAGTAAAATATTACGTTCTTTAATGTGGCAGCTAAGTTAGAGAATTTAGAAAGAGAAAAGGATAGGCAGAATTTATACATTGTGAGAATTAGTAAATTACAGTGAGGGGATGAACAAGACCTCCAATCAGTGTTATCAATGTAACGGATAGGAGCAGGCTGAATAATGAATATGAAAATAGCAATGCAGCAAGCTACTATGAACACTGAACGTATCATTATAGTGCCAAGACAGACAGGAAGCAAAACTCAGCACAGTAGTATATATACCAACTAGTTCCACAGATGATGAAAAGATTGAAAGAATGTATGATGAGATAAAAGCAATTATTCAGATAGTGAAACAGAGTGTAATTTAACCATTGCTGGCACTGGGTTTAAGAATCATGAAGGAGGATTCTATGTGTGGAAGAGAACTGGGAGCACTGGAAGGTTTCAGATTGATTACATAATGGTAAAACAAGAGAATTTTCAACAAGATTTTAAATTGCAAGTTGCAATAGTGGACTCAGACCGTAATTTATTGGTTACGAACTGCAGACTGAAACTGGAGAAATTGCAAAATATATAAAATTAACGAGATGGCATCTGGATAAACTGAAAGAACTGTAGATTAAAACTGGAGAAATTTGAAAAGATAGGAAATTAATGAGAAGGGATTTGCACAGACTGAAAGAGTTAGAAGTTGTTTAGAGTTTCAAGAAGGAGCTTTAGGCAACACTGGACTGAAACAGGGAGAAAGAATACAACAGAAGACAAATAGCCAGGTTCAAGAAACGAAATAGTGAAGGCTGTACAGGATTACACAGGCAAGAAGATAATAAACAGTAGAAATCCTTGGATAACGCAGGAGGTATTTAACACAAGCGATGAGAGAAGGTAATGAAGCAGACAGAATGGAAAGCTGATGTCTTATTAATGAGACCGACAGAAATTGCAAAGCAGCTCAGCAGGAATGGCTAGAGGACAAATGAAGATTGTAGAAATATGCATGATTAGGGGATTATTGGAAAAAGGAAAAGCGGCTGGATGATTATCAACAGCTCAGGTGGCAAGCCAGCGTTAAGAGAATAAGGGGAGAGTGGGAGCAATATATAAATAGGGTACACAAGAAGAATGAACATCAAGGCAATATTATAGAAAGCGATGAGGAAGTGGATGAAGCTGAGGCAGGAGATATGATACTGCGAGAAGAATTTGACAGAGCACTAAAAGACCCAAGTGGAAAAAAGGTTGTTGGAGTAGATGACATAACCCCTGAATTACTGGGAGAATCAGCCATGACAAAATTATCCCACCTGGTGAACTTTCTGACTTGAAGACAGCATTATGGGAAGGAACATTCAAGTAAAAGAAGACAAGATCGAAGATGTGAACTTCAAGAATAATTTGACAGTCCACTGAGAGATTCAAGTTAGAAGAAGGCATGTGGAGCAGACAACACTCCCTAAAAGGGATAAAATACAGAGGGAGAAAGGTCGCCCATAACTTTTGCAGCAGCCAAACTGCAGTTCTAATAGTTCAAGGACACAAGAATTGAGAAGTGAGTGAGATAGGATTGTGGCTGAGGTGACATTTGTAGAATAAGATGTTCCATGCCCTTGATCTCCATCGGCTGATGAAAGATGTCTGGGGGTCAAGGTAAGTAATAGCAGAAACCATTCCACTTTTGGGAGGCTTCTTATGTTTTGTGCAGATCGGAGTTGTACTGATATGGTGTTTGTCAATGATGAGGGACACAAAAATAAAAAAAATGGCTCTGAGCACTATGGGATTTAACAGATGAGGTCATCAGTCCCCTAGAACTTAGAACTACTTAAACCTAATTAACCTAAGGACATCACACATATCCATGACAGAGGCAGGATTCGAACCTGCGACCGTAGCGGTCGCGCGGTTCCAAACTGAAGCAATCGGCCACTCCGGCTGGCTGAGGTCCACAGACAGGTCCTTCTGTCTGGTGGGTGAAGTCTGTCAGACCACAAGTGAAGGGAATGGGGCACACATGACCTTCATGACTTCAAACAAATCATCACTGAAAAGACAACTGATGTTCAGATTTTACGGTAAAAATTGTTCAGATTCTCTTGTGAGACACACTCATGCAAATATCCAGTTGGAATTTTACACCTATATAGTCGATCAATTAGAAGATGTTAGGATTGTCGGAGCATTGATATTGTACAGCGACTGACAGAATTGGAAAATCCAGCAAAATACTAGAGTTGTAGATCGACTATTGAAATGTTTCAGCAGCCCTTTCCTATCACCGCTGATAGAAAAATAAGCCACAAAATATTCTATGGCCTATCCCCAATGTTATTCAATCTGTGCACTAAGCAAGCAGTAAAGTAACCGAAGAGAAATTTGGAAATGGAATTATGCCAATGACATTGCACTTCTGCAGGGATGGCAAAGAAATTGCAGAATAGATAGTGTTTTGAGATCAGACTGTAATATGAGCAACTACAAAAGTAAACTTTGGTAGTGGAATGCAGTCAAATTATATCAGGTGATGTTGAGGGAATTAGATTAGGAAGTGAGATACTAAGAGCAATAGATTAGTTCTGTTATTCGGAGGGCAAAATAACTGACAATAATAGAGATAAAGAAATTATAGAATGTAGACGTGCAATTGCCAAAAAGGCTTTTCACGAAAAGATAAAATGTTAAAATCTAATACTAACTTAAGTGTTGAGTAGTCTTCTCTAAAACTATTAGTTACCACAGAAGTTTTATACAGAAGTGCATTCTGAATTATCAATAATACAGACAAGAAGGGAGTAGCAGCTTTTGAAATGTAGTGCTATAGAAGAATGATGAAGATTAGCAGAATAAATTACACAACTAATGGCAAGATACTGAATCAAACTGGGGAGGAAAAATCACAACACAACTTCATTAAAAGAAGAGTTTGGTTGATAGGAGACCTCTGAAGCATTAACAAATAGTCAATTTGGTAATAAACGGAAGATTGTGATTTTTTTTTTTTGTTGTGTGTGTGTGTGTGTGTGTGTGTGTGTGTGTGTGTGTGTGAGACACCCTATCTTGCCATTTGAACCAAGGAGGAGTGTACTGATCATAATGAACTGAGTACCTTTATTGGATTCAAAGTTGGAAAATTTACTCGAATGACATATAAGGAACAGAGGTAAAATTATTATTCACTTTTCATGACTAACAAAAAAAATATTTAATTGAAGAATTATTCATCTACATGAAAAAAAATCACAAACAACAAATTATTTGCATTCTGAAAGCATTTATCAATCTAACTCTTTTGTCATTTATAGAACAAATGTAGCTTTTATTGCTTTAAAATTAGTTTTCATTCGTCATTCAAACACCTCATTAGAAAGCGTACTTGGATGTGGAAGAATTCTAGTCATGCTAAATACGTCTTTGCTTGCCAAAGAGGATAATGGTCTGTTACATCTCCTGATTTCAGTATAATGATATAAGACTGTCAAATCACAATCTCCTTATGAAGAAAAAAAAAAAAAAAAAACTGAGAAATCATCAATTTCATTCTAGTTTTTGGCAAATAACTTCAAGTCCCTGTCAGATTCACATCCCTAATTCGATTCAAAACTGAAAAATAAATTTGCTCTTTCTCTCAGTATTTCACTTCAAACCCATCACTAGATTTTTTTCGACATTTCTTTGGCTGTTATACAAATGTAGTTCACTGTAAGCCTCCCTTTGTCATGGTTACCAACACAGGTGAACTATTTGTTTATAAAGCATGGATAAGACAGCCCAGCAATAGTTGTATGTTCGTTTGTTGGCGCAAGAAGGCAAAATAAGTCTTCAAACCATCTCTTGACACTTTCTCAGTAGGACGTTGCCAGTATGCTGTAAAACTTAAGGGAGCTATCCTCTAGTTCTTGTATCCTTTTTTGTAGACACGTCAAGCATGGAACTAAATGTTCGTAACAAATATTCTTTTTGTTCTAGTATACACTGAGGTGACAAACGTCATTGGATATCTCCTAATACCATGTCGGACCTCTTTTGTCTAGGGTAGTGCTGCAAGTTTATGTGGCATGGACTCAACAAGTCATTGAAATTCTCTACAGAAATACTGAGCCACACTGCCTCTATGGCCACCCATAATTGCCTTAATTACAAAAGTGTTAGCAGTTCAGGATTTTGTGCATGAACTGACCTCTTGATTATGTTCCACAAATGTTCAATGGGGTTCAGGTTGAGTGTCTTGGTGGCCAAATCATTCACTCAAATTGTCCAGAATGTTGTTCAAACCAATCGTGAACAATTCTGGCGTGGTGAGATGCCACGTTGTCATCCATAAAAATTCCATCGTTGTTTGGGAACATGAAGTCCATGAATGGCTGTAAATAGTTTCCAAGTAGTCGATGGACCAAAGGAACCACTAAAGTCCATGTAAACACTGCCCACACTATTATGGAACAACCACCAGCTTTCACATTGCCTTGTTGACAACTTGGATCCATGGTTTCGTGGAATCTGCACCACACTCGAATCCTACCACCAGCTTTTACCAACTGAAATTGGGACTCATCTTACCAGCCCATGGTTTTACAGTCATTTAGAGACCAACCAATACGAACACAAGCTCAGGAGAAGCGCTTTAGGTGATTTTGTGCTGTTAGCAAAGGCACTCACATCAGCTGACTGCTACCATATCCCATTAATGCCAATTTTCACTGTGCTGTCCTAATGGATACATTTGTCATACATCCCACATTGTTTTCTGCAGTTATTTCATGCAGTGTTGCTTGTCTGTTAGCAATGACAGCTCTATGCTATGAAATGAAATGAAATGATCCATGTGTCTAGCTCCAACTACCAATCCAGAGCCGGCTGCTGTGGTCGAGCAATTCTAGGCACTTCAGTTTGGAACCGCACTGCTTCTACGATCGCAGGTTCGAATCCTGTCTCGGACATGGATGTGTGTGATGTCCTTAGGGTAGTTAGGTTTAAGTAGTTCTAAGTCTAGGGGACTGATGACCTCAGATGTTAAGTCGCATAGTGCTTAGAGTCATGTGAACCAATTTTGAACTAATTCAGATTCAAAGCTTGTTAATTTCAGTCATGTGTTCATAATCACGTCAGAAACCTTTTCACATGAATTACCTGAGTATAAATGACAATTCCGTCACTGCACTGTCCCTATATACCATGTGTGTGCGATACTACTGGGATCTGTATATGTCCGCATCGCTGCCCCACGACTTTTGTCATCTCAGTGTATACGAAACTTCAGTAATAGGCCCTGCACATTTAATAAACTATTTTATGTATTCAAACTCAGTATCTGTAATAACATTTTTAAAACTCAAAGCTCTATGCAACTGCATTGATCAACCTCTGATTGAATAAATTTGTCATACAAACTATTCCCTCTCTCAACGCAAAGGTTACTCAGTGTCAGTTCTACAATACTTTTAATTGTTTTGGATGGCTTTGTACATCCACCAGCATTCCAAAGAGCATTATATTTTTGTGCAGTTTTGCAATACACTCTGATTAATGCTGCTTTAGTAGATTTAAAGCATGTTGATATCAGTCATTACCAACCACTTTCCTTACTTTGTCTTTGTAGGAGCACAAACGCGAGAGAATCCAGATTAGAATCTCTTTGGGTTGCATTCTTATATTTGTGTAGTTAAGCAGAGTGGTCCAGAAAGTTTGTAAGGGGAGGGAGGGAAGTGCAGGGCCAGTTAAATGGGATACGTTAAAATGTAGCCCATCTGCCTATCAAACATTTTTATGTTATGTTTGTTTCACCATAAGTTAAGTAAATCTGTGCTCAACTCATAGGTTGGTTTCAACACTGTTGGGCTTTATTAGTCATTGTTTTACTGAAGGTGGTATGTCCGACTTCCTTAATCTTTCAACCAAATTTTACAGCCCACTTCTACACAAAGTGAAACTTGGCAGTTTTATCATTACAACCAACAGGGGATCGAACCCTAGACCTTTAGCATTGTTGTCTGAAACTTACCTACCAAGCCATGAAGACACACTCCTGTACAACACATTAATAATTATTCACCCTACAGACAAAGTGCCGAGGCATAGGAACGAACACAAGCCATCCATGACAGAGTTCTTCTCATGAAGTAAACGAAGAAAATGTGGTGCTTTTCTATGTTATTCATTACTTAAGTTACTAGTAATAAATAACAAATAATTATCTGTATTTGCAAGATGGAATAACCACTTTAACCAAAAAAGTTTATTTGCAAATGATTTAATTATTCTAATAATTATTTAGATACATAGACATTCAAATAATGGCTATCTTTAATTGGATCGGCAATGGTGTCAATGTTTGTGTTACCCAACTTCTCCACCAAACTATGTCATGTAGCAACCAAGAACAAATGCTAGGTACACCACCAGTTTTGTCAACAAGATGTAACGCTTCACACTGTAGCCATGTCTATAAGCACACAAAATATAAATTGAGTTGCTCTGCATGTCTGCGCATGGTGTGCTGCTGCTATTTATACATACAGTGGAACTTAGATTTTATGTTCTTTGATTTTACATTTTTCGTGATTCTACATCATAAATTCATAGCCCCTGAGAAAAACCCACAAGATCAATGCTAAAAATTCCCCAGGTTTACATTTTTTCCAAGTAAGGTTTAGCTCATTTCTACATTATTACTTGGTGTCTCACCTGACTTCATCCCGGTTTCTTCCAATTGACACTGACTGAAACTGTTATTTGTGACAGTCTTTTCGTTGTGCCTATCTGCGACTCGGCATATCCACTATATGGTGAGTACCAACTTTCCTTTTCATAATATGGTTACATTCTATCTGGAATTTTCCATTGTTTGATTTGTTTGTTGCAGTGAAGCGTGTAATAGGGATAATATGTTATGTCCACTCTACAACCTCTTGTGAAAGCTCTTTATACAGTACATTTACTCTTTGCTGTCAACAGTCAATCACAATTACAAACAAACAGCGATATTCATAAATATAATATTAGACACAGAATTGATTAGCACTAAACTTAACTTAGCCTTAGTGTGCCAAAGAAAAATGTGAATTATTCTATCACGCAATATTTTACCACCTACCCTCTGAAGTAAAGAATTCGACAGATAACAAAATTCAACAATGGAAAATCCAGGATGGAATATTGTGGGGAAGCTTGTAATGAGGATAGCCAGCAGCCAGAGACTACGGTCGTGAATGTGCGTGTGTGTGTGTGTGTGTGAGAGAGAGAGAGCGAGAGAGAGAGAGAGAGAGAGAGAGAGAGAGAGAGAGAGAGAGAGAGAGAGACAGACAGACAGAGAGAGAGAGAGAGAGAGAGAGAGAAAATTGTATCTCTGACGTAGGCCTTGTTAGCCAAAAGCTCATTTTGTCGTAGTCTTTTGCTGTGCCTACCTGCGACTCAGCTTCACTGATATACGGTGAGTAACAGAAAATAAAATTAAATTCAAAGACAAACCGAAATTGTATCAAACTCATAATTCCTATATCATGGAACAGTTCCGAATGCGAAGTTGTATGGTGCAATTGGTTATTAAATATATATAGAACAAGTTTACATTAGGTCAAAATAAATGCAAGAGATAGTCATTATCACATTTCTTATTAAAAAAAAAGTGTACTATAAACGTAAACTGACTCATTCCAGATCATAATAGGGGTAGTAATAAAGCTTTAATTATCATTTCCACAAAAATAAAATTACTTAGGTAATATTTTGTTTGTCTGTAGATAACTGTCCGCACTCCTGATGCAGAATAATATCTTTGTGCCAAAGTACTGTAGCATGCCACTAGATGAGCCGAAACAAAATGAGGCAGCCCATTGATAAGGTGAACTCTCATGCAGTACTTTATTGTCTGCATCTGAAGGGAAATAATGCTAAAATAATCCATGCTGAGTAGTTGGAAGTGTGTGGAAATAATGTAACATAATATGACATAGAGGTTAAATGGCACGGACACTTCCAGTATGGTCAAACAAGTCTGAAGAAGGAAAAATGAAGCAGCAGACAACCTCTCTGAGAATAACAAGGAAAAGCAGAGACTCTGTCTCTTGGTACGAGAGTATCACAATCTACAGTGAAAAATGTGAAAATCAGCCATGGATAAGTTTTCAACATCTTACATGACATTTTGAATATGATAAATGCCTCTGTCCAAGTGTGCCGCTGTCTGAATGTTCACACCCATTTAAAATGCCCACCAATTGAAGACAGCAGTGGAAAATATAGCTGCCAGTTTAGGTCCATCCACACACCTTCTTTAGCTGCCCAATCACAATGGGTAAATGCTGGGTTTATCACTATGGCTCTCTGACACAGGAGCAAACCAAGCACAGCAAGCACATGTATTCACCACTGCCAGAAAGAGGAATACGCAACTGTCATCACACAAAGGACAAGGTTACAAGTGAATGAGAAGATCAAGAATTCTGGGAAGCGATTAAAAGTTCTGGGAAGCTCTGCAAGGGGGGATGTGTTTGCTGTACGACAACTGCTCAGCTCATTCCGACAGGACATGGAAAAACACACACACACACACACACACACACACACACACACACACACACACACACACACACAAAACCCTACCTTTGGACAATCAAATTTTGCCCCAACCCCATATTCTTCTGACCTGGCTACTATTGACTGATGAAGAAACCACTACGTGGCAGGTATTTGCAGAACAACGATTTGGTGATTTTTAAAGCAGAATGTTTTCTTAAAATACACAATGCAGACTTCTATAACCGAAGTCTCCACAACATCATCCATCATTCGAAAAGAATATGTAGCATAAAAGTGCTAATTTCTACAGAAGGACTAACGATCATGTTTACAGCTTGGTTCTTGGAAGTGGGAAATTACAATTATTATCCATGAAATATTTCAATAAATAATTAACTACTAACGTGAACTGCTTCTGTTACACACATTTACAATAAAATGGTTCAAATGGCTCTGAGCACTATGGGACTCAACTGCTGAGGTCATTAGTCCCCTAGAACTTAGAACTAGTTAAACCTAACTAATCTAAGGACATCACAAACATCCACGCCTGAGGCAGGATTCGAACCTGCGACTGTAGCGGTCTTGCGGTTCCAGACTGCAGCGCCTTTAAACGCACGGCCACTTCGGCCGGCACATTTACAATAACTCATACTACAAAAATAATACAGTATGAGATTCATAATTCTTGAGAAGTTCATTTGAGTTGGAATTCCAGTAGGACAGAGTGAGGTGTACAAAAAGAACATGAGTTAACATGTTTCAAAAATAATTTAACACAGATGAATCTGAGATTTTACCACAGTTGAGCTGAAGGTTAAACTACAGACTCAAATATGTGGAAGGTATTTTTCCAAGTTAGGAACCTACAAGAGAAACTAAAACACATATAATTCAATAAATGACAGCAGCTGTCACCCTATTTCATGTGATGTGTAATACAGACACAATTCGCACAAATTATAGAACTGTATGTATGTACATACATTCCACATCTCTCCACATCATTCTCCTAAACCAATTGACCAGTTTAAACCAAACTTGGCCAACATATCATTTACTGTCTGGAAAGACACCCTGTCAAAGGTGTGGGTGAAAAGCAAGTGTGTCCCACAATGCGAGAATACCCGTATCTAGTCATCCAGTATTTCTGAATGAGAACACTTACAGACTTACCACAAACTTTACACACAGACCCCCACAAAATGATGAAAGGAAAAGAGTTTATTGCATACTACAGTTTTGCAGTTCACGCAATAAAACTGCCACATGAAGCATAACATTTTAATTTATTACTTATTTACTATTAACGGTTTGGAACACATATTTTGCAGACAATATTCACATATACCGCTGAATGTATCAGAAAAATTGCATCATTATATGACACTTAAGTTCACTGAACTCTGAATGTAAAACCAAAATCACCGCATCATGCACAAGTCATTTAAATTTATTACTTCATTGCTACAAACTCTATTTGCAACACTTTATGTACACAGAGTCCACATATGCTGCTGAATGTCCCGAGATAAATACATCATTGTACCATACATAGTTCAGGAGATACAACATCATAAACACTATGCTGCATGAGAAACTGCTGCATCATACATGATGAGTTAATTTATTACTTCTTTACTAATAAAGTCTATTCACAACACATTACATAGACAGTAGGCACATATACCACTGGAGGTACCTGCAAAATTATATTGTCGTACAGCACACAGTTCAGGAGATATGACATCATAAACACTGAGCTACATGAAAATGAAACTGCAGGCCAAAATTCACTAGACATACAGTGAAATATATGTACAAATACAGGGAAAATAAGTTAACTATTTGTGAAATATAGCTGACATGTGGGTATGTGAGCAATGTCTTGGATAAAAAGCTCATGCTAAGCCCCTGGAAATATTTCCATTAAATTTGGTACAGATATTAGTTACAATCTGGAGGGGGGGGAAAAAAAACAACTGTAGGTGGGTAACAACCAGCGGCCTCCTACAGGGAGTAGTGTGATAATGGGGACAGAGAAGGGAGGTCAAGGAGGTGGACAGACAGTAAGGGGGAAGGAGTAGATCGACAGAGAAAGGAGAGAGGATGAGATGGACGGAGACAGAGGGAGGAAGAAATAGGCAGTGAGATGGGGGAGAAGTTGATGAACAGGCAGAGAGGGAGGAGAAAGGGAAGAAGAGATGGACAGAGAGAGGGGAGAGGAGATGTACACAAAAAAATGGAGATGAACAGAGAAACGGGGGAAGAGCAGATGGACAGAGAGAGGGAGAAGATCAGCTAGACAGAGAGAGGGAAAGGAGGAGATGGACAGAGAGAAGGGCAGGAGGAGATGGACAGAAGCAAAAGGAGCAGGCACATAGAGGGGGAAGCAGTAAATGGAAAGAGGGTAAACGAGCAGATGGACAAAAAGAGGGGGGAAAAGAAGATGGACAGAGAGAGGGGTAGAGAACATGGACAGACAGACTGTGTTCTTGGAGTTTTTCACAATGCTGTGAGTCAATAAGAACTTCTCAGTTTAGAGCCTTTTGATAGCTGCCCCGCTGTTATCATCAGGATTTCAAATCACTGACTGCCTGAGCTTGCGCAGTGTTCTGTTTATGTAGATGTACTGGCAGCATCTGGAACCTTCCAGAGAGGGCTGGAATGGCACTTGTAGGGAAGGCAAGTTGGGCAGTTCGTAGTGGCTCCATCCCACACAGTACCAAGAGACATCATAAGGTGCGAGAAGCCAATAGCATGTTTGAAACTGCTCTCTCGCATCCCTACAAGTGTCAAGCCCACGGCTTTTCTTAGGCTCAATGTCCATAGCCCATCCCCATACACTACAAAGTGTGTACCCCTGGTCTCCGTCAAAACTGTTGCTGTTTATTCTAGTGTCGGCCACTACTTTGATAAAAGAATCCCAGTATGATAGTGTTTCAGACAAAACACTCATTTTTACAAACTGTATTTTATGCCTGTTTTCTGGGCAATGTTGAGCCACAGCCAACAATTTTCATGTTATCTTTGCTTGGTAAGTCATAAATGCTTTGCAACAGTATGAATAGTTCATAAATGCTTTGCAACAGTGTGAATAGTCTGACCTACCTAAATGCTTGCCCTCTTCTGCTGATTCATTAGGCGTCTTTCATTGGTGGCACTTATAAGCTTTAGCAGTTTCTCCCCTGCTTAACCATTTTCTCTGAACTAGAGATCGAAACACAGAAATTCAGACTTCAGATGTTCTCATCACAAATAATATTTTCCCTGTGTACCAACATGTTCCATACCACTTCCTTGTGTACAGGGTGACCCGTACTGTACACAGTATGACCAAGCCAGCAACTACAACATCTAGTGACAGAAGCTTGCCATATCTCTCCAACTCGACAGTAAATGTAATATTGGGGTGGACACTGTTCATGTGGTTGACAAACTGCTACAGTACATTTTCACCACAAGACCATGTTGTCATTGTATCGAAGGAAGGAACCAAGATGGATGCAACCTCGCAGAGTTTGGACCTTGCTCCTTGAAGTGGTCCATGAAATAATTCATGACAACCATAAACAGTGGAAATCGCATGGCTGTGCCACCCACCAACTCATAATATCCACTGTGGTAAAGAAAGTACGTTGTTGTTAAGGCATGGTCGAAGAGCGCAGTGGCCGGAGTGGCCAAGCGGTTCTAGGCGCTACAAACTGGAACCACGCGACCGCTACAGTCGCAGGTTCGAATCCTGCGTCGGGCATGGATGTGTGTGATGTCCTTAGGTTAGTTAGCTTTAAGTAGTTCTAAGTTATAGGGGACTGATGACCTCAGAAGTCAAGTCTCATAGCGCTCAAAGCCATTTGAACCATTTGAAGAGCTCAGCCAAAAGTTCCAGCATGAATTGTACGGGCACACTCATAAAAAGTGACACAATGTCCAGGCTTACCATTATATCACCTTGGCCTTTTTATTTTCCTGAGGGTCTCAATGAATGACTGCTGAATAGTGATGTGGAAATGGAAATTGATTAATAATTGCTTGCATAATAGGAAAAAATTGCTGGAAAGAATAGTTGAGAAACTTTTGAAGGTAAGTTATGAAGCTGTTCACAATTTTGGGTGAATTTTAAATGATACCAATATCAACAGAGCTTGAATATTATTACACTCAAGGTCAATAAACATAATTTGCATTATGTACTGTTGCTTCCAGTAGTGTGCGGTACCAAATAATCACCACAACCATTGAACCTATCAATCTGTCTAAAGCACATGAAGCACAATATTTTTAGTATAAGTGAACTGAGTTCATAGTTGCCTGTCACGTCTGAGTCATTACCTTAACATTAATTCCACTGTGTTTAGTCTTGAGTGTGACAATGTCAATGCAGGAACACTCCTCCAGATACAGCATTAATTATTCTTGTCTGCACCAAACATCTTGATGCAGGATCTCGGCAGCGAGTGAAATTATGAACAGATGAGTTGAACTTATAACTGTCCAAATAAATATTCCTTTTCTGAAAACTTTTTGTAATATTTTTAAACAATGGTTAATATATACATTATTAACAACGATGATACGACGGATCCAAGCATACATCCATACGCTACCCCTTCCCAAAAGAAACGGGGTTAAGATACATGAATTAATAAATTGAAGAGTGTATTTCTTACTTGCCACAAAAAACTCGTTACTTTACTTTTTGTGGTGTCTTTGTTTATAGCTCATTCAGTTTACATATAGCCACATGTCCAGTACGAGGCCACAGTGTCCCATGTCCTCTGTTTACAGTGGCTTTCACTGTACAAATTCGTGAAGTTCCTGTTCAGATGTGTGATCCTTTGTAAAATCTTCAATGCGGTGACAACTGGTTTCCAAATCAGCCGCACGGGGAATTTATTTCACCTTGTCGGTCTCATTTATTCACTGGGGAGACCAGCTGTACACCCAAATCCATCAACAAAGTTAAGTTCCTTGCTGCTTTTACGACGTTGTCGAGCACAGAAAATTCATGTTATACGAAGTATTGTTTACCACACGCACTCCCACATATTGTTATAACACACGTACACTTAACACTTTGCAGCCAGGTTTTGTATATTTTTTATCTTTGTTTTTGAGCGTCTTTCATAAAGTTGCATTACATAAAGTTTCTGTAGTGCCCTTTCCACATACTGTACATATAAAATAATAAAATGCAAATACAGTTACAAACTACACTTATCCTATTCATCTGCTGACATGTCATTATTGTCAGTCATATACATTATATTCTGAAACATATTTTCTGCTCTTTTTATATATCGGGTCATTACTTGTCATTTGGTTTTAGTACATTCTGTCAAATTTCATTTTCATTACATAACTCAATTCCAATTACAGCAGTCAAGATATTACTCTCGTTTGGTTATACATGCTTCATATAACATTTATCTAATAATAGATTCTGTTTTCATTTATGGCATATATTGACATACATTTCATTTCAATTTACAGTGACTTCTTCTCAGAGCATATTTATCAATTCAAAAGAATCAAACAAGTAAACAATAGTCGCTACAGTAGATACCACTCACCACTCATGGCCTCGTCTCTCTAGCATTCTCCAGGAAGGATCTACACACTACAGTGTTGTGGAAATTCCACAGAAATGCATTTATGTGCTCAGTTACATCTCATTAATAGACTTAATTGTGATCCCAAAAACAAAATAGTTTGTTCAATTATTCAAAATGACAGTCACAATCGCATTATTTATTTTGCCGCCAACCAGTTTCAACCCGTGATGGGGTCATCTTCAGGACAATTTACACCATTTGGTTGCTCGCTGGACTCATCACCCTGCCAGTGCGTGGTTGGTATCTATAGTTACCAACCGTTTGTACCTATAGTTACCAACGGTCCCTTAAATAGTTTTAATATTTACTTCATGGTAAATACACAAAACTATGCTGTGACCATCGGTCCCGATCGTTTTTGTTAACTTGTAAATTGCTACACTGATGGATAGCCAGGTGAGGTATGTATTTTCAAGATTTGATTTTGAAATAGTGTACATAAAAGGAAACCAAAACAAAATAGCCAATGCTCTTTCTCGATTACCACACGGCTTAAAGGAATTTAACGATTTTTTAGAGCAGGAAGGTGAAATAAGAGCTATGTTGATGGAAGACAAAACACTCTGACCATACTATGTCCACATGTGTAAACACATGAAGCAATTACAGCAGGAAGACACACGCCGGAGTAAGGTAAGAGTGAAACTTGTGCAAAATGGCGATGAAAATTTAAAAAGGTTTTTCACTATTCACAAAGGTTGGATTGGATTGGATTGTTTGGGGGGAAGAGACCAAACAGCGAGGTCATGGGTCTCATCGGATTAGGGAAGGAAGTCGGCCGTGCCCTTTCAAAGGAACCATTCCGGCATTTGCCTGGAGCGATTTAGGGAAATCACGGAAAACCTAAATCAGGATGGCCGGACGCGGGATTGAACCGTCATCCTCCCGAATGCGAGTCCAGTGTTCACAAAGGTCTTCTGTACCATAGGAACCATCCAGAACAAGAACAATGGCACGTATGTTTGCCAGAGGAATATGTGTATGATTTTACCTTATACACACACAATACTTGGGGGCACTATGGCACTGCAAAATGCAGTGACAAAATAGGTAAATATGGTTATTTCCCCAACTTTAGAAGAAAAGTACTACAGCTGATAAGAGAGTGTATTGTCTGCCAGAAAGCAATACATTCTAACAACTCCAAACAGATACAACTACGTCCCATTATGGTTAAAAAAAAATTCTACAAAATGTATTGTTGGATGTGGCTGGACCCTATCCCAGAGGTGAGGGGAGACTAAAGTATATAGTAGGTCTGTATGATATTTTCACCAAATACGTAAAACTGTATTCTGTACAAAACATTACACCCATTTCAATTATAATACGAATCAAAGAGGATTATTTTGCAAGAGTAGGAAAACCAGAAGTCATTAACAGAGATAATGCCTCATACTTTGTTGGATGTAAATGGAAAGGGTTTGTAGATTCCAACTAAATCACACACATTTTAGAATCCAAATTTCATCCCGAAGAATCCCCCATAGAAAGGGTGTTTAAGGAATTCAACAGGTTTGTGTGGACCTATACGCCTCATAAACATACCAAGTGGATTGAATATGTCCTTTCTTACAAGTTGTTAACAACCTTCCCCATAAATCAACTGGATTTACACCAAATGAGACGATTATCAATTGCAAACAAGTAGACGAGTGAGACAACCTTTGCCCAAGGTACGGATACTGGAATTATCACAGGAGCATAAAATACGACAAGCAGTAATCAACCTTAAAACCTGGGCTAAATGTAGGAAAGGAATCTATGACAGAAAACTGAAACATATAAACAATTTGATAAAGGACAAAAGGTGTTACTTAGAACACATCCAAATCCAAACAAATTGGAAAACTGCGATGTAAGTGGCAAAGTTCTACTATACACTGGACCATACATAATTACTAAAATCCCCTACGCGAGAGCATACACATTGGTGCACACGAACACAGTTATAGACAAGGGCCTTTACCCATGCAAAGACTTCAGAACATTAATATACTCAAGAAGGGCTGTATACCCTCTAAGTTGTATACATGTATAATAATATTATATTTAGGATGCTGGAAAATCACATTCCAGAATATATGGTGTTAGTTCATAAGGAAAATTTTTGTTTGCATTACTTTTCTTATACATCAAATGTGTAAACGATAAGGTGAATGCCTGTAACAAGAAAGAATTTCACTTTTATGTGTCTAGAGACTACGATACTCTAAATACAACGTTTTGCCTTGCGCGTAGCCCAGCCGCAAACAAATACATGAATCTGTGAAATGCACGGTAGTGTGCAATGCAATACACAACTCGCCGTGACACCAGTGGTATAGAGCGACGCAGTGCACCTGCAGTTGGGAGCAAGCTAGTCAACAAACCACAAGCGCGTGAGGGCCAGACAGGCACAGCTGGGGGTGTTGGAGTTCCCAAACCAAACAAAACCTGATGAGCTACAGCCCGCACTAAGATTTGTAAATCTTATTGAATAAACAGAGACATAGAAAATTAAGAGTGAGTCTATACTACATCTATGACTATTTACACAATGCACACACACAAAGATGAGCTAAAGGATTATATACAGAGGAAAGGGACGCTAAGCTACGAGATATTTACTAAAGCTACACTACAATATACAATATATCTATATATGTATAATATTTACAAATTTAAATACTGAAAGTGCACGCACTATTCATACTTGATAGATGAGAAAAGTCATGCTGAAGGTAAACAAGAGAGTACAGCGTGATTGGCAGATCGAATAAGAGGTCGCGACATGCCTCTACTACACTTTATCTTTCAGATTTATAAGGTGAATAGAGATGCACACATGACATTAAATAAGTTTTGTGATAGTATGACTCCACACCGAAGTGAACGAATATATGGTTGAATACATGAAAAAGGTATTCGTAGCCAATGAGCAACTACACACTTATCTACGAAGATTTAGTTTTAAGTTAGTATTAAGTTTTTTCTTCCAGGAAACGATGCATCGACACATCCTAAAGTGAAGAAAGATAAATGCTTGTAAAGTGTTAGGTACCGCATAAACATAAGAAAGGAGCGCACTGTGTGTAAATATAGTTGTAAGTTTATAATACATAGGAATGTGATGGTGTGAAAGTATGCGAGGAAGAAAACGGTTGCAGTTAAGTCGCATATTACGATGCTGAACTAAGGTTGAGAACTACTAAATAATCAAGGGTTCAAAACCTAACTACTGTGAGCGTCGACTACCCATGGAAGCGTCAAACAGCTTTAAAATTTAATATGCATATTTGTTATACTTATGTAAACATTGTATTACGATCATTATCCCAGTGTGAATGAGGTGAGAAATGTTACACCAGCTATGAGGTTTCCGAAAGTCTGATGACAAGTTTTTGATAGCATAATCGTGTATTAAGTCCCCCCCCCCCTGGGTTATTAATAGTGGTGTCTATTAAACGAGATGAGTAACATTTTTTCATGCAAATTTCGAACATAATTACAATTACTTTGATTAATTAACATAATGATATTACCTTCTAATACCTTTTACACCTGGGGAATTGGTAATAATAATCTCTGAACAAATACGAACAATTTGCCTAGGTCAACCCTTCATCCATTTTATACCATCTTTGGATGTATAAAAAAATCCCACGTGCCTCAGGTGACTGACTAGGAGCCGCTAACGCAGATTTTGGCTCTTCCGAAAAATACAAAATACCCTCTTGCTCTGAATCACTTTCTTCACTTCCTTGACAAACTTTGTCAATCTCTTCTAAGCTCTTGGAATCACAGAAACCAGCATTTGAACAGTTTTCTAAAACTTCTTCTAGTAGTTCATGTAGCTGACATTCATTTTCTTTGTAAGACATCCTGAGAAATATAAAGTCTAAAAATAAATCACAGAATAATATATATAACTATGTATCTCATAAATATGCTGACAGCTCAAAAATGTAACACCAACTACGAGGTCATGTGTGACGTTCCCTAGCCACCTTTGCACACGTGTATCTCCCTCTAACCCTGGCACAACAATAAACTCAACACTCAGTCACCTCCAGCTACTGTAACAGCAAGATTTGTGTGGCAACAATGACATTCAATAATCAGCGCTTCAAAACACCTCGGGTATGACATACCCGACCTCACTCGTGCTGGGTTATATGTAAGATAGCATATTGATGATACAACTCAGTAAACCTTAGCACTTGAAATGGTTACTCTTTATATAAGTAAATAGTGAGCTGCATTTTTAAACACTGAAAGAGTATTTGATATGACTGGTAAGGTCAGAATTGAGTTGTTCTCAGAAACAACAAACTATCTTGCTCTGTAGATCACAGTTAAGTCCATTAACGAGACGTAACTGAGCACATAAATGCCTTTCTGTGGAGTTTCCTGAACCGTGTAGTGTGTAGATCCTTTCCGAACAATGCTAGAGGGGCAAGGCCATGTGTAGTTACCTGAGCGGTGCGTAGTGTCTATTGTAGCTACTATTGTTTAATTCTTTGATTCTTTTGAAATGATAAATATGCTCCCACAAGAAGTCACTGTAAATGGAAATGAAATGTATGTCAATTTATTCTATACATGAAAACAATATCTATTATTGTATAAATGTTATATGAAGAATGTATAACTAAATGAGAGTAAAATGTGTACTTATATAATTGGGATCGAGTAATGTAACGAAAATGAAAACAAAATGAAATGCAGTGACACTATGTATAAAAAGGGGAGATAATATGTTACAGGCTTTAATGTGCACAAGCAACAATAATGGCATGTCAGCAAATGAATATGGTAAGTGTATTTTGTAATTGTATTTGTATTTTATCATGTTATGTGTACAGCACCTGGAAAGGACACTACAGAAACTTTACGTAATGCAACTGTATGAACGGTGCACAAAAACAAAGTGCAAACCCATACAAAACCTGGCTGCAAATTGTTAAGCGTAAGTGTGATAAAACAATATGTGGTTGTACGTGTGATAAACTAAAAATGGCAATACTTTGTGTGGCATGAATTTTCTGTGCTCGACGATGTCATAAAAGCAGTAAGGAACTTACCTGGTCGACGGATGTCAGATGTACTCTCCCCACTGAATAAGTCAGAGCGACGATGTTAAATAAATTCCTCGGGCCACTGATATGGAAACCAGTTGCCACCTCATCGAAGATTTCACAAAGGATCATGCAGCTGAATATAAGCTTCACAAATTTCTACAGTGAAAGCTACCGTACACGCACGACATGGACACTCTGGCCTCGTATTGAACATGTGAGTGCGAACTGGGATGATAGCGGACGTTGCATTGCATGCATGCTTCGCAAGCTAAACACTGTGCAGTGCTGACTGACCACAATGGGACTATGCAGTTATAGCAAGCACTTTGTTAGGACAGAAAACTTATATATGTATGTGTTAAAAGAAGCTGACATGCCCATATAAATTGATAACCATTCAGGATAACTCCTATGCCCATACCAGCCAGGATTATCAACACTCAAAAAGGGAAATAAGTTCAGACACTGTGCACCTACATATCACGTCAGTGCACAGTGGGTGCCCAATTATGTTGAAACAATTTTTTTTAAACTATATGTAAACTGAATGGGTTATAGACCCTGACAAAGATAAATTAACGAGTCGTTTTGTGTCAAGGATAATTTTTTGGTACATCTGTATGAAACAAAATAAGAAATACACTCTTCAGTTTATTAATTCCTGTGTCTTCACCTGTTTGTTTCGAAAAGTGGTAGGTTACGGACGTATGCTTGGATTCGTCGTACTATCATTGTTAAAAATGTGTATTTCAACCGTACATTAAAAGTGTTATAAAAAGTTAGTAGGAAAATCAAAATTTATTCGTACATTTAAGATGTCCACTCCTCTCTGTTCATCTTTCTCTCGTCGCTGAGATCTTGCATCAAGAGGTTCGGAGCAGACAAGAAGAATTTACCCGACACCTGGAGGAGCAATCCTCCATCGACATTGTCACAATCAAGATGGAATACAATGGAATTAATGTGAAGCAGTACATAATGCAAATTATGAATATTGACCTTGAATGTATTGATATTGAAGGTCTGTTGATATTGGTATTAGTTAAAGTTCGCCCAGGATTGTTCATAAATTCATAAATTACCTCCAAATTTCTTTCAACTATTCTTTCCAATCAATTTTTCCAGTTATTCAAGCAATAATTATTAATCAATTTCCATTATCTCCACACATATACCTATTCATAGTGCTGACAGCAGCAACCTCCGTTTGTGTAGCGGCGTCAGTTTTCACGACTGCCTGCTTCAGAATGGAAGAAAAGGATGCAGTGAACGTGGGTGGCTGCATGGACTTGCGTAGGTGGCTGCATGGACTTGTATAACTTCTTGGCTTCATCACCATACAGGATGCGCTTTGTCGTTTTGATCTCATGGATCTTCCGTTCCTCAAGAAAAACTCTGCAGTCCCTGCTCCACAGAGGTTGATCCCCAGAGCAGTTGACACACTTTGGGGGAGAGGAGCAAACAACTCCATCATTGGTGGCTTTACCACATTTCCCGCAAGCGGTTTCTCCTTTATGGCCAAGAGTAGTGTGCCTGAAGTGCTGGCATTTAAAACATCGCAATGGATTTTGGTAATAAGGTCGTACACTTAGGAGTAGGAATCCTGCTTTCACATGCTCTGGTCGTTTGATGCTGTTAAAAGTAAGGATAAAAGAGTCTGATTTTACGAGATCGCCATCCAACCCATTCATAATGTGTTGCACGTCGACAACACCTTCCCGGGATCAAGTGGCTTTCAGTTCTTTTACGGGAATGTCAACTAGATCCCTGCAAGTCACAACACCTTTGATGTAGTTCAAGGTGTGCAATTCAGTTTCTATTGCATACTCCCCAAGGCATTTCTTTTAACTATAAGAAACACATTCTACGAAACAACACGCAATCTATTACAAAAGACTGAATCAGGAAGACTGGCTACACGAGCCCTCTTGTTCAACTGGGTGTTTGTACCTTCCAGCAGCCCACACTTTCTGCTGGGAGAGGGTAAAGAAAATTTCGGAGGCTCTATTTTGGATCCACGAGCAACTAGGGAAATAAGGGTCCACTCAGACAGATGTTGTGGATGTCAGTATGTTGCCATTTTATTGATCAAGGATATTTTTGCTGTAGGTGTGAAGCTGTCTTCAAACCAGAAATTTGTTTGAACACTACAGTACCATGTTAGGCACGGTCCTGTTAGATATAGTATGCCCTTGCCTCTGACCTCTGAAATTACTTAATAAGTTATAGGAGAGACCTACAATTTCATACAGACTGCTAACTATGCTAACTACAATGCAGCTTGGCATTTTGCACATTTACAAATTGCTGCTGAGGGTCAGAGAAACAACATGCCACAGAAGAAATTTCAGAAGAAAATTGGGATTGAAACCCAGAGCTTGGAATTTGCAGTCTGGCACTTAACAAAATATATTCTTTCTTTGCGCACCTGTTACACTCCTTAATATTAAACAATCATTATACACATATGTGCCTAATGCTAAAACCCTGTGTTAGTTTTATAACACAATAACCAAGCTGCATAGTTCTATTTATCATAATCAATACTGCATAATGCAGCGGAAACTTAGAGAAAGCACATCATTTTAAAAGTTATAAAGCAATGAAGAAATAAAACTTACCTATACTGATAGTTGTGTAGAGCAAGTGGGTATCTGGGACGAATTGCAGATGAATTTGGTATGGCTTTATTCTGTAAAAAAAGAACAAACAAAATAGATTATCATATATCACTTATGGTGATAAGATATATTTCCTGTACATAATTGTTTTGAAATTATTCTACATATAGCAAGAAAACACGATAATTGCACTTCATATACATGCTCAATATCTCTATGAATTGTAATGTTAATTTGTGGAAGATGTACAAAAGACTAAACCAGTGGGGCGTTTTACAGATACAGACAAAGATCACAAATTAATCCTTGCACAATCGAAAATGGCAAGTTATAATTTTTTCACACACCATGAAACAGTTAGTTATATCTGACAGCCAGTATTCTAAAGTAAGTTGAACTTTGTCTCACACTACGAGGAACCCAGTACCACAAAACATACAATGTGCTGTGAACAAAGTAAGATTAAATGGATATCCAGTAAGTCAGATTTTTAGACATGTGGCAACATGTTGGCATAGCCTTCTGTGAAACTAAAATGACAAGTACAAGGGTGGTTTGAAAAGTTCTCGGAATCACCACGAGAGGTCGTCACTAGTGCAACGAGTTGTTCATGTGGTACTCATTGGATTATTGCCTGTAAATACGTGCCAGGTCAGTGCTCTTGGAAGGAAGCTGTGGCGGAGCGTGGCTCTGTTTTTGTTTCTGCATAGTGATTAGCAAAGTTGGAAACATCAGGATTCGAGCAGTCATTAAGTACTGCTTAAAGAATGATATGATAACAAAGGACATCCATGCCGATTTCCAGAATACACTGGGGAACTCTGTTCCTTCATATTCAACTGTTGCCAAGTGGACAAATGAATTTAAATTTGGTCAGGAGAGCTTACATGATGATCCATGCAGTGGTCGGTCCAAATGTGTCACTACTCCAGAAATCATTGCAAAAGTGCAGAAAATGATCATGGAGGATCGCCGATTGAAAGTGTGTGATCCTGCTCGTGCTTGCCAAATGTCAGCTGAAAGAGTATACCACATTTTAACTGAAGAATTAGAAATGAAAAAATTATCTGCAAGATGGGTGCCGCGACTCTTGACACTGGATCAAAAGCACATGAGAATGGACATATCTGAACAATGTTTGGCCCATTTTAGGAGAAATGAACAAGATTTTTTGCACTGGTTTGTAACCATAGATGAAACTTGGGTGCACTACTATACCCCAGAGACAAAACAACAGTCAAAGCAGTGGAAACATGCTCATTCTCCGCCACCAAAGAAAGCAGACAATTCCTTCGGCAGGAGAGGTCATGGTATCGGTGTTCTGGGATGCAGAGGGTATTCTGTTTGTAGATTATCTCCCCATTGGGCAAACAACTACTGGAGAATACTATGCTAACCTCCTAGACAAATTTCAAAAAAAGATACGCAAAAAAGGCCAAGTTTAGCAAGGAAGAAAGTCATCTTCCATCAAGACATGGCAAAATTACATGAACTAAGGTATGAATTATTGCCACACTCGCCTTATTCACCTGATATCACTCCATCAGACTTCCAACTCTTCCCAAAACTGAAAACTTTTCTTGGTGGACGAAGATTCACTTCAAACAAAGAATTGATAGCTGGAGTTGACAACTATTTTGCAGGCCTGGAGGAAACTCATTTTCGAGATGGGATCAAGGCACTGGAACACCATTGGACCAAGCGCATTAATCTACAAGGAGACTACATTGAAAAACAAAACAAAAAAGTTTCAGTGATGTAAGAACTTTTTTTCTATTCTGTTCTGAAAGCTTTTCAAACCACCCTCGTCAATAGGATACTAAAAGCTGATTAGGCATTGAAAGTTGTGTCTAAGTGAGGTGCACCATGGTAGGTCAAAACCCGAAACAGAAATTTGTGTTCCCAAAAGAAGTTTTAATTTTAAGAGTAAAGGAAAAATTCACTACAAGTCTGTGCCACATGCTAATCCTGTTATGATCATAGTGTTGAAAGACAATCTACAATAATCAAAACAGAGCAGTTGGTACTCCAAAGGATTGCTTTGATCGTCAAAGCATTGTAAGGAGCATTAAACTCTCTGGAGGTGGTACCCTACTGTAGCTAATGTTTGGTGATGTTTGGCATTAGATAATTTGAGCCAGGGTGTTGGAAGAAATTTTCATTGCCATAATTTGCAGGACCAAATCATATTACCGTTGAAATTACTGTTCAGAATTGAATGGACATGACAGCTGCCAAACCACATCAATTGCCAGCACAAACCTAAGGCAAATCACAAGCTCATATACCATAACACTGACGAATTTGACAGTTTCATCAATACACACGCAATTTAGACCCTATTATTGCTGCACCAGTTCTTATGAACTTTGTAAATGGGAGTTGTTGAGAAGTAATCCACATTTTGCTACTGCCACTCAGATTAATCGCCTTCCATTCTCAACAATTTCTTCCCATTCCTAACCTCAGAAGTCATCTGTCATATTTACAACCACCAGAGCCTGTGATAGAAAACTAGTGTGATTATATAATCATCAAGGAATCCATACATCACTTATCTGTGGGTGGTTACCTTCATACATCTTCGTTTGTCAGATTGTGACTTGGTATTGTTCACAATCAAGTTTCCAAACACACTGCAATAATACCAAAATCCTAGAATACATTAGCACTATTAGTCTACATTTTTTAATTAATACCCTAAAAATTTATGCACCCAAATCACTGAAACATGTCAGTAAAATAGCATTTGGCTAATTTAATTTGCTGATTTTCTGGAATTCATTTTTGCTCTGACACACAGTCCACATGTTCAGCTGTGTTTTCCTTTCTTCATTATCTTACAAGCTTTTAATTGCTACTACTGAATGTTACTGGTTGACATGAGAGAGTTCTGTTTTAGCCTTTCAGCTGATGAATTATTTGGCTAAGCAGACCCGTGTTCTGTTTATTGAGAGAGTGTAGACACAGTCATACATAGTTCATGAAGAGGTAGCATGCTGGAGCTCTCACATAACAGAGCCACTGGTCCTGACTGGATATACAAACTACGAAATAAATTGTAAAAGATTACTCTGTGTGGAATTCTATGGCAGGTGGCCATTTCAAGGCAGTTGTGTGATGTGGGGGACTAACATGGTGGGCACAGAGAAGCCTATAATTTATTTTGTGACTGCTGCAGGAATAAAACCAGTACTAATAAAGCTAAGCCACATAACTAATGAGGAGGTATTCAATAGAACTGGGGAGAAGAGGAGATTGTGGCACAACTTGACTAGAAGAAGGGATCGGTTGGTAGGACATGTTCTGAGACATCAAGGGATCACCAATTTAGTATTGGAGGGCAGCATGGAGGGTAAAAATCGTAGAGGGAGACCAAGAGATGAATACACTAAGCAGATTCAGAAGGATGTAGGCTGCAGTAGGTACTGGGAGATGAAGAAGCTTGCACAGGATAGAGTAGCATGGAGAGCTGCATCAAACCAGTCTCAGGACTGAAGACCACAACAACGATAAAGCTACGTAGTCAGGGAGACAACTGTTTCGTCAAAAGATTTCGCAGCTCGAAATTACAAGTTTCCCTAATGTGATTTTAGCTTTATGTCATAAAGTGTGCTAGGACTGTAGCTTGGCAGGTGGACTAAGGTGGAGTGGAGGTTGTGTATTTGGAATGAACAGAAGGAAAAGAAGCAGGAAGAGGGGTTAGGGATGGGGAACTAGTGCCTCGGAGGAAGTCAGCAGGTGTGCAGGCTTGGAATGCAGGAGAAAGAGGTGGCAGGTGCATAGGCTGCAAGTGTGATACATGGTTAGTGGAGCCAGTGAGATGCAGTGCATGAATATGATGATGTGGAAGTGTGGAGTGAGAGGGAGTAACAGAACAGAGGAAGTGGAAACTGTGGGCTGGAGAAAGTGGGAACAGTGGGGCAGAGAATGAGGCCAGGACGAGAACTGCACCAAAGTATATGTTGCAGGGATAACAGCCATTTACATAGTTCAGAAAAGGTGAATTGCAAAGCAGCCATTGAACTCTACTGTGTGTGTGTGTGTGTGTGTGTGTGTGTGTGTGTGCGTGTATGCGCGCGCGCATGTCAAAGGATTTCTTCCGACAGCTAGCAAGTTCTCATTTTCTTTGGTGTGCACCTGATGAAAACTCAAGGCCTCTGTTATTCAGTCAGTGCTCTCCTTTACTCCTAAATTATTCACCTTCTTTCAGAGTTTTCCTACATATTAATGTTCGATCACAATACTTTGCAACAGTTACCGCAAACAAATTAGAAATGTTTTGTTATAAGCTTCATTGACACTGATGAAACTCGTGCTAGATTCACAAACTGCATTGTTTCATCATTTAGGCTTGTTAAACTCTGTCTAATGCCAATACAGAGGTATATGTATAAATCACAGTAGTCCTAACTCTAATCACAAATATGAACTAATTATTTGAGGCACTCTTAATTAGTTCATATAGAGCTAAATAAATGGGCAATATTCTTTTGTCATTAGCCTCATTCTGTTTACGTTTTGTAGCCATTGACTGTGAAGACATTTTGCTTATTGTAAGAAAATCTCCCATGTAAAAGGCCGAACAGTGCTTACATAACAGTTGGTACATGACGCGTCGTTTCACAGGTGGCTGTCTCTTTTATAGTATATGTTTTGCCAGTTACAGGTCTGGAATAGGTGCTGTTAGGAGGGTGCATAGGGCAAGTCTTGCAGTGGGGATGGTCACAGAGGTAGGTGACATGCGGTAGGGAGATGGGTGCAGAAGGAGCATAGGGCCTGACAAGGATATTGTGGAGATCGAGAGGGCGACAAAAAGCTATTCTAGGTGTGGTGGGCAACATCTCATTTCAGGGCGGGATTTTAGGAAGTCGTGGCCTCAGCATCCTCCCTACCTAGCCTTCCAAGAATTCCTCACATCCAACATTGCTTCACAACCTTTTCTCAGATCCCTTCACCATGACCCTAACCTATCCTCTGCAGAACTCCAAGCTCTACATTTCCTTAAATCTGACGACTCCATCATTATCCTCCATAGCAGACAATGAATCCATCACTGTGGTATTTGACTGGAAAGAGTATGTTAGTGAAGGTCTATGCCAGCTTCCTGACACCTCTAGATACAGTATCTGCCATAAAGATCCCACCCCTGTGATTCAAACTGACCTGCAATCCCTTCTAAAAATCTCAGGTCCCTCATAAGGACTTACACCTCAATCCGTAAAACTTCTTACCCCACCCAAATCCATGCACCCCACCTTTTACCTTCTTCCTAAGATCCACAAACCCAATCGTCCTGGTCATCCTATAGTTGCTGGCTTCAAAGTACCCACTGAACTTATATCAGCCTTAGTTGATCAACACCTACAACCCACGGAACAAAGAGTTCGCTCCTACATTAAAGATACCACTCGTTTCCCTAGATCATCTGAAAGCCATACCCATCCCATTCCCACCACACACTGTGCTTGTCACCACTGATGCCACCTCCCTCTATACCAACATCCCCCATGTACATGGTATGTCTGCTGTTGAACATTTCCTCAGTCAATGCCCACCTGATTCCAAGCCTATGACACCATTCTTGCTCACCTTAATCAACTTCATACTTACCAGAAATTATTTCACCTTTGAAGGCAGACATACAAACAGATCAGTGGTACGGCCGGCCATGGAAACCAGGATGGCTCCTTCCTATGCCAACTTTTTCATGGGTCACTTGGAGGGGACTTTCCTGGGATTCATAAGCCTTCAGCCCCCAGTTCGGTTTAGATACACTGATCGACATTTTTGTTGTATGGACTCATGGTGAGGCTGACCTGTTAAAATTCCTGTAAAATACCTCCTCCCACTTAAATTTCACATGGTCCTATTCCCAATCCCGTGCCATTTTTTATGTTGATCTCATCCTCACCGAAGGCCAGCTCCACACTTCCGTTCACATCAAACCTACTGACAAACAACAGCCCTTACAGTTTGACAGTTACTACCCTTTCCGTATCAAACATTCTTCTCCCACACAGCATTGGCATTTGAGGCAAATGTATTTGTTCGGATGCAGGCTCTTTACAGCAATACACCACCACTCCCACTTCAGCCTGCGCTGGACGCAATTATCCCAACAGCCTAGTTCAAAAGCAATTTCCTGTGTCATCACATGCAATTAGTCACCAGTATCATACTAGTCTTGGATGTACCAACCGGTTACTTTAACAAGGCCATGACTTCTTAAAATCATGCCCTGAAATGAGATCCATTTGTCTGAGATTTTTCTCAGTACACCTAGAATAGCTTTTTATTACCCGTCCAATCTCCGCAATATCCTTGTCAGGCCCTATGCTCCTTTAGCACCCATCTCCCTACCCTATGTCTCCTACCCTTGTGACCATCCCACTGCAAGACTTGCCCTATGCACACTCCTACCAGCACCTATTTGAACCCTGTAACTGGCAAAACATGTACTATCAAAGGGAGACCCCACGTGTGAAATGACATGTCATTTACCAACTGTTACGTAAGCACTGTTCTGCCGTTTACACTGGCATGACTACCACCAAGTTATCAGTCAGGATGAATGGGCATAGGCAGAGGGTGTATACAGCCAACACACAATATCCTATTGCAGAGCATGCTGTGCACAACATGGCAGTCATGACCTCGGTGCCTTTTTCACCACACATGCCATCTGGATAACCGCCCCCCCCCCCCCCCTCTCCCCCGACACCAGTTTCTCACACCTCCACAGGTGGGAACTAGCACTACAACATGTCCTCAGTTCTCGACACCCATCTGTCCTTAATTTCCGTTAATTCCTTCCATCTCAGCATTTATTCACAGTAACTACTCCTTTCTTCACTACATTTTAGTTTCCTACATCTTTCATTTTCTGACTTATCTATTTTCGCCGTCCCCCAACCCAGCTCCGTTACATACAATGCACTTAGCTTTTCTCTCGTATTAACTCATACACAATGTTTTCGTAGTAATGTCTGTTTTGTATATTACCCTGTCTTTCACCTTTAAGCTCTCAGGTTTTCAAATCTTGTCCAGTGCAGTCCCCAACAATCAGTCTGTCCTTATCATCCCGTGCGATAAATCTCCTAGGACCTGTGGTTCTGGGTGACTTTTCTGAACTGTACCCCTTTCCCTAAACCTCTCCGGTTCTTTTCGTTCATCGCTCTTCCTTCTCCTTCAACTCTTCTGGCAGAAGAAGGAGCCATTGGCATCAAAAGCTTGTAGAAGTTAAATCTTCGTATGATGTACAAGTTACTTGAAAGGCTATTGTATAACAGAATACACATCGAGATATTGGTAAAGATTCTTGTGGACTGTTACTGGCGTGACCACGTCCATTCCAGTATTCTGAGCTGCATTCCATCAGCTAACTTGAGAAGAAAGAATAATCTTCTGAGAGAATATAAAAAAATGTGCAACAACCAGCAGCTACCAATTTATGTGCATATACCACCTATCCAAATCAACAGACTCTACTCCAGACATCCCCACTGAAAACAGCTAGCATCCCTGTGGAACATAACTTCAATCTACATAAAGATTGCACACAAGAATGATATGACACTACTCCACCATGGTTTCATAGCTTTCTTCAAGCCATAACAAAACATGGGAACTTACTCTGCCACAGAGAACATACAGAACTCAACAGGATCCAGACCAACAACGGGAGATGCGGTGGCCAATTACAGATACAGATGGGGAGAGACTATCTCTTCGAAGTACACCTGTGGCTGTCAAACACTGACTGTCAGACACACTGTTGAAGAGTGAGCCCTCAAAATTCGTACCCTGGAAACCCCTTGGACTTCTTGGACGCTACAGCAGATGTTATAAATTATACAAATAATGGGTCTGTAAATTTGTAAATCATGTACACAGTTTATTTGTTCTTCTGCAATAATGTCTAATTGTCGCACAATTAGTAACAATAAAGCGGAGATGCTGAGTCACAGAAAAGCATAACAAAAAGACTGTCACAAATAAACTTTCGGCCAACAAGACCATTGTCAAAGATAGACTACACACACGAATGCAAACGCAACACACACACAACTGCAGTCTCTGGCAACTGAAGCCACACTGCAAGCGGCAACAGTACAGCATGATGGGAGTGGCAATTGGGTGGGGGTAAGGAGGAGGCTGGGATGGAGAGGGCAAGGGACAGGAGGGTAGGAGACAGT